>NC_087344.1:99980007-100595562 GCF_030014295.1 Loxodonta africana
AATTCTACTCTGTTCTATAGGGTGGCTATGACTTGGAATCAACTCAACAGCAATGGGGTTTTTTTTTGCACTCCGTGCAGACCATGGTAGGGCCTTTGTTTCCCTAATGTCTTGCTCATGGTAGGTATTCAATGAGTGTTAGTTAAATTTATTGAATTGTGTGTAAGAACAATAAGAATAAAATGCAAATAACAACAACAAAAAAAACCTGCCCAATGTTAACAGTGGTAATCATTTTTTTAATTACATATTTCTGTGTTTTCTAAAATGTATGTAAAGAATATGACCTGATCTTACCATAATCGAAACAAACAAACAAACAACCAAACAAACAAAAAGACAGTTGCCATCGAGTTGATTCCAAACCATAGCAGCCCTATAGGACAGAGTAGAACTATCCCATAGGGTTTCCAAGGAGCAGCTGGTGGATTCGAACTACCAGCCTTTTGGTTAACAGCTGAGGTCTTAACCTCTGTGCCACCAGGGCTCCAGTGACCCCATAGGGGGTTAAAAAAAAAAAATGAGTATCTGGGAAGACTTTCAAGAATGATTCCCGTGGAAGTCTATTTCAACAAAAGTTGTCTCACAGAAGCCCTCCTCCCCTTAAAGTGTTTACTCCCTGTTTTTCTCTCCCCACTCCTAGCCCCTTACCCAGGGAGAATTAAACTCTCTCTCTGCCGTCAACATTAGGTACCAACCTCTGTAAGAACACATATAACATTACATGAATTTTACATTTTTCTTTGTCCCACTACTATGAGCACCTTTGATATAAGGGCAGTTTTTTTCTTATCCATTTCTGTATTCCTGCCACTAACCACGGGGTCTTGTATCAATAAATGTCAATTGAAAAAACTCCCCTAGACAGTGCTTATTTCATTATATTATGATTTGTTATTTCCTTGTCTGGTTATCCCGCTCCTGTAAAATTCCAAAAGGGGAGAGACTGCAAATATCTTATTTAAATGTAGTAAATGTTCAATAAATATAGCTGAGTAATTGAATAAATGAATGGCAGCAAATCTATGATTTCTGCACCTGCTTGACTATGGATACCTTAGCATAGTGGAGTTGAGTAAAATTGAAATCACTCATCTCCAGTGTAGGCATAATCGAGGACTGGACCCTGGCTTGTTTTGCTCAAGACTTAATCATATAGCTAACACCGATTAGTTCTATTCTCTTTAGGAAAAGCTCGAAAAGGCTCTTTTCAAATTTAGCAACGCTAGTATAAGGCTGAAATTCTCTGGTATAAGTCTAATGGTTTGAAACTTTGAGTATTTTTTTTTTTTTCAAATTCTTCACTTTTTTTTTTTCCACTTCACTATCCATTTTATTCTCTAGCAGATTTTAAAATAACACAAATAATTATGTTTTAGGTAGGGGCAGTAAAGCCCTCTACTGTTTGGGAGAGAGGTTGAGTAGTAAAATTGCTTGGCATTGAGGGTAATGGTTAAAATACAGATGGGGTTAAATCTTAGCTCTGCTACCCATTAACTGTATGACCTCTCATGAGATACTTAAATGCTCCATGCTTCAGTTTCCTCATCTGAAAATTGTAGGCAAAATTGTGCATACCTCATAGAAATGTTGAGAGGAATAAAAGAGATGATGATTATAAAGATGATAGCATAGTATATCTGACACATAATAACTATTGAATAAAATTAGTCATCATTTTTGCATCCTCTTTCTGCCAGTAACAATATGTGCAACCTTAGGAAAGTAGCTTTCAGGCTTCCTTTTTTCCATTCTGAAGATTTAAAGGAGATGATCTCAACTCTTCTTCCCAAATCTTAGGTTCTTAGACCTTTTGGTTCTAAGAATTAAAGGCTTCAGAAGCCTTATTGGAGGTCAAAATCTTGTGTAGACTGTCTAGAGCCAAAACGTGTCCATTAACCATGGTTCAATGAGTCTTTGAAGCTGGAGAAAATCATCCAGAAGGAAATTGGTGGTAGGCAGGCAGAAGACAATGTGGAGTGTAAAGTGCCCTGGGTTAGGCAACAGAAAACTGGGACCTAACTTGGGTATTGTGTGGCTGCATATGTCATTTCTCCATAAAAAGTTTCCAACTTTCTCACCTATAATATTAGAAAAAAAAACAATGTAGCTAATTCAACGACTTGCCCAGCTCTTGTTATTGTTGTTAGCTGCCATCAGGTTAGCTCCTGACTCATGGCAACCGCACACACAACTAAGGGAAATGCTGCCTGGTCCTGTGCTATCCCCATGATCACTTTCAGATTAGACTGTTGTGATCTGTAGAATTTTCATTGGCTGAATTTTGGAAGGCCTTTCTTCCTAGTCCATCTTAGTCTAGAAGTTCTGGTGAAACCTATTCGGCATCATAATAACACACAAACCACCAATGACAGATGAGTTGTGACTCCACTTGAGGTGCATTGGCCAGGAATTAAACCTAGGTCTCCTGTATGGAAGGCAAGAATTTTACCACTGAGCCACCAATGCCCTCTTTTTTCCCAGATTTTACTTTCTATGATTTTGATCATTTCATATTCTACCAGGTCTATTATTCTGAATTTATTCTTCTCTGTAGTGGCCGTTCCCCAAAACACCACATGGCTGTCCTCCTACCTCAATCTTTCTTTGGCTCTAGGTTTCGAGTTCTGAACTTATATTTCCTTTCCTTTAGATACTAGCATATTAACAACTCTTGGATGTTGGTTAGAAACCCCAGAATAATGCAAAGCACTTATCTGAAGGTCTTAGGGTCCTTTCTGCATCTACTACTTTTGGAATGACTATAATGAGACTCATGGGACTGACTGGATGCTGAAGGAAAAATGTCTAGTACTCAGAGACCAAAGGCAGCAGGAAAATCTTCCACAGGAACTAGAGAGTTTGGAGAAATAACACTTCAGAAGCCACTCCAAGCTTATTAATGGCACTGAATAAGTCATTAAATCTTGGATTTATCCAGTCTTCTTCCAGAAAGAACAGCTAGCAGTTGAAGGCAAATTTAGATTCAATGTTAGAATCAATTTTATAACAGCTGTAATCTATCAAACAAAGAAGCTTGTTTCAAGGTGAGGGACCTTCAGACAGACAGTGCAAAGTTTTATAAGCTGAATGCTGGAGAAGATTCTTGCTTTCGATGCGAGAAAGGATTTAGCAATATGCAAGATTCTTTTCAGGTCTAAAGTGTGGTTCTGCCCATGAATGCAGTAACTCTGAGAGACAATCAGTATCTGTGAAACAGCTGTTCTGTCAGGTGCCACGTACCATGCTAGAAGCTTTATATTCTCACCATGTCCTCATAAAACTGGCTTTAGCAACTCCATTTTGTAGATAAGGAAATTACAGCTCAGACAGGCAAACTAAGTGCTTTTCCCAAGCTTACACAGAAGTAAGAAGTGCAGTAGGGTTTGAATTTACAGCTGCTGAAAACATTGGTAGTTCAGGGGTAGAATTCTTGCCTTCCATGTGGGAGACCTAGGTTCGATTTCTGGCCAATGCACCTGATGAGCAGCCAACACACATCTGTCAGTGACAGTTTGTGTGTTGCTGTGATGCTGAACAGGTTTTATTTAGTAGAACTTCCATACTAAGATAGATTAGGAGAAAGGCCTGGCAGTCTACTTCTGAAAATCAATCAATGAAAACCTTATGAGTTGCAATGGTCTGATGTCATAGGGATGACACGGGACTGGGCATGTTGTACATGGGGTGGCCATGAGTTGACGGTTGACTGGTTGGCAGCTAAAACAACAAGGAACTTACCTTAAGAAACCAGAAATCAGATGGTGCTCACTGTTTTGACTGCACTGATTTCAGCTCCTGAATTCTGCTGCAGGGGCCCAAATCAAAGGGCAGGTTGCTAGCTGCTTTGCATGTAGAAGGGGAGAGGAGGAGGAACAGATGACTCTCCTTCTTGAGAAAGAGGAATCAGGAGGAATGTCTGCAGTGAAAGCTTGTCTGGAAGCTCCTGCCACGTGTTACCATTTATTTCACCCTCCCTGGGAGCTGGACTGCAGGCCCATGCCAGGCTGTCAGCGGCAGACACTGGCAGGAGAGAACTCACTCAGAGGCTGTCAGACAGAAGAGCCTATGCACAGGCTACAGTGTGAAAGGGAAGCTCGGAAAAGCAGGGAGCAATGGCCAATCCCAGCAGTCAGCAGGAAGAAAAGGAAAAGTAAGGGCGAATTACAGGTATTATGTGTCTACTCTTCTTTTGTGCTAAGAACTGTTGACCTAAGCATTTTCACAAGTATTTTCTCTTTTAATTTCTTTCAAAAATCCTTTTAGCTAGGTATTATATTCTGCATTTTTACAAATGAAGAAGCTAAGATCAAAACAGTTGGAGTAAATTGCTTTACATTACTCAGTAGACCTTGGATAGGAAACCCTATTTGGTCTGACTCTAAATTTTACACTTTCTACCAAACTATAGTTTTCCAAACTCTAGTCATGGGTGCTCCCTTTCACAGTTTCAGCATATCTGCAGAGCACATGTACTCTTATTTATTTAACATTCTTCTGTAAACCAACTCCCTTTCTTTTAAAATTGTACTTACATAAATATATTTTGAAAAGTAACTGTATAATGCCACCCTAAATGGAAGCAATTTCACTTGCCATAAGTAGATGGTAGTAACAAAAAAATGAAAACAAGTAGGGCTATTACATTCTTGCTGTAGAGCCTTGTGTCTGGAAGGCTCTGTGCCTGAGGCATAATTTCTTTGTTAAAAATGAAGATTAAGCAAGTGTTATAGAGGTGCGAAAGATATCTAGCACCTAAATGATGTGTTTCTTCTGGGTCTAATCATAGGGACTGAAAGATAATTGAAATTCTTATCACGTGATTCAAGGCATTTAGTGCCCTTTCTTTAGCCCATTCCAAACCAACTTCAGGACCTTTAGAACTCCATGCTCATACTTTCTCTGTAGCAGTGAGGGCATTATCTGTAGTTTTAAAATCAAGCAAGTTCTCATCTTTGGGAACATTTCAGTGAGATAACACAGGTTATTAGAAAGAAAGTGCAAAGAAGGAAGCAGAAGATAAATAGATCTGGATTGTTGCAGTAACCTCCTAAGTGTTCTTCCTACCACACATTTTCCATCCAATGCATCATAATTAAAGACCATGGCAATTTCATATTAAGGAACATAATTTTTTTGTTGTTGTTGAAGACATACTCAATCCACAATTCCTTAGCCTAGAATTTAAGGCACTGCAAAATTCCATTATGTCCCACTATGAACATTACACTTAGGCCATAATGAACCACTCATCATTTCTCTCACATGTTCTCAAAATGACCTGCCTCTGTGCTATTGCTAACCTGTTCTTGATGCTTAAGACAACCTTTTCCAGTTCCCATACTATATCTAAATATATAATGATGGAGGGCAGAGAGAGACAAGCCTGGAAAGATAAGGGTGAGATAATTATAATATGTGAGGTTCTAAAAGCTTTTGATTGCCTTTGGCAGTATGAAAGCTCTGAGAAACCTTTGCTGGAATTGCTTCAGTTGAGTGTTGGGGATTTTGGTAGATTAAGGAGTAAGTGGGAGTTGAGAAACTGGAGTCAGCAAGTGAACATACATCAGTTGAGATAAAAGATGAAAAATAAAGTGTTAGAGGGGAACATAGGATAAAAGGGAACATGTTCTTAGGTCTGGAGAGCTCTGGGCATGTTTTTAGGTAACAGGAGGAAAAAAAATAAGAGAGGAAGAAGACTTAAGGTTTAAACCTGAAGATCATGGGAGAGAACAGAATCAAGAACAAACGTGAAGGACTTGGCCTTGTCTGCCAGGAAGGACACTTTTTTTTTTTTTTTTTTAATTTTTATTGTGCTTTAAGTGGAAGTTCACAAATTGAGTCAGTCTCACACAAAAATTTATACACACCTTGCTATATACTCCTAGTTTCTCTCCCTCTAATGAGACAGCACACTCCTTTCCTCCACTCTCTATTTTCATGTCCATTTGGCCAGCTTCTGCCCCTCTCTACCCTCTCATCTCTTCTCCAGACAGGAGCTGCACACATTGTCTAATGTGTCTACTTGATCCAAGAAGATCACTCTTCACCAGTATCATTTTCTATCCCATAGTCCAGTCTAGTCCCGGTCTGAAGAGTTGGCTTTGGGAATGGTTCCCTTCTTGGGCTAACAGAAGGTCTGGGGACCATGACCTCTGGGATCCTTCTAGTCTCAGTCAGACCATTAAGACTGGTCTTTTTATAAGAATTTGGGGTCTGCATCCCACTGTTCTCCTGCTCCCTCAGGGGTTCTCTGTTGTGTTTCCTGTCAGGGCAGTCATCGGTTGTAGCTGGGCACTATCTAGTTCTTCTGGTCTCAGGCCGATGTAGTCTCTGGTTTATGTGGCCCTTTCTGTCTCTTGGGCTCACAGTTACCTTGTGTCTTTGGTGTTCTTCATTCTCCTTTGATCCATGTGGGTTGAGACCAATTGATGCATCTTAGATGGCCGCTTGCTAGCTTTTAAGATCCCAGATGCCACTCTAGGAAGGGCACTTTGAGAAGCTCACAGTGAAGTAATGATTTTATACAAATGGAATAAAATTAGCAGAATGAATTGGTGCCACACATTTACCACTAAGTAGCTGATTAGTCACGATCTCTCTGGATTTTGCCATCCAATATATAATATTAGGAAAGTCAGACAGTTAATGGTTATGTGGAATCATGGGACATTTCAGATTGAAGTGACTTTAGAGTCTAGTTCTCTACTTGGGGCTTGGATCCATGTTGCAAAGAGGTTGTCTAGTCTCTTAACTTGAGTGGCAGGGGATTAATTTCTACATAAAAGAGATAATTCTATTTTCAGAGAACCTTAAGTATCAGAAATTCCTCTTCTACATAGAAGCAATGTTTACTTGCCTGCCATGGCATATGGTGCCAGTTTTGCCCTTAAAAATTCTTTGGGACTTGAATTCCTCTTCAAATATCTGTAGAGTGAACTGTTCTTAAACTATCAACTCTTTCAACCACTTCACCTATAACATGATTTTCAATCTTTTCATTATCTCAGGGTCTTTTTTTTTTTTGGATGTACTAACATCTGTTTAAATTGTTATGTCTAAAAATGAAAATACCATCCCAGATATGGTCTAATCATGAAAAGTAATGAAGACTTCACTTTAGGCACATGTTTCAGTAATTCCAGCCAAGTTGCTGATTGAGATTGAGTACTACATGCAAACTATGTGTTAAAGGTTTTAAATGCGTCATCTTATTTAATCTTTACGACAACCTTATAAGGTAGGAATTGTTAATATTCTATTCTACAGATGGGGAATTGCAAGCCAAGATGAGTTATGTAATTTTCCCAAGGTCACTAAGCCAGAGTGGTTGAATTGAGATTTGAATTCAGGTTTGCCAGACTTCAGGGTTCAAACTTTTAACTGTTATATGATGACTTCCTCACATGTGTTGTTGTGTTTTCATTCATTTCACACTTTCATACTGCATTCGTGCAGGTAGACTTCTTGAATCAAGTGCTGAGCATAGAACCTGGCATATAGAGGTTCCTGTTCAATGTGGCTTGATTTCTGTTGGTATAGATTTTACTAACTCCCATTTTGCAGATGAGAAAACTAAGCTCAGATTAACAGCAAATTGTTGTTAAATGCCTATCAAGTACCAGTCACAACACAATGACAAAAGTAAGCACAGAGTTTTATGAAAATACAGAGTCCTGTTTTTGGACTCAAGAACTCAGCACTAT
The DNA here is from genome assembly GCF_030014295.1 of Loxodonta africana. Lineage (NCBI taxonomy): Eukaryota > Metazoa > Chordata > Mammalia > Proboscidea > Elephantidae > Loxodonta > Loxodonta africana. The sequence goes on from NC_087344.1 coordinate 99,987,714, forward strand.
TTCTACAACACCACAACCTTCTCGTCCAGCAAAATTGTTCAGACTCAATCTGGAAAAATGGAGTTTTCCTCCTCTGGCACAAAACCCTGTTCAGAAACGCTAAGATGTCCTCTTTTGAAAGGGTCTAGAGAGAAAGATGGGGCTTCGATGAGAAAAATACAGTAATGTACATGTCGAGAAGCAGACCTCTTTGCACTCGCCCCACAAATCTATTTTTTTATTAATACATCCCCTCCCCAGCAAATGTGGCATTCTTTTGAATATGCACTAAAAGTGTAAATCAGAGCAAAGACCATATTTCACGCCAAGAGGCTTGTATATCCATCAGGTATTTATGGCACTGCTCTTAGCCAACTCTTCCATCTGGGATGTCTTTAGTCATCTTTCATCTGGTACACCTATTAGAGGAACTCCAGAGCCATCCATAACAAAGGGGCTCATCTTTTAGAACTCCTTTGGCAGGAAGGAGAAATCCAAAGGTTTCCCATAAAACCTGTGTTTCGCATTGAGTTTAAAGCAGTTGTTTGATATGATAATGTCTTTGGGGGAATCTTGGCCCTACCTTTCAAGGATAATAGAGGAAATTATTTTATTCTGTTGTGGTGTCTAACGAGGAACCGACTATTAAAAGCACAAGGGCTTGTGTAATCTACGAATTATGGAGGGAGAGATTGCTGATCCTTTCTTCCCCTCACCAAAAGCAAAAGCCTCTGCCAAAAAAAAAAAAGAGCTTTTTATCTTTTCTAAATTGGGTAGTGAATAACTGCTATCACCTACAATTAGTAAAACAAAACAAAACAAAACAAAAAACAGAGAGGGAAAATTTAACGGACTCTTCTATTAAAAATGAACGAATATTCCTGGAACCAAGTTCTTTCGTATATACCTTCCAGTTTGACTCTGTTCAAGTGAAGGTGAAACCTAAAATCTGAACATGAGCTTTTTTTTTTTTTTAATAAACATTTTGAAAGAGATGAATGCATTGCTGGGAAAAACAAACAAACAAACAGGTTTAATCATCACTTTGAACACTGCAATGCTGTCTCATTAATCCCTCGGCAGAATGCCTCGTTATTAAAATAATATGTGGAGAATTTGGAGTCCAAAAAAGCCAGGAGACAAAATCACTATTAAAATGTTCCAGAATGTCTCAGAAAGAAATAAAACTACCAGAACTTTTATCCTCTTCCAACCACAGACACAGGTCCATAAGGAACTGTAATTTGTCTTAACATGGCTGCTCAATATATGGCTGGGAAATGGTTCCAAACACACGAAGCCACGCTGGACACTGTTATGGCTGCTTCTATTCTCAGTTTAGATGCAAAGACACAGGACTGCGAGTGTCTCCTATCAATTAGGCATTCGGAGCAGAGAAGGGCTGGCTAAATGCATGGGGGTGAGGAAGCTGCAGGGTTTTATGCCTTATTAATTGGACATAGCTATTTAAATTCTCGAAGACTCCAAATGGCTTTGGCATGAGGTCAGAAGCATAACATAAATGGACTCAAGAAGTGAAAAGGAATACTCTGAGCTGGGCCATTTCCTGTTCCTCTCCAGAATCCTAAACTGTATCTGGTACCAGAATTTCCAGTTCAAATCTCAGCTGAATACTCATCTAGCCTTTAAATGCTGCAACTGTAATCGAGACTGTTCTCCTTCTCCTTTTAGTTCTGGCCTCTTCAAGAAGTGGTGGCATGAATAAATAACCATACTTCTTTAAATAGGCCAACAAGTCTGTCAAAAGAATTTGCCGAGCAAAACAAAACCTCACTTGATTTCATTTTTCTTTTGTGTGACTAGTATTTTGTTGAGCAATAGTGCCTTCCCTTCCTTCTTATTAGTCTTTCTGAGTAAATCATCCTGAAAAGAAGGTTACCTCCGGCACTACGAATGAGAAGGGTTCTGTTTCAGGGAGATAAGGAGTGAGAAGAGACCAGCATCGTTTCTTTCTGTCTTTCCTTCCCCGAGAACCAAGGCAGTCTTTCTAGTCAGGCTGTTCTAGTCAATGATAATGAGCAGAGTCAGGCAACAAAACTGACACCCTCTCATCAGCGTCACCACCATTACCATCCCTCAACACACTAGCCTAGCAGATTCCACAATGGCCTTTCATACATGGTCTGTGGGTGGCAGGCCCAAGGGGATCTCCTTGAGGGAAAAAGCCCTGAAGGAAGATTACAGGTTGAAGGCACACTGTTTAGAGTGTAAAGAGATAAGTGGACTAGAAAAATTTGAAAAAGGTAAGTGCCACTAAATTCATTGCAGGGGTTCCTTGGAACAGACTCTGCTAAACCACACTAACCACCATGCATTAGGCACCTACTCTTTTAAGAGCTTCACATACATTATTGCATTTGAACCTCAGCACTTTGAGGGAGGTATGACTGCCCCCATTTTACAGATGCGGAAACTGAGACTCAGAGATCTTAAGTGACATGCTCAAGGTGCATGATGTAGACTTTAAGGTTGAAAACTGCATCGATATATCCCCAAAGCCCTGGAAGTTTCTGCCAAAGATTGTGTCGATTTGCGTAGACAGCTGTGTACCCACCCAGTTCCTCTTACCTCGCCCGATGTTCGTCTCTGCCAGCTGCCATCTACACGTATCATATCAGGGTCTGGCTGGTGTCTTAGTTTTTAGCCTGGGCCTTTGATAATTGCCTTGGCTTTGGTGCTCAATATTCCTTTTCCTCCAAATAAATCTAATCTTGACCCCAATATTCTACTTCTTAGCACTTGTGTTTGCATACAGTGAGGAAGCATGGAAATAGGCAAAGAAGTGGGCTATAGAGTTTCAAACCTACCTCCATATTATTTCATTAATTTAAGGTATAATTTAGTGTTAAGAGCATGAGTTTGGGGTCAGTCAGAACTGGGTTCAAATCGTAACATCTCTTCTCATTAGGTGTTTCACCTCGAGCAATTTTCTTAATTTCCATTGGCCTCAGTTTCTCTTCCATAAAATGGGGATAGGAATGCATTCCTTCCAGATTATTATTAGGATTCTGTGAAATAGTGCGTGAAAGCACTAGCATAGTGTGGAAAGCTTAGAGGACTTAAGAAATGAAAGCTATTGTTTAAGGTAAATGTTTGAAATTAAATCATTACCATATTTATGTTAGAGTTGATAAATGAAGCTAACATCCCAGGGAAGGAATGAGACAGTTCCATCAGAGAATACAGCCCCACCTTGCCGTAGGATGCTGAGGTCCCTTCTTATCTCTTGGTAAAAATAGTCCTTGCACTGCAATTTTTCATGTCTTGTAAGGTCCAATCAATACCATTGATTTAATGATTAATTTATTGCATTCACCAGTAAAAGCCCAGCATCGACTTCTTAAAATGGAATCTTATTGTATTTTAGACAAATAAAACGAATTGGCAGCAACAGTCATTTAAAGGGGAAGCACAAAACAATTTAAGCATACACAATAAAACAAAAGAATAATTAACAACAACAAAAAAAACTTGTACTATTTTGACCTTGCATAAGGTTGGGTAAGTGGAGAGAGGAGCTGGATGGTTAGAGCCTTCTGGCTTGCTGAGCCACGTAGAAAGTTCTCCTAGGTCAGTTTTGTTGATTTGTGCATTGATATTATTCATGACCTTTACATCTTGCCCTCTCTATGAGGACATCAGGAAATCTGTATACATATATATATGTATATATATATATATATATATATATATATTTTCTGCTGCTTGTGTTAGGGATAGTGTGTTGGCTTTGGCTCATGGTTTGTTTTTATTTCATAGCCTATAACCGGTGTAGCCTCCACCCTTTCACTGGCCTATAAAAGACCAAGAAATAAATCTATGTCCTACCCATGTCCTTGTATTACATTTTTAATTATGCACTTTGTATATTATTTCATGTCTTAATCTGTATTTTTGTTTCTACCCTTGTTTTTCTTTGCTTCATCTTGTCCACCAAATTATAGACAGGTTACCTACCTGAATTTTGAATACATCTCTTTAAGCTGCCTAGTAGTATATTTGGAACAAGCTAGGGAATATGGAAACTAGTAAATAAATCAATGCAGAAACAAACATAAAATCGAGAAAAATTTCTAATTCCCTGCTTTCCCATACCCTCAGAGTCAGAGCTGGATACTAGCTTTGTGGTTGGCTACCTGCAGCAATATTGCCTGTTGTAGAGGGTAGAATGGACTCTGCCAGCAACTATCCCAACAGAGTGATTGTTCTTTCTGTGAGGTACTGTCCTCTTCACGCCCCCTTCTTGAGAAAGCCTGTGAGGGCTGGTGGCCTCCAACAGGAGGCTGTGGAGACCTGATTCATGGAGTGCTTTGAGGAGTCTGTCCCGTGGCCACATGGTGTCAGCCTTGCTGCACTGTTGGGAGGAGTCTCGTCCTTGTCTTTGGCAGCAGGAAATGCTCCTTGTTTCCCTCACACAACTCTCAGGTGAACCAGTATAAAATAGCACTGATTCAGTTTTTCTTCTGTTCCAGAGAGAAGGGATAAGAACTCTCTTTGATAGATGTGCTCCCAGCTGTGATGAGTGTAAGTTTAAGGCAATGGGAGAATCAGTGATTTTTAAAAATCAGTCTCCACCAGGACATAATCTTGGTGGCACTGTCTGCCCAATACCACATTGAGCATGCCTGCTCAGACAGCCAAGGGTTTTGGCTGAATCGTGGGCTTTGGAGCCACACAGACCTGGTTTGCACTCAAATAGCTGCTCCCTCCCCCAACCTTACTAGCTCTGTGACCTCAAGAAATTTTCTAAACTTTCCATGCCTCAGCTTCCTCATCTGAAAAGTAAGGTTTGTAATACTACATCAGGGATATCCTGTGAGAACTAAATTCAGTTGGATATGTAGAGCACAAGCTCATAATAAAACCAAAAAACCAAACCCATTGCCATCAAGTTGATTCTGACTCATGGCAATCCCACGTAGTACAGAGCAGAACTGATCCATACGGTATCCATACGGCCATAATCTTTATGGAAGCAAATTGCTAGACCTTTCTTTTGCAGTGCCACTATGTGATTTCAAACCACCAACCTAGTAGGGCACAAATCATTTTGTGCCACCCAGAAAATTCAATCAAGTTAAGCATGTAGATTTCAAGATTATAAGAGGAACTCAATAAAATGAAAGCTATTATCATGAAAATGTGAACTTTGTAATAACTGTCTGGTATTTTTAACTTAAAGTAAATGTTGCACATTTTTTCAGTGTCCACAGAAAGTAGGCAGAGGATATGTGTGTGTATGTGAAAGACCGAAAGAGAGAAATGAATATGTATATACGTGAGAGAGAGATGCATTCAAGAAACATACACAGGAAGTACAGCGTTACTAATGTATCATATTACACAGTTGCTGAGCCCGTATCCTAACATCCCTTCCCCTTCCTAACAGTTCTTTGACTTTCTTCTAGTGATGGTCAGCACAGACAGAGCACAACACAGAGCAAGGAGCAGTCTGTCCCCAAGACCGGAGCTCAACAACCCTGTGCCTTAGCGTCATTTTCACCAACTCTCTAATGCTTTCAGTGCTGGAGGCAACCTAGTGCAAAGGAACACAAGCTTTAGAGTCAAGCATAGGTAGGAATTCCAGCTCCTGGACTTACTAGCTGTGTGACCTTGAGTAATCATTGTCACTTTCAGAGTCCCTCTTTTATCACTTGTAAAAATAAGGATAATGATACTTAATTATTTTTAATTTATTATTATTATTAAGGATTAAGTGAGATTGCACAAGGGAAAACACTGAACACAAAGGAAACACAAAGCCACCGATAACCTCTCCTGTTTGCTTACACACGGGCTGACGGTACTGCCCAATCTGATGCAGGAAGTGACCCCTTGCCTCCTAGACATGTGGGATCTCCTAGAACTTTCTTGCTTCAGAGACGTATAGAGAAGGAAAAGTACAAATTCTGTTTTAAGCATACTAAGTTGGATATTCCTGTTAGATAGATAAGAGGAGAGTCTACAGGGCATGCAGATACACAGGTATACAGCTGTATATACGGGTGGAGATTTGGAAGTCACCTGAATTGCATTTAAGCAGCCAACATCCTTCCTAGCCTTTCCTGTTCCACTGTCTTCCCCAACCTAGTTTTGCGCATGCTAACTGGTATGCCCTGGTTTTTTTTCACAGAGCTCTATGATAGATGGAAGTACTTCCGGATAGCCCATCCACTCCTGCCAGGACCGCTGACATTGCTGCCTACGTGTCCCTGAAAGCAAAATCTGCTTGGGACTGTGGAAATCTGTTTCATAAGCCATGGCTTCTTGCCTCACCAAGTTCAAGGGCTTGAGACTGTGTATTCTTTAGGTTGACCTAAACCAAAAATCAAACCCATTGCCGTCATGTTGACTCTGACTCATAGCAACAGTATAGGTTGATGTAGGATATGATATTATAGTAGAATCCTAAAGAGGTGCTGTTAGATTATGGCCTCACCTTTTCTTTGGAAGTAGAAACTGAGGCACAGAGAATTTAAGTGATTTTTCCCACTGCTGTAAAGCTCAGAGCCATCTCATCAGGCTGACTCCTTGCTCATAGGGCTATGGCTTTTTTTTCCCAAATGGCACTTCAAATACTTAGTAGACCAGGGTTTGAAGCCCAGTTCTTTTCACAAGTCAGCTGTTTTAAGACTTGACAGGAAACTCTTCAATGACCTTATACACATAGAACTCTTAATTAATATGGATCATTGTGACACAGCCTTAGATTTGTCATAGGTTAATAAAATTCCGACCCACAAATACAGTGATGAATTAATGAAACACTATTTCCCTAAATGTAAGAATCTGTTGGATTAAAGCTATACAAGCCATCCTATATGTTAGTACCATCTTGGCCAATATTTCTCCAAGTGATTATAGACTGTGAGTGCCTTGAGGTGCTCAAGGGAAAAAAATAAAAACTTTGGAAAAGCTAGATAAACTTTCTTTCCTATACCACTATCCACAATAAAAATTAGCATATTGAATGCCCTAATTCTAAAGAATTTTGTTCAAAGTTTGGACTTAGTTCAACTCTGTATTTCCAAATTATATATAACTGTGGAAGTTAAAAAAATTAATATCACATAGAAATAGCATTTTATAAAATATCTTAAACACTTGGAAATTTCTGGTATAAATAATGTTTTAAGATCTTTATTGGTTTTCATCTTTAGTCTTTGCAAAACTCCAGTGGCATACGCATTCTTTGTAACCATTGTGGCTCAGAAAGGTAAAGGAATTTTCCCAGGGTCACACAGCTAATAAATTTTGGAACCTATAGTCCAATTCTCCTCCTCTCTCTTTCTAAAACCCCATATTCCATAAATCATAGCATCCTATTGATTTTAATCTACATATTCCTGAGTGTCTTTTTTTTCTCTCTGCTTCTACTAATGCTTCCTTGTTTTCAGTCCTCATCTTTCATCTAAAACTTTACAAGAGCTTCCTCATTTGCTTCTCTACTTGTAGCCTTTCTTCTCTGCAATCTATCCAGTACTGCTGTAATCCCTCATGTTGTTGTTGTTGTTAGGTGCCATCGAGGCAGTTCTGCCTCATAGTGACCCTACGTACAACAGAAGGAAACACTGCCTGGTCCTGCACCATACTCACAATCATTGTTATGCTTAAGCCTATTGTTGCAGCCACTGTGTCAATTCATCTCATTGAGGGTCTTCCTCTTTTTCACTGACCCTCTGCCAAGCATGATGTCCTCCCCCCTACCACGTAAACCTGCTTAAAATCTTCCCTGCCTCCCTTCTTCCCTTCCTGCCTCAGGAGAGGATCCCAGCTCCTATGCATGAGAGATGGCTATACAAGACTTAGCCCCACTTCCTTCCCCAATCTCATAAGTCAATATGCCCTGCTTTTCACTTTATGTTGTTTAGAATTTTCCATACATCCGCCATATGGCCTTCCTCTGTGTCTTTTCTCATAATGCTCTCTATGCCTGGAATTTGGTTCTCTCCATTCCTACCTTGGCTCTCTTCCTCTTCTCTTAATATCTAGGTCAGGGATCATCTCAGTTATGCTATGCATTCCTTCTCCATGCTCTCATGCACTCTCTTTATCTCTATTTTAATATGGTCCACTTTATTTTGAAAGTATCTTCTTATGTGCCTCCTCTTCCCATTAACTTGTAAGCTCTTTAAGAGCAGGTGCTATGTCTTCATTCTTCTTTATATACATACTGACAAGCACAATGCTTCTCTTCCAGTAAGTACACGTTTATTAAAACTTCAGTAGTAGGTGCTCAAAGTGTCTCTGTTGCATTGAACTGAACTGAATTGAAGCCAGTTCTGTCTGACTTCATAGCCCCAGACATTTCCCATTATACCACACTGCCTCCCATTCCAGCCATAAAAGTTCTATTATGATTTGGCCCAAATAACCAATGGACCTATTTTTGCTCCCATGGTAGTTGGTAATGCTATGGAGAATTACAGGGAGCAAATTTGGGATGAGAATGGGCACCTAAACTCAAATTTATATTACAGCAAAGATTGCATTAGCAATCTATATATAAATCTCTTAGTACAGAAGCAGGAACAAAGAAAGCTCTCAGTAAATGTTAGCTATTATTTAAGCTGTCGTGATTTCTGAGAATACGTTCAGTCGTTGTCAACAATACTTTTTGTTTTCACAATGTCTTGAGTTAAAGATTAGATTCCAGCACTTTTGTTGATGAAAACCAACATGAAAATTAAGATTCAACCTGAAAATTAAGATTCTGGTGCTCAGGGGAAAAAAAAAGGTATTACGTAAATCAGAAGTCTCTGGTAGAACACTTTGGCATAAAAAATACCACAGGCTTATTTCTGTCCCAGTGGTCTGCCTACTCACACTGGTCATTAGAGTCTGCAATGGGGATGTCATTAACACCTGGACTGGATATCTCTGCCTGGGAGTTGAGTTAAATTCTAACCCTCTCCCACATCCAGCACCTTCTATTCAACAAGAGAACAGGAATTTGAAGATTAAGCTTGATCATATTTCTTGCAACTTTGCCATTAGTAATTCTTTAAGAATATGTTTACATTTTGTGTTTTATAATTTGTGTTTCTATATGTCACTTTTCCTCCTCTTTAAGTCTTGAGGCGAGGGGTGGATTATCCAATAGACAAGTTAAGCACTGTGTTTACCTTACTTATCAGATCATCTGTAGTGAAATTGTCTATGTTTACCTTGCTTACTGGGTCATCCGCCCCATCAGGGGCTATAAATTTGAAAACAGGCTGTGATTCTGGAGGAAGGTAGGGAGGGTTTGGGAGAGAGACAGTTGCTAGCCATGCATAAAAGCAGAACCTTTGATGTGGTGAAAAAAATGTGAAATTGTTCACTACAGATGATCTGGTGAGCACCCTGCTTACCTTGCCTATTGGATACTCTGCCCCTGCTTGAGCATGCTCTTTTCTCCTCTTCTCCTCTCTCTCCATATCCAGGCCTAAGCCTTCTAGGTTAGAATTCGTAAATATCTTCCAAGTTTGGTCTTTAGCTTATTTACAACATCATACTCACTGAAAAGTTTGAATAGGCTCTTGACTTGTCTTCCTGTACCTAATCTCTTTAAAATAAATCCTGCTCATTCCTTGTTTCAAGGGCTCCCTGAATCTCAGGAGACAAAAAAAAAAAAAAAAAAATTCTAACTATATAACATAACAAACAAAAATTTTTGTAAGCTATCCCATTCACCTCTAGAGCTATGTCTGTCCTCCCTTGCTTCCTTCCCTCTGTCTAGATCCTCAGGTCCACATTGAATTTCTTTTCATGCTTCATTTCTTTGCCTCTGTCAGAAATTTCTTTATTTCCCTTGTGTCTGGCAATTCTTATTCATTCACTCTGTACGGGAGAAAGATGTGGCAGTCTACCGCCATAAAGATTAGAGCCTTAGAAACCCTATGGGGCAGTTCTACTCTGTCCTATAGGGTTGCTATGAGTTGGAATTGATTTAACAGCAACGGGTTTGGATTTTTTGGTTTATTCATTCTTCAAGACCCAGCTCAAACATTCCATCCTCTGTGAAGTCTCTCTTTCTCCTCTCGATTAGCATACGTAGCTGATCCTCTGGACTTCTACTGCATTCTCCTACCTCTCTGTTACGTTGGCCACATACTGTCCTTCTCCTTGCTTTAACTATGAGGAGCTGTGATGGTTGATTTTCCGTGTCAACTCTGTTAGACTATGGTGCCCAGTTGTTTGGTCAAACACTAGCCTAGATTCTGTTATGAAGTAGTTACATGTGATTAAATCATTTGGCCTTAAACAAAGCAGATTACCCTCCATAATGTGGGTGGGACTCATCCAATCGGTTGAAGGCCTAAAGAACAAAATGGGAGTTTCCCTAGGGCATGTTCTGCTTCCAGACTATGAACAGACATTTTGCCAGAACTCCTTCACTCTCCTACTGATTTTGGGACACAAAAGCACAGAAGTCTCCAGCCTATTGCCTGACCTACGGATTTGTACAACCAGCAGCCATGGGAATAATTTCTTAAAATCTATCTATCTGTCTGTCTATCTATTCACTATCGTCTATCACCTATTTAATCTTACTGATTCTATTTCTCCAGAGAACCCCAACTATGACAGAAGTGTTCAGGCAATTTATAGGAACAAAGGGGTCAAAAGATTACTTTCATGTGGCACTCTCTCACCTTCTCTATAGCAGAAGTATAAAATTGAGGCTGGATTTATCTTTTGCTAGGGAGGCACCCAGAATAAGAAGGCCAAATGGGAGCAGGTGGTACCATGAGAGAATGACTAAAGAGAAACTAATTACTTGGGATTGATTCTGAGTTCTGTCTTAGAGTTCTCCTTTGAAGTTTACTTCTGATTCACTTATTACACATGGGGTCTATTCCAGCTCCCTGGAGTATTGAGTGATTCAGACTAAAACCCCACTTAGGAATAATCAGAGCACATGTGGTTGACATCTTTTATGGTATATTTTCTTAGGAGCCTTAAGTCACTGGGTAGGGATTTGGGATCCTGGCTTTATCAAATTCACACGTTATAGCATCCAACACATTGAATGATATTTGCTTATGTTTCTTTTTTCCTTGTTAGACTGTGAGTTCTTTGTATTCAGGGTCTGTAGAATATTTGCCCTGTTCCAGTCCTGTACTGGGCACTGTGGCTATAGTAGCAAAACATAGGCAATCTAGCCTGGTAGGTAAAAGTGTAGACTTTGGAGCACAGTTACCTTGGCTTCAAATCTCACCTGTACCCCTTAATGGAGTGTAACCTCAGGCAAGTTGTAGGAGCTTTCTGTGCCTTGGTGTCTTCATCCATGAGATGAGGATAATTATAGTACCTTTCCTACATTGTTGGGATGATCCAATGCACTAACGTGTATTAAAAAAATTGTATCTGTCATATAGCAGCCACAGATAAATGTTAGTTACGAATGTATTTTTCCTCCAGGGCATAATTCTCTCAGCATATAGTAGTTACTTTATAGATGTAAACAAATAATTAAGTGTCAGATTGAAAATATTTTCAAGACTCTGTGTAAATGGGCTTGTATGATGAACATGGATTGGGAGTCAGAACGACCAGTTTAATTATAGTTCTTCCACCTCCTAGTTTCGTAAACAAGGCCAAGTCATTTAATCTCTCTCAGCATCAAAAACATCTTATTTGATCCCAGAAGGTAGGTGTTATTACTGCCATGTATTTTATTTGTGTCTCTGCACTGTGTCTGGCACCCTGTTTTCTAGACACTGAGCTTGCTTCCTTATGAACTGAAGCTTGGTGACAGGTATGCTAAAGAGGGAAGCAGAGGAATGTCAAAGAGAAGTTCCAAATACCTGGAGCTCTGAGGACTAATACAGTCTACCTTTAAGTGGATACACTTTACATGCATCTTTGTATTTGAGCGTTGTTGTTGTTAGGTGCCATCGAATTGGTTCCAACTGATAGCGACCATATAGAACAGAGTAAAACTGCCCCATAGGGCTTTCAAGGAGCAGCTGGTGGATTTGAACTGCTAACATTTTTGTTAGCAGCTGAGCTCTTAACCACTATGCCACCAGGGCTCCATTTGGGCATTAGTCTTACTAAATTATTAAAAAAAAAATAATAATAATAAGGCTTAGCTATCTCTTGGGGGAAACATACACCAATTCAAATATTTTGAGTACAGTTTAGCAAAATCCATTAATTTTGATGTACTCTGAAAAAAAGACCAATTGATTTAGTAATACATCTGGATTTTGAGAATTAAAAAAAGATAAATAGAGCTATTTTCTTTTCAGCCGTGTCCAGAAATTTGAGCCATCCCTTGTAGAGGTTAATCTGGGACCCATTTCGATGAAGAGATGGAACAACTTGAGACCATTTGAAGTCTGTGTTTGGGGGCAGATGGTGGTTGGGTATTAAGGTTTATTGAGTGCCAATTTTACACCAAGGCTTTTCATTATCTGTCATCCTAACTATGACCCTGTCAGACATAATTAAGCCCATTTAATAGATTAGGAGACTGGCATAAGGTCACAGAGCTGAAGAGCAGCAGATCTAGAATTTAAAACCAGATTCATGTTCTTTCCATTATGCCATATTCCTTTACAAAGCAGCAACAATAGCTCACAGACACACAAGAAAGTAAGCGTTTAACCTTCCAGGGTCATGTCAAGTGACTGAGAAGAGGATGGTACCAAGTTTGACAAGTGCCGTTGAACCCATAGACATCTGCAAGCGAAGGAACACACGTTTCAAATGCCTCCCCTCCAGCCCTGTTTGCTGAGTTGACAAGTTAATTACTCAGCTATCAGGAGGTAACTTGGTAGCAGTAACACATGTAACTGTGTAATTATCAGGGGTTCCAGTAGTCGCTGTGTAATTATCAAGTAGTTTTCATGAAACAACATGTGTTTGCTTGTAAATATACAATTAAGCGATGTCGCCACCGTTAACTATGAAACAAAACCAGCATCTGGCACTTAAGGTGCCAGCTGTGGGTCCCTACAATTAAACTTTTCTTTAAATAGGACCAACTTTCCAAAAGGCACCAAGTTACAAGAAACCCACAGAAGCACATCTGATACCACTGTTAATTGTATTCCTTTTGCCTGAAATGACAGTTTCCTATTTTGTGATAAAACCGTTAAAAATCCTACCTATTTTTTAAAGTCAAGCTCAAATGTCTTTTCTTTTTCTTGGATTTGCAGATTCCTTTAAACGTGATGTAAACACGGCCTTCCTAAACTCCCTAAAGCTTTTGCACCTCTTAAGATTTTTACCATATTCGGCCTTGTTGGGAATTTGGTGAGCATCCATCTTTCCATCAGTTGCTGTTGTTAGGTACCCTTGAGTCAATTTCAGCTCATACAGACCACATGTGACAGAGTAGAAATGCCCCATAAGGTTTGCTAGGTTGTAATCTTTAAGAGAACAGATTGCTAGGTCTTTCTCCTGTGGAGCCTCTGGGTGGGTTTGAACCACCAACCTTTTGGTTAGCAGCTGAGTGCTCAACTGTTGCACTACTAGGGATCCATAGCCATCAATTAAGTCATAAATGTTTATTGAGCACTAATTGAGTCAGACCCTATGCTAGGCAGTTGGAATACAGTCATCAACAAAATAGGTATGGCCTCTGCCTTTACAACTTTAAAGTATAGGAGAAAAGACAGAAATATACAAATAAATACAAGTGTGATAAATCTTTTAAAAAAGAAGCAAAGGTTTCCTTTCCTTATATGGGTCTTAATCCTTTTATTAGTCTAAGTTACTTGAGGGTGGTTGTCATAAATCTTATTCCCTTATTTATTAAATAATTATTTAGCACATTTTTGTGCTATTTGCTGTCTTGGATGCTAGGGATTTTCTAATAAGGTAGATATTTTCTCTACTTATACTTCAACTCCTAAGGTTTCTACCTTGGGACTCACTGCATATTTGTTCTTGCAGATATATGAGCTAGCAACTCGAATATGAAATTAACAGAATCCCTTATGTTGTCCAGGAGAAAATAGCGACACACATAATGAGTATACAATAGGGTTTAGATATTATCTTTGTTCATGTAAAATTTTGCCACAGAAGTAAAAACTTAGATTTAAGATTTGCTTAACATATTTTCTTAAATCTGCCTTAGTTATTTTAAAAGCTTTGAAGCAAACTTGGAAAATATACAAAAATACAAAGATCCAAATAATTACATGGTTAAAATGCATGTCCACATAAACACCTGTACACGAATGTTTATAGAAGATTTATTCATAACTGCTAAAAGTTTGGAAGCAATCAAGATGCCCTTCAATAGGGAAATGGAAAATAAACTGTGATGTATTTATACCATCACAGGAGAAAGATGTGGCAGTTTGCTTCCATAAAGACTGAAGCTTTCGAAACCCTATGCAGCAGTTCTGCTCTGTCCTATAGGGTCACTACAAGTCAGAATTGACTCAACAGCCAAGGGCTTTTTTTTTTTTTTTTAGTTGTATACAATGGAATATTACACAGTAATAAAATAAATGAGCTATCAAGCTACAAATATACATAAAAAAAGGAACTTTAAATGAAAGAAGCCAGTCTGAAAAGGCTACGTATTCTGTGACTCCAAATATATGACACTTTGGAAAAGGTAAAATTATAGAGATAGTAAAAAGATCAGTGGTTTCTAGGTGGCAGGAAGGGAGAGATGAATAGGTAGAACACAGGGCATTTTTATGACAGTGAAACTATTCTGTATGATATGTGTAATGGTGGGCACATGAAATTATGCATTTGTAAGAATTTATAGAACTGTACAACAGAAAGAGTGAATCTTTATGTAAATTATGGACTTATTAATAATTGTTTTTGTTGGGTCCTAAATAGCCAAAGCAATATTGAAGGAGAACCAAGCAGGCAGCCTCACACTTCTCAATCTCAAAACATCCTATACAGCCACAGTAATCAAAACAGCTTGATACTGGTTCAATGACAGAAAAAGAGACCAATGGAATAGAGTTGAGAACCTGGAAATAAATCCATCCATCTACAGGCAGCTGATTTTCAACAAGGAATCAAAGTCCATTCAATGGGGAAGCAACAGTCTCTTTAACAAATGGTGCTAGCAAAACTGGATACCCATTTGCAGAAAAAGGAAACAGAATCCATACCTCACACCACACACAAAAACCAACTCAAAATTGATCAAAGATTCAAATGTTAAAGGTAAGACTATAAAGTTTCTAGAAGATGACACTGGGACAAAACTATTGAAAGTAATTTCTTTTTTTTTAGAAATAGATTATCGAATACAACTATAAATGCATGAAAAACAGAAGACAAATTACATAACTGGGACCTCCTAAAAATTAAATAGTTATGCTCAACAAAAGACTTTATCAAAACAGTGAAAAGAGAACCTAGTGACTGGGGAAAAAATCTTCGGGAAGAACATATCCAATAAGTGTCTAATCTCTAAAATATACAGAAAACTTAAACAACTCTACAACAAAAAGGATATGAACAGACACTTCACCGAAGAGGACATTCAAGCGGCCAACAAGCATGAAAAGATGCTCACTATCATTAGCCGTTAGAGAGATGCAAATCAAAACTACAATGAGATGCCATCTCACCCTTGCAAAAATGGCACTGATTAGAAAACAAAAACCAGAGAATAACAAAAGCTGGCAAAGTTGTGGAAAGATTGGAACTACTTATCTACTGCTAGTGGGATTGGAAAATGGTAGAGCCACTGTGGAAAACAGTATGGCACTTCCTCAAAAAGCTAGAAATAGAAATACCTTATGATCCAGCAATCCTACTTCTAGATATATATCCTGAGATCTAATAGCAGTAACATAAATAGACACATGCACATCTATGTTCATTGCAGCATTATTCACAATATCAAAAAGATGGAAACAACCTAATGCCCATCAATGGATGAAGAGATAAACAAAATGTGGCACACACATACAATGGTATACTTTGCAGCCATAAAGAATAATGATGAATCTTCAAAACATCGTATAACGTAGATAAATCTGGAGGACATTATGCTGAGAGAAGTAAATCAATCACAAAAGGACAAATATTGTATGATCACACTTTTATAAGACAACAAGAGTATATATATATATATATACAGAGAGCAACACTCATTGATGGTTACCAGAAATGGGTGGAGGAAGCACCCTCAAGATAGTAGACACATGTTAGCTTTGGTGATGGGAAAAATAGCATCAAATATGGGTGAAATGCACACAGCTTGATCAAAGTAAATAAGGTTACAGTGAAGTACACAAGAGAAAAGGATGTCTTTAGTAAAGGATATGACAAATATAATTTGGAAACAACACTAATAGCAACCAACAAAATGTGGGTATGGTTACACAAACATGTATACAGGCATGTAAGTATGTGAGTATATACGTATGCACAGATAGAAGTACCTATAGGCATAGTACATACAAGTATATGTGTGCATGCAAGCATATACATATACATATACATATACATATACATATACATATACATATACATATACATATACATATACATATACATATACATATACATATACATATACATATACATATACATATACATATACATATACATATACATATACATATACATATACATAATAAACCACATGGAGCCACAGATATGAATACTTCTTAGAAATAAGAAAACACCTTGAGACATTGGTTTTTGGGATTTGAAGACTTAGACTGTTGTCTCATGCTGTACATCCCAATGTGGTGACTAGTATCTGGGGTCTTAAAATCTTGTGAGTAGACATCTAAGACACAACTATTGGCCTCTACTTGTCTGGAACAAAAGAGAAAGATCAAAGACTCAGAGGAGAAAGTAGTCTATGGGACTAATAGTCAACATGAACCATGGCCTCATCTACCCTGAGACCAGTACTAGATAGTGCCCAGCTACCACTACCTGATCAGAGCCACTTTAGATGGATCCTTACAGAGTGGGATAAAAATGTGGAACAGAACTCAAATTCTTAAAAAATCCAGACTTGCTAGACCAGTTGAGACTGGAGAACTCCAGGAGACTATTGCCTTGAGACACACTTCAAAAAAAAAAAAAAAAACCCTCAGAATATAAATAATATCACCAGTGAGCAATGAGCTTCTTTAAAAAAAAAAAAAAAAAAAAATCAACTATAGGAGACCAAATGGTCAAATTACTCGAAGCAGAGATGAGAAGGTAAGGGGACAGCGAAACCAGAGTACTGGCAACGGTACAATCAAAACGGAATGAATGAGAATAATGACACATTGTGAAAAACGTAGCCAGAATCACTGAATAATTAGCGTAGAAATTGTTAAATGAGAACCTAATTTTCTGTGTAAACTCTCACCTTAAATACAATAAAATATAAATAATAATAATGGTTGCTCTTGTTAGTTGCCACCAGCAATAATCATTGCTGTTGTTAGTTAGCGCTAATGTATAACGGACCAAAACATTTCCTGGTCCTGTCTTCATGGCTGTTGGTATATTTGAATCCACTGTTTTGGTGATTGTGTCATCTATCTCATTGAGGGTTCCCTCGTTCGACTCGACGGCACTGGGTTTTTTTTTTTTTCTAGTCTTCCTTGATGAAGTTCCCGAAGTATGAGAGCCCAAGTCTCACCATCCTCTCTCCTAAGGAATATTCTGTTTTATTTCTTCCAAGACAGGTGTTTTCATTCTTCAGGCAACTTTTTTCATTCTTCAGGCATTCTGCTTTCATTCTTTGACAACACCTTGTTTAGAATGCCTCAACTCCTCTATCTTCCTTTTTCATTGTTCAGCTTTAGCATGTATATGAATGAGGTGATTGAAAAGACCTTGGCTAGGGTCAGTGCACCTTAGTCATTGAAGTGACATCTTTGCTTTTGAAAACTTTATGAAGTTCTTTTGTAGCAGGGTTATCCATTGCAATACTTTGATTTTTTGACTGCTGCATCTATGGACATTGGTTTTTGATCCAAGTAGAATGAAAACACTGACAATTTTAATTTCTTCTTTGTTGATCTTGATGTTGTTTATAGGTTCACTTGTGAAGTTTAGTTAATAATAATACATAAATATTGGCCCAAACTGTAATAAATGTACCACACAAATGCAAGATGTTAGTAATAGGAGGAACAGGGTGCAAGTGTGGAGGGGGGTATATGGGAACTCTCTGTATTTCCTGCACAATTTTTCTGTGAACCTACGGCTGCTCTAAGGCTATTAAGAACACTTTATTTTTTAAAGAATCACACAAAATTTTCCTTTTGTGTGGCCTTTGAGCATTCATTTCCTCCCTGATTTTTTTCACAAGTCCTTTTTTCAAAAGTGTTTTTTTTAGTTCTGCTTTTTTTCCACTTAGCATTAGAGCACAGGCATTTACTGTATTTTTACACGAATAGCACACACCGTCTATGTTTGTGTGTCAACCATGCCCTCCCCCTGCAAAGTATTTTTGTAAGTGCACCATGCTAATTTTCTTACAGCGACCTGTTAAAAAAATTAGCATAGTGGAGCTTATGAAAATATCTCTCGTGGGGGGAGAGTGTGGTTGGCAAACAAATGTAGAAGTGCATATTATTTTCATAAAAATATGATATTTCCTTTTTATATTATTTAAAAGTTATAATCTCCATTTTTAATGTTTGTTTTTTATTCCACCATAGATGTACTGTAGTTCTTAAGCATTTTGTTAATGTATCATTTGTTTATTCTAGCCCATCTCATACCAATCTACCTTGTAGTGTCTGTTCTAACTATTCTGTATTTCCTTCAGTCCGTTATACTGGAAATTCTCTGGTCTAGCATAGGAGCTTTACATATGTTGGAACACTTTTCCCTCCTCTAGTGTAAAGGGCAATGTTAGTGTTTTCCCTTATTTCCTAGGACCCCTTTTTATTAATTCTTTGCACTTTCTCCTTCAGCAGTTTTGGCGATCACTATTCCTGGCTACTGCAGGCACTTTGCCTGCAAGAAGTGTGTGTGAATTCAAGGCTTCCTCCCACAGGGGCCTTTACCAAATGACTCTGAGTGAAAGAGTTTGATGCAGATAAGAACAACAGGTATACAATCCAGAGCTCCCCTGAACGGTCTGGCTAAGGCTACTCTCTGAAATTTACCTGAGATTACACTCTTGCTGGGCTTCCTCCCCTTCTCTCTCTTACCCTCCCAGCCATTACCCATGTCTCCATAATAAATCACTTGGGCAAGAATCTTTGTCTCAGGGTCTGCCTCTAGAGGATCCAGCTTATAAGATAGCTCGTACTTATCGTTTAGGTCTCAGTTCGAGTCACTTACCAGGAATTCCCAAATATGTAAGTACCCCCTCAACTGATGTTATCTTCTTTAGCACATCACAGTACAAGGTCAATATATGTTGGTGAGAACCTTGATCATAAGGGCTTTATTTGTTTGACTCATCATTTTGCTCCCAGTAGTTGTTGACATAACAGCGGGATAGCCATCAATAAAGATTTATTAAATGAATGAATATCAGTTTATACACTATATGTATGATGAAAGTATTATGATCAGTGAGAAAACTGTGTTATTCAAACATTTTTATTAAGCATCTGCTGGTAGCAGACACTGAAGTGTTAAATGTGTTTTCATATATTTTTTAAATCTTATTAGACTCTCAACAAATATTTGTGAAATTAACAAATGAATACATCATGCATGAATGTGTTGTGCAATGAAAAATTATAATCTAGTTAGAGAAAATAAAAATATAGCTATGGTGAAACAATAACAACTCAAGATTTGTTGACCTATATCACAGAGAGTTAGAGAAAATAAAAATATAGCTATGGTGAAACAATAACAACTCAAGATTTGTTGACTTATATCACAGAGGGTAATTTTTTTTTAACTAGTTAGTCTCAAAAACACCTTAACAAAGATAAGAGTTTATTTTGTGTTTTTGTTTTCTTTTAATTTCAGCCTGATGGGCTATTACTAGTGCTATTTGAATACATTTGGCTGGAACCAAGGTATCTGTAAGAAGCTAAGTCTCATTATAGCCCAACTTTTTCTGTGCCTTCGTCTTTACTTCTGAAATTTTCCAAGAAGTTTCTCTGTTTGACAAGCCTTACATTGTGACAGTCCGTAACTCATATTTTAGGCTATTCTGACTATTGGAGGTTCATAAATTAAAATGTATATATGGATAAAAATAAGTATCTTAAGGTGGAAGACAAAGTTGATGTCAAATAGTGACTTGTTTTGAATTTAGAGGATCTTACTCCAAATTCTGCCCCTAACTGAAAGGATTTTTTTTTTTTTTTTTTTTACTGAGACCAAGGTGAATTGAATAAAGGTGTAGAGGATAAATTCCAAACCAACTCATATTGAAATTTTATTCTGAAATATCATATATTATGTTAAGAAAATAAAGCATTTGGCCAACTAAAATTAGAAACTGCCTTGATTTATACTTTATTATTAATTTTTTGGTATAACTCAGATTAGGATAAACAATCATAACATCAGCAAAGCATCATTGATCACATACTGAGAGTAGCTCATTATTGTCTTAACCTAGACACAAAACCAGACAGAAAACATCAAACAATTTCACAAACTACATATGTGGATCACATGGATCAATTGCACAATGCTCCAGTTTTTAGCCACCCATTCACTAACTCAACTAATCCCAACAAAAGGAGTCTTGGCAGGATTTGATATTTTCTTTGGAATTGTGTTTAAATTGCTGAGAGGCACCATAGCATAATGGTTAAGAGGATGGACTCTGAAAAGGGACTAAAAAAAACATGAAAAAAAGGGACTACCTGGGTTCAAATCCTATCTGCACCACTTATCCTGTGAGTTCAGAAACAAATTGCTTAACCACCACTTATCCGTGTCCTGGGGCAGGTCACTTATCTTTCTGGGCTCCAAGGTTCTTCATATGAAAGCTGATGATAATGACAATAACTACCTCAAAGCCTTTTTTTGTAAGGATTAAAAGAAATTAATGTGTAAAATACTTAGAAGAGTTCTTAGAATAATAATAATAAAAAAGAATAATAAGCACTATGTAAATAAACCTTTAAAATTGTCTTTATCGCCTTGCTTTTTGACTATTTGTGTGACCATATACAAATTCCTTAATGACATTGAATTCAACTTTCCTTATCTGCAAAATGAGACTAATAGCAGTCTTAAAGATGTTTTGTGAAGATTAAATGAGATAATCCAGGAGAAAATCGCTTTTCCAACCACAAAGTACATGGCCTTGTACATATTAAGTGTTGAAAAATATTTATTGTATGAATGATTGAAAGAGTTGAGTGAAAAAACAATTCATTTTTATGCCACACCCATGTCATATTCATTGGTTCATTTTACAAAAATTATTGAGTATCTTCTAGGTGATAGGCACTAAATTAGATCCTAGGGGATGCTGAAATGAACAAGACAGACAGTTTCTGTCCTTATGGAGATTTGCAATCTGATGTAAAAGATAGACATTAATCAAACAAGCAAATAATCCATTATAATCATAATGTGTACTACAAACCCTTTAAGAGCAGAATGTGTGACTACCAGACTCATTAGATATGTTTCTCTCACTTTACAAATAAACAAAGACAGGGTTAGAGAGTGGGGACTGGATCAAGGTCACAGCATTAATTATTTTACATTGACCTCCATGTTGGATGAAATTGACTGGTAGCTACTTATTGTGCTTTTCTGGATAGAGTTAAATTCTGCTTTTCAGATCAAAGAGTGTGACTTAGCAACAGATGAAAGGGTGGAAAACAAAACCACCTCCCCCAAAAATAACCATGGTTTCTAATTGTTCACTGCCTTCTATACACCAAACATTTTATACGCATCATCTGTTTCAATTCTCACAACAACACAATGAAGTAAATATAATTGTAAATTGAGGCTCAAAGGGGTTAGGAAACTTGCTTTAATATCACATGGCTAGAAAGTGAAGCAAGAAACAAATCTACTTAATTATAAAAGTAATGTTCTTTCTAAAATAGCAAGCTACTTCTACTTGGGAATAATTTGGACTCAAATCTTACTCACAGAGAGTGCAATCTTATAGATATTTACTTTCTGAATTTCTGACTGATGAAGATTGTATATAAATACAAGCCTCATTGTTTTCTCGCCAAAGGTACATTACTTATTTTGGTTTCGTCATGTGAAACACATGCTTAACATTTTGGGAAAAAGTGAAAAAGGAGAAAGAAAAAAGGAATCAGGAAACCAGTGAGCATCACAGGGAGGTTTAGAAGGGAGTAGGATCATTTTGGTGTTCAGAAATTCCTTCAATTTTCCTGTCATCTGAAAATTAATAGGCAGTGGAGACTACCTGAGGGAAATTCGCAACACAATCATTATTAATGAATATGATTATCTTAAGGAGGCCTTTCTCTTCTGATTTTCAGATACCCTATTTACAGAGGGATACCTCAATAATATGGGACTATGTGTCAGGTAGAAGGTTGTATTGGTCATTTACCTTTGAAAGTCTCCGAAGAAGAACATTCCTTTTAATAAGACCCTGGATTCTGAAGAAAACGACAGCTTAACTATGAAGAGGGAAAAAAGATATCTTTAATGAATCATGGGTCAAGCACTCTACTAGTACTTTACATGCATATTTACTAGTCTTATTTTCTCAATAACCCATCATATTCCTATTTTACAGATGAGAAAACTGAAGCGCAGAGAAGGTAAATGAATTGCCCAACTCAGCTGCCATTCAGCTCATAAGAAATAGACCTGGAATGCAAACCTAGATCTGTGTGACTCCTAATACAACCTTTTTTTCCCCCTGGGCCTTGTCTTAGTTATCTAGTGCTGCTGTGTGATTGTGGAGAATCACACAATACTGGGGATCATGGCCTAGCCAAATTGATATACATATATTTGGGAGAAAAATTCAATCCATGACATTCTACCTTTTGGCCCCCCCAAAGCTTATGTCCTTCCACATGTAAAACATATTCATTCCATCATATCACAGCAAAAATCTTAATTCAACTCCAAGTCCAAAATTCAAAAAATTTCTCTTCATCTGTGAAATCTAGAATACAAGTTGTTTACTTTCAAAGTGCAATGGTTCAATAGGCACAAGCTAGACATTTCTGTTACAAATGGGAGAAATTGGTGGGAAAGAAGGCATAACAGGCATCAGGCAAGTCAGTAGAACATGCTACATTGGCCCTCAAGGCTTGAAAATATCCTCTGTTTTTTGGGACAATTTACACAATGGCTATGCCCTCCAGACTCTGGGTGTGGGCCATGCTCTCTGGATTCTGAGTGGAGCCCCCTTGGCCCTGGGCTTCTGTTCTACCTTTCAGGTCCACCGGGACAGCAACTCTGCTCCCTTGACTTTGGGTGGCCCCATTCTCCTAGTCCATATGAGTGACAACTCCACCTTTAAAAACCCCAGAGGCCATGGCGCCACCCTTTGAGATCCCAGAGGTAGTGGCTATACACTTTGAGACTGAGGTAGCTTTGCTTTCTGTGTTTCTTGTCTCTTCAGCTTCTGCTTCCTCGTTCCTTGGCCTCTTGACCCCTTGGGCCAAAAAGTGCCTGGAGACACCCCACTTTGCCAGTGAACTTTGGCTGGAAGTCACTCAGCTCTCTTCCTCCATGGACTGGCAAGCCTAGCTCCACCGATAAGTGCCCAGAAGCACCCCACTGTGCCAGGAAGCCTCCTGCACAAAGGGACTCAGCTATCTCCCTAAATGCGTCAACTCCACTGCTCTCTCTCGCTGGCCTCCTGGTTTTGCTACTGCCCCTTCTCTGCCACTGCCAATTCTCTGTCACTGCTGCTCTCAGTCTGTCCTGTCTCCAGTGTAACAGCTCTCCTCACTTCCTTCTGAGTCCTCTATCCATTCAGTTTCAAAACAACTTCCATATTTTACATATCTGTTAGTGCGGCACCCCACTCTTGGTACCAAATTCTGTCTTATTAATCTAGTGCTGCTATAACAGATATACCACAAGTAGATGGCTTTAACAAAGAGCAATTTATTCTCTCACAGTCTGGTAGGCTACAAGTCCAAACTCAGTGTGTAAGCTTCAGGGGAAGGCTTTCTTTCTCTGTCCACTCTGGAAGAAGGTTCTTGTCATCAATCTTCCCCTGGTTGAGGAGCTTCTTAGCACAGGGAGCCCGAGTCCAAAGGATGTGCTTTTCTCCTGGCTCTTGTTTCTTGACGGAATGAGGTCCCCATGTCTATCTGTTTGCTTCTCAAAAGAGATTGGCTTAAGACACAATCTAATCTTGTAGATCTCATCAACATAACTGCTGCTAACCCATCTCATTAACATCACAGTGATAGGAATTACAACACATAGGAAAATCACATCAGATGACAAAATGGTGGACAATCACACAATACTGGGAATCGTGGCCTAGCCAAATTGATACACGTATCTTTGGGGGACACAATTCAATCCACGACAGACCACAGTCAATAAATATTTGGTGGATTAGAAAGGAAGGAAAGAAAGGAAAAAGAAGCAAGAAAGGAAGGAAAAATAAACCTGACCCACTGATAGGTTGTGTTTTACTTGTCCTTTAGTCTGTGGTTTCATTTTTGTTCCACATTTCATATTCATCAGTTGCTGCACTAACAAATGCAGATTTAAAATGCTCCTATAATGTTTGACTTATTCAGTGACTTCATCATTAAAAGGACACGGGGGAGGGAGGCAAGAGAGGAGTCTTCCAACTCCATTACCATGTGCAAGCTGCCCTTTCTCACATCTCTCTCTCTTGAAATATCACCGCCCATTCGGTTTTATGCTATCACAGTAGCAATAAAGCAGCTCTCTGAATGATACATGGAAAAGTCATCATTCTTTTCTAGGGCAGAGGACTTTAAAATACAAGGCCAAAAGGAAGCTGCATTGGTGTGGTAACTTTTAGCTCAGAGAGAAGATAAATATGTAGTGGTAATGGTTATACACATTGTCACACACAAACATTTTAAATTATCATGTCAGCTTTTAAACATGGGAATATGGTAGTATTTGGTGGCTCTGTTAACCTGACTAGTTTGAGCATAGGGAAAAAAAAAAAATCTGAAATAAAGCTCCCTGTAATTGTTTCAAGTAATGAGGGGCATTGAGATCCTGAGAAGATCTTTCTTACATACACGTAAGAAAGATTTAAGGTTGAAATTAAATAATTGAAAGCTTCTATAGTCATGTTCATGATTATTATTGTGTATTGTAGTAATGAGGCATACATGGTAAGTCATTTATGTTAAGAAAGTAATTACTATTGTTTGTACTCTGTAAATTCTAGCATTTCTGGAGTCAGTGGGAAAAGAAGTGGACCTAGGGAGGTCTGAGGCAGAGGAGAAGTGGAAACAGTTTCTATCTCACCGTTGCTTTTCCTGCTGTTGGGTGAAGTCAACCACTGCTCAGGTCACCTGTCTCCTAACAGGTCTGGGTTGCTCCACCTTAAGTTGAACTCAGGACCCCACTGCATGCACTGTCTCTTTTCCTGGTCAGATAGAACCCCTATGAAATTCTGAAAGATATTGTTCAGTGCCTTGAAGAAGGAGATGCCTGTTTCAATAGGTAGTGGGTATTGTGTAGACCAGTAGTTCTCAAACTTTAGCTTGTGTCAGAATCACCTGGAGGGCTTGTGAAAACATATACTGATTGGCCTAACCCCCAGAATTTCTATTCAGTAAGTCTGGGGTAGGGCTTGAGATTTTATATTTTTTACAAGTTCACACACGGTGCTGACAGGGATGGTCTTGGAATCACACTTTGAGAATCACTGATGTGAATGTTCATTAATATCACAGACTGTAATGTTAGACAGACCCAGGTTCCTATTCTAGCTCTTCTACCTGCATGGCCCAGGGAAAATTACATGAATTCTCTAAACCTCTGTTTTGTCCACTCTAAAATGGGCCTAATTCATGGTGTTATTGTGTGGATTCAATTAGATTCTGCATGGAAATTTCTTATCACTGTGCTTGACATTTGGTAAACAGTTTGTAAATGTTAGTTAATTTTTAGTAATATTTTGTTGTCTTCCTTGGCAAAACATTGCTTACAAACTGTTTTAAGCAGCTAGCAACTACAGAGGAAGGACAAAGACTAGGGAGGATCAGGGTTCAATAACAGATATGATTTCCATTTAGATAATAGCAAGTAATCAGATTTCCTTGCACACTGGTGCCGTACAGGTTGGCTAAGAATCATCTGGAGAACTTGTTAAAAATATGTATCCTGGGTACCACTCCAAGAAATTCTGTTTCAATAGATCTGAGACAGGCTCTGGAATCTATATTCTTAAAAAGCTCCCTAGACTATTCTGATGTGCTTTCATGTGTGAAAACCACTAGTGTTAGCCATCAGATTGCTTTCCTGACATCCAACTTCTAAGGCAGTGTCCTCAACCTTGGGTGGGGATTAAAATCATCTGGGAAGCTTTCAAAAATACTGAAGGCTAGGCTGTACCCCAGACCAATACCTCAGAATCTCTATGGGTTGGATCCTGGCATCAGTGTAGCCAAATTTGAGAATTACTATTGTATGAAAAGGGAGTTGGCAAGAAGCAACCTTGAAACACTGGGCATTATTGTATTGGTAAGAACTGATCTTGATGATAAGCATTAATCATCAGAAGGTGTTATCAGGACACTAGAAGCCCTTAAGGTTTAGATGCTTCAACAAACGGATGCAAAGCTTAAAGCACTCTCTCATCTATGCCAAGAAATCTGAAAGACAGTTATCTGGCCAGTTGACTGGAAGAGATCCATATCTGTGCCCATTACAAAGAAAGGAGATCAAACAGAATGTGGAAATTATCTAACAGATAATTAATATCACATGCAAGCAAAATTTTGCTGAAGGTATTTGAAGATCAAAGACTACAGCCTTCAGTGTGGAATAATCCTCAACATAAAGAAAATAAAAATTCTCAAAACTGAACCAATAAATGACTTCATGATAAATGGAGAGAATATTGAAATTGTCAAGGATTTCATCTTACTTGGATCCACAATCAACTCCCATGGAAGCAGCAGTCAATAAATCAAATGATGTATTGCATTGGGCAAATCTGCTGCAAAAGACCTCTTTAAAAATCTTAAAAATTAAAGATGTCACTTTGAGGACTAAGATGTGCCTGATTCAAGCCACAGTATTTTCAATCATATGTGAAAGCTGGACAATGGAAAAGGAAGACTGAAGAAGAATTGATGCCTTTGAATTATTTTGTTGGCAAAGAATATTGAACATACTATGGGCTATCAGAAGAACAAATAAGTCTGTCTTAGAAGAATTAAAGCCAGAACACTCCTTAGAAGCAAGGATGATGAGGCTACAACTCACTTTGGCATGTTATCAGGAGGGATCAATCTCTGGAGAAGAACATCTTGCTTGGTAAAGTAAAGGGTCAGCAAAAAAGAGGAAGACCTTCAACCTGATGGATTGACTCAGTGGCTGCAACAATGCGCTGAAACACACCAATGATCATGAGGATGGCACAGGACTGGGCAACATTTTTCTCTGTTGTACATAAGGTTGTTATGAGTTGGAGCTGACTTAATGGCAAGTAATAACAACAACAAAAGTAAACCAGAATAAATAGACTCTGAAGTGAGTTTTTCCTACTTGAGATATTCTTACCACAGGTTTTACCTACACTCTCTCTCTCTTTTTTTTTAATTGTACATTAGATGAAGGTTTACAGAACAAACTAGCTTCTCATTAAACAATTAGTACACATATTGTTTTGTGACAGTGGTTATCAACCCCACAACATGTCAACACTCTTCCCTTCTCAACCTTGCATTCCCTATTATCAGCTTTCCTGTCCCCTCTTGCCTTCCAGTCCTAGGTTGAATGAGATGTTATTTCATGTTAATCATATTTCCTTCAACAGAAAATGTGAACTTTTTTTTCCTCAGCCTGTAAATGACTATACCCTGTGTTAAGTGTTTTCCTATTTGTAATCTCATTAGAACTTCAAATCGTCAGTGTGAAATATTGTTTCCCCCACTTAATAAATGAAACTGCATGAGCTCAAATAGTCAGTAGCTTGTCCGTAGCCATATGACTAGAAAGTTTCATGATTATAACCAGGCCCTACTCATGCAACTCATCAGTGACAACTTTAAAATAGCCTTGATTTTTACTTCTTAAATTCCTCTTAAATATTTGCAAAATGTTCTCTGACAGAACAGAGTGTCAACAGAAGAGATGAAAGGACTTATTCTTGACCGTAGGCAGGAAGTCGAGTCTGTTCTTTTTCCCCAGGAAGAGATTAAGAAGCATTAGCACAAATGTTCTTTGGTAGCTCCATGTCTGAGAAAGAAATAGTTCTGAAAGAAGACAGCTTTTATTAAATTGATTTGCTTACTTCCTTAGATATTTGATTGCCCTCACAGTTTTCCATCATCTCCTTACCATTTACAATATTGGACATAAAAGTAAAAAATTTTATGGAACAATAAAAATGCTCTAATAAAATAAAGGTGGTAAATCCTCCCATGTGGCACATCAGAAGGTATTCCATGGGAGCCAGTTTCAGCCCAAGAAAAAGCCCCTGAGTGAGAAAATGCAGTCCTAATTCTGTGACGATATTGAATCTTAATTTTAAAATACAAAACAAATAGAAAACCCTTCCGTACTTAGACTTACGGGACAGAGTGCTGTCTGTGAGGGAGAAATCAAGACCCTAGAATGTACAGACCAGTCCTCAACATTTCCACTATGTGTATCTGCATTGACACTTTACATTCAAGACTATCTCAAGGCACTTCGGTGGAGGGATTTTTGAGATATTAGATGGCAAACTGATTTAAGTCAGCCTCTGCAAACATACTTGGTGTAGACTTACCTGTCACACACAATGGAACTGCTTTAAGACGGCTTTCAGATTCATCACAGTCTCTATGGCATTTCTCTTTAATAAGGCATCTCAAAAAATAAGATGTTTAGCTAAGGCTGCTAATTCTTTGAAATCCTAATCATTTAAGCTGTCTAGCCTTGTTCAAGGTGATTATTTCTATCCATTATCCATCATGCTAAGAAATGACAGCTCAGGGACAAGGAGACTTTTCAAGCAAATGCTTTAAGACAGTGTTTTAGTTTGCCGGCACTGGCCAATGTTAATTAAATTATATAAACAATGACTCATGGTATAAATACAGAGCAGAGAAGCTTGAAGGGAAAAAAAATAGTTCAATAACTTTAAAAATATTTATTCTTTCCAAAAGAAAACAAAAGGAGGACTTTTTTCTTTCAACTTTATGTTTATCTTCCTAAAATTTAGGTATTGTCAAAACATATCGTCTCTGAAAATCTCACTTCTAAGATTAGCAGTAGAAGGGAACGGACATTTCTTTATGGTGGATTAGAGACAAAATTTTTTAAAGAGAGAAAAGAAAGAATTTCGGAGTCCCAGGTCTATGAACCAGGTCCTTGTTCATTTGAGGAGTAGGTAACAAATCCCACTGGAGAGGAGGTATAACTGCTAGTATTTGTGTAACTACCAATATTTCTAACCATCATCATTTCTTTCTTTGTTGGGTGTAACTGCTAATATTTCTCAAATACACATCATTGTTCTATGGCAAAGTTTAGAAGGTTTTATTGTGTTTCCAAAAATTTGTCTGCTAAAATGGATAATCTCAAAACCAGTGGCTTATTTAAAAATGTGGAATCCTCACAGTCTACCCATTGCTCACCTTCCCTACTCTAAGGGGAAAATATTTGACTGCTACTCATGTCCTTGGAAACCCTGGTGGTGTAGTGGTTAAGAGCTATGGCTGCTAACCAAAAGGTTGGCAGTTCAAATCCACCAGGTGCTTCTTGGAAACCCTATGGGGCAGTTCTATTCTGTCCTATAAAGGTCTCTGTGAGTCAGAATCAACTAGATGGCAGCGTTTTTTTTTTTGTTTTTTTTTTGTTTTAATTCGTGTCCTTTAATTGTCTGTAAAATCAAGAGATTCTCATCCTGGAAGTTCAGAATTTGGAGGGCTCAATTGACACCTATAAAAAGAAAATGAGCAGCTAGGTCACCCTTGCTACCTATTTATTTTCATTCTTTTTGCCATGCACAGTAGAGCCACAGGAAGAACTAACCTCCACAAACATATGGGTCACAGACAGTTACAATTTGAACATATTCTACTAATTTAGGAGGTTTAGGTAAAGCCATTTGCAGCCTCCCAGAGGTCATAGAAAATATGCTAATCACCTCTGTATGACCGTAGAGACTGATAGGGTCTTCATGGACGTTCAATGGGAAGATATGTATAACAGCTGCTATAGCTTGAGCCTCAGTGGGATCACCGTAGGATTCAAGCATGTCTAGAGTAGTGAGAAGCATGCCCCAAAGTGTATTGCTTGAGGAATTGATAGACTTGGATAGAACACACTCTAAAGCAGAGAATCAAGGACCACAAGTTAGATACAAACTTAGTATCCACTTAGTGGAGTGAAGGGATGATTGAATATAATTCCATGTCTGTCATTCAGATTTTTCATTGGCCCAATCCTCATTGATTTATGTTTGAATCCTATAAAATGATGAATAATAAATAAGTAAATAGGCAAACAAATAAAGAAATAACTGTAGGGCAAAGTGGGAGCAGTAGTTTTTGCACTGAGAGAAGAGAAGTGGCAGTAGCAGTGATTGAAGGTAGAGCTATTGATGCCAATTTAGTATCCTCAACAGTCAGCAACATTCGTGTAGATATCAGTGGGCAAAGGCAGCAATGCAGGCATTTTGGTAGGGAGTAGCAGGCTGCAGGCCATAGTGTGATCAACATGAAGCACCCAACTTGGGCAATGTTCTTGATGGACTACTAAAAATACCACTGGCCAGCTCCCTATGAACTTGCCATACTAAAGCAATTACCTCACACTACCTTCACTGGACTCTCCCCTGTCTTAAGGAGGACTGTGTCTGAAAGGGCAGTCATACCTCTTTTTTTTTTTTTTTTCACTTATGTCAGAGTTATTAAATAAAGGGAATGCCATGGAGTAGTGTATCTGGATTTTAGCTAGGTATTTGCTGGTAATCCAAGATCACGTTAAGAATAGCATGGAGGAATACAGCCTTGATGATTTTAAAATGTTCAGATTATTTACTCAAGGTAAAAAGATTGTAATGTCAGCACTATCCCCACAATGGACTGAAGACATTCTTGAGAAGGAGCTTTTCCAAGGAACAGACTGTCTTGTACAAATTCGATCTAAATGATAGAAGGCCAAGGTTAAAGTATGAGGGAGCCCTAAAAGGTATTTATCAAATGTGGAGATGGAAGCCATTTTGACAATCAAATCAGATGCAAAAAGTTCCCACAGGCTGGACTGTGGGGCTGAATCTAATACTACAAATGAGGTAAAAATGCAAGTGTGTTTTTTTAAGGGTACAGAATGGGTAGTGAGAACTATATAATGTTCAAATAGAATAACGTAAGTCGCAGTGATTTTTGTTGGATTCTTAACATTAACTTGAACTTATTTCTCAAGATTAAAAGTTAAATGATACCCAAGTGCCTTTCCAAATCTTGAGAGGCTGTTATAGATTGAATTGTGTCCTCTCAAAATGTGTCTCAACTTGGCTAGGCCATGATTCCCCGTATTGTGTGGTTGTCCACCAGTTTTTGATCTGATGTGATTATCCTAGGGGTTGTAATCCTAACCTCTGTGATGTAAATGAGGAAGGATTAGAAGCAGTTATGTTAGTAAGGCAGAAGTCAAGCTATAGGATTAGGTTGTATCTTGAGTCAGTCTCTTTTGAAATATAAAAGAACGAATCAAGTAGAGAGAAGAGGGATCTCATTACCATCAAGCAAGAGGAGCCGGGAGTGGAGCTTGTCATTTAGACCCCAGGGTTCCTGTACTGAGAAGCTCTTAGACCCAGGGGAAGACTGATGACAAGGACCTTCCCCCAGCCTCCTAAACTGTGAGATAATAAACTTCTGCTTGTTAAAGCCATCCACTTTGTGGTATTTCTGTTATAGCAGCACTAGGTAACTGAGACATAGGCTAATATTTTCTGGGACAATAATGTGTTTGGATGAAGTTTCTGAGTTCTCTACACATGGAAATCAGTTGCATCATGGTGAGTAAAAAAAAAAAAAAATAGAGAGGACAAATAACCCTTATTTGGGAGTTATCAGGCTATTGAATATGAAATTAATGCTAACTACCTCCTATATGGAAACCCTGGTGGTGTGGCGGTTAAGTACTACGGCTGCTAACCAAAAGGTTGGTGGTTTGAATCTACCAGGTGCTCCTTGGAAACTCTATGGGGCAGTTCTACTCTGTCCCGTAGGGTCATTATGAGTTGGAATCGGCTCGACGGCAGTGGGTTTGTGTTTTTGTTTACCCCCTACATTCTCAAGCTTATTTCCCAGGAATTTACCTCAGGCAAATTTCCAAATGCTTGGGGATTTTTCAGATATCTTTCTGATAATGATTTTTAATTTAATTCTGCTGTGGTCGGAGAAGATTTTCCATATCATTTCAGCCTGTTGAAATGTATTTAGACTTATTTTATGGCGCAGCATGGTGAATAGTTCATGTGCACTTAAAGAATGTGTACTCTTTCATTTTTGGGTATTGTTGTTGTTATTAGTTGATGTTGAGTAGGGCTTCAACTCATGGCAACCTATGTATAACAGAACAATATGTTGTTCAGCCGTGTGCCATCTTCATCATCATTGGCATGTTTAAGTCCATTGTTGAGGCCATTGTGTCAATACACCTCATTAAGCGTTTACCTTATTTTCACTGACCCTTTATCAATCATGATAATCTTTCTAGTGATTGTTCCTTCCTAATGATGTGTCCAAAGTAAGAGAGCCAAAGACCCCCTATCCTCACTTCTAAAGGACATTCTGGTTGTGTTTTTTCTAAGACTAATTTGTTTTTTCTTCTGGCAGTTCACAGTATTCTCAGTATTCTTCTGAACACCACAGTTTGAATACATCGATTCTTCTGTCTTTCTTTTTTGTTGTCCAGCTTTCACATGCATATAAGGCAATGGAAAAGACCATGGCTTGGGCCAGGTGCCCATTAGTCATCAAAGTGACAGTTTTGCTTTTTGGAACTTTAAAGAGGTCTTTTGCAGCAGATTTTTCCAATTCATCATTTGATTTCTTGCTTGCTGTTTCCATGGGCATTAACTATTGATCCAAATAGAACAAAATCATTGACAATGTCAGTTTCCTCTCCATTTATCATGATGTTGTTTAATGTACAAAAGAACAAAACACTGCCCTGTCCTATGACATCTTCACAATCATTGTTATGCTTGAGCCTATGGTCGCAGCTACTGTGTCAATCCATTTCCTTAAGAGTCTTTCTCTTTTTCACAAACTCTGCATTTTACCAAGCATGATGTTCTTCTCCAGGGACTGGTCCCTCCTGAGAACACGTCTGATGTATGTGAGACAAACTATCACTGTTCTTGCTTCTAAAGAATATTTTGGCTGTACTTCCTCTAATACAGATTTGTTCATTCTTCTGGCAGTCCATGGTATATTCAATATTCTTTACCAACACCATAATTCAAAGCCATCAATTCTTCTTTGGTCTTCTTTATTCATTGTCCAGCTTTCATATGCATATGAGGGAAATGAAAATACCATGACTCAAGTCAGGGACACCTTAAAAAGTGACATCGTTGCTTTTCAACTCTTTAAAGAGGTCTTTTGCAGAGATTTGCCCAATGCAATGTATCTATTGATTTCTTGACTGCTGTTTCCATAGACATTGATTACAGATCCAAGTAAAACGAAATCCTTGTCAACTTCAATCTTTTCTGCATTTATCATGATGTTGCTTATTGGTCCAGTTGTGAGGATTTTTGTTTCTTTATGTTGGGGTGTAATCCATACTGAAGGCTGTGGTCTTTGATGTTCATCAGGAAGTGTTTCAAGTCCTCTTCACTTTCAGCAAGCAAGGTTGTGTCATCTGCATAATGCAGGTTGTAATTAAGTCTCCCTCTAAACCTGATGCCACATTCTTCTTCATATAGTCCAGCTTCTTAGATTATTTCCTCAGCACAAAGATTGAATAAGTATGGTGAAAGGATACAACACTGATGCACACCTTTCTTGACTTTAAACCATGCAGTATTGCCTTGTTCTGCCCGAACAACTGCCTCTTGATGTCTGTACAGGTTCCTCATGAGCACAATTAAGTGTTCTGGAATTCCTGTTCTTTGAAAGTTTATCCATACTTTGTTATGATCCTCACAGTTGCATGCTTTTGCATAGTCATTAAAGCACAGATAAACATCTTTCTGTTATTCTCTGCTTTCAGCCATGACATCAGCAGTAATACCCCTTGTTCCACGTTCTCTTCTGAATCCAGCTTGAATTTCTGGCAGTTTCCTGTGAATATACTGGTACGGCCACTTTTGACTGATCCTCAGCAAAATTTTACTTGCCTATGATATTAATGAAATTGTGCAATAATTTCATAATTGGCTAGGTTAGCTTTCTTGGGAATAGGCCTAAATGTGGTTCTCTTCCAGTTCATTGGCCAGGTAGCTGTCTTCCACATTTCTTGGTAGAGATGAGTGAGCACTTCCATTGCTGCCTCTGTTAGTTGAAACATCTCAACTGGTATTCCGTCAATTTCTGGAGGCTTGTTTTTTACCAATGCCTTCAGTGCAGCTTGGACTTCTTCCTTCAGTACCATCAGTTCCTGATCATATGCTACGTTCTAAAATGGTTGAACATCGAGCAACTTTTGGTACAGCGACTCTGTGCATTCATTCCATCTTCTTTTGATGCTTCCTGTGTTATTTTCCTTATAGAATCCTTCAGTACTGCAACTGGAGAATAGATTTTTTTTTCTTCGTTTCTTTCAGCTTGAGAAATGCTGAGCGCACTCTCCCCTTTTGGTTTTCTATCTCCAGGTCTTTGCACATGTCATTATGATACTTTACATGGTCTTCTCAAGCCACCCTTTAAAATCTTCTGTTCATCTCTTTTGCTTCATCATTTCTTCCTTTTGCTTTAGCTATTGTATGTTCAAGAGCAAGTTTCAGAGTCTCTTCTGACATTCATTTTGGTCTTTTCTTTCTTTCCTATCTTTTTAATGGCCTCTTGCTTCCTTCATATATGATATTTTTGATGTCAATTCATAACTCATCTGCTCTTCGATCATTAGTGTTGAACATGACAAACCTGTTCTTGAGATGGTTTCTAAATTCAGGTGGGATATACTCACAGTCATACTTTGGCTCTCACGGACTTGTTCTAATTTTCTTCAATTTCATCTTAATTTTCCAAATGAGCAATCAATGGTCTGTTCTGCAGTCAGCACCTGACCTTGTTCTGATGCTATTGAGCTTTTCCACCATCTCTTTCCACAGATGTAGTCGATTTGATTCCTGTGTATTCCATCTGGCGAGGTCCATGTTATAGTCATATTTATGTTGGTGAAAAAAGGTATTTGCAATGAAAAAGTCATTAGGCTTGCAAAATTCTAACCTGAGATATCCAGCATCATTTCTATCACCAAGGCCATATTTTCTAACTACCAATCCTTCTTTGTTTCCAACTTTCATATTCCAGTAATTATGAATGCACCCTGAATGCATGTTTGATCAATTTCAGACTGCAGAAATTGGTAAAAATTTTCATTTTTCCCTCTTTGGCCTTAGTGGTTGCTGAGTAAATTTGAATAATAATTGTATTCACTGGTCTTCCTTGTTATTGTTGTTGTTAGGTGCCGTCAAGTCAGTTTCGACTCATAGCGACCCTGTGCACAACAGAACGAAACACTGCCCAGGCCTGCACCATCCTTGCAATCGTTGTTATGCTTGAGCTCATTGTTGCAGCCACTGTGTCAATCCACCTCGTTGAGGGTCTTCCTCTTTTCTGCTGACCCTGTACTCTGCCAAGCATGATGTCCTTCTCCAGGGACTGATCCCTCCTGACAACATGTCCAAAGTATGTAAGATGCAGTCTTGCCATCCTTGCCTCTAAGGAGCATTCTGGTTGTACTTCATCCAAGACAGATTTGTTCGCTCTTTTGGCAGTCCATGGTATATTCAATATTCTTCACCAACACAATTCAATGGCGTCAACTCTTCTTTGGTCTTCCTTATTCATTGTCCAGCTTTCACATGCATATGATGCGATTGCAAATACCATAGCTTGGGTCAGGCACACCTTAGTCTTCAAGGTGACATCTTTGCTCTTCAACACTTTGAAAAGGTCCTTTGCAGCACATTTGCCCAATGCAATGCATCTTTTGATTTCTTGACTGCTGCTTCCATGGCTGTTGATTGTGGATCCAAGTAAAATGAAATTCTCGACAACTTCAATCTTTTCTCCGTTTATCATGATGTTGCTCATTGGTCCAGTTGTGAGGATTTTTGTTTTCTTTATGTTGAGGTGTAATCCATAAGGAAGGCTGTGGTTTTTGATCTCCATTAGTAAGTGCTTCAAGTCCTCTTCACTTTCAGCAAGCAAGGTTGTGTCATCTGCATAACACAGGTTGTTAATGAGTCTTCCTCCAATCCTGATGCCCTGTTCTTCTTCATATAGTCTAGCTTCTCGTATTATTTGTTCAGCATACAGATTAAATAGGTATGGTGAAAGAATACAACCCTGACGCACACCTTTCCTGACTTTAAACCAATCAGTATCCCCTTGTTCTGTCCAAACAACTGCCTCTTGACCTATGTAAAGGTTCCTCCTGAGCACAATTAAGGTTCTGGAATTCCCATTCTTGGCAATGTTATAAATAATTTGTTATGAACCACACAGTCGAATGCCTTTGCATAGTCAATAAAACACAGGTAAACATCCTTCTGGTGTTCTCTGCTTTCATCCAGGATTTATCTGACATCAGCAATGATATCCCTGGTTCCACATCCTCTTCTGAAACCGGCCTGATTTTCTGGCAGTTCCCTGTTGACATACTGCTGCAGCCGTTTTTGAATGATCTTCAGCAAAATTTTGCTTGAGTGTGATATTAATGATGTTGTTCTATAATTTCCACATTTGGTTGGATCACCTGTCTTTGGAATAGGCATAAATATGGATCTCTTCCACTCAGTTGGCCAGGAAGCTGTCTTCCATATTTCTTGGCATAGACAAGTGAGCACCTCCAGCGCTGCATCCGTTTGTTGAAACATCTCAATTGATATTTCATCAATTCCTGGAGCCTTGTTTTTCGCCAATGCCTTCAGAGCAGCTTGGACTTCTTCCTTCAGTACCTTCAGTTCCGGATCATATGCTACCTCTTGAAATGGTTGAATATTGACTAATTCTTTTTGGTATAATGACTCTGTATATTCCTTCTATCTTCTTTTGATGCTTCTTGCATTATTTAATATTTTCCCCATAGAATCCTTCACTATTGCAACTCAAGGCTTGAATTTTTTCTTCAGTTCTTTCAGCTTGAGAAACGCCGAGCCTGTTCTTCCCACCTTCCTTGTAGGCGTGTCGATATTATCATACTGCTGACAGTACTGTACTTCAGACTAGATCTCAAAATGTTATTTTTGACAATGAATGCAACATCATTCCTCTTCAAGTTGTCACTCCTTGCATAGTAGACCATATGATTGTCGTATTCAAAATGCTGGTACCTGTCCATTTCAGCTCACTAATGCCTAGCATATTGATGTTTATGCACTCCATTTCATTTTTGACAACTTCCAATTTTCCTAGATTCATACTTCATGCATATCAGGTTCTTAGACTCATACTTCATGCATATGGATGTTTGCAGCTGTTTCTTCTCATTTTGAGTCATGTCACATCAGTAAATGAGGATCCCAAAAGCTTGACTACACACACATCATTAAAGTCGACTCCACTTTGAGGAGGCAGCTCTTCCCCAGTCGTTTTTGAGTGCCTTCCAAACTAAGGGGCTCATCTTTTTGGCACTCTTTCAGACAATGTTTCACTGTTATTCATAAGGTTTTCGCTGGCTAAATCTTTTCAGAATTAGACCACTGGGTCCTTCTTCTTAATCCGACTTAGTCTGGAAGCTCAGTGGAAAGCTGTCCTCCATAGGTGACCCTGCTGGTATTTGAATACTGGTTCTTAGCTCCTAGCATCACAGCAACAGGCAATCCCCCACAGTACAACAAACTGAGAGACATGTGGGGGTAATGATCTTTATACATTTTAAGTGTTCTACTTTATTTTTGATTATTGATGCATGTTTGCAGCTGTTTCTTCTCATTTTGAGTTGTGCCACATTGGCAAATGAAAGTCCAAAATGACTGACTCTATCCATGTCATTAAGGTCAACTCTACTTTGAGGAAGCAGCCTTTCCCCATTCATATTTTGAGTGCCTCCCAACCTGAGAGGCTCATCTTCTGGCACTATATCAATGTTCTGCTGCTCTTCTAAAGTTTTCATTGGCCAGTTTTTTTAGAAGTAGATCACTGGGTCCTTCTTCCTAGTCTTACTTTGGAAGCTCTGCTGAAACCTGTCCACCATGGGTGACTCTGCTGGTATTTAAAATACTGGTGGCATAGCTTCCAGCATTGCAACAACATGTAAGCTATCACAGTACGAAAAACTGACAGATGAGTGATGGAGAAGACAACTAGGAAGGAGGATACCTTGTATCTTATGTAGTGCATTAAAGGAAACTGAGATGTTTAGCTGGGGGAAGACAAGATCCGAGAAAGACATGAGAGATGTCTTCAGATAATGAAATGAACCTGCATAAACAGGGGGATATTTGGGGATCTAGAGCCAGAGCTAACAGAAATGGGTAGAAGTGAGAAAGATTTCATTTAAAAAAAGAAAAATATTTCTAACTATTAGAGCTGACAAAAATTTATTACGAATCAGTGAGTTTTGTCTGCAAAAGTAATAAAGCAAAATCAGACAAAGCACAGAGGAACATATTATAGCAAGGCTTTCTGTTTGAGTGGGAGGCTGAGCTAGCTGACAGACTGATCTCCCTTCCAACATAAAGATCCCACGATTTTATGAGAACTTGAATGTCACTGAGTAGGCAAATCTTAAGCTCCAAGTCTAACCTAAATTGTCCTGTTGCTTAATTTAAACGGCTTCAGTTAGGTAATGTAGAGCTGAGGTTTGAATGATAAATGTTCATATTAATGTGATTTGAGATGCGATCTTGACAGTCCTGCTAGACTGTTGTGCTAAAAAGCATTTCAGGAGCACCACAAATGGCTCTAATTACTTTCCCCATTTTTTAGTGATGTTTATTTTAATTTTTCAAAATTCCACGACCTGTTATTACCTAAGGTTTATATGGCAGTGGACAGCTAATTAATCTTTTTTTTTTTTTAAGGTAGATGATTCAGATTTGGTAATATAGCTATTCCTTGCCTCTGGTACAGCCCAAGTGATGGAGTGCTTTGAATGGTACCAATCATTGTACTATTCCCTCGGCTGTCCCATCTGACCTGCCAGGTTTATTGTATTGCCTTAATCATCAGTTCTAGAGTCACCAGAGTGACAGACTCAGGGCCCAATTCAGGAATTAATGTGTAGAAAGATTGGTTTTGACCAGCTTTCAGTTCAGAGTCCCAGAGCAAGCATAGTCAAATATTAACCCTATGGCTTCTGATGTGTAGCCTAAATTCTATAAAAATGGAATAGGTACGTATTCTAAATTAAATTAATTGGATTTAATTTACTTCTGAGAAAAAAGAAAAGTATGAGCTATTGTTTTCATTTTATAGATGTGAACATTGAAGTTCAAAAGGTTATGTAACCTGCCTCTGAACACATTGTTAGAGAGACGCAAACTGGAATTTGAACCCAGGTATGTCTGACCCAAAGCACGTTCCTCCATGAGGTTAACGGAGATTCAAAAATATACCAAGGTGAGAAATAAAACTTTTAAATTTACCATGATACACATTTGGAACTACAGGCATAAAATGTATGTGAGTGTAGCTATGTATATGAGCATAGTTTTCCACTGGGAGCAATAACATCACTGCCTAGGTATACATTTTGTTATAAGACACTTCCGTTTCTGACTCTTTATGTTAATGCTTTTACCATCAGCACCTGTGTTTTTGTACTTTAAGGGTAGCGTAAAGTCAACAATCCAATTAAGAATATTTTCTTATTGTTGATATTGCTGAAGATCTAAACTTATACTCAGCTGATACAAACTTTCTTCAAGTAAAATGCCTTGACTGTTTTCCCCTTAGTTGAAACATTTTCACAGATTGAGCAGAGAGTCAATGGAAACCAGTTTCTGAGTTACCCCTCTCTTATACTCTTTGGCCTAGTTTACAAATCAGTTATTATAAGATGTTAACTGAAAAAATGTCCCTTAAGAATAGCAAAGCAGAAGCAGTACTGTAGGTAATTTCTTAGACCCATTAACCATTGCCATCGAGTTGATTCTGACTCATAGTGACCCTATAGGGCAGAGTAGAAATACCCCATAGAGTTTTCAAGGAACGCCTGGTAGATTTGAACTGCCCACCTTTTGGTTAGCAGCTGTAGCGCTTAACTACTATACCACCAGGTTTCTAATTAGTTAGACAGTGGCTTGGAAACTGAATGGGTTCTGTTGGAGGCAAGTGATCAGAGCAGCTGAGGGAAAATGAGGGCTAAATCATCACTCTGGGGCCCAAGGGGACACCATGTTGGTGATTACGGCCCCTTCCGCAGCTTCTTTGGGCTGAGAAGTACAAGGCCTCTAATGTGGCCTCTGTTTATCTCTCGTCTTTCATGCTACTCCCTCCCATGTAACTTAAATTCCTGCTATACCAATCTGCTTACTATTCCTGGAAGACAATTTTTTCTCTCATGTCGATGCCTTTGCACACAGTGTTCCATCTGTTGGGAAGGGACTCTCTCCTCTGTTTTCTGACAAACATCTAAATATCCTTCAAGATCTTGCTCTGATATTGCCTACCCCCTATCCCTCAGTCAGATTTACATGTCCCTCCTCTATATTCTGGTAGTGCCCTATGCTTACGTCCTAAAAGCACTAACAACACTGTGTTTTAATTATTGTTTTACTGATCTGTTTTTTTTTTTTTTTCCATTAGACCTTAACCTTAGTTTTGTTTTCCCAGAACCTAGCACATTACCTTTAATGCAGTAGGAGGAAGAAAGAAGCAACAGTTTGAAAACCTTTCCTTTAGATGCAAAATTTTTCTTAGTAAACAGAGAAACAGCATCCTGGGAGACCATACATGTGATTTCTCGTCATAGCAATGCCACTAACTGTGTAAACTTGTTCACAGTCACTTAGCGCCCTTGGGTACCGCTCTCCACACGTAAAATGAGGTTATTGCATTACCATATTTTCACACTAATAACGTGCGCCCTTTGTGTTTGTTTGCAGGCCACACCCTCTCCCCCACCACGAGGTATTTTCATCAGTGCACTATGCCAATTTTTTTATACAGAAACATGTGGAAGAGGATTGGCAAGGTGGTGCTTGTGAGGGTGCCTTGTTGGGGGAAGGTGCATCCAGCAAACAAAAGCAGACAGTATGTGTTATTTGTGTAAAAATATGGTATATTATAAGTGGTCAATATTTTTGGTTAATATCAACACTTTTTTCTTTTCTTTTTTTACAAATCAAATCGTATTGCAAAGCCCAAATTAAGTATTAGAGCTATTTTGCATGAAAGAAGGAGACTGTCTAGAGTCCTTCCAATTTAATCTCCCCTTTTCCCGTTGTTTCACCCCCACTACCTCTATGTTTGGAGCATAGGTTAAAAACCATAGAACTAGGTAGGTGATCTGTACTGTTCCGACCACCTCAAATACTCTCAGGTTATTTACACAGTGAGATATGATGATCTCTTCCTCAGTGTTGTACCCCTCTCCCAGGCCCTGTGGTACACCTATGCCCTCATGGGGTTTTGTTTTTGTAAGCCAAACTAGCAGAGCGTGGAAGCTGGGTTATTCTGGAAGTCAACAAGCTTTGCTTTGGCATTCAGAATGTTTATTGGCTGGGTTATTGGAGTCTGTATTCTATCTTATTAATGAATAAAAAGAATGGCATGTGTATCTTGGCTTCAAAATTGGAATAGAATATTAGAATTCTGTCTAAGATTAGGCGTACAATAGTGTTTAAAAGCCAGGCATAGAAGAAATTTAAGTGATCCTATATGTGTATTTTTAATTCCTTGTGGTTTGTGAAAGGTGCTATATAAATTTATTATTGACATAAGTAGTCAATTAAATGTTGCCACAGAGGGAACACCAGTACATTCTTTGATGATAGAATAATTAAAATACATTAATATAAGATCACTGTTTTTAACATGCATCTAGTTGGTTGTATGATTTATAGGAGAGATAAGATTATTTTAAAATCAACTGAAAAAATACATGTTACTATAAAATTCTACCACTTTTTAAACTTTAATTTCTTAAACTGTTAATTATATGATATAAATAACAGCAAAAGTAAGGCAAAAGAGCTAACATTTATCAGTCATCTTCTAAGGTTCGGGCTTTATATATCTGATTACTTCTAGTCTTTACAGCTTCATGAGATGAGCATCCTTATTCCCATATTATAATTAAGGCAATTGAGCCTTAGTGAGTCGCCATTCATGTTGTTGAACTTACTAAAGTTCATATGGCTTATACATGTGAGATAAGTAGTATAACTGTCAAATGCATAGGGAATGACCTAAGACATTATATTTTACACCACGTGTCTGTCAGTTTGTCATACCATGGTGGCTTGTGTGTTGTTGTGGCACTGGAATATTTGCTACCTATATTTCAGATACCAGCAAGGTCATCTTTGGTGCACAGGTTTCAGCAGAACTTCCAGACAAAGACAGACTAGGAAGAAGGACCTGGTAGTCTACTTCTGAAAAAACTGGCCAATGAAAATCTTATGAATAGCAGTGGAACATTGTCTGATATAGTGCTAGGAGATGAGGCCCTCAAATTGGAGGGCGCTCAAAAAATCACTGGGAAAGAACTGCCTCCTCAGAATAGAATCAACCTTAATGACATGAATGGGTCAAGCTTTCAGGACCTTCATTTACTGATGTGACATGACTCCAAATAAGAAGAAACAGCTACGAACATCCATTAATAATCAGAACATGAAATATACGAAGTGT
This sequence comes from Loxodonta africana, assembly GCF_030014295.1. Classification (NCBI taxonomy): domain Eukaryota; kingdom Metazoa; phylum Chordata; class Mammalia; order Proboscidea; family Elephantidae; genus Loxodonta; species Loxodonta africana. The sequence continues at coordinate 100,030,697 of NC_087344.1, forward strand.
GAGTCTAGGAAAATTGGAAAAATGAACCGGAATTCATAAAGATTGATATCCTAGGCATTAGTGAGCTGAAATGGACTGGTACTGGCCATTTTGAATCACATAATCACATGGTCTACTATCCCAGAAATGACAAATTGAAGAGGAATGGTGTTGCATTCATCGTCAAAAAGAACATTTCAAGACCTATCCTGAAGTACGACACTGTTGGCGATATGACAATTTCCATATGCCTACAAGGAAGACCAGTTAATATGACTATTATTCAAATTTACACACCAACCACTAAGGCCAAAGATTAAGAAATTGTAAGATTTTTATCAATTTCTGCAGTCTGAACTTGAAAAAACATGCAATCAAGATACATTGATAATTACTGGTGATTGGAATGTGAAAGTTGGGAAAAAACAAGAAGGATTGGTAGTTGGAAAATATGACCCCAGTGATTAACATGACACAAGAGATCGAATGATAGAATTTTGGAAGACCAATGACTTCTTTATTAAAACTACCTTTTTTCAACAACATAAATGGCGACTCTACACAGGGACTTCACCAGATGGAATACACAGGAATCAAATCAACAACCTCTGTGGAAAGGCAGGATGGAAAAGCTCAATATCAGTCAGAACAAAGTTAGGGGCCGTCTGTGGAACAGACCATCAGCTGCTCATATCCAAGTTCAAGTTGAAGTTGAAAAAAATTAGAACAAGTCCACGAGAGCCAAAGTTCAACCTTGAGTATAATCCACCTGAATTTAGAAACCATCTCAAGAATAGATTTGACACATTGGACACTAATGACTGAAAACCAGATGAGTTTTAGAACGACATCAAGGACATCATACATGAAGAAAGCAAGAGGTCATTTAAAGGACAAGAAAGAAAGAAAAGACCAAAATGAATGTCAGAGGAGACTGAAAGTTTCTCTTGAACATAGAGTAGCTAAAGTGAAAGGAAGAAATAAGATAACAGAGCTGAACAGAAGATTTCAAAGGGTGGCTGGAGAAGACAAAGTAAAGTATTGAAGGAAGAAGTCCAAGGTGTACTGAAGGTACTGGCAAAAAGCAAGGCTCAAGAAATTGAAGAAATACCATTTGAGATGTTTCAAAAAACAGATGCAGCACTGGAGGTGCTCACTCGTCTATGCCAAGTAATTTGGAAGACAACTACCTGGCCAACCAACTAGAAGAGATCCGTATTTGTGCCATTCCAGAGAAAGGTGATACAGCAGAATGTGGAAATTATCAAACAATATCATTCATATCACACGCAAGTAAATTTTGCTGAAGATAATTCAAAATGGCTGCACTGGTACATGAACAGGGAACTTCCAAAAATTCAAGCCAGATTCAGAAGAGGATGTGGAATGAAGGATATCATTAATGATGTCAGAAGGATCTTGGCTGAAAGCAGATACTGAGTGGTTTAAAATCAAGAAAGGTGTGCATCAGTGTTGTATCCTTTCACTATTCTTATTTAATCTGTATGCTGAGCAAATAACCCGAGAAGCTGGACTATAAGCAGAAAAATGTGGCATCAGAGTTGGAAGAAGGCTCATTAATGACATGAGATATGCGATGATACAAACTTGCTTCTTGAAAGTAAAGAGGACTTGAAGCACTTACTGATGAAGATCAAAGACTTCAACCTTCAGTATGGATTACACCTCAACATAAAGAAAATAAAAATTCTCAAAACTGGACCAATAAGCAACATCGTGATAAACTGAGAAAAGACTGAAGTTGTCAAGGGTTTCATTGTATTTGGATTCACAATCAACGTCCATAGAAGCAGCAGTCAAGAAATCAAATGACTTATTGCATTTGGGAACTCTGCTGCTAAAGACCTCTTGAAAGTGTTAAAAAGTAAAGATGTCACTTTGAGGACTAAGGTGCACCTGACTCAAGCCACTGTATTTTCAATCCCCTCGCATGGATGAGAAAGCTGGACAATGAATAAAGAAGACCAGTGAAGAACTGCTGCATTTGAATTATGGTGTTGGTGAAAAATGTTGAATATATCATGAACCAGTAGAAGAAGGAACAGCCAGAGTGCTGTTTAGAAGTCAGGGTGGTGAGACTTCATCTCACGTATTTTATACATGTTATAAGGAGAAGGACATTATGTTTTGTAAAGTAGAGGGTCAGTGCCATGTTTTGAACTATGTCCCCCCAAAAATGTGTGCATCAGCTTGGTTAGACCATGATTCCCAGTGTTGTGTGGTTGTCCTCCATTTTGTGATTGTAATTTTATGTTGAGTGGATTAAGGTGGCATCATAACACCACCCTTACTCAGGTCACCTCCCTGATCCAAGGTAAAGGGAGTTTTCCTGCAGTGTGGCCTGCACCACCTTTTATCTCTCAAGAGATAAAAGGAAAGGGAAGCAAGCAGAGAGTTGGAGACTTCATACTACCAAGAATGCAGCACCGGGAGCAGAGCACACCCTTTGGACCCTGGGGTCCCTGCACCTGAGAAGCTCCTCGACCAGTGGAAGATTGAGGACCAGGAATCTTCCCCCAGAGCTGACACAGAGAGAAAGCCTTCCCCTGGAGCTGACACCCTGAATTTGAACTTGTAACCTGCTAGACCATGAGAGAAAAAACTTCTCTTTGTTAAAGCCATCCACTTGTGGTATTTCTGTTATGGCAGCACTAGATGACTAAGACAGTTAGCAAAAAGAGGAAGACCCTTAATGAAATGGATTGCGACAGTGGCTGCTACAAATGGGCTCAAACATAGCAATAGTTGTGAGGATGGCTCAGGACTGGGCAGTGTTTCATTCTGTTGTGCATTGGGTCTCTGTGAGTGGGAGCCGACTCCATGGCACTTAACAACGAAGTCCTCTTCATTGAAATGTCTGCTCATGTCTTCTCCCATTTTCTAATTGCTCCTTTAATGTAGAGTTTGGAGAATTCTTTATATATCCAAAATACTAGACCTTTGTCACATATTTGGTTTGTAAATATTTTTTCACTCTGTAGCTTGTGTTTTCATCATCTTAACAGGGTCTTCCCGGAGCAACATTTAAAATTTTTTGAATAAATTACTTTTAATTTTAAAATGGTTTTAGAATTACAGTATGGTTGCGAACATCGTACAGACAGTTCCAATACACCCCTATTATTGCCCTATTATTAGCATCTTACATTAGTATGGTACATTTGTTACAGTTAATGAACCAATACTGTATATTATTAATTAAGTAAAGGCCATAGTTTATTCAGATTTTCTTAGTTTTTACCTAATGTTATTTTTCTATTCCAGCATCTCATCCAAGATATCACATTACATTTAGTTATTATGCCTCCTCAGTTGAGATTTAATGCTTTTCTCATAATTAGACTAGTTGTATGGCTCTTTGGGAAGACGACCACAGAACTTAAGTGTATTCTAATCACATCCTATCAAGGGAATAGAACATCAGCATGAATTGTCTGTTTGTTAACTTTGATCACCCAGAAGTGCTAGTTTTTGTTTGATTTCTGCACTTCAAAGTTACCTCCTCCCCCTTTTATGCTATACTGTTTGGAAGGAAGTTACCATGCACAGCATACACTTAATGAGTGGGGAGTTATGCTTCATCTCCTTGAGGGCATAATATGTACATAAATTATTGGGAATTTTTTTGCACAGGATATTTAACTATTCTGTTTATTTGTTTTCAATAATTTATATCATTACAGACTCATGAATTTTTTTTTTTTTTGCATTTGTATATAATCCAATATTACTTTATCTGTTGTTAAAATTGTTCCAGTTTTGGACATTGGGAGCATTTTCAGTTAGCTCCTGTGTTCCTCTGACATACACTCATTGCATGAGTGTGGGTGTTCAGTATTTCCACACTTTCTGACACTACATGATGCTCCAGGCTTATCTTGCATATTTCCTGCCCCAGTCCTAGAATCGTCCATTTCTCCTAGGATTCCTGGTTCCTTGTCTTGTACAATGCTATTAGAAACCAAGATCTGGATGGTACGCATGCTCATTGCTACTGCTGTTGTTGTTGTTAGGTGCCGTCCAGTCCAGTCAGTTCTGACTCACAGAGACCCTATCCACAACAGAATGAAACAGCCCTGTCCTGCACCATCCTTACAATCGTTGCTGTGCTTGAGCCCATTGTTGGAGCCGCTGTGTCAATCCACCTTGTTGAGGGTTGTCCTTTTTTCTGCCGAACCTATACTTTGCCAAGCATGATGTCCTTCCCCAGGGACTGATCACTCCTGATAACATGTCCAAAGTATGTGAGATATAGCCTCGCCATCCTTGCTTCCAAGGAGTATTCGGGTTGTACCTCTTCAAAGACAGATTCGTTTGTTCTTTTGGCAGTCCATGGTATATTCAATACTCCTCACCAACACCACAATTCAAAGGCGTCAACCCTTCTTCAGTCTTCCTTATTCATTGTCCAGCTTTCACATGCACATGATGCAATTGAAAATACCACAGCTTTGATCAGGATCGCATTAGTCTTCAAGGTGACATTTTTGCTTTTCAACGCTTTAAAGAGATCTTTTGCAGCAGATTTGCCCAACGAAATGCATTGTTTCATTTCTTGGCTGCTGTCTCAATCTTTTCCCCATTTTTCATGATGTTGCTTATTGGTCCAGTCATGAGGATTTTTGCTTTCTTTATGTTTAGTGCTTCAAGTCCTCTTCACTTTCAGCAAGCAAGATTGTGTCATCTGCATAATGCAGGTGGTTAACGAGTCTTCCTCCAATCCTGATGCCCTGTTCTGCTTCATATAGTCCAGCTTCTCCGGTTCCTTTAGTTTTTGATAATAATGAATGAAGCTGCCATAAACATTTACACACAAGTTTTTGTTTAGACATAATTTTTCAGATCAGCATGGTAAATAGCTAGAAGCTCAATTGCTGGATCATATGGTCAAACTATGTTTGTTTACCTTTGTAGGAAACTGCCAAACCCTCTTCATAAGTGGCTGCGCCATTTTGCCTTCCCATCAGCAATGAATGAGAGTTCATGTTCCTCTACATCCTCACCACCAATTGGTTTCATCAGTTTTTGAGATTTGAGTACTAGTATTGGAAATGACTCGATGGCAATGGGTTTGGTTTGGTATCTCATTATTGTTTTAATTTGCATTGCCCTGATGACAAATGGTCTATGGCCATACAACCTTGAACACGCCCGCTCTTGTCTGATCTCGGAACCTAAGCAGGGTCGGGCCTGGTTAGTATTTGGATGGAAACCCTGGTGGAGTAATGGTTAAGCGCTACGGCTGCTAACCAAAGGGTTGGCAGTTAGAATCTGCCAGGCGCTCCTTGGAAACTCTATGGGGTAGTTCTACTCTGTCCTATAGGGTTGCTATGAGTCGGAATCGACTGCACAGCACTGGGTTTGGTTTTTCTTTTTTAATGACAAATGATGTTGAAAAGCTTTTCATGAGCTTATTTTCCATCTGTATATCTTTATTTGTTGAGGTGTCTTTCATACATTTTGTCTATTTTATAATTGTGTTGCTTGTTTTCTTGTTTTTGAGTTGTAAAAGTTCTTTGTGTATTTTGGATTATCAGATGCATTTTGTGGGTATTTTATCCCAGTCCGTAGCTTGTCTTTACATTCTCTTAATATTGTTTTTTGCAGAGCAGAGGTTTTAATTTTAATAAGGTACACCTTTGTAATTTTATCTTTCATGGATCATGTGTTTGGAGTTTTATCTAAAAATTTGTCACCAAGTCCAAGGTCATGTAGATTTTCTCCTATGCTTTATTCTACAAGTTTTATATTTTTATATTTTATACTTAAGTCTGTGATCCATCTTGAATTAATTTTTGTATAAGGTGTAATGTTTAAGTTGAGGCCCATTTTTTTTTTTTGAAGTTGAGGTCCATTTTTTTTTTTTTTTTGGGTATGGATGTGTAATTGCTTCAATGCTTCAATACTCTGTGTTGAATGGCTATCTTTCTTCCGTTAAATCACTTTTGCAATACCACACAGTGTTGATTATCATAGCTACATAATGTATCTTAAAATTGGATAGACTAATTTCTCCTATTTGATTCATCATTTGCAAAATTATTTGAGCTATTCTAACTCTTTTGCCTTTCCATAACAATTTTAGAATAACCTTTCTATAGCTACAAAACTATTGCTGGAATTTTGATACGAATAGCATAAAATCTATATTTCGGTTTGGGAAGAATTGACCTATATACTATGTTGAGTCTTCCAGGTCTGTGAACGTGTTGTGTATTCCATTTATTTAGACTTTTTTTACTTCTTTCTTCCATGTTTTGTAGTTTTCATCAGTCAAGTCCACACATGTTTTGTTAGAGTCCCACCTAAGTATTTAAATTTTTTCTTGAGCAGTTGTAAATTTTATCGTAATGTTAATCACCATGTTAACATGTTCATTGCTAGTTTACAGAAATGCAATAATTTTCTATGTTTACCTTATATCCTGCAAACTTGCTGAGCTAGTTTGTTAGTTCTAGGAGGATTTTTGTAAGTTCTTTGATATTTTATATGTAGACAATAACGTCATCTGTAAATATGGACAGTTTTATTCTTTATATGTTTGACATCTTTTTTTTTTCTTGCTTTATTTCACTGCCTAGAACTGCAAGTACTCTGTTGAAAATCATAAAAGGGATGAGGAGGGGGTAGGGGTTTTATACTTCACTTGAACTGGCTGTCAACCCCAGTAAAGAATGATTAGTTATATACGTGTAATATCTGAAACAACAACTTAAAAATCTACACAAAGAACTACGCTGAAAAACACTAAAGATAAATCAAAATGGAATTCTAAAATTTGTTGAAGTAATCCATAGGAAGGCAAGAAAAAAGATTTCAAGGATTACCATAAAACTACAGTAATTAAGACATTATCGTGTTAGCAAATGGATAGATACAACAATTGATGGACTAGAACAGAAGGTCCAGAAGTAGACCCACACATAATTCAAACAAATGGTGCTGAAAAAACTGGATATCCATATGGAAAAAAATAAGCCGTGATCTTTACCTCACATCATATTAATAAATTAGTATTTAGCCCTAAATGTTAAAGTTAAAATGCAAATGTTATAGAAGAAGACATGCATAAAATCTTTGTAACCTGGTGGCAGGACACACAAAGCACAATTTATACCCCTTGGGTATAAGAGGAGTGTCAGACCTGTGTATATCTGCTGATTTTCACTAGTGGTAGATTGTTTCCTTGAGTTTTATAATCTTGAATGTTGAGCTCTTGTTTAGCAAGAATTTATAAGAATCGTGGTGCCTTGCTTTGAGGAAATGGTTTCGGCTTTCCTTCTTTCAGATACTTCAAAGCAATTTTTGGTCTGAAATTACATTATTTTCTCCCTACAGAAATGAATAGATTTTATCTATTTCACCATTTCACCAAGAATGTAACTACAAAATATCTACCATTGAAGAGAAATGAAGAAAATTCTAGACGCCGTGTGCTCCAGGCTTAGAGAGCAACAAGTTCAAATAGGAACGCTTGACTGATAAATTGATAGATTAATTACCTGATGTACTTACATTGAAATAAATATCATAGCCCTAATGTTTTTTTTTTTTGTTTTATCATTGTCATTTTTGCAGGGTATCTTACAACTAGTTTTGATTTGCTTCTCTCTAATGGCTAATGGGAGTCCTGTTGGTGCAGTGGTTAAGAGCTCTGCTAACCAAAAGATTGGCAGTTTGAAACCACCAGCTTCTCCTTGGAAACACTATGAGGCAGTTCAACTCTGTCCTATAGGCTTACTATGAGTTGGAATAGACTTGATGGCAATAGGTTTGGTCTGGTTTTTTAATGGCTAATGATCACAAGCAACTTTTCATGTATTTTTTGGCCTCCCGAATGTCCTGGTGGACACTCACCTTTGTTTTATTTTATGTGGTGAATTACATTGATTGATTTTCTAATGCTGAAGCATTCTTTCATCCCTGGTATGAATCTCACTTGACCACAATGTATTATTTTTGTTATTATTTTTGATATGCTATTGAACACTGTTGGCTAGAATTTTGTTGAGAATTCTTATGTCTGTATTCATGAGAGACATTGGTCTGCAATTTTCTTTTTTATTAGTGTCTTTGCCTGGTTTTGGTATCAGGGTTATGCTGGCTTTGTAGAAGAACTAGGGAGTGTTCCTTTCTTTTCTACTTTCCAGAATAGTTTGAGTAGAATTGGTGTCAACTCTTTGAATGTTCGAATTCTCCAGTGAAGGGGTCTGGGTCAGGGTTTTTTTTTGTTGAGAGTTCTTTTTTCTTTTTTAATGATGTCTTCAATTTCTTCTTTAGTTATGATTCTGTTCAGATATTCTATTTCAGTTTGCGTTAGTTTAGGTAGATAGCGTGTTTCTAGAAATTTGTCCATTTCTTCTAGGTTTCCAAATTTGTTGGAGTATAGTTTTTCATAATATTCTGTTTTGATTCTTTTTATCTCAGTTGGTTCTATTGTGATTTCACCTATCTCATTTCTTATTTTGATTATTTGCATCTTCTCATGTTTTTTCCTTCTTAAATTTGGCCAGTGGTTTGTCAACTTGATTGATCTTCTCAAAGAACCAAGTTCTTATCTTGTTGACTCTTTCTATTGTTTTTCTGTTTTCTATTCCATTTATTTCTGATCTGATCTTTATTATTTCCTTTTTTTTTCTGACGGCTGTGGGATTCTTTTGCTGCTCCTTTTCTATTTGTTCCAGTTGTAGGGATAAGCTATTGATTCTGACTTTTTCTTCTTTTTTGATGTGTGCATTTATTGCTATAAGTTCTCCTTGGAGCACTACATTTGCTATGTCCCAAAGATTTTGGTATGTTGTGCTTTCATTCTCATTTGATTCTAAGGATTTTTTAACTTCATTTTTAATTTCTTCTACCACACAATAGTTTTTAAGTAAGGTGTTATTCAGTGCCCATGTATTTAATTTTTTTCCTTGTTCTTTCTGTTATTGATTTCTATTCTTATAGCATTTTGATTAGAGAAGATGCTTTGTATTATGTCAATGTTTTTTAATTTATTGAGACTTTCTTTGTGGTCTAATGTGTGGTCTATTCTATAGAGTGATCCGTGTGAATCGAAGGAGAATGTGTGCTGTGCTGCTGTTGGGTGGTATGTTCTATACATGTTTAGAAGGTCAAGTTGATTGATTGTGTTATTTAGACCTTCTGCATCTTTGTTGAGTTTCTTTCTAGTTCTGTCTATCACTGAAAGTGATGTGTTAAAGCCTCCTAATATTATTATAGAACTGTCCATTTCTCTTTTCAATTCTATTAGGTTTGTTTTATGTACTTTGGAGCTCTGTCACTGGGTGAGTAAATATTTATTGTAGTTATGTCCTCTTGGTGGATTGATCCTTTGTTGTTGTTAGGTGCTGTCGAGTCGGTTCCAACTCATATTGATCCTATGTACTACAGAACGAAATACTGCCCAGTCCTACACCATGCTCACAATCCTTGTTATGCTCGAGCCCGTTGTTGCAGCCACTGTGTTAATCCATATCATTGAGAGTCTTCCTCTTTTTTGCAAACCTGTTTTACCAAGCATGATGTCCTTCTCCAGGGACTGATCCCTTGTGGTAACATGTCCAAAGTATATGACATATAGTCTCACCATCCTTGCTTCTAAGGAACATTCTGGCTGTACTTCTTCCAAGAGAGATTTTTTCGTTCTTTTAGCAGTCCATGGTATATTCAATATTCTTCTCCAACACCACAATTCAAAGGCGTCAATTCTTCTGTCTTCCTTATTCATTGTCCAGCTTTCACATGCATATGAGGCAATTGAAAATACCATGGCTTGGGTTAGGTGCACCTTAGGCTTCAAGGTGACATCTTTGCTTTTCAACACTTTAAAGAGGTCTTTTGCAGCAGATTTGCCCAGTGCAATGTGTCTTTTGATTTCCTGACTGTTGTTTCCAAGGACTTTGATTGTGGATCCAAGTAAAATGAAATCCCTTTCTCCAATCCAATCTTTTCTCTGTTTATCATGATGTTGCTCATTGGTCCAGTTGTGAGGATTTTTGTTTTCTTTATAATGAGGTGCAAATCCATACTAAAGGCTACAGTCTTTGATCTTCACCAGTAAGTGCTTCAAGTCTTTTTCAGTTTCAGCAAGCAAGGTTGTGTCATCTGCATAAGGCAGGTTGTTTATGAGTCTTCCTCCAATCCTGATGCCCCATTCATCTTCATATAGTCCAGCTTCTCAGATTATTTGCTCAGCAAACAGATTGAATAGGTATGGTGAAATGATACAACCCTGATGCACACCTTTCCTGACAGTATCCCCTTGTTCTCTCTGAATAACTGCCTCTTGAGGTTCCTCATGAGCAAAATGAAGTGTTTTGGAACTCCCATTCTTCACAATGTTGTCCATAATTTGTTATGCCTTTCTATAGTCAATAAAACACAGGTGAACATTTTTCTGGTATTCTCTGCTTTCAGCCAGGATCCATCTGACAACACCAGTGATATTCCTGGTTCCACGTCCTCTTCTGAGTTTGGCCTTCATTCATTGCAGTTCTCTGTTGATATACTGCTGCAGCTGCTTTTGAATGATCTTCAACAAAATTCTACTTGCATATGGTATTGATATTGTTTGATAATTTCCACATTCCACTAGATCATGTCTTAGTTATCTAGAGCTGCTATAACAGAAATACCGTAAGTGGATGGCTTTAACAAAGAGAAGTTTATTTTCTCACAGTAAAGTAGGCTGAAAGTCCAAATTCAGGGTGTCAGCACTGGGGGAAGGCTTTCTGTCTCTGTTCAGCCTTCTGATCAATCTTTCCCCAGACTAGAAGCTTCTCTGGGCACGGACCCCAGATCCAAAGGATGCACTATGCTCCCGGCACTGCTTTCTTGGTGGTATGAGGTGCCCCATCTCTCTGCTCACTTCTCTCTTTTATATCTCAAGAGATTGCCTCAAAACACAATCCAATCTTGTAGACTGAGTCCCGCGCCACTAACACAATGGCTGCCCATCCCCCCTCATTAACGTCATAGAGGCAGGATTTATAACACATAGGAAAATCACAGGATACTGATAACCATGGCCCAGCCAAATTGATACACACATTTTTGGGGGGAAATAATTCAATCAATGGCATTCAATGGTTTGGCCCCCCAAAAATCACACCCTTGCAACGTGCAAAACATACTCATCCCATCATAGCAAAAGTCTGAACTCCAAGTCCAAAATCCAAAAATCCCTCTTCATCTGTGAAATCTGAAATATAAGTTATATACATACACAAACTAGACATTTCTATTACAAATGGGAGAAACTGGAGGAAAAGAAAACAGGCGCCAAGCAAGTCAGCAGAACATGTTATGCTAGCCCTCTGTTCTCTGAGACAATTTACACAATGGCCCTGCCTTTCAGACTCTAGGTATTGGCCACACTCTCCAGATTCTGAGTGGAGGCCCCTTGGCCCTGGGCTTCAGCTCTGCCTTCCAGGCTCGCTGGGTCACCAACTCTGCTCCCTCAGCTTTAGACGCACCATTCTCCTGGTCCATGTGAGCAGCAACTCCATACTTAGAAACACCAGAGGCCAAGGCTCCACCCTTTGAAAACCTTGAGGTCATGGATATGCCTTTTGAGACTGAGGTAGCTTGGTTTCTGTGTTCCTTGTCTCTTCAGCTCCTGTTTTCTGGTTTCTTGGCATCTCAGCTCCTCGGACCTCACACCCAAGCATCTGCCCTGCTGGAGCAAGTGTTCCAAAGCTCTGTAGCTCCACCAATAAGTGCCTAGAGGCACCCCACTCTGCCAGAAATCCTCCTGGGCACAGGCACTCAGCTTTCTCACTCCATAGGTCAGCCCCAGTCCTATCTCACGCTGGTCTCCTGGTTCTGCTGCAGCTGGTTCTCTGCAGCTGCTGCTTCTCTGTCATTCACAGTTTCAAAACCACTTCAACATTTTAGGTGTCTGTTAGAGTAGCACCCACTCTCGGACCAAATTCTGTCTTAGCCGTCTAGTGCTGCTATAACAGAAATACCACAAGTGGATGGCTTTAACAAAGAGAAATTTATTTTTTCACAGCCTAGTAGGTTACAAGTCCAAATTCAGGGTGTCAGCTCCAGGGAATGACTTTCTCTTTCTGTTGGCTCTGAAGGAAGATTCCTTGTCATCAACCTTCCCCTGGTGGAGGAGCTTCTGAGGCGCAGGGACCGCAGGTCCAAAGGATGCACTCTGCTCCTGGTGCTGGCTTTCTTATTGATATGACATCCCCAACTCCCTGCTTGCTGCTCTTTCTTTTTTATCTCTTAAGAGATAAAAGGTGGTGCAGGCCACACCCTAGGGAAACTCCTTTTACGTTGGATCAGGAATGCGACCTGGGTAAGAGTGCTAAAATCCCACTCTAATTCTCTTTAACATAAAATTACAATCACTGGAAATCATGGCCCAGCCAAATACACACATTTTGGGATGGGTGGACATAATTCAATCCATGACAATCACCTTTCTTGGGAATAGGCATAAATATGAATCTCTTGAAGTTGGTTGACCAGGTAGCTGTCTTCCAAATTTCTTGGCACAGATGAGTGAGCACTTCCAACACTGCATCTCTTTGTTGAAACATCTCAATTGATATTCTGTCAGTTCCTGGAGCCTTGTTTTTCACCAGCACCTTCAATGCAGCTTGGACTTCTTCCTTCAGTACCATTGGTTCTTGATCATACGATACCTCTTGAAACGGTTAAAGGTTGACTAGCTCTTTTTGGTGTAATGACTCTGTATATTCCTTTCACCTTCTTTTGTGCTTCCTGCATCTTTTAATATTTTCCCCATAGAATTCTTCACTATTGCAACTCAAGGCTTAGATTTTTTTCTTCAGTACTTTCAGCTTGAGAAATGCTGAGTGTATTCTTCCCTTCTGTTTTTCTATCTCCAGCTCTTTGCACGTGTCATTATAATACTTTGTCTTCTCAAGCTGCCTTTTGAAATCTGCTGTTTAGTTCTTTTGCTTCATCGTTTCTTCCTTTTGCTTTAGCTACTCGATGTTGAAGAAGAAGTTTCAGTCTCTTCCGACAGCCATTTTGGTTTTTGCTGTCTTTCCTGTCTTTTCAATGACCTCTTGCTTTCTTCATGTATGATGTCCTTGATGTCATTCCACAACTCATCTGGTCTTCAGTCATTAGTGTTCAACATGTCAAATCTATTCTTGAGATGGTTTCTAAATTCAGGTGTGATATACTCAAGGTTGTACTTTGGCTCTCTTGGACTTGTTCTAATTTTCTTCCATCCTTTAAAAAAAAAAAATCCTTTAATCATTATACAATGCCCTTCCTTGTCTACAAAATGGTTTTCGACTTATTTTATCAGAGATTATTATTGCCACCCCTGATCTCTTTTGATTGCTGTTTGCATGATGTATTTTTTCCATCTTTTGATTTTTAACCTACTTATGTCTTTGCGTCTCAGGTGTGTCTTTTTTAGACAACATATTTACAGGTCTTTTTTTTTTTTTTTAACGCTTTCTGCCACTGGCTGTCTCTTGACTGGTGCATTTAAACCATTTACATTCAGTGTGACTATCGATAGGTGTAAATTTACTACTGCTTTTTTGTTATGCTTTTTATTGTGGTGCTAACAGTTTCTTTGTTCTGTTTAATTTTCTGTGCTTAGTTCTTTTTGTTTATGTATTTTCTTTTCCTTCTTTGTTGATTTTATGTTTGCTGAGTCTTTTTTATTTTCTTCTTTTTTGTGTGCATAGATTCATTAATTTTCTTTGTGGTAACTCTGGAATTTACTTTTCGTAAGTTAAAATAGTCTGTTATAGCTTGATATCTCCTTGACTTCCTCTTCATATGGAAATTCTATAACTCTACCATTTATTCCCCATTTTTGTTTTGAAGTTGTCATCATTTACAGATTGACATTTCTCGTCCCATTTTCAGTTTTGCAGCTTTATTTTACATTTGAGAATTATTTGTCTGGGTTGGTATCCAGGTGATGCTGTCAGGTGTCTTAATCTCAGGCTGTTGCCGGATGTCACTGGTTCTTTGTCCAAAAAAAGGACTCCTTTAATATTTCTTGTAAGATTGGTCTGGGTTTTACAAATTCCCTTTATTTTTTTTATCTGGGAATGTCCTAGTTTTGCCATCATATTTAAAAAATAGTTTTGAGAATTTATGATTCTTGGATGGCAATTCTTTTGTTTTAGGGTTTTGTATATGACATTTCACTGCTTTCTTGTCTGCATTGTTTCTCCCAAGAAATCAGCCTTAGTCTAATTGGTGCCCCTTTGTAAGTGATATTTTGTTTTTTCACAAGCTCCTCTCAGAATTCTTTGTCTTTGGTTTTGGAAAGTTTGATTATGATATGCCTTGGTGACTTTCTTTTTGAGTCTTTGCTGTATGGGACTCATTAAGCTTTTTGGATGGGAACTTTCTTGTCTTTCATGATATTAGGAAAGTTTTCTGTCAAGAAATCTTCAAAAATTCTCTCTGTGCTTTTTTTCTCTCCTCTTTTGGAATTCCAGTTATGCATAAATTCTTCCTCTTGATAGTGTGCCACATAACTCTTAGACTTTCTTCATTCTTTTTTCTGATTATTCCTCACACAGGTTAGTCTCAAGAGATTTGTCCTCTATTTTGCTAATTCTTTCTTCTATTGCTTCAAGTCTACTTCTATGTCCTTTTAATGAGTTACCTATTTCTGATATTTTATTGTTAATCTTCTGGATTTCTAGTTGTTGTTTTTAATATGGTTTCTAATTATCTATTTATTTTGTAATTTTTTTCCTTTATTGTTTTCTTGAAATTTTCTAGGAATTTTCTCTATTTTCCTTGATCTCTTTGAGGATCCTATGTAAATATTTTTAATTCCTTCTCAGGTAGTTTGTTCATATAATTTGTTATTGTCTGCTGTCTTCGGGGCATTAGGTTATTATTTTATCTATTGATTGATTGATTGTATGTTTGTTTTGTGCTGATTTTTTTTTTTTTTTTTTGCTTAGTTTGATGTATCTGGAGCTTTGTATCTTCCCTTTTTCTTCAGAATGTCTTTTTTCCTTTGTATTATTATTATTATTTTGTGGTTCTGGCCTTTGTGTAACTTTGGTGCTGTCTATTGGCTGGGCATGATTTCCTCTCACTAGTGGGGATGGTGTATTTTATCCATGTGCAAATCCTCTGTGGTTAGTCTTGTATGCCCTCCCTTGTCAGATCAAAGGGAGGTAGGTTAGAAGTTTCTTTCCCTGATATTGGGTGACAAGTGTTGGGTGGCCAGGGTTCCTCCAAAGCCCTTGTGGGACTGTGGGGTCCTTCCAGGTTGGTGTTGGCTGTTAGTGCATTCTCTGGGGGCCAGGGCAGTATATCTCCATACTTGCTGTAAGGGAGTGCTACCCACATGGGTTGGGTAGGCCCACTGTGCACAAATTGGCATCTTAGTAGGTGGTGGTGTATCAAGGGGCTTCAGTGCAAATGTAGATGGCCTGAAGAATCTGTTTGGGTACGGGATGTGTGATGTTGCAGCCAGGAGGACATTGGATGTGGGCACTAGGATCTCTTGCTCATTGTTTGGCTGAGGTGCGGATGGCTCCTGTCAGGATGTGACTGAAGTTGCTGTTGAGGTGATGTGTCCAGCTGGTCACCAGGGCATGAGTGCAGAGACCATTCTCACTAGTTACTGTGTTGGGTTCTCTGTGTGCTATCCTCTGGTTGCCAGGTGGTCAGGGTGCAAGGGTCACTGGTCACTGGGTGGGTAGGCCAGGCTCGTGCACAGATGTGCAAGTCACTTGCACATCAGAGAGGGGGTGGTAGGCAGGGCTGGGCTTTGGCACACAGGTGTGAGTGCATGCACCTCAGGGAGAGAGTGATATCTCAGGGAAGGGGTTATGGGCATGGCCAGATTTGCACAAGTGCAGGTAGCCTGTACCTCTGGGAGAGGGTGATGAGTGGGGCTAGGTTTGGGCCTGCAAGTATGAGCCACCTACACCTCAGGTAGGGCATAGAGGGTATGACTGGGGTTGTGAGTCATAATGGGCCTTCTATGCCTGAAGGAGGGGGTGTTGAGTGGGCTGAGCTTGCAAGCAGAAGTGCAAGTGGCCTGAGACTCTGAAAAGAGGTAGTGGGTGGGGCTGGGCTTGGGTATGCAAGTGCAATCTATCTATACCTTAGGAAGGGGGAGAGGGGCTTGGCCTGGCTTGAGCATCAGCACGGGGCTCTGTGCCTGGGATGGGCATGGCTGGGCTTGTGCACCTTGGCTCCATCCACCTGTGCTCAGAGCACCCACTAATGGTAGGTGGGGTGGCTGCCTGCACACGGCTGCTTCTGGGGGGACTGTAATTACTCTGTGGTTTGGTTTTTCACTGGTGCCTCCACCAACAAGCAGTGCCTGCACTAATACCTTGCTCCCTTCCTTCTTGCACTTACCAGAGGTGCTGGAGCTCTCACCTGTCCCTCTGTTCCTCCTCTTTAACACCTGCAACTGTGCACTTCCTGTCTATACTTTCTCCTTCTCCAAGGCTAAGATGACTCAGTCTGTTTCTCTTATTCTAGAGGCACTTCTCCAAGGTTCTCTGGTTTCAAGGCTATACGACTCTTGCACTTTCCCTCTAGTGGTGACCTTCCCTGGCCTCATCCTTCCCACTTTATTGTCTTTTTGGTGTTGTTCACCCAGAATCTCTGCCACCACCTGTGCTTTCTTTGTGGTTGCTTTCCTGAGTTCTTCACTCTGATGCAGTCCCAAAATGACCATGCTGCTCCATGACGGTAGACAGAGTGCAGTCCATCCACAAATCTCTGTTTTCCTGCTGTCCTAGTTATGCCTCTCCTTTCAGTCGATGCTCAGTCTGTTTCCTCAACTCTCTGTTTGATGCTCTGGAACCCAAGGTCATTGTTTGTGTCTACTCTACCTAGTTTTTGTTGTCATAGGTTTGTTACAGTGGGTGTATCTAAGGTGTCGTATTGACCAGAAGTCCAAGAATTGAAAGCTATAAATTTTAAGACAATGAGTATAAGGGAAGCATACAATGGGTGGTATAGGTTATAAAGGAACTAACTTGTTATCTTAGGAGCCCTGGTGACACAGTGGTTAAGCATTCAACTACCAGCCAAAAGTTCAGCCATTCTAATCCACCAGCCACTCATTGGAACCTTTTGAGATGTCTTTACTCTCTCCTATAGGGTTGCAATGAGTTGGATTTGACTAGAAGGCAAAATGTTTTAACTTGTTATCTTCAGTAGTAGAAAGTCAATAAATAATATCTAACGTTGAAAAAAATGATGAAAAAGCAATATAATCATGTTATTAGAATTACTATATATATATATATATATATATATATATATATAGTTGTTGTTGTTGTTAGGTCCCATCGAGTTGGTTCTGACTCGTAGCGGCCCTATGCACGACAGAATGAAACACTGCCCTGTCCTAGACCATCTTCACAATCATTGTTATGCTTGAGCTCAGTGTTGCAGCCACTGTGTCAATCCACCTTGTTGAGGGTCTTCCTCTTTTCCACTGACCCAGTACTCTGCCAAGCATGATGTCCTTCTCCAGGGACTGATCCCTTCTGACAACATGTCCAAAGTGTGTAAGATGCAGTCTCACCATCCTTGCTTCTAAGGAGCATTCTGGTTGTACTTCTTCTAAGACAGATTTGTTCTTTCTTTTGGCAGTCCATGGTATATTCAATATTCTTCACCAACACCACAATTCAAAGGCATCAATTCTTCTTCCTTCTTCCTTATTCGTTGTCCAGCTTTCACATGCATATGATGCAACTGAAAATACCATAGCTTGGGTCAGGCACACCTTAGTCTTCAGGGTGACATCTTTGCTCTTCAACACTTTAAAGAGGTCCTTTGCAGCAGATTTACCCAATGCAATACGTCTTTTGATTTCTTGACTACTGCTTCCATGGCTGTTGATTGTGGATCCAAGTAAAATGAAATTCTCGACAACTTCAATCTTTTCTCCGTTTATCATATTGCTCATTGGTCCAGTTGTGAGGATTTTTGTTTTCTTTATGTTGAGATGTAATCCATACTGAAGGCTGTGGTCTTTCACCTTCATTAGTAAGTGCTTCAAGTCCTCTTTACTTTCAGGAAGCAAGGTTGTGTCATCTGCATAATGCAGGTTGTTAATGAGTCTTCCTCCAATCCTGATGCCCCATTCTTCTTCATATAGTCCAGCTTCTCAGATTATTTACTCAGCATACAGATTGAATAGGTATGGTGAAAGAATACAACCCTGACGTACACCTCTCCTGACTTTAAACCAATCAGTATCCCCTTGTTCTGTCTGAACCACTGCCTCTTGATCTATGTAATAGTTCCTCATGAGCACAATTAAGTGTCCTGGAATTTCCATTCTTTGCAATCTTATCCATAATTTGTTATGATCCACACAGTCGAATGCCTTTGCATAGTCCATAAAACACAGGTAAACATCCTTCTGGTGTTCTCTGCTTTCAGCCAGGATTTATCTGACATCAGCAATGATATCCCTGGTTCCACATCCTCTTCTGAAACCAGCCTGAATTTCTGGCAGTTCCCTGTGGATATACTGCTGCAGCCGTTTTTGAATGATCTTCAGCAAAATTTTGCTTGCATGTGATATTAATGATATTGTTCTATAATTTCCTCATTCAGTTGGATCACTTTTCTTGGGAATAGGCATAAATATGGATCTCTTCCAGTCAGTTCGCCAGGAAGCTGTCTTCCATATTTCTTGGCATAGACAAGTGAGCACCTCCAGCGCTGCATCTGTTTTAGTACATATATATATATATAAATACCAGAATGGGGAATAAAACCGATGAATGAATGAAAAGTTGCAAACTGGTTTGGAAAGTTAATTTGAGGAGTAGATTGAAGATATATACAATATGGGGAGTGGAAGAGCAATGAGAAATGAAGCCGAAGACTTCAACTTTAAAAATAAATCTGTTTAGTAATACTTGCCTTTAGACGCAATGAATATGTCTGCTTTTGATAAAATAAACATTACATTTAAAAAGTGAAAAGACAGTGGGGATGGGAGAGCGGAAAGGAGAAAGAAAGAGAGAGAAGAAAGCGCTACAGTAAGTTGCTTCGTTGTACTGTTAATGAATGTAACCTTGTAGGATAAATGAACTAAAACTAGCAGAGAGTTATGCAAATAGGTATTTATTGTTGGAATGAGCATTGCAGTGACAGTATCTTAAATAGTTGTAAAAAGGAATCTCAAATGACTTAGACAAAAAAATGAAGAAGCTTGTTAGACGATTTTATATGTGTCTCTATTGATAACCAAGACATTCAAGTTTAAAACGTATCTACAGAAATTAATGATAATAACTAACACTTTTATGGCACTTACTACTTGCCAGCAATTGTCCTAAATATTTTTTGTAATTAAACCCTCACCAACCCTATGAGGTAGTAATTATCATTAGTGCCATTTTACAGGTGAGGATATTTGTACAAGGTCAAAGCACTACTAAGTGACAGGAGCAGATCTGATTTGTTATTCTGCAAACAGCAAATGGAAAATGCTCAATTTCTGATGTAATTTATTATTTTGCATAATACAACATTTTGGTATGTATGGCTAAGTAAATTAATACATTACAGATTAAAAGCAAACATCCAACTATTTCATCTCTACCCCTAAAAGTTTACATATTCAAATTAGTTAAAAACTTTTAGTTGATGGAGGGTAGGGAATCTTACCCGGAAAATGAAAGTTTTTTTTTTTCTTTTTTTTATTAAGAGCAGCAGATTGGGCTATACATTTCTTACATGGTTTTATAGTATCCTGCACTTTTCCTTTATGACAACTTATTATAATTCTAATTTAAAAATCACATTGGAATTGTCTGTATAATCTCCTAAACTATAAATTTCACAAGGAAAGGTATCTTATTTTTTTCACTGTGTTAGCAAGTACCTATCACAGTGGGTGTGAGATGGTATATACTGAACATTTGCTGAGTGAATGAATGAGAAAATATCCATTAGGTACATGTAGTAACATTTTAACCTATTGTCTATGAGATTTAAGTTCTTTGCTTTTCCTATTTGCTATTATAAGCAATTAAAAACATATACCATGAATACACCATGGGCTGCCAAAAGAATGAACAAATCTGTCTCAGAAGAAGTACAACCAGAATGCTCCTTAGAGGTAAGGATGGAGAGACTGCATCTTACATACTTTGGACATGTTGTCAGAAGGGATCAGTCCCTGGAGAAGGACATCATGCTTGGCAGAGTACAGGGTCAGCGGAAAAGAGGTAGACCCTCAATGAGGTGGATTGACACAGTGGTTGCCACAACGCGCTCAAGCATAACAAAAATTGTACGGATGGCACAGGACAGGGCAGTGCTTCATTCTGTTGTGCATAGGGTCGCTGTGAGATGGAACTGACTCGATGGCACCTAACAACAACAACAACATTATAAGCAATGCCACAATGACTATATTGGTACATGTATCTTTTGCATTTATCTGATTACTTCCCTGAGATACATACCTAGATGCAAAATTCTTCAGTCAAAGGGAGTGTTCATTTAAAATTTTAATAAATATTTCCAGATAGACCTCCAGATATTTACTATAAAATTATAATCCTATCCGTACTGTATTCATTTGTGAAGGCAGTACTAGATATTTAAACTAGTAGAATCCAAATCTCAGTAGTCAAAAAAAAAAAAAGGAAATTTATTTCTTACTTACATAAAGGCCATTAGGTAGTAGGGTTCATAGTGGGGGTCTAGGCAACTATTGAGAGATCCAGGTTGATGGAGGCTGTCAGCTTCCATATATGGCTTCCAAAGTCACCCTGAGTGTCAAAATCCAACCAGCAATTAGGGAAGGAAAAGATGCCTCTGTGTGTGTGTGTGTGTGTGTGTGTGTGTGTGTGTGTAGGAGGTAGAAGTGAAGGAGTGGTATGGAAGTTTTATGGGTCTGGCCTAGAAGTGGCATACATCACTCTGTCTCATGTCACTAACCAGAACTTAGTCAAATGACATCATCTATGTGCGAATGATAGAGCCCCAGTGGCCCAAAGGTTAAGCACTAGGCTGCTAACCAAAATGTTGGTGGCTCATACCTACCCAGAGGCTTTGTGGGAGAAAGACCCAGTGATCTGCTTCCATCAAGAATAAAGCCTAGAAAACCCAATGGGGGAAGTTCTACTCTATCAAATGGTGTTGTTGTGAGTTGAAATCAACTTGATGGCACCTAACAACAACAACAATATGTGCAAATGGGGGAATGAACCCCAGCTGTTTATATAGGAGAAAAAACTCACCAGCAGTGATCAGTCGCTGTCTGCCACAGTACATGAGAGTGTCCATTCTCTACATTGCCAACATGGAATATCAGCATTCTTTTTAACCTTTGCCAATCTAAGAGGGAGAAAGATAACTTGTCTTGTTTTAATTTGTGGTTTTAAAAATCCCTACTGAGATTGAACGTATTTATATATGTTATATATATTATATATGTGTTTTGGCCCTTCTTATGAGTTGGAATTGACTCAGCGGCACTGGGCATGCCTCCTTTTATAATTAACTGTTAATGTGTTTTGTCCACTTTTCTACTGGACAACCTTTATTCTTAAACTCTTAGCATATGCTTGATGCCTCTGATTGGATTCAAAGTTAAATTAATCTGATTCCAAAGCCTGTTCATTTTAGTGCCATGATGACCCAATGGAGGCTGAATACTTTTTTTCCAAGTCCTGTAACTTTGGGTATTTTTTTGGCAAAGTGCTTGAAATTTGGGAACAAATATAAGATTATAGATCTCTGAGGTGACCAGTTGTGAGTGATCCATAAACACAGCTGAAAATTTGATTCTTCAGAATGCCAAGTGTCACTTCAAAAGAATTCAGCTTAATCAAGTTCAAAGCTAACTGAAATTCAGGTACGAAAATAACTGAAGAGGTCAAGGCCAAGGATGGTAATGAAAACAGGAATAATTTCAGAAGAGAAAAGAGCAGGGTCCTGAACTGTAAATACAAAGCTGACTTGGCTTTGGTTTGTGCTTTTATTGGCAGCACAACACTTTTAATTTATGAGGTTAATTACACAAATATTTTAAAATTATACGTATTATAAAATAATAGAATAATTTAAATATATTGCCTTTTCCGTGCTTATATTTTGTGAAACAATTTTATTAGAACTCTTTACATGCCCCCCCCCTTTTTTTAACCGTGGTAAGTGTATGTGTAACAAAACTTTGCCATTTCAGCATTTTTCACACATACGATTCAGTGACATTAGTTATGTTTATCATGCTTTGCAATTGTCATCACTGTCTGTTTTCAAATGTTTCCATTACCCATAAAAGAAGCTCAATGCCCCCTAAGCAGTGACTCTTCCTTTCCCCCACATCTTGCCCTTGGTAACCACTAACAAACTTTGGTCTCTATACATTTGCCTATTCTAGATATTTCATATAAGTGGAATCATACAATATGTGTCCTTTTGGGACTGACTTATCACTAGAATCATTTTTTTTTTCTTTTTTCCAAATTTTTCTTTAAATGAACACATTTTTAAAAATTTCCTAAGCAAAACACCCGTCCTCCAATTTTTGTATCAATTCTTCAGGTTCAGAAGATTTGCATATAATTTCTACAATGTTAGTGGTTTCTGTAAACAAGCGTATTCAAAATTATAAAGTTAACCTATGTCTTTTTCCTTCTCTGTATTAGTTAATTTTATATTTGGATACATATAAGAGAAAACTTAAAATAACTGCAGCTTAAATAACATAAGAGTTTATTTATCTCTCACATCTAGGTTTGATTGGAAGCTTCGTGGTTATCAGGCACACAGACCATTTCTAATTTTCTGTTCCCTCTTCCTAAGGTGTAATGTCCGTCTTCAAGATCAGCTTGTTATCCAATATGGCTAGTAGAACTTGAGCTATCATATCAACATTCCAGAAACAAGGAGGCGGAAGTGATGGCAAATCTGCTACAAAAGACCTCTTTCAAGTGTTAAAAAGCAAAGATGTCACTTTGAGGAGTAAGTTGAGCCTGAGTATTTTCAATGGCCTCATATGCTTGCGAAAGCTGGACAATGATTAAGGAAGACCAAAGAAGAATTGGTGCCTTTAAATTATGGTATTGAAGAAGAATATTGAATATACCACGGACTGCCAGAAGAAAGAATAAATCTGTCTTGGAAGAAGCACAACCATAATGCTCCTTAGAAGCGAGGATGGCAAAACTTGGTATCACATAATTTGGACATGTTACCAGGAGAATGGCATCATGCTTGCTAAAGTAGAGGGTCATCGAAAAAGAGAAAGACCCTCCATGAGATGGATTGACACAGTGACTGCAACAATGGGCTCAAACATAAAATAGCCATGTTTGTGAGGATGGCGCAGTACCGGCAGTGTTTCGTTCTGTTGCACACAGAGTGGCTATGAGTCAGAACCAAGTGGAAGGCACCACCTTACAATGACAAGCCTCTAGTACTGTGAGCCATTCAATTTTGACTTTAAGACATCTGCTTTGTGATACTGTGTTATGGCCAAAATGAAACCAAACTTATTGCTGTCAAGCCGATTCTGCCTCAAAGTGAACCTATAGGACGGAGTAGAACTGCCAGGGTAGATTTCTAAGGCTGCAATCTTTATGCATTTTTTTTTTTTTAATCTTTATGGAAGCAGATTGCCACATTTTTCTGCCACAGAGCAGTTGTTGTGTTTGAACCACTGACCTTTTGGCAGTCCTAGGAAAATAATACAGGTGGGCCGGGAAATACAAAATTTTACATAGTCACATTGCCATCCCTGCTACATTTTTTTAAACTAATGCAAAAGGAAAAAAAAAAGATATGAGATAGACAATAGTGTCTACAGCCACATTCTTCCAACTAAAACAAGAAACTCAAGACTCAAACCTCCATCATCTGATTTACATATATCCTATATTTTATTTTTGCCTTGTCTTTAATTCATCTTTTATTAGTCTTCTTTTTTCTTATAATAAATTTCTATTTAAATTTACCAATATGTTTTAGAGATTTCTTTTGCTCACATTTGTTTCTTGAGTGTCTATTTACCTTCTAAGATTTCTTCTTGCTGAAGCGTATCTTTCCGTAGTTCTTTAAGTAAGGATATATAGATGGCAAATGTTTCTAGACACTGTATTTCTGAAAAGCTCTTATTTCACTATCAGTCTTGAATGATTGTTGACTATAGAATTCTAGGTTTTTATTGTTTTTCATTAGCACTAAATCTTTTATCTTCTAGCGTACATGATGGCTGATTTAAAATCTTATTTTATGGGCAATCTGCCTTTTCACTTTAGTGGATTTTTTCATCTTCTTTTATTTTTGTAGTTTTACTTTCATGCAATACCTAAATGTTGAGTTGTTTTGTTTATCCTTCTTGGGTCATGGTATATTCCTTCCAACTAAACATGAATTAAAAAAAAAAAAAACCCATTGCCATCGAGTCAGTTCTGACTGATAGCAACCCTATGGGATGGAGTGGAATAGCCCGTAGCGTTTCCAAAGAGCACCTGGTAGATTCGAACTGCTGATCTTTTGGTTACCAGCCGTAGCTCTTAACCAGTGTGCCACCAGGGTTGCCAAACATGAATATATTTCTTAAATGATTGAAAACTTTAAGCCATGAACTTTTCATGTGTGTCTTCTCTCTCATTCTCTTTATTGTCTTTTTCTGGAATTCATATTAATCAGTACCTTTGCACCTTCTCTTTCTTTCCTCAACGTTTCCTAATATCTCCTTAGTATTTTTTGTATTTTCTTTTTGATGTCTTCTGGATCATTTTCTCAGATCTGTGTTCAAACTGACTAAGTCTCTCAACAGTCTCCTAAGTTTAATAAATGTAATTTCTTGTATTTCAAATGCTTTATTTTTTTATTTTGAGAATTTTAACTTTACTTTTCTATTTTATCTGTGCTTTTTTTCATTATGTATGTATTTTTTCCTTAGGGACTCTGTTCCTCCTTTTTAAAATGAAAATTTTAATTTTAAAATAACTCCACATTTGCAGAAAATTTCAAAGATAGAATAGAGAGTTCCTGTATACCATCTAACCAGTTTATTGTTAGAATCATTCCTTCTTAATGTATTTGGATATTACTGAAATATTCACTTTAAGATCACTTTCAAATTATTCTATTATTTCACATTTTGGAGTTAAAATTCTCACTTGTTGTGTCTGCTGAAACATCATTATTATGGTGTATTTCCTCATATTATTCCCGTTTTGATAAACCATAAACTCATTTTTAATGGGACTTGCCTTGCTGCTGGGTATTCCCAAGTGTGCTCTGGGTTGTGGAAATGTAACCCTGGAGTGGATTTCCATTTTCTCATGGGTTTCCCAGGTGTAGACTCTTTTTTTGGAGGGGGTGTTATTTCTTATATTGGTTTCCCAGGACTGCTGTAAAACATTACCACAAACTGGGTGGCTTAAACGGAACTTTATCATTTTACACTTACGGAGGCTAAAAGTCCAAAATCAAGGTGTTGGCCAGGATGTCCTCCCTCTGAAAGCTGTAGGGAAGGATCTGTTGCATGCCTCTTTCCTAGCATCCATTGGCTGCTGGAAATCCTGAGTATTCCTTGGCTTGTAGGTGTGTCACACCTATCTCTGCCTCCATCTTCACATGGCATTCTCCTTGCTGTGTCTGTATGTGTCTTTATATGGCCTTCTTAAAGTCATTGGATTTAAGACCCACCCGAATCCAGGATGACCTCACATTAACTTAATTAATTGTATCTGCAAAGAACCTGCTTCCAAATAAGTCACATATTCAGGTCGTGGGTATACATGGTTTTTAGGGAGATAGGATTCAACCCAGTACATTTCTTATGTAGAATTTTGCCTAGCATGAATTGTGCAAATTTGGACATCCTCTACTGCCTCCCCACCAGTTGAAGCCCTGGTGGCAACGTGGTTGAGAGCTCTGGCTGCTAACCAAAAGCTTGGCCGTTCGAATCCACCAGCCGCTCATTGGAAACCCTGTGGGACAGCTCTACTCTGTCCTATAGCATCACTATGAGTTAGAATCAACTCAAAGGTAAAGGGTTTGTGTTTGGTCCCCTCCTCCCCCCCGCCCACCCACCCACCCACCCACCCACACACACACACACACACACACAGCATACCCTTTGCTGTCCGGTTGATTCCAACTCATAGCGACCCTATAATAGGTGATTCTTTTCACCCACAGGTCAAAGCAGGAGATAAATTTCCAGGATACCTAGATTGGTATGTGCAAATTTTCTGGATACAAGTACTCAAATGGAACAATTCTTTACTTGCACATATTAGAGAGCCTAGTTACAACTTCTTACAGTGCGTAGGGTCCTGTAATCTCAGGAAGACCTTAGAATCTCAGCTTCTAATTTGATACTCTCAAACTCATCCATGTATTTTAAATGTATTATTTATATTTTATCAATTGTTTATACCTTTTAGATTAGGGAGTTGGAAGGTAGTTAGCCCAAAGTTGCTCAATTCATCTCCTTGACTGGTCTTTGAATCTGCTTATTAGTTTAGCGATACCTATTACATCAACATAGGAGTTTATCTTGGACAAGATGATTGGAGAGAAAACCATATTTTTTCTTGATATCAGCGTATTAAAATATAAATGAGGACAAATGAAGTGTGGTTCAAGGAATAAAATTCAGGACATGGAAATGATGGAGTGGTTGATTAGCTACTGAAGTAATTAAAAAGATCCTGAAAGCTTACTAATTTAGCCATTCTGAATTAGATACAACTTGCTAGGCTGTTAGTCCGTGAGGACAATGACTGAGTCTGCAGTTTTCACTCCTTTATCCTCAGCACCTAGTACCTTGCTCATTAATTTTTTGAAATAATTAATAGATTCTACTAAAAGTTCAGGACTGGCTCAGCATGAGTTCTTTGAACACATGTCTGCATCACATAAAACTTCATGCTACGCATTCTCTGGCTATCTTATAAGCAATTGATTTGATCCATTCCTCATCCCTTATCTTATTCAGCACTTAACTATCTATCCCAGCTACCATTTTTCTTCATCTTCTCATTTTCATACTTCACCCTATACATCAGTTCCAAGCTATTATCTTTTTAGCTATTACCTCAGCTCCACTCTACAGATAATCCTTGCCTTTTCCACCAGCCGTGGTGCTATCTCCTGCCACACCTAATAGTTCTAGATCCTCAATATGGCCTCAAGCATCCTTCTTCCTGGCAGTGCTCCTTTGGACAATCCTCTAACCATCCACCTTGTGTTCATGGTTGAGTCTAGGTTCAAACACGTAGACTCAAAACTATAGAAATCACCAAATCACAAGTAAATCCTACTTTCATACTCAAATTGGATGAGATCCAGAAATTAGAAATAGTCTAGTTTCACTAATGTGGTAAATTAAAAGCTTTTTGGAGGCCTTGCCTAAGGGTACAAGTGAAAAGATTATAAGACTTGTTAACATTTAAGGGTCACTTGGAGTCCCTAGGTGGCACAAACAGCTAAGCCTGCAACTACTAACCAAAAGTTTGAATCCACCCAAAGGTGCCTCAGAAGAAAGGCCTGGCTATCAGCCTGCTTCCAAAAGATCACAGCATTGAAAATCCTGTGGAGTGCTATTCTACTCTGACACACATGGGGTTACCATGAGTCGTAATTTACTAGACAGCAACTGGTTTGGTTTGGTTTAAGGATTCAGTTCCATATAACGAAGACCATTCTATTTTATTTTATTTCTTTTTTAATTCTATTTTGTTGTTGAGAATATACACAACAAAACATACATCAATTCAACTGTTTCTACATGTACAGTTCAGTGACATGGATTACATTCTTCAAGTTGCGCAACTATTCTCAACTTCCTTTTCTGAGTTGTTCCTCCTCCATTAACATAAACTCACTTCCCCCTATAGCTCTTATCTAATCCTTGAGTTGCTGTTGTCATTTTGATCTCATATCAATAGTTCTTAATGTTCAAGGCAGACATTTTTTACTAGTTAAACTATTGTTCGGTTTTAAGAAGACTTCAGGGGCTATTTTTGGTTTAAGTTTTAAAGATTACCTCAGAGCAATAGCTTCAGGGCATCTCCCAGCACCCACAACTCAAGAAAGTCTAGAGTCCATGCGGATTTGAAATTCTGTTCTGCATTTTTCCCCAATTCCGTATTGATCTGGACGTCTTTTATAGAATCTTTGACCAAAATATTCAGTAATGGTAGCCAGGCACTATCCAGTTCTTCTGGTCTCACGGCAAAGGGGGCAATTGTTCATGAAGGCAGTTAGCCACACATTCCATATCCTCCTCCTATTCCTGACTCTCCTTCTTCCTCTGTTGCTCCAGGCAAACTGGGACCTATTGTTGAGCCTTGGAGGACCACTTGCAAGCTTTTAAGACCCCAGGCACTACACAAGGAACTAGGAGGTAGAACAGAAGCACTAGATCAGCATGTTATTAGGCCAATTAACTAGTATGTCCCATGAAACCATAATCCCAAGCCTCTAAACCAAGGAACTAAATCCCATGAGGTTTTTGGTTGTATATAAGCAGCCTCAACAGCTACTCTTTTTTTTTTTGTTTGTTTTGTTGTTGTAACTAAATCTATTACACAACTTATTGACAGCAGTTACATTAATGGGTTGTGCCACGCTACCCTTAATCAAAGTGAAATTTCCATCATTGTTAACCCTCATGTTTCCCTCTCTCTCCCACCTCTGGTAGTCACTAATAAACTTCTCTATACTTCTGTCTTTTCTTGCACTCTAACTATCTTAAGTAAAAGTAATTCGATACTTGGAATTAGACATTCTTAAAATTGTTGAAGGAGCGGGCCTCCAGGAATAACACCCCCAAAACCACCACAAAATTGACCGTTCATGAGAGCTGTTACCTCAGCTACTATCAGAAAGCTGGGGCATCAGGAATCCACTGAGCCAACTGCTGGTTCCAGGATCTAGTGACCTTATCCTTCATTCAGGCATTAGGAAGCTGCCACAGCAGCTGTTGACTCCAGAAACACATCATCTTAGCTGCAATCTGGACATAAGAAAGCTGCTGCCAGAACTTTTGGCTCCTCAGTCACACTGTGCCTGCTGGTTGCACACCTTAGAGTCAAACAGACCCCGGTTTGAATGTTGGTTCTATTATATATTAGCTATGTAAACATGGGAGTATTGTTTTACATCTCTGGGCCTCAGTTTCCTCATCTGTAAAATGGGCATGATCATAACTCTATGTGTTTATTGTGAAAATGAATGATATCCTGAACACACTGCTTGTTAAAAAATTGATCCACCAAAAATATTAGTTATCCTTCTAGATTTGGCTATTCTTACTTTGTTCTGTGATTTTGAGTGAGTCAGCCTATGTCACGAATCAAATTGTGTCTCCCCAAAATATCTCTCAACTTGGCTGGGTCATGATTCCCAGTATTGTGGGATTGTCCCGCATTATGTCATCTGATGTAATTTTTCTATGTGTTGTAAATCTTATCTCTATATGCTAATGAGGTGGGATTAGCAACAATTACGTAGGCTCAATCTACAAAATTAATCTACAATTTAAGCCAATCTCTTCTGAGATATAAAAGAAAGAAGAAAGCAGAGAGACGGGGAACCTCATATCAACAATAAAGGAGCACTGGAAGCATAGCGTGACCTTTAGACCTGAGGTTGAAGATTGATGACAAGCTAACAGAGAGAGAAAGCCTTCCCCTGGAGCTGGCACCCTGAATTCAGACTCTTAGCCTATTAGATTTTGAGACAATAAATTTCTCTTTGTTAAAGCCATCCACTTGTGGTATTTCTGTTACAGCAGGACTAGAAGACTAAAACAGCCTATATGTGTCTCTATTAATTTCATCATCTAAAAAATGCAATTGATGATACTTTTCTTGCTAAAAACAAACAGTGAAAAGGGTTTTGAATTGTTAGGTTAATAGCATTTCTTTTATAGGCTGGGCTGCTGTAATTGATTTGACCAACCAGGTCAATTCAAGGAAATAGTCAAGTCCTTCACAAAATCATTTCCTGTCTATCTGCTTTTCTTTCACTGACAACATATCAAGTCAGTCAAAATTGTTAATGAGTTTATATATGAGACTTTGCATCGAGAAAGACAGATGATACAATAATAAAATCATATCTAGGAGGAAGGCTTAAAAGAACATAGATTATTCAGCCTGTAAAGGTGATTTATGACTGGTCTGCAAGCATAGAGGCAAGCTTTCCTTCCAGAAAACCCAATATCTGAACACTGATGTTTATAAAACCCAAATGTTGGAATAATCAGTCACTTCACAGGAGGATTTCTCACCTCTGAAACAGATTATCTTTTGCACAGGGACTATCCCAAATAGAAATCAATTAAATTTATGAAATTTAATTTTCCCAAAATTGCTCAGAAAAAGGAAGTCCATCTGTCTAAATGCCTCTTACACTAAGGATGGTCACCATCTGTTTCCTAATTCCCACCTGGCAGCCAAGAAGAGGTTGAATTTTAAAATGTGAGATATAAGTTGATCTGTAGAAGAATTTCATATCTAGGTAGACTTGCTAAACATAAAAAAATAAATAAATAAATAAGCACAGGTTAATGAAGGCAAGTTACAGAGTTTACCTCATGTTTTAAAAGCAAAATGATCTTCTCTGTTTTCTCCAGGAAGATGGCTTAAGAGTGGGCCTATCTAAAGACAGAAGGTGAATGAAGTGAGCTTTCAGGCCCTGCAGACCCTAGGAGGTCATGAGGTTTTAGAGTGTAGATAGTGTCCGGAGCCATCTGTGAAAAACATTAGAAGAGATCTTGTCATATGGAAGAGATTCACAATTTGAGATTGCGTGTAGAAGACAGTGTAAATATAGAGGCTGTTGAAGGGTTGGGAGACATCTTTTCAGCAATATGCTTCTCAAGACCTAGGACACCTGTTTTGCCAAATTAGGTAGGAAACCTGGAGAGAATATACCTTCTTGTAAAGATTTTCATGGAGATTTCCATGACTTACTATCTTCATGTTTATCACAACCCAACATGTATACAGAGATACAGAGACAAAAGAGCAGTAGAAAAAGCTTACAGAACATTTTCTGAATGTTTAATGTCAACAATCTAATTTAAGTGGATAACAAATTTGACTTTGCTCATTTGCTTTTTGGTGATTTCTTTTAGTTTGTTGAGATTATAGATTTAAAATAATTGATCTCTCCCTCCCCAAAAGCGTGTTTTTAGCACTTTACCATTGGACTTCAGGGTTAGTTAGAGTTTAAACACTCATTCATTCATTCAGTCAGTCTCTCAATAGATATTTGTCAAGCGCTACACAAATGCCAGGCATTGCATTTGGTGGTATTCTGGTAAATGGTGGTATTCCAGTAAATATTTAACAACTAAATCTCAGAGGAAAAAACAAAAACAAAAAACTCTCTGATTTGTAACATTTGCCAACTTCCATGGTGTAAATGTTTCCACCACGGCCAATTTCAGACTACAATTTGATGGCAGCATGTGCAGAGCTGTGAAGAGTTGCACACAATCAGTTCTCATGAATCAGCTCCAGCACAACTATTTCTTCGTTATGACATGTGTCCATCTCATGGCTGCATTGAAGACTCATACATATCTTAGCTTCTTTGCTGCATTGTAAACACAGTTCTCTGGCTCTTCTACTTGAGTGCATTTTCCTTTTTTCTGATACATCTCTGCCCCCAACTACTCCTACTGCAATGCCTGGCTTTTGTGTAGCACTTGACAAATATCTATTGAGAGACTGACTGACTGAATGAATGAGTTTTTTTTTTAACTCTAACTAACCCTGAAGTCCAAAGATAAAGAGTGAAATCTTATTTTATTAGCATTTTTTTGAATTTCAATAGTTTTAAAATATGGTGTTGGGGACTGAATTATGTCTCTCCAAAACATTTGTTGGAATCTTGACCCCTATACCTGTGAATGTGATATAATCATCTTGGTGATTGTAATGTAATTATACCATAATGTAATCTAATGTACCACAATTAATTAGTCAGTTGAGGTCATACTGATGTAGTGTGGATCCTAAACCTAATCACTTCTGAGTTATAAGAAGAATGGACACACACATGAAGGTGGGGTTGGAGAGGAGACAGAGGCCATGTGAGGAATGCCAAGGAATGCCTGGAGCTGCAGACAACGAAGGAATTGAAAAGGCCAAGGCTTTAGCCTTCAGCACCGTGAGAAAATAAAAATTGTGTTCTTTAAAGCCATCTATTTGTGGTCTTTCTGCTACAGGAGCACTAAGAAGCTAAGACATATGACAAATACTATGCAACCAAATTTCATCTTCTTTCTTGGTATCCACACCTTGATTTTTTTCAGATATTGGGCAGAAATATACTCAAGGTTCAGAAGGGTTAGATGATTCGCAAAGGGTAAAACTGAGGAGATGCATAATTTGTGAGACCAAGTGCAAAATACAAATGTGGGATTCCTTGTTTAAAAGCAGGAAACAAGTCCAATTAAAGGTAGTACTACACTGCAAAATATTTTCTTTTATTCTGTGGTCTCTTAATCTGTCTTTTTTTTGCTATTTATTGTTGAGCCTCCAAGATACGTGGAGAATTTAAAACTCAGCATCCTTATTCTTAAGAAAAGTCCATAAGGACTTTATATCATAGTCCCTTTAGTAACATTTAGAACTCCATCTTTATAATAGGTATATGTTGCTTCTCCCAAATCCTTATAGTCATCTACACATGGTACTGGGTAGTCACTGAATTTTTAGTTTTTGCTTCCTTCTATAGAAGAATCAAAAAGAACAAGCTGTTCATGCTGTAATGACCCCCAGGGCAGAGTTAGGACACTGTGTTTTTGTTAGCTGCTGTCCATCCAGTTGCCTCCATCTCATAGTGACCTGGTGTGTTGCAGAGTAGAACTGCTCCATAGGGTCTTCTTGGCTCTACTCTTTATGGAAGCAGTTTGCCAGGGTTTTCTTCCAAGAAGCCCCAGGATGGTTTTGAACTGCCAACCTTTAGGTTAGCAGCCTATTGCAAACCACTTGTGCCACTTAAAAAAAAAAAAAAAACCCAAATCTACTGCTATTGAGTCACCACAAAGGCTTCTTCTAGATTCCTTAAGACACTTTATTATTATTATTTAACTAAAGCCAGGGATCCTGAGTTAAAGAACATAGTAGGTGCTAAGTGAGATGGATCTTTGGAGCTCTAAAAGCGAATGCCATCAGATGAAGGTGAACTTAGT
Source organism: Loxodonta africana (assembly GCF_030014295.1). Taxonomy (NCBI): domain Eukaryota; kingdom Metazoa; phylum Chordata; class Mammalia; order Proboscidea; family Elephantidae; genus Loxodonta; species Loxodonta africana. Next base: position 100,063,863 of record NC_087344.1, read on the forward strand.
TTTGAGTTCCCAGGTAGCAAGGGTTCAGGATTCTGACGTACCCCCTCATGGCACCCTGTGGAATAAGAAGATCTCCAGAGGGAAATGAATAGTAGACACCTTGGCACCCGCCTTTAGTTTAGACTCCTTATGACCAACTTTGGGATGAAAGCAAGAGATTTCCCTGACTGTAAACGACCATGTAGTTCTGACAACAAACATTTCAAGGTGACCAGAAGCTTGTCCTGAATATTTCATACAACCAGGTTCTCAAAGGCTAAGTACAACCATGGGTAGGGGAGGGAACCTTGGTAATAACTGAGACTGAGGCAGGATGAAGATTCAGAGCAGACGAAATGAGTATACAGAAATTTAAAATATGGTATCATTTATACTCCAAATTCCTGAATACCTCAGTACATACAAGAGAAAATATCAGGCTTTGTATGTAATCTCATACAGTCTTTTTTGCTTCTAGTAGGCCTCAAGCATATTAGTTTAACTGTAGTTCAGAGAGGACATACCTACCAGGCTGGGATTCCTACCTTGAAGAGGTAAAGAGTGAATTTTCTTCCTCTTCAATGTTTTTCGTTCTTCTCTGCATCTCCTTACCCACAAGGTAAAGCAATCACAAAAACATGGAATTGTGTAAAAGCACCAGTAAACAGAGGGGAGGAATTGAGGAAATTTACATTTATGGTGCACCAACTATGGACCAGAAACATGACATACACTATCTTAGTTAATTCTCAAAAGAGCTCTGAAATGTAACAATTTGTTACAATACCCACAGATAAAAAAATCTGAGGCTCAGAAAGGTGAAAGACCTAGACCGAGGTTATTCAGCTAGTGGGTTGTAGGGGAAAATTTCCGACGGAGTTTGGTAGACTTCAAAGACTATGTTCTTTCCTCGGTTACAAAAAGAAAAGGTAAAACTAAAACAAAAAGTAGGAAAAAAAAAAAAAAAACTCTCTCATATGGAGAAAAGTGTGGAATTAGAAGAAGGCCCCTGTGAAGTACTTAACGGGATGTGGTCTGGCAAGAAGGGGGGAAGATTGCGCTTTGTTGAATTTGACTCAGCATCCTAGCATTTTATATCACTCCAAAGATGCCGTTTCTGACTGATTCTCCATCCAAATTTCAAACATTCCTCTAAATCCACTGTACACAAACTCTTCAAAAAGCGGTTACTAATTTCCTTTTAGTAAGAAAATGTGAATGCGTGAATTTCTTATATGTAACATTAACAAAGAAATAGGTTAAAATCCAAACTTTACCTCTGACATTTAATCGTGAACCAAATCAGCATAGTTGAAAACCAATTCAAGCGTAGTAACCATCTCCGTCTAAAAGATGTCTTTAAAAGCACAAGGCAATCACCTACTTAAAAACAATTTTTAAAAATTAAGGAAACCTATTTGGAGAATAGTAATAGCCTTCTTCGTCAAGTCATTTCAATAATTCTAAAAGAGCAGACAGCTCTCAACTCAAAAGGCCCATATATAAAACAGTGAGCCCTTCCCAAGTGACTAAGAAATGTGCACGTAAAAGACTTTTATGCAATTATGTTCAGGGAATATTAAACCTTAATTAATGTATTGGTGATTTCAATAATAAAATGCCTAATGTTGTCTAAGAACAAATGGAAAGCATTAAACCAATGGTTAGATTTATGGCTGAATAAATCAAACGTGCTGTCAAATTCATCAGGGAAATCTACCCACCTATATGTGTCCTTGGTTCTATAGCGCTCCCTCCCAGAACACCAGACAGTCTGTCAATGACGCTCTGCGCTTGTGAATTGTGACTATTGCAATACATTTAAATTATAGATGGGGCCTTTCCTGGTGAGCTGTGTGCTTGTGAAGTGACCTGCGGTGCAGAATCCCCGGGCTTGCCTAAGCCAGTTACTTGTGTACATCTGTGTATTAGGCTGGAGACAGAGTGGGGATAGGGAGCGTGGAGATGCTGGGTTTAATGGAGGAGAGAAGCATCTGCATTGAAACATATAAAAACAAAGAGGCACAAAAAAAAAAAAAAAAGATTTTTTTTTCTTCTTTTGAATATATTTAACGTGTTAAACAGATTCTGGCAATTTCCTGATGGATCCGAAAGAAGACTGAGCTGAGAATTTCACGGAGAGTGTTCCAGGCTCTGAATACTGTACCTCGTGTATTGAATCACATCTGCTACGGAGAGGAAGCAATGAATAATTAACTCAGCCTCCACATTACCGCCGTAGATTACAGCTGCCGTGACTGCTGGACTGCCCTGCACAACATCAACCACTTAGAAAACTCGCTCACTCTCTTTCCTTTTAAATTTGTCTTGCTATCACTTACTGCTTAAAAGGATAAATCTTTCTCTAGTTTTAATTAAAGCATTTAAAATAATTTACATTGAAATCATATGTGCTCTGGTCTGTCAGAATTGATGCTTTAATAACATGCCATCCCTTTCTCCATTGCCCTGAAATCTGTTAAAATTACCACTAATCTAATTGGGAACAAAGTTGTCAAATGCAGGCAGCTCTGACAGTTTGTCTTTCTGCAAACTGCCGACAGATTGCAAGTTACGCATGTGTTGAGCAGATGGGTAAGTTAAAAGGAACACCAAAAAAAAAAAAAAAAAGCAATTTATTAAATCACCTGGAACCAGCAGCTCCAGTCCAAAAATAGTGAGAATGAAAAATGAAATATAGCAGGAGCCGGGAGTGCTGGCACTAGAATAGGCCAGAAGGTACCGGTTACAAAACAAGATAAACATTTGGAGATGCCTCAGCTGTGTTACAGAATAATGAGGAGTTATTTAAGCCGATACAGATTACCAGCCAAAATTAATTTAGGGTGCAGCTTCTTTGGAAAACGGTTTCCAAATTGATTGCTTTAACTCTTTGCTGCCTGCTCGTTATCATGGAAGGGCAAGCACGTTTTCCTTTTCTTAGTGTGTTCTTGCAGGAATGAACACATTCATTCACGTAGAATACACCCACATCTTTGCATATACACACACTGGCATACATATGCACATATATCCATGCTGATATACATATGACCAATGTACACCTGCACATCTGTGCAACCATGTACTAACTTGGATGTGCACACACATACACATGCATGCACAAGATTTTGTATATGTATATACATATATGTTGTTGTTAGGTGCCGTCCAGGCAGCTTCAATTCATAGAGACCCTGTGTACAGCACAATGAAACACTGCCTGATCCTGCACCATCCTCACAATCTTGCTACGCTTGAGCCCATTGCTGAAGTCACTGTGTCAATCAATCTAGTTGAAGGCCTTCCTCCATTTCCCTGATCCTCTACTTTACCAAGCATGATGTCCTTCTCCGGGGACTGGTCCCTCCTAATAACATGTTCAAAGTACATGAGATGAAGTCTTGTCACCCTCGCTTCTAAGGAGCATTCCAGCTGTGCTTCGTCCAAGATGGGTTTGTTCGTTCTTCTGACAGTCCAGGGAATATTCGGTATTCTTTGCCAAAGCCATAATTCAAAGGCATCAATTCTTCTTCTGTTTTCCTTATTCATTGTCCAGCTTTCACATGCGTATGAGATTGAAGATACCATGGGTTGGGTCAGGCACATCTTAGTCCTCCAAGTGACATCTTTGCTTTTTAACACCTGAAGGAGGTGTTTTGCAGCAGATTTGTCCAATGTAATGTGTCCTTTGATTTCTTGACTTCTGCTTCCATGGGCACTGACTGTGGATCCAAATAAAATGAAATCTTTGACTACTTACAATCTTTTCTCCATTTATCATGATGTTGCTTATTGGTCTAATTCTGAGGATTTTTGTTTTCTTTTTGTTGAGGTGGAATCCATACTGAAGGCTCTGGTCTTTGATCTTCATCGGTAGGTGATTCAAGTCCCCTTCACTTTCAGCAAGCAAGGTTGTGTTATCTGCATAGCGCAGATTGTTAATTAGTCTTCCTCCAGTCCGAGATGCCACATTCTTCTTCATATAGTCCAGCTTGTTGGATTATTTGCTCAGCATACAGATTAAATAAGTATGCTGAAAGCATACAACCCTGATGCACACCTTTTCTGATTTTAATCTATGCAGTATGCTCTCATTCTGTTCGAACGACTGTCTCTTTGTCTATGTACAGGTTCCTCATGAGCACAATTAAGTGTTCTGGAATTCCCATTCTTTGCAATGTTATCTATAATTTGTTACGATCCACACAGCTGAATGCCTTTGCATAGTCAATAAAACACAGGTAAGCACCTTTCTGGTGTTTACTGCTTTCAGCCAGGATCCATCTGACATCAGTAGTGATATCCCTTGTTCCACGTCCTTTTCTGGATCTGTCAATGTACTGCTGCAAATGATTTTGAATGATCTTCAGCAAAATTTTACTTCGGTGTGATATTAATGATATTGTTTGATACTTTCCTCATTCTGTTGTATCACTTTTCTTTGTAGTGGGCACAAACACAGATCTCTTCCAGTTGGTTAGCCAGGTAGCTGTCTTCCAAATTTCTTGGCATAGACAAGTGAGCACCTTCAGCAATGCATCCATTTGTTGAAACATCTCAATTGATATTCCATCAATACCTGGAGCCTTGTCTTTTGCCAATGCCTTCAGTGCAGCTTAGACTTCTTCCTTTAATACCATTGGTTCTTGATCATATGCTACCTCCTGAGATGGTTGAATGTCGATCATTTCTTTTTGGTACAGTTACTCTGTGTATTTCTTCCATCTTCTTTTGATGCTTCTTGTGTCATTCAATATTCTCTCCGTGGCATCCTCCAATATTGCAACTTGGGCTTGAATTTCTTCTTCAGTTCTTTCAGCTTGAGAAATGTCGAGAGTGTCTTCCTTTTTAGTTTTCTAAACCAGGCCTTTGCACATTTCTTCATAATATTTTACTTTATCATTTCAAGCTGCCCTTTGAAATCTCCAGTTCACCTCTTTTACTTCGTCATTTCTTCCATTGGCTTTTAGCTGTTCTACATTCAAGAGCAAGTTTCAGAGTCTCTCCTGACATAAATGGTGAACATACACATGGATCTTGCCAGTTGGAACGCACAGACATCAAATCGACTACATGTGTGGAAAGAGAAGATGGAGAAGCTCAATATCATCAGTCAGAACAAGGCCAAGGGCCAACTGCAGAACAGACTATCAACTGTTCACATGCAAGTTCAAGTTGAAGCTGAAGAAAATTAAAACAAGCCCATGAGAGCCAAAACGTGACCTTTGAGTATATCCTACCTGAATTCAGAGACCACCTCAAGAATAGATTTGATGCATTGAACACTAATGTCCAAAGACCAGATGAGTTGTGGGATGACATCAAGACTTCATATATGAAGAAAGAAAAAGGTCATTAAAAAAAAGCAGAAAAGACTCAAAGAGATGTCAGAAGAGACTCTAAATATACAAATACTCATGCATGTATGTATATATACTATATATATACATGTGCAATGTATGTACATGTACATCAATCTCTAAATCCATCATCTATGTTTCTATATATCTAATTATCTGTCAATCATCTTTCTATCTATACATGATTATGTCCATGAGAAATTGCTTGTTTTCCATCATCTGAGGCAAGGTTCTGAGTAAGCCATGCATGGGTTACCTAGCCTATAGCTGCTATTCCCCTAATTGCTTTCATGTGTTCTATGGGGAACTTACCCAGGTAGGAGATAAGGAAGTGCTGAAGTAAGGGTGAGGGAGGTGGAGAGAGGAGGTTGGGGGGAGAAGGGAAAGTGGAATCCTGCAACTCCTTTTTTGGGGGAGGGGGAGCCCACCGAACCCTGTATGAGACAGGAACTTTAGAGAAGTGTTCTTTGAGCACTTATGCAGAAGAATCCAATAAATCTTAGGCCCTAACAAGTAAAACCAAAAAGAACCAAACCCAAGGCCATTGAGTCAATTCTGACTCATACCAACCCCATAGGGTTTCCAAGGCTGTAAATTTATACGGAAACAGACTGCCAAATCTTGCTCCTGCGGAGCGGCTGGTGGTTTCAAACAGCCAACCTTTTGGTTGGCAGCCAATTGCTTTAACCACTGTACCACCAGGTCCCCTTAACAAGTAAAGGAGACAAGTTTTAGCTAATACTTCTCTCATCTAAGCAACCTGGGCCTGTAAAAAATAATCAGTCCAATTTTTAAAAGGCAATAAATCTAAAATTAAGATTTATTCCATCCCTACCAGGAGATCCTGACAGGTTCAGTGCTCAGAAAATTTACTCTCTTTTTGTTCCTGGAACAGGCCAATACAATTACTTCAAGGAGAATCTCTTCCTGGAAATTTAGGTAATAGGTGATGAAGAGTCAAGAACCTGAGAAAAGGCCATATCACTGAGAACAGTACAGTCGAATTCAAATATAAAACTATTGGTGTTCTCCTTTGCTCACTACCCTTATCGCTTTGCTTGCTTCTCCTGGGGGACCTCAACCAGTTACACGGCTTTAGCCGCCATATATTCTGATGACTTGCAATTCTTTATCTAGAGATAGAGCTCTGGTTGTTCTCACTTGGAGTGAGAATTCTGTATTCAAATACCTGTTGCACGTCTCCACAGGAACATTCTTCAGGCCTTTCCAACACCTGTTCAAAATGGAATTCCTCAATTCCCCCACAAGCTCACTTCTTTTACTGTACTCACCGTGTTAGTTGTTCTCATCACTTCACACGCTGAGCTAGAAATCTGGGAATAATCCTCAAGCCCCCTCTCTTCTCCGCCAGCATAGCCAGCCACCAGGTCCCACCAATTTTTTATTTTATTTTATTTTGTTAGTCCCATCAATTTTCACACTGACATATTCTCATAAATCTATATTTTCCACACTACCTCTAATAGCACTTCTTCAATTTAGGCTTTTCTCATCTCTTGAGTGGATATAAGGAAGGTCTTTCTTTCAAAAGTAACCTATCTCCTCCAGTTCATTTTCCATATAGTTGCCAGAATGACTTACCTAAAGTTTAAGTGGTGTCATTTTGTTTTTCTGCTTCCTGTGCTGGACACCCTACATTTGCCCCTGCAAATCTACTCTATATTACTGTCTGCTGTTGCTGGAGGCTGACAGAGAGGTAGAATAATTCCCGCCCCCCACCCACTTTGTCCTTGTCAGAGTGCAGATGGCTGCCTTGCTCTCCTGAAGGTCACAGCTCCTGTTAAGTTGCCATCTTCTTCACCTACGGTTTTACCTGAAACTCTCTCCAGGTTCTGATAAGGCCTCCCTCCCCTTCCCCCTAAAAGCCCAGAATGGCATCGTCTCCCTCCTGTTACTAACCCCAGGATGATTCACCATGCTTTGTTTCCCTTTAACTCTGCCCATACCTTTGTAATTAGTCCCTTCGCTACACTTTCCTCTGTTGTGTGTTTGAAGGGGGTGTCTATTTCTTCCTGGGGTCCTGACCAATGCGTTTCCCCATTGCCAACAAGATAAACATTTGAAATTCATAAAATGGCAAACAAGCTCTTTAAAATATGGTCCTTGCCAACTTCTCCACTCTCCTGGCACTTGTTCTCACTAGCTCCCGTATTTGGGCTCCCCACATACACCATCCTGTTTCACAGCTCTGTGCCTCTCTGCCCATGCCCCTCCCCTTGCACAGAATGTCCTGTTAGTCCCCAGGCACCAACACATTCCCACCTGTATACTTTCTCTGGCTCTTGCTTCTATTTTCTTAAGTATTTAGCTGAGCCATCACCGTGATCAGAAAGCCTTCCCTGAGCCTTTGGGGTCCCCAGCCCCATCCCATAGTCAAAAGCTTTTAGAGACTCACCATGAACATTATATATTAAAGACTCTGGGAAGTTGCCCAGAAAGGAGAAAAGCTAATTTATTTTAACCCAACTTGCCTGCCTCCTGTGCTGGTGCTCTCTCTCTCTTCTGCCTTTCTTTCTTCCTTCTTCAGTCTCTCCTTTTCTTCCTTCCTTCCTCTTTCCCTCCCTCCTTTCTTTGTTTCTTAAATTAACAGTTTACTGAATTATTTCATTTAATCCTGACGACAATTTTATAAGGTAAATTCTATTATTATATCCATTTTAAAACTGAAATCAGTGAGAATTAAGGCAGTTGGATGTCATTTTCAATGTTTAAACAATTAACACTTGTAGGAGCCAAGATTTCAATGCAAAGAATTTTACTCCAGTACCTGTACCCTTAATTACAATGTTAAAGGCAGGCATTGGTTTTGTCAAGGTGTTATAGCATGTGGGTGAATAAGTGTACATAATCCTCATATATAAAAAGTAATAACTATGTTATTTATCAAATGTAAAGTTTCTGCCAATATCTTTTAGTTTAATAGATTAAACTTAGTTGTCTGCTTGCAAGCCAAGTTTAAATTCAGGGGTCCTTGGTGTGGGATTTAAGTTCAAAGAAGTTAATAATATTTGCTCAATAGTTCATTTTCAAGATGGCAATTTCTCACACACAACTTTGGGGTAAATGAATATTAAAAAAAACCAAAACCAGACTCTTTGCCGTCAAGCTAATTCCGACTCACAGCAACACCATAAGACAGAGTAGAACTGCCTCACAGGGTTTTCAAGGAGAGCTTGGTGGAAACAAGTATTAGAAAAAGTCTGAAATAGCAGCTAGATATTTTCCCACAAAGTTAAAAATATTTTGAACAATGTGCTCCTATCCAGGAAGCTTCAGTTGTCCACAGAGAGAAAGGCAAATTCATAGGCAGAAAATGCAGCTATTCTGAGACTCTTATAGTATAAGAAGATGTCCCATTACTGGTAAGATCAGCAACTTCAATTAAGCAGACAATTTTTGAAGGAATGGATAGTGGGTAGTAAGAAAGAAAAGGAGGCTTACTCAGCAGTCAGATTGGTGGTTTAAATTCTCAATATATTGATAGATGGGATGGCCATAGAGCCCACACATTATAATTTACTAATGTTTTAACTGCCAAATAAAATGAACAGTACAAAACTGCTTGTGTAAACTGAAATGCAGCAGCTGTTATAGAATTGTATTATAATTATCTATTAACATTACGTGCCGTTAAAAGACTATCGAAACTATTTTATTATTATTCTTGTGTCTACTCACATGGAGTCTCCAGTGATTCCTAAGCAAGGATATACATCAAAATCCCCAGAGAAGTGTTTTAAAAACACAAGTTTGATGTTCACTGAAGAAGATTCTGGTTCAGTAGTTCTGGAGTGAGTTCTAGCTTGTATATACTGGAAAATCTCCCTCCCAAGTTATTCTGATATACATCCCTCTCTTAGACAGGATCTACCACCCTTCTGTCAGTTTGTTGTACTGTGATGGCTTGCTTGTTTCTATGATGCTGGAAGTTATACCACTGGTATTTCAAATACCAGCAGGTTACCCATGATGGACAGGTTTCAGTGGGCTTTCCAAACTAAGGCAGACTAGGAAGAAAGGCCTAATGATCTGCTTCTGAAAATTAGCTAATGAAAATTCTACGTATCACAATAGAATGTTGCCTAATATAGTGCTGGAAGATGAGCCCTCTAGGTCTCGAGGCACTCAAAATACACAGTGGCTACAGCAATGAACTAGAGCACAACAATGATCATGACCATGGTGCAGGACCGTGCAATGTTTTATTCTGTTGTACGTGAGGCTGCCATGAGTCAGAGCCAACTCAATGGCAACTAACAACAACTTAGACAGAATGAATGAAGTTAAGCTGCAGTAACAAGCAACCCCCAAAATCTCAATGGTTTCACACAGCAAAAGCATATCTCTTGTTCATGCCCCATGTTCAATGTGAGGTAGTTAAATGAATTTTCTAAACCACAAAACTAACTGGTAGATCTTGAATTAGCCTGGTGGTCTCCTGACTGCACAACTAGTTTTCTTAATGTATCCAGATTAATTTAATCTACTTCCTCTGCCACATATTCTCCTTTTCTTTCTTCTCTTTTGTCAGGAATTTTCAAAATCATTAAATATTTCTTCTCTTAACACATAATTTAGGGTTTTTGATTTATTTGATGGTAGTTTTAAATAAGATGTTTTTAACCCTACTCAGAAACAGTCCGCTTTCATAATTTATTACAACTTTCTTTCCCCGGTTAATTAAAGTCATTTCTCAGGAAATGACTCATGGCTAATCACACTAAGAATAAAATTAATTATATTACCCTCTCTGTTATAAAATGAGTGTAAATAACTTTTAAGGCAATTTTTCTAAAATCATGTAATAGTCCCCAATTCAGCAACATTATGTAAAATAGCCCACTCAGAGAGTAGTAAATCCAGATGCTGTCCTATTATTGCATGAAACAGGGGAGAAATACACATTCCTTTATTATTAAACCAAACTCTAGCAATTGAAATTCTTTGTTGGAAATACTCTATTTTGGAAGGTTAAAGTACCATTAAAAAATTCCTAGACTAAAACCTGTCGTACGATTTCTTTACCCACTGGAGAGACATAAAACCATTACATTTAAGTATTATAATAGCTAGCATATGCTATTTCTTAGAAATGACACCACCATCTGGATTAAGGTCTACTGATGATTTCATACAATACTCCAGCTTTCTTCAAGTAGAGAGGCCAAATTGTTCCGACTTTAACTACCCTGTCGTACTAATGAAAAATAATAAAAAGGTTACATTTGTGTTTGACCTATTTGTTGGAGATCACATACAGCTTTATTAATAAATCATATAATTACCATAGTAGCTGGGAATGCAGGAGGCAAGCCAGGTGCCTGTGTTAAGAAAGTAAGATGGAGCCCAAACCCCTCTCCCAATATTATCCATTTCTAGTCAAGAAGATCATGAGATTTCCCTGGTTGCAATGTCCTGTACTAGCTGGAAAGCCTACCAGCCTTGTGTTCAAATCCTGACTCTTCTGTTTGCTGATCGTGGAATCTTGGGTATGTTACTGATTCTTTTTGAGCCTTTATTTCCTTATCTGTAAAATGGGAATAATTCCAACTATAGTAAATTTGTTAAGAAGCATAAGGATCGTGACTGTAGTGACTCCAGCAAATTACCTGTTTCATAAAGTAATAGAATAGAAAATCACATGCACGAATATTATGATTATTATTACTATTATTTATTTTTTTCTCTCTCCACTCATCTTTATTTCACTTAAAGCAAAGCAAAGCAAGAGATTAAGAGCCAGAATGGAAACAGGATGTGGAAGGACAAGTCTAGTTTAAAAATATGATAAGTAAAAATCAGATTACACATCATGTGTGTATTCCTAAAATGGCTTTGTTTTTTTGGGTAATGTGGCAGAGTCACCAGACAATAAAAATTATACTGCTGGGTATAAAGTTGTAGCAATTTTGTGTTTCACGAAAGCTACTCTTATGACTGGCTATCTTTAAAGGTCACTTGATGAACTCTCACAGATAAAACCAGTTTACTCTCTTTGACTTACCAAAGTCATTTAATATATGAGTGAGTGAGGGTGGGGAGTTGTGGTAGAGGAGGTAGAAGAGTAGAGAAAAGGGCCCTCTCACCTGACTGCTTCCTCACTGGCCTCTTGGCTATTATTATGCACACAGCAAACCTTCTGGGCCAATACATCTGACTGGCTGTGCAAGTAACAACAGGGCAGGCCCGGATAATTGATGGGCTCAATCTGACCAGGCACAGGTGGCATGGAGACAGCGTACAGCAGCTTCTCGGGTTTGCCAGTGCCATCTGTTGCCATAAGAACATCTGTCGTCAAGGTCACCCTGTCACCCTCTGTTAAAGTTACAGGTTTGGTGAGTAGAATAATGTCACCTAAGAAGAAGGGGGCTGGGAGGGAAGAAAGAGAGAGGCCAAGATACAGGAAGACAATAGGAAAAATCTCTTTTATTTAATTATGAAAGATGAACAATAATATGAATAAAAAGAATTTCTGGGTAAGGAAAATGAGAAAAAGTGCACATGATTTAAAAGGAGAACTTCACTATAAAAGATTTGCCAGGAGATCATTGTCATTGTTCTCTTTAGCTCAAACATTAGTTAATTTTATAAAGTAAGAATATTTTTAGCAGAGGCATAGCATACTTTTGTAGAAGAAATATGGTATGCAACTATAGCAGGATTTCTTTGTAAAGACAAGCGCTTTCCTCTCTGCTTCCCAACTTAAAAAAATAATTTTTGATATGATCCTTTTATATAAGTACATCTGACTAAGCAGCTGTGTGTGTGTGTGTGTGTGTGTGTGGGTGGGTGTGTGTGTGTGGGTGGGTGTGCCCACGTGCATTCACAGCACGTTCAGGGAGGGAGCAGTATGGAAGGGAGCACTGCATTTATCAAAGTATTTAACTGGCATTTGAGCTTTGCTCTGCTGCCAGAAAGAATGACTCAGTTGTTAATAAAGAACAATTAAGTTAATAATCTGTGATGAAGCAAATGCAATATTGGAATTTTAAGCGGTAAGTATTACATGTGGTCAGACTTCCAGCAGCAATGGTTCAGCTTTCCCCTCTATGTTTGTTGCCGATGCTTTTAAAGCAATTTCACCCAGTGGCAAAGAACCACCATTCCCATCTGTTTAGGAAGGGTGGCTTTACTTATTGGACCAATAGTGCTGGGACCATGGGCTTTCGGAGACTAAATGATTATCATTGAATGGTGAGATGAGAAGTGGGGAGATAATCTGCTCAATTTTATAAAACATAGGCACATCTGCCCCATGGAGCCTAAAGGGTAGAGTTGAGGGCAAAAATGGTTGCTTTGCAAAAGGGTGTTGGGGAGGAGTAGACAAAAGAGCAGATGAACACTATTCATTTCATCTATACCTTATAGCATGGGCACACCACACAGAACATAAAAGTGAGGCTCTGGGAAAGAAGGAAACCTTGATGGTGTAGTGGCTAAGAGCTACAGCTTCTAACCCAAAAGTTAGCAGTTTGAATCCCCTATGTGCTCCTTGGAAACCCTATGGGCCAGTTCTACTCTGTTCTATAGGGCCACTATGAGTGGGACTCGACTCGAAAGCAGTGAGTTTGATTTTTTGATTTCTTGGAAAGAAAGAAAACATTTATGACCAACTGCAATTTTCATGTCGCTGAATGTGTGGAGGGTATATAAAATTCCATTTCTTTTCCCCAAACAGCTTTTCATGTTTTGTTATAAGGAACGGGATGGCATGTTGGCAGCTATTAAGGGTAGTTCCACCCCTACTTTTTGCTCTAGTTTGTGTGATCAGGAGGATATCTCTCTCATTATCTGTTCCTGATCTTCTGTTTCTTGTTTGATAAGACAAATAATATAATGTTATTTGTCTCAATTCAAACAAAGGCGTCTTAAATATTGATTTCTGTGTTCTGGATTTCAAAAGGAGTCCCTGAGTATTGCAAATGATTAACACATTTGGCTGCTAACCATAAAGGTTGAAATTAGGGTCCACCCAGAGGTGTCTTGGAAGAAAGTCTTAATGATCTACTTCTGAAAAATCAGCCATTGAAAACCCTATCAAGGGGCATTGAGTTTATGTTAATGGTGGTGGACTGATTTGGAAAAGGATAGCAAGAATGGTTATATAACTTGAAGAAGGTGATCAATGTTACTAAATTGTACATGCAAAAACTGATGACACGGTGTATGTTTAAGAAAAAGAAAGAAAGGAAATCCTATGGAGCACAGTTCTACTCTGACACACATGGGGTCACCATGAGTCAGAGTTGACTGGACAGCAACAGGTAACTGGTTGGTGAATTTTAGAAACGTTTAGCAATATACACTTAAGTCTATATTCCAAATACAGCAAAGAGTTATTTCAACAATTTGGCTTCACAAAAGGTTTCACAAAAACTAATTTTTCTTGTAAAGCAAAAAGTCTTTTCAGTGTCAAAGTACTTTAATATTATTACAAGGGTGCTTCATTCTAAATTGTGATGTGGTTGATGGATGACTAGACTTGGACTGCTAACTGGCAGTCCTAGGAAAATCACTGAACATCTCTTGGAAAAAGTATCAAAACTGCCCATCCAAATCTGAATTAAATGCTGATTTGCATATATGCAATTGCTCCTTCTAGCCCATGATAACAAGCCACATTCCCTGCTTTCCCATTTGATCCCAATCATCCTAGTTCATACTTGTTTTGCCAGCTCTATGTCCTAGCTCTTTTTTTTTTCAATTGTACTTTAGATGAAGATTTACAGAACAAACTAACTTCTCATTAAACAGTACACATATTATTTTATGACATTGGTTACCAACCCCACGACACATCAACACCTTCCCTTCTTGACCTTGGGTTCCCTATTACCAGCTTTCCTGTCCCCACCTGCCTTCTAGTCCTTGCCCCTGGGCTGGTGTGCTCCTTTAGTCTCGTTTTGCTTTATGGGTCTGTCTAATCTTTGGCTGAAGGGTAAACCTCAGAAGTGACTTTGTTACTGAGCTAAAGGGTGTCTGGGGGTCATACTATCAGGGTTTCTCCAGTCTCTGGCAGGCCAGTAAGTCTGGCTTTTTTTGTGTGTGTGTGAATTAGAATTTTGTTCTACATTTTTCTCCAACTCTGTCCAGGACCCTCTATTTTGATCCCTGTCAGAGCAGTCAGTGGTAGTAACCGGGCACCATCTAGTTGTACTGAACTCAATCTGGTGGAGGCCTTGGCAGTTGTGGTCCATCAGTCCTGTGTCTTAGTTCTTTATCCTAAGTTGTATCTTGTCCCTCCTGTTGTGTTAATCTCAGCAATTCACTTTCTGGGACTTTATACCTTGTTGATATAGCATATCAGGGAAATAATTGAAAAAAAAATGTGTTTTGGGGCATGGGCTTTGAAATCATTCTGAGCAGTCAGCTACTTACTAGATGAGTAGTCTTAGGGAAATTTCTTAACCCTCAGACCTTGGATTGGTCACCTGTAAAATGGGATTTAAAATGGTTATTGTAACATAGGAATATTGAGGATTAATTGCTTGACATAATGCCTGACATATAGCAAATGATGAATAGATAGTAGGTATTAATATTATCTATTTCTTTTGGTGTATCTTTAGCTCAAACTATTATTCATATCTCAATGCATTTATTTCTTGGAGATAAATATTTCCAATTCCCCACCTAACCCCAGGAACCTCATCCTTCAGAATGATTGTTGGGCCAAGATCATTTCTACCACACATTGTGGTTAATTTAAACAAGCGTCTCTTCTCTTCTCTAAGCTTGGAAAGTGTGGGGACGTTCTCTATCAATGGTTTTCAACCAGAACTCTAAAGTGCTCAAAGACTCCACAGAGGGGCGGGAGCGTGCTTCACTGTGAAAGGGCAAGACTTCAAAAAGCCATCCAGTTCTTTCCAACCAGAGCTGCTCTTGCTTACCTCTTTGGTTTCTATGTAATAGACCATAAAAAAAAAAAAAGTCCCATGGCTAACATATTTGAAACCTACTGGATTTGATGGTCCCCATGATCCCTTTCGGTATTAATATTCTGACTTCTAGACAATGACTTAAGTATATTTCGCACTGACCTATCAGAGGAAGCAATAGAATTAAAACATAATTTATTATTTTCCTTAATGATTTAAGGAGTTCATTATGAACACAGATGTTTTGAAGTGCTATGAGAAGAAGCCTTTAAGTTACACTGGCCTCCTCTTTCTATACCAAACAGCCCTCAACTGCATATATCTTTGAGTACTCATGTCAGTCAGATGTTTGTCTGCTTCCGTCTTGTCAACTTCCTTGCCTCTTCTAATTTTCTACTTCTCGTGTGGTGACAAATAAGACACTAGATAGTGAACTTGTTAGTTGAATGTGTAAATTGAGAGTAATTAGGCTATGAGGGAGGATGTCAAGATCTATCCTGAGTAAGATAGCTGTCAATTGGCAGCTCAGTGGATTTATCTTGGAGGCTCATTTTCTGGATTGGGCTTTTTTTCCCTCTAACAAAGGTGAACTGATAAATGTTTACCAACTAGAGGTAGGGAATCCTGATTTGTTACATTTGCTGTTTTCCGTGGTATAAATAATTCCACCATGACTAATTTCAACCTACCAACATGGCGTCATTGAACACGTACATCCTTAAACACAAAGCTGGGAAGAGATGAGCATGATTGGTTGGCTTCAGCATACAAAAGTATGAGAGACACTTTCATGTAGGAGAGATTTTGTCAAGTAACCACTCTGCTAACATTAGCTTTCATCTGAATCAAAATATGGAACCTCAGAAAGATGGGGCAGACTGTAGAATTCTTAACTCTTCATTATTTCTTCTATAAAGATTAGCTTCTTTTTAATTTTTTTACAACTTTTTATTTATTTTTTTTATTGTACTTTAGATGAAAGTTTACATAACAAACTAGTTTCTCCTTAAACAGTTAGTACACATATTGTTTTATGACATTGATTAACAACCCCACAATATGTCAACACTGTTCCTTCTCAAACTTGGATTCCCTATTACCAGCTTTCCTGTTCCCTCCTGCTCTCTAGTCCTTGCCCCTGGGCTGATGTGCCCCATTATTTATTTTACTTTTTATTTTTATTGTGCTATAAGTGAAAATATATGAATCAAGTCAGTCTCTCATACAAAAACTTATATATACCTTGCTATGTTCTCCTAGTTGCTCTCCTTCTAATGAGCTAGCACACGTCTTTTCTCTACACCTGTATTCCCAGTGTCCACTCAGCCAACTTCCGTCCCCCTCCTCCCTCTCATCCCCCCTCCAGGTAGGAGCTGCCCCCATAATCTCATGTGTCTACTTGATCCAAGAAGCTCACTCTTCACCAGTATCATTTTTCTATCTTATAGTCCAGTCCAATCCCTGTCTGATGAGTTGGCTTTGGGAATGTTTCCAGTCTGGGGCTAACAGATGGTCTGGGGACCATGACCTCCGGGGTCATTCCAGTCTCAGTCAGACCATTAAGTCTGGACTTTTTATGAGAATTTGAGTTCTGCGTCCCATTGCTCTCCTGCTCCCTCAGGGGTTCTCTGTTGTGTTCCCCGTCAGGGCAGTCATCAGTTGTAGCCAGGCTAGTTTGTTTTTAAATTTACTGTTAATAAATAGCTTGCATATTCCAGATACTTTGCTAAATACTTTATGTGAATTCACTCATTTAATACCTGTGATAATCCTATGACATAAGGACTGGTATTAGCCACACTTTTTAAGATGAAGAAACTGAGGCTTAGAAAGGTTGAGTAACTTAGATAAGGTCACACAGCCAGTAAGGAATGGGACTGGAATTTGAATCCAGGCAGAGTGGCTCAAAACCCCACTTTTTTAAACGAACTTTGTAAATAACCTAGCCCACTTGATTTGTGGCTATTCTCTAACAAATAAACATGTGTGTACCTATGTAACGATTATCCATTATTTACTAGACACAGTTTCAGCATGTAACTTGTAAGGATCTCATTACTATAGTTTTTGAAAAAGGTTATATGTAAATATTGGTCTTCGGCAAATGGGAGGAAAAGAAGAGGGATGTAAATACTCAAAACTTTGTAAATCACATGTTGACTCTTTCAGTTGTTTCCTCTTTTTATTGAATTTGCCATCTCAATTATTATACAAATTACACAGAATGCCCAGCCTTAGTTAATGGATGTTGTTGTGAAAAAACAAAATAAAAACAAAAAAGAACATGAAAGTCTGACCATTTCTCAATGTTTGTTAATTCAAAAGCACCGTAATAGAGTGTTGGTCTGCAAATAATATGCCAGCGACCATCACACAGCCATATAATTTAAGCAACTATAAATGCAATGTCACATTATGAAAGGCTTCTAACCTAATTGGGTTTGAAGTAGGACAAAGTCGGTCATTTATACCTCCTTGAATGGATTATACTTAGAATTACTTCCCAGAAAATAAAGACAAACTATAACACTCTAAAGGATGGCTTTCCAGAGATGAAAATGCGTCTCCCAATAATCTATTTCAATATGAATCCACCGGTCTGAAAAGCCAGTGGAATGGAGCACTATCTTTATATCAGTGGATATGGGTGAGTCTAAGTTGATATTCAAGGGGTGCGTGCCCTTTAAAGGTGACTAAGTAGAACTTTTAGCTTTTGCTTGATTAAATTCTTCTTCCTTGCAAGATTCTAGCCCACTTTTCCCAGGTATTAAGGAAACAAACAAAAACTGGTTGATCTTTCCTGTGTGTGTCATGGCCATTTTCAAAGAAAATCAAGTCTCTCTCTGTGTGTGTGGGTGTGTGTGTGTGTGTGTGTGGTGGAGGAATGTGGGGTGTATGTACTGGCCACCCCTTTGCCAAAATAGAACTCTAACCTCAAAAGCACACGCCAGTTAACAGGGTCTACAGAAGCTCAGGTGGCTATAGAACACACCTTTTTCCTCTTAATCCACCTCCTCCCAGCCCCATGTAATCTGTTTCTGGTAGTGTCAAGCAGAAATTAATGTACACATTTCTCTACATGTACTTTGGAGAAAAGGAGCTTTGGTGGTGAAAGTGGTTAAGAGCTCGGCTGCTAACTGAAAAGTTGGCAGTTCAAACCTACCCAGCTGCTCAGTGGGCAATCAGCTTCCTTAAAAGACTGCAGCCAAGAAAAGCCTTTGGGGCAGATCTACTCTGTCTCTACAGGGTCTCTATGAGTTGAAAATGACTTGACAGCACCCAACAACAACAACAACTTTGGGAAAAGAGAGAAATATAAGCCACATGTAAAAACTTTACAAAAACTGAGCCAGCCTTCATTCATATCCATACTTCGTGTCACATTAACTCACCCAGCCTGATGCCTAGAGCTACATCCTCCAGCCGACTGGCAAGGTTAGGCTTTAGCTTTTTCATAACCTTCTTATACATATAGACCTGTATATTCAGGATCTATGAAGTACACAGATGATTACTGAGGATTAATGGATCATCCAAAGTGCCAGTTGTCATGATTTGAGTAAAAACTATAACAAATGCAGCTGTTTACTAATAAATAAAGCCTCAGCTGTAAGAGAAATAAATTAGATGCATTTAATTGGTAGGCTGCAAACCTCCCCTCTTTATTACAATGCTGCTTCTTGTTATTTCATGATGTCAGGGTAGATGGCAGACTGACAGAGTGTTTATGAATCACAGTTTGCAGATGGCACTCTTGGTTCTCGGCAGCTATGAGCACAAGTAGCATGAGGCCTCAATAGCAGATTTTGCCAAAGACGACCCCCTGAGAGTTATCTGTCTCCATTTCTCTTGTGCCAATCTCTCCCTGGCAGAACCCTATTTTGCAAGCCCACCTTTAATAAATTGCAGCTCCCTGGCAAGGATTTTAAAAAGAGCTCACACCCAGAGAATGCCCTTATGTAGCTGTGAGTTCTTTGTCATTACAGAGAAGCCTGAGCAATGATTCTCCTGCAGGCTTCCTGCAATATCTGACAGGGGAAGATGACCCAGGATCCAGCAGAATGGCCACCCTCCCCCTCCACACACTTGGCTCTGCATGCCCTCCCTTCCTCCAGCTGACAGGAGTGATTTCCCGTCTCTCGAGCACAGCATAAGGTCTTTGCACTTGGGATTCAGAGCTCCCCTAACTAATGACAGCTTTGTCATCATGCAGCTGGGGATGAAGCAGGGAGGGGTCATCCCAGCCCGTCGAGCTGAGGCTTTACAGTTTCTGCACTCCACACATTCCCCTTGGCCACTGGACACTTCCATGGCTGGGGAGCAGCACACAGGAGACAGGCAGTCATAATTGTCAACCAATTTGTACATTTTTGTCACCAGTTAGACTCATAATGGATTTTTATTCCAATTGGCCTTTTCATTGAAAAAATGGGAGTGATCAGGCCCCTTTGGAGAGAATAAAGTGAATTTTGAACATGTAATAATAGTAATGATAAAGTTAATGATAATAGCAACAATAATATTAATATCAGGAGCTTCCATTTGCTGAGTATGACATTTGTTGTAGTTAGTTGCCTTCGAGTGGATTCTGACTCATGGTGACTCCACGTGTCCAGAGTAGAAGTGCTCCATAGGGTTTTCTATGCTGTGACCTTTTGGAAGCAGATCACCAGACCTATCTTCTGAGGCACCTGTGAATGGGTTCAAACCTCCAATCTTTCAGCTAGTTGTCAAGTGCTTAACCGTTTCAGGGACCCAGGGACTCCTGTGTGTGTGCTTACTATAGAAAACAAAGCCAAATCATTCCCCATCCAGTCAATCCTGACTCACAGTGACCCTATAGGACAAAGTAGAACTGCCCCACAGGATTTCCAAGGAGTGGCTGGTGAATTCGAACTGCTTACCTTTTGATGAGCAGCCTAGCTCCTAACCACTGCACCACTAGGGTACTTACTATGGGATAGGCTAAAAATTTCTCCTCTCAGGATGACAGAAGTTGTTTTGTGAGAGAATAAATACATCAGCACCTTTTCTTCCTTCTCTTCTTTCCTCTTCCTTGCTTGCAGCATTCAGTCAAGTGGGCACTGAACAAGTGACCAGGAAGGCCGTGAGAGAATTCTTGAGATCATTGCCTTCTCACTCCTCTTTTCCTAATGTATCTGGTGGGGACCCAATAGTGGTGATCGGGTCTCCCCAGTTGTCTCCTGAAGTATGAATTAAAATGACTTCTGGAGACCTTGCTCTGATTTGGAGGTAAGAGATAGTGTTCATAGCCACATCCTACTGGGTCAAGGGGAACTAGATAGAGAAAAACACACAAAAATGAATTTTATTTGTTGACTGGTTTTAAAAACAGCTCTGAAAACTTTGATAGGGATTTTACACTTCAGATTTTCCATTTACCTCTAGGGATTTATTCAAAACAAGGGAAAATCATTCATATAAATGTTATAAAAAATATGAGTGCAACCCCCAAAGATCAGGAGGTCTTAGGCTGAGTTCTCTAGAGAAACAAAGCCAGTAAAGCATATAAATATATATAGAGAGAGATTTATATTAAGGAAATGGCTCATGTGCCTGTAGAGGCTGAAATCTCCCAAGTCCATGGGTCAGGGTGGAGGCTTCTCATGCTTCATGTAGCTGCAGGGGCTGGCAAACCCAGGACTGGCAGGTTGGACAGCAGACCTCTGGCTCACAGACTACAAAGACCAACAAATCTCAAGATTGACAGGCAAGACAACAGGTATGCTTCTAGCTCAACTCCCAAGAACCAGAGGTCAGACAAATGGGAGCCAGCTTCAGGATCCAGAGTGAGCAAAACCCTAAGAGCCTTGCCAGAAAGTCCATGTATGTTGGATACAGGCGACATGCCCAAGGAAACTCCCTTTCAACTGAATGACTACTAACAGCAGATTCCATCTTGGAAGTGATCACATTATATGAAATTTTGTCATGGAGGTGATCACATCATCATATGACTGCCAAAGTGCATCATAACTCCCAAACCACTGAGAATCATGGCCCAGCCAAGTTGGCAGGCAACCTTAATGATCACAGCCGGGATATCTGTTCTTCCTACTTCCTTAACATTGTACTGGAGTTTCTAGACAGCTTGATTAGGCAATCAATCAATCAATGAATAAAATTGAAGGCATCCAGATCAGAAGAGAAGTTCTAAAACTGTCTTTATTCCCAAATGATATGAGCTTATATGTAGAAAATTCTAAAATCCACACACACACACAAAACCAACTAATAAATGAGTTCAGAAAGGTCACAGGATACAAGATCAATTTTTTAAAAATTGTGCTTCTATGCAATAACAACAAGCAATCAAAAAATGAACATAAGAAAACAACTGCATTCACAATAGCATCAAAGAAAAAATATTTAGGAATCCATTTTAAAAAATAAGTGTAAGGCTTTACACTGCAAACTACAAAACAATGTTTAGAAAATTAAAGATCTAAATGAAATGATAGATAGTCCATGTTAGTAGGGTGGAAGATCAGTATTGTTAAGACAACAATTCTCTTCAAAGTAATCTGTAGATTCAACACAATCTGTATCAAAATTTCTGGCTAGTTTTTTGGGCAGAAATTGACAAACTAATTCTAAAATTTGTGTGAAAATGCAAAAGATCCAGAATAACCAAAACAATTTTGAACACGAAAAACAAAGTTGAAGGACTCACACTTTCCAATTTCATATTTACCATGAAGCTACAGTAAAGACAGTGTGGTACCAGAGTAAGGGTATACACACAGGTCAATGGAATAGAATTTAGAGCCCCCAAATGTAACCCTTACATTTATTTATTTATTTTTATTGTGCTTTAAGTGAAAGTTTACAGTTCAAGTTAGTTTCTCATACAAAGATTTATACAAACATTATGTGACCCTAGTTGCTCTACCTGTAATGAGACAGCACACTCTTCCTTTCTGCCCCAGATCTACCATGTCCATTCAACCAGCTCCTGTCCCATTTTGCCTTCTCATTTCACCTCCAGACAGGAGCTGTCCGTTTAGTCTCATGTATCTACTTGAGCTAAGAAGCACTCTCTTCACAAGTATCATTTTATGTCTTATATTCCAATCTAATCTTTGTCTCAAGAGTTGGCTTTGGGAATGGTTTCAGTTCTGGGCTAACAGGGAGTCCAGGGACCATGTCTTCCGGGGTCCCTCCAGTTTCAGCCAGACCATTAAGTCTGGTATTTTTATTAGAGTTTGAATTCTGTGCCCCACTTTTCTCCTGCTCTGTCAGGGACTCCTTGTCATGTTCCCTATCAGGGTGGTCACTGGTGGTAGCCAGGCACCATCTTGTGCCTCTGGTCTCAGGCTGATGAAGTCTCTGGTTTATGTGGCCTTTCTCTCTCTTGGGCTAATATTTTCCTTGTGTCTTTGGTGTTCTTCATTCTCCTTTGCTCCAGTTGGGTTAGAATCAATTGATGTATCTTAGATGGCCATTCTCTAGCTTTTAAGACCCCAGACACCACTCACCACCTTAAATGGAGTTCAGTGAGCATCTTGGATAGGTATCTTCTCATCTTTCACTATATCAGGGAAGTTTTCTGTCAACAAATCTTCAACAATTCTCTCTGTATTTTCTGTTATCCCTCCCTGTTCTGGTACTGCAATCACTCGTAGGTTATTTCTCTTGATAGAGTTCCACGTGATTCTTAGGGTTTCTTCATTTTTTTTTAATTCTTTTATCTGATTTTTCTTTGAGTATATTGGTGCCAACTACTTTATCATCAATCTCACCAATTCTGTTTTCCCATTCCTCAATTCTGCTCCTCTGAGTTTCTACTGAGTTGTCTAAGTCTGTGATTTTCTTGTTAATCTCCTGAATTTCTGTCATTGTCTCTACATGGATTCTTGCAGCTTATTAAGTTTTTTACTGTGTTCTTGAATAACCTTTTTAATTTCTTCAACTGCTTTATCTGTGTGTTCCTTGCCTTGTTCTGCATTTTGCCTGATCTCATTCCCGATGTCTTGAACAGTCCTGTATGTTAATATTTTGTATTCTGCATCTGATAATTCCAGGAAGACACCTTCATCCAGACGGTTCCTTGATTCTTTGTTTTGAGAGCTTGTTGAAGCAATCATGGTCTGCTTCTTTATGTGATTTGATATTGACTGTTGTCTCCAAGCCATCTATAAGTTATTAGTTTATTTTTTGTTTGCTTACTATGTCCTAGCTTCTTGCTTTGTTTTGATATGCCCAAATAGGCTGCTTGAGTAAGCTAGCCTGATTATTTTTGCCTTTGAAGCTCTAATGTCCTGTCACCAGATGGTTAGATCTGTTATCAGGTATATGCGCCTAAGAGTCCATTCACTTTTCTTGTATTGATACAGCTCAGGTGTCCAGGTAGTTGGTCATCAAGTGTGTGGTACAGGCTCTGTCCTACAGTCTTAGAGGGGCAGGGGTGACTGGTGTAGGTACAGGTAACTGGTTGCAGCAGGGGATCATGCTCTGAACAAGGCAGGGAGCTGTCAACCATCCCCCAAGTGTCTGTGGGGAAAGCACATCCCTGTCCCCTAGAGCACACAGGTGGGTCAGTGCTGCAGCCAGACCATGGGCACCCAATGCTTTGGGTTGTAAAGACTGGGAGGTATCACTTATCCTTCTACTTCTGTCATGGGTGGCTAGGTGACATGGGTGGAGCCACCAGTCTTAGGACCCTGATGTGGGTAGGTGAGGACCCTGTTTAACAGGGAAAGTGGTGTCAAACATCAAACACCCACCTCTCTACCACAGAGCTGAAACAGTTGCAGTCTGCCAACAAAGGCCTAGTCTCTTGAAATGGGCCCACACAGGTCCATGCAGGGGTGAAAGTTGTTCAAAGTCCACGGACTGTTTGTGCCTGGACAGGAGCCACTTCTGTCCTGAGCTCCTCAGCTTAGTGGAGCTGGCATATTATCTTTTCCTCTAATTGTGAATTTATTCCTTCTCCAAGGCCAGGAGAATGGCTCAGAAAGTGCAGCAGGACCTATCTCAGGCCCAGGGAAACTAACAGCCACTGAAGCTGATTTGGAAGCTGGGGGCATGGTAAAATAAAGGCAAGTACTTAACTTTTCCCAAGGGCTCTGTTCTTCTCTAGTCCCAGAGGTGTGAGTAAGCTGTGCGGCTTGCTGTCTCTCCCTGACGAAACTGCATCTGGAATGCTACCACCAGCCCCATTGCAGTTACTCCAGGGAATGGTGCCTGAGAGTTCCTGGCAATTCAGGTCTGGCAACTCCTCGCCACTTCTGAACTGTCCTTCACCCTGTGGCTCAGTCCATTTTCTAACTTTGTCTTTGATGTTCAGGGCTCCTAGCTTATCATATATATAATCATTTCACTTGTTTTTTTGGGTCTTTGCTGTAAGGGGGATCACTGGAAGCATCTGACTACTCTGCCATCTTTCCCCCACCTCCAAGACTTTCTATTGAGTTGTCTAATTCTGAAATTTTATTGTTAATCTTTTTGATTTCTGTTTCCTGTCTATGGATTCTTGCAACCTGTTAAATTTTTCATTGTAATCTTCTATAACCTTCTTAAGTTCCTTTGTTGCTTTGTCTGTGTGTTCCTTGGCTTGTTCTGCATTTTGCCTCATCTCCTTCCTGATTTCTTGAAGAGTTCTGTATATTAATCTTTTGCATTCTACCTCTGGTAAGTCCAAGAAATTCTCTTCCTTTGGAAGATTTCTTGAATCTTTGTTTTGGGAGCTTGCTGAAGCGATCATGGTCTGCCTCTTTATGTGATTTGATATTGACTGTTGTCTCTAAGCCACCTGTAAGTTATTATATTTACTTTATATTTGTTTGTTGTGTCCTGGCTTCTTGTTTTATTTTACCTTGATATGCCCAAATAGGCTGCTTGTGTGAGCTAGTTTGTTTATTTGCACCTTTGAAGCTCTAACATCCTGTCAACAGGTGGTTAGATCTGTTACTGGGTATGTGAGCCCAGGAGTACATTTACTTTTCTTGTATGGATTTAGCCCAGGTGTCCAGGTAGTCCGTCACCATGTGTGTGGTGCAGGCTCCCACCTACAGTCCTAGGCAGACAGGGGTGATTGTAGTAGGCACAGGTATCTGGCTGCGGCAGGGGGTCACATGCTGCACAAGTCAGGGGGCTGCTGCCTGCCCCTGAGTGTCTGGGAGGAAAGCAATCCCTGTTCCCCAGAGTGCATAGTGGGTGGGTTTGGCAGCCAGACTATGGGCACCCAATGCTGTTGGCTGTAAGGACTGGAAGGCACCACTTGTTCTTGGACTCCTGTCCTGGGTGGCTAGGTGGTGTGGGTGGCACCACCAGTCTCCAGGCCCCTGATGTGGGTAGGCAAGGACCTTGCTTAATGGGCAGAACTGTGTCAAATCTCATGAACCTGCCACTCTACCTTATAGCTGATACAGTGAAGTTAGGCTTTAGGCATATACCCTGCTGTACTGTGCTAATGAGGGCCTATGCTGTTTTATTGGGCCCACAAAGGTCTATGCAGGGATGAAAAGCATTCAAGGTCTGTGGACCCTGTATGCCTGTGACTAGGCAAAGTTCTCAGTTTAGGTGAGCTGGCAGATTATTTTTTTCCTGTTTCTAATTTGTTCCCTCTCCAAGGCTGAGAGAATGGCTCAGGTCATATGATAGGTCCTATTTCCAGCCCAAGGGAAGTGACAATCACTGAAACTGGCTGGGACCTGGTACAGAGCAGGGATGGAGCAGGTAAATGGGAAAGAGTTTCTTCCCAAAAGGGCTGTTTTTTTGATCTGTGCAGTAGCTTAGATGCATGTATTTATGTTTTGTTGATTGAGCTCTGCTTTTCACTGGTTCTGGAGGCTTGAGTAGACTCTTCTGCTCAGTCTCTCCAGATGTGGAAAATGCATCCCCAAATGCCACTGGTTGCTGCTTCACTGTGCACTCCACCTGATCCAGCCTGCAGGGTGTTGGTCCCAGCCAGTCAGGTCTGGCAACTCCTCACTGCTTCTGAACAATCTCCTCCCCGCCCCCCCTCCACCTGCCACTCAGTCTGATTCCTCATCTTTGCCTTTGACATCCATGGCTCCTAAATAGTCATATATAATTGATTCACTTGTTTTTTTGGGTCTTTGTTGTAAGAGGGACCACCAGACACATCTGACTACCCTGCCATCTTGGCCCTGCTTCCTGTAACCCTTACATTTATGGTTAATTAATTTTTGGCACAGATATCAAGGCAATTCTGTAGTCCTTATAACAAATGTTGCTGTGACAACTAGATATTCACATGCAAAAGAATAAATCTGAATCCCTACCCTACACCATCTACAAAAATTAACATGGATCATAGATCTAAACGTAAGAGTTTAAACTATAAAACTTGGAGAAGCAAACATTGGAGAAAGTCTTTGTGATCTGGCTTAAGCAGATGTCTTTGATATTACACCAAAACATGATCCATAAAAAAGAAACTTGATAAGTTGGACTTCAATAAAATTTTTGTGATGCAAAAGAAAACTTGAGGAAAGTTGAAAGACAAGCTACAGACAAAATATTTTCAAAGCCTATGTTTGGTAAGTACTTGTATCCAGAATATATATTTAAAAACAAAAAAACCTCTGAGAACTCAAGGAGGCAAATAACCCAATTAAAAAAAAAAAGCGGGACAAAATATCTGTATAGTCATTTCACCGGTATCCATGTGAAAAGATGCTCAACATCAGCAATCATTAAATGAAAATTTATGCTATAACGGGACACCATCTCACACTCTCTAGAATGGTTTTCTCTACAGTGCAGCCAGAATGTTCATTAGAAGTGAGGATGATAAGGTTTCGTTCATCTCATGTACTTTGGACATGTTATCTGGAGGGACCAGTCCCTGGAGAAGGACATCATGTTGATAAAACAGAGGGTCAGCAAAAAAGAGGGAGACCTTCAGTGAGATGTATGGACACAGCAGCTACAGCAATGTGCTCAAATATAGCAACCATTGTGAGGATGGAGCAGGACTGGGCAATGTTTTATTCTTTGTACACAGGGTCGCTATGAGCTGGAACCGACTTGACAACACCTAGCAACAACGCTGACAGAATGGCTATGATTAAAAACAAACAAACAGACAAACCTAAGTGCTAGCAAGGATGTGGAGAGACCAGAGCCCTCATAAAGTGCTAGTGGGGATGTGAAGTGATACAGTCACATTGGAAAACAGTATCACAGTAAAAATTTACAACATAAACTTACAATATGAACCAGTGGTTCTGCCCCAGGCACCTACCCAGGAGAAATGAATACACAAATATTTATACATAAATGTTCGTATCAGAAGTATTCATAATAGCACCAAAGTTGAAACACTCTGAAAGTTCATCTGCTGATTAAATGATAAAATATAGTATATCCATACAGTGGAATACTATTCATCAACAAAAAGGAAACAATTACTGATAAATGCTATGATAACAATGAGCCTCAAAAACATTATGCTATGTGAAAGAAACCAAACACAAAAGACTGCTTACTATGTTATTAAATGTATGTGAAATATCCAGAAAATGTACATCTAAAGATATAGAAAGCACATTAATGGTAGCTTGAAGCTGGGGGAGGAAAAAAAATGATTTCATATGAGCATAGGGATCTTTTTGAAGTGATGAAAATGTTTTAGGAAATGTTTGAATTATGAGGATAGATGTACAACTTTGTGCATGTTCTCAAAATCATTGAATTATACACCCTAAATGGATGAATTTTGCACTTTGCAAATTATACCTCCATATACTAATTTTTAAAAATGTGCGTACATATTTTACTTATTTTTCTTGTTCATTATTTCTCCCTCCACTGCCCCTGGCATTAGTTACTATTTTGTTCATTGCTCTAGTCCCAGTGCTTAGTGGTTGGCTTATAGCAGAAGCTCAAAAAATATTTGGCAAATGGATGACTGAAAAAATGGTTAGTGAATTCGGTAGACAGTTTATGAGAGTCTGCTTGTCAGTTGTTTTAGAAATAGAAGAAATAGTCAAATCTATTCCAAAATGAACTCCACAGACAAATTAGTTCTATTCTCTCATTATGAATCTTATTATAAATAAATATGTGGATTACAATGATTACAATATTGGTGATCTTGTTCTCAATGACACTGTAGAATTATCCACGTATTGCTCAGGGAATCAGAAATGTTGTTTTGTTTAACCTTGTATAAATGGGATTATTTATCACAGTGATATTATCAACTTTATTATAAAATCAAAAGCATTCTTGTCAGACTTACTCTTGTATAATCATTGCCACTGAGTTGATTCCTACTCATAACGACCCTATAGGACAGTGTAGAACTGCCTCAAGGAGCAGCTGGTGGATTTGAACTGCCAACATTTTGGTTAGCAGCCTCAGCTCTTAACCACTGCACAACCAGGGTTCCTGCTCCTGTAGAGAATGATTTAATCCACAATATCCCAGCTTGTCCTTCCAGCAAGCCTTCAAGAAAAGATAAGCAAGTACTACCCTTCCCTTCTAGTGGATGAAAAATCCAACATTTAGAAAGTCACAGTATAATAAAACGTTTTGTTGATCCAATACTTGGCACTAAGTTTTCTTAGAAAGAAAATAATTTTGTTTACTCTCTGAACCAGTGATAGGCTTCAGTCAAATAACTTCATGACTGTCTCCTTGGGCCAGATCTAGACCTGCTTGTTCTCAGATCAATTTCTTGCCTTGCCCTTGTTCTGCCATGTATGGCAGGGGACTGACTTCTGCAGGCTCTTGTCCCCAGGCTCCTATGTCAGCTGGGTCAGTTAAAGGGAGGCACTTGCAGAAAGAAGAAGCCAGGATTTATTTCCCCTACCACACTGCATCGGGGTGTCTTCCATGGATCCACACCCACTGGACAGACTTACCCAGCTTCCTAAGGGAGACTTGCACTCAGGCTGGTAATATTGCTGCTCCATTAGTCCCTCCAGCCTAACAGTATTAGTGGCTTCCCCACGGATGATAGTCTCTGGAATAATCATCATCTTGCCATTGTCCTCTCAGATTTTCCAGTATGCATATAGCCAATTCCGTGTATTAAATTCCCTGTCTTTTAAACTCTTCATGTGGTTTCTGTTCTCATGGTTAGACCCTGTCTGATATGTCTGATATAAACCTGAAAATTGTTTCTTCTCTTTCACATTTAATTTTTGTTTTTGTTTTTCCCAATGTGCAATGCTACAATTTTTGCTTTCTATGAATTTTTTCTATCCTTCAAGCTCCCCCCATGAGCCATCCTCAACATGAGTTCTAGATCCCAAGAACCTTCTTTTCCTCTGAAATAAAAGTATTTTCCTATCACTCATGTATCGTTTCATTCCACCCATGTATCGTTTCATCCCACCCATGTTTCTGTTAATGTCTTTATAGTTTTCTTCTTTTGTCGTTTAATTTACACCATTATTACCTCATTCGTTGAATTTTTATTATTTTTCCTAGTGACATCTAATTTTAAGGAAAATGATATTATGAAAATATGAGGAAAACAGTTTTTTTGCTTTTGTCTCTCATAAATGATGTTCCCCAGCATTCTACTACTATACCCGAGAGAAAGGCAGAGGACAGATGAAAGAGGAAGATATGCCAAAGCCCTAATTAGATGAAAGAGGAAATGGAAATGGAAAGCCTTCACTTTCTGGCTCAGAGTGGATGGTGGAACACAGAAGGGGATGGGGGTAAGAGAAGCAGATAGTGAGACACATATATCATGGTTCCCCATCTCTGGGCCCAAATCCTGAAGTGGGAAGATGTATAGCACAGATAAGGGAATAAACACAAAAGAATGAGAATACTTGAAAATTTGCATGGTATCTATTTCACGGGCTACCCTTCTAACAGCCTGGGATAGCCACAGGTCGGGCAGAGAGTATGAGATAGCACTCTTGAGCCACATTTCAACTCTATGGTGTGGTCAATCATTTGGAAGTTCCCTAGGCCTCCAAGTGGAGACAGAGCCAGTGAGAATTTTCCAAGAGGATTCATCACAGTGGAGTCAGCTAGGGACCAAACAGGAATTATCAAACACCAGGGACATTCAGTAAGGGTCAAGTGAAGCCAAATTAGCAACCCAGAAACTGTGCATTTTTCAGGGACAGGCTTAAACATTAGATACCAGCAGGGTGACCTGAGACTAGGCTGACCAAATGCATCGTCAACATGAGGTCTAGATCCCAAGAATTTTCACTTCCTCTGTATTTTCCTACCACTCATTTATCATTTAGTCACACCCAGGTTTCTGTTACCTTTTTTGTAGTTATCTTCTTTTGACATTTAATTTATACCATTACTACCTTCTTTGAATTTTTATTATTTTTCCTAGTGATAGTTTATTTAAGGAAAAGTAAGATGCCAGTGGAAAGACAGACATGCCTGGGATCCAAGAGCACCTTCCTTCTGGGAGTCATGACATCATAGAAGCTCCTTCCCCCATGTATCCAGACACCATCTTTAAAAGGAGTGAGGATGGACAGAGACTGAACTGAACTTCTATCCAAAAGGGACTAAGTTACTTAAACAGATTGATAAATCAATCAAGTTAGATTGCCGCGGGTTAGATAATTTGCTTATCTGTTAGTTTATGGCTTATTATCTGTCTTCTGTCTTAGAATATAGGCATAATGAGGGAGAGGATTTTGTGTGTGTGTGTGTGTGTGTGTGTGTGTTGGTCACTAATGAATCACCAATATTCAGTAAAGTATGTGTTGTTTATTGTTGATGTTGAACACAGAAGTGAAAATTAAAACACAAATTATGATTTTTTTTTTCACTGCAGAGAGGGCAAGAGTTTAAAAAAAAAAGACATATTATTCAGAATTGGGGAGGTAATGGGCAAACAAGCTCTCTTAAAACTATTGATTTGAGTATAAACTGATAAAAAATTTTCTAGAGGGCAATTTGTAACACATATAAATTGTGTAATATACTCTTATTTTCAAAGAGCACCTGTCTTAGTCACCTAGTGCTGCTATATAACAGAAATACCACGGAGGATGGCTTTAACAAAGAGAAATTTATTTCTTCATGGTAAAGTAGGTTAAAAGTCCAAATTCAGAGCATCAGCTCCAGGGGAAGTCTTTCTCTCTCTGTCGGCCTTCTCATCAATCTTACCTGGACTGGGAGCTTCTCCACTCAGGGACCCTGGGTACAAAGGACATGCTGTCCTCCTAGCACTGCTTTCTTGGTGGTATGAGGTCCCAACTCTCTGCTTGCTTCCCTTTCCTTTTATCTCTTGTAAGATAAAAGGTGGTATAGGCCACAACACAACCCAGGGAAATCCCCTTTACATTGGATCAGGGATGTGACTTTATGATCTCACCCTAATCCTCTTTAAAATAGAATTACAATCACAAAATGGAGGACAATCACATAATAATGGGAATCATGGCCCAGCCAAATTGATACACATATTTTTGGGGGGACATAATTCAATCCATGACAGTACCATGTTTAGTTCTAAATAACAAATCTGAAATACTTGATAAAATGGATGTTTTTTTGAGAAAAGTGACCTCAACATTGACTCGAGAAAAAGAGAGAAATCTTAAAAGAGCAAAAATCCTAAAAGAATTTTAAAAATTGAATTTATAAGTTACCTTTAAAATTATTCATTGGCCAGAGTCTTACCATGTTATTTTTTTCCTGATTTTTAAATTTTATAAATCATATAGGTTGTATGCAAACCATATAGTTTCTGTAAACTAAGTTTCTATGGCATAGAAAAAAAATGGCAGTTTACAATATGAAGCTAGTAAAACCCTCAGATCCAATTCTGTTAAAGAGAACAAAATAAAGTATAGATTTAATTATAGATTATAAATTATAGAAAATATTTCCCTTTGTCTTGGATAGTGTTGATGGTTGCACAACATGATGAATGTCACTGAATTTTACAGTAAATATGGTTACAATGGCAAATTTTTGTTATACATATTTTATCACAATAAAATTGTTATTATCGTATCTTTACGCAAATAACATGTGCCTTCTGGTATTTTCAAAAGCGTGTTATGCTAATCTTTTTTTTTTAACAACAACATGTGGAAGAGGATTGGCATGGTGCTTGTGAAGGTGCCTTACACGGGCAGGGCACAGCTGGCACACACAGAAGGCACATGTTATTTGCATAAAAATATGGCAGATTATGTAGTTCCCTTACAAGTATATAGGTAAACATCTTAAATTTGATAATAACTAGATAATATCAACTTAAAATTTAATATATATTTATAAAGGTACCTCAACCAACTAGTGTTTAGGTGATTATTTATCAGAGAAATGCAAATTAAAGGCACAATGAGATACTACCATACATCCATCATAATGGCCAAAAATAAAAAGGATGAGAATGCCAAGTGTTGACAAGGATTGAGAACAACTGGAACTCTTATGAATTATTACTGAGAGTGTAAAATGATGTAATTACTTTGGAAAAAAAATAGTGTTTTATAAAGTTAAACATACCCTTACCACTTGTCCCAGTAATTCTACTCTTAACTCTTTTCTAAACAGAATAAAATATTTTGCTCACAAAACTTTTGTGCACAGATATTCATAGGAGCTTTATTCATAACAGCTCCCCAAACTGAAAATATCCCAAATAGTATCAAGAATGAATGGATGAAAAAGAAAAATGTGGGGTGTCATACACTAGAATTATAATCAGCAATCAAAAGGAACAATCTACTGATTTAAACTACACGAATATCAAAGACATTATGTTGAGCAAAATAATCTAGATTTTAAAGAGTACATACAACATAATTTATATGAAATTCTAGAATAAGCAAAATAATTTATAGTAACAGAAAGCAGATCAGTGGTTGCCTAGGGTTGGGGGTGGGGTAATTAATTACAAAGGGTCATGAGGGCACTAGTTACATGAGTTCTTTTCATTTATTAAATCTTATCAACCTGCATACTTAAAATAACTTCAGTTTATTACATTTAAATTATATTTTAATAAAGTTGATTTAAAGGCGATATTAAAAATTAACAGCATTGACACAAGAAAAGATGAAAAACTTTAAAAGAAATCTACTTCTAAAACAGGTACTAAGTATAAAGGTTTTACTATAATTCCTAATAAACATTCAATGATTAAATATTTTCTATATTACATAAAAACTTCGAGATCATATAAAAAGATATAAAACCTACCAACTTGTTTTATGAGCCTAGTAAAATCCTGATACCAAAAGTGAAAAAAAATAGATTAAATGGAAAAGACAAATAGGTCAAATTCTCTTATGAACATAGATGAAATAATACTGAACACAATGTTAGAATATTGAATCCAGCAGTTTAATAATAATAATTGGATTTATCACAGAACTGCACATTGTTTAACATTAAAACATTTCAAAAATCTAACTTTATTAAACAATTTAAAAAGGAACAAAATTATCATCTTAAAGGATAAATGAAAACGCATTTGATACATTCCTGATGAAAAAATTTTAAGCAAGTATCCCCCTTCATTCCTGAGATGATGCAATAATACAAGAAAGATGTTTGTAAATAAAGGATAAAATTTTATTAACTATAGTTAATATGATTGTCTACACGTAAATACTTAAGGGAGCCAGTTGAAAATCGACTAGAACTAATAAAGGAGTTCAGTAAGTTAGCTTCATACAGGATTACCCAGTACCCAGTGCTGTCGAGTTGATTCCGACTCATAGCGACCATGTAGGACAGAGTAGAACTGCCCCATTGAGTTCCCAAGGAGCGCCTGGTGGATTCGAACTGCCGACCCTTTGGTTAGCAGCCATAGCACTTAACTACTATGCCACCAGGGTTTCCTCATATGGGATTAATAAACAGAAATCAGTTTTACTGTGACTACCAAAACACTTGAAGCCATTGTGGAGGAAAGAAAAAAAAAAAAAAGATTACATTAAGAATCTAAAATATGTAAGATTTAACTTAGTAAAAAATACTTGAAAATCATATGAAGAAAATGAAACAATTTTAATAGAGGTTATTCAAGCAGAACACTTAACTGTGCTCATAAGGAGCCTGTACACAGACTGAGACGCAATTGTTCAAACAGAACAAGGGGATACTGCTTGGTTTAAAGTCAGGAAAGGATTGCACCAGGGTTGTATCCTTTCACTATACTTATTCAATCTGTTTGCTGAGCAAATAATCTGAGAAGCTGGACTACAGGAAGAAGAACACAGCATCAGGATTGAAAGAAGACTCATTAACAACCTGCTTTATGCAGATGACACAACCTTGCTTGCTGAAAGTGAAGAAGACTTGAAGCATTTACTGATGAAGATCAAAGACCACAGCCTTCAGTATGGGTTACACCTCAACATAAAGAAAACAAAAATCCTCCGAACTGGACCAATAAGCGACATCATGATAAACAGAGAAAAGATTGAAATTGTCAAAGATTTCATTTTACTTGGATCCACAATCAACACCCATGGAACCAGCAGTCAAGAAATCGAATGACCTGTTGCAGAGGGAAAATCTACTGCAAAAGAACTCTTTCAAGTGTTAAAAAGCAAAGATGTCACTTTAAGGAGTAAGATGGACCTGACCCAAGCTATGGTGTTTTCAATTGTTTCAAATGCATGCTAAAGCTGGACAATGAATATGGAAGGCCAAAGAATTGATGCCTTTGAATTACGGTGTTGGAGAAGAATATTGAATATACTACCGACTGCAAAAGAACAAACAAGTCTGTCTTGGTAGAAGTACAATCAGAATGTTCCTTAGGGGCAAGGATGGCGAGATTTTGTCTCACATATTTTGGACATGTTATCAGGATGGCTCAGTCCCTGGAGAAGGACATCATGCTTGGTAAAGTAGAGGGTCAGCGAAAGAGAGGAAGACCCTCAATGAGATGGATTGACACAGTGGCTGCAGTGATGAGCTCAAGCATAACAACGATCTTGAGGGTGGTGCAGGATCATGAAGTGTTTCGTTCTGTTGTATTAGGGTTGTTATAAGTTGGAACCGATTTGAAGGCACCTAACAACAACACCAACATTCAAGCAGAAATGAGTAACTGCAGAGGCATTTATTCAATTCTGTACTATTAATTACAACTAAATTAATTAATCTCCAATTTTACAGTTTCTCTTAAACATTGCACAAAATGTCAAAAACCTTTGAAAAGAACATTTAAAATTATAATTGCCCTGTCAGATTAAAAATCAATGTATTTATTTAGGGCAGGGTGCTCAGTCAATTTCAAATCTCTTACTTTTGCCAAGGTGACCCTCCACCACACTTTCTTTTTCTTTTACATGGCAATATTCTCAAATGATAAACCACGTTTCTCAACCTCTCCTGCAGTTAGGAGTGGCCATGTGTCATTGGGAATATTCCTTAAAAGAAGATGTGCTTTGCTGGCATGCATGCCTTTTGCTCTTTGCCTTTCTTCTTATTTTGGTCTGGAACACAAACGTGATGCTGGAGGTGAAGCAGTCATCTTGTAACCATGAAGTAATGACGTGAAGATGAAAGTTACACTCTGAGGATAGTTGAGCTAAATGTGAGAAGCCTCTGTTCCTGATGTCA
Organism: Loxodonta africana; assembly: GCF_030014295.1. Classification (NCBI taxonomy): domain Eukaryota; kingdom Metazoa; phylum Chordata; class Mammalia; order Proboscidea; family Elephantidae; genus Loxodonta; species Loxodonta africana. Next base: position 100,099,630 of record NC_087344.1, read on the forward strand.
GCAAGGGCCATATCAGCTCTGGACTCTCTACCTTTGGACTGTCTGTTATGTGTGAGTGATAAACTCCTTATTTCATTTAGTCTCTGTAGTTAGTTTTCTGTTTCACACACACACAAATAAAAATGCAATGCCTAACTGATACAATGTTTTAAAACTACGGTAATTATCACTGTGCACTGTGATATTGATTCTAGAATACACAAATATATCAATGGGCAACATAGAATTTAGATGGATGGATGGATGGATGGATGGACGGACGGACGGATGGATTGCCAGTTTTGTTTTTTTTTTCATAAAGTAGGCATGTGAAATCGGTAATAAGTACTACACATGGGGCGGCTCATTTACAACAGCCAACAGACAGGCAAAGAAGGTTCCAGAAGGACAGATCTGACCATCTTTGGAACTATTCCCATATTCTGACAGCTGGCCCCTTTCCCTCTGCATAACCCCTCAGTAGTCCGTCTCCCTTTTCTGACCATCGCTGCTCTCTCTACACTCTGGCTCTCATATCGCTGAGCAGCTTCAGCTCATTGCCCTCTATGACTCAATCTGCTCATCCTGACTTTTCATTACTGCCTGCCTCAAGTGAATCCTTCTCCTTCCCTGCCTCAAGCTGGTGCCACACAATTCCTAACATTTTGGTAAATCCTTGATGATTGGCTCCTTAACTCAAGAGTCGATTTTCCTGATAGTATTCAGTGCTCCATCCTCTGCACTTCTTTGTTTCCTCCATTTATGTTGATTGATTAGGTCAGAAAGCCCAAGTTTTCATTTAGTTCTTCTTAACACCCTTGTCATTTAAGTCCATTAGTATTTGAATAGTGGATTTTAAAATATTATATTAAATTTTATTGCTTTTTGACAAAGGCAGTTCAAGAAAAAATTCTGAAGATCTTATAGAAGCCATAAAATGTCAGAGCTACAAGGGCCTTAGAGAGCACCTGTTATTACCTCTTATTTTACAGCCCAGAAGATGGGGGCGATTTGCTCATTGTTTCCCATCTCATTAGTGAAGGTGCCCAAGATCAAACCCAAGTGCTTTCTTGATTTTCATCTTAATCTCTGGTTGTCTAGGTTTTGTTCCTTGTTGTTGGAGGGGTCACCTTATTAATTTATCTTCCTGTAATTTATCACCTGTTAGGTGATTCCTGTTTTCCCGTGCCAGCAAGGTGTATGACTAAAGAATAATTCTAATTTCTATTTCTACCCACTCACTTGCTCTCCCCCGGATAGAAGGAATGATTTATCTAATTGGAGATGTAGCAAGAACCTGACAACTGCTAACCAGAGCAGTCATTGCTCTGGCAGCCAGCAGTGTCGACTCATCTCTTTCATTCTGTTCGACAAACTGGTCATACACAAAGTGGGCTCCTGTGCTTTTAGTCTCCATGCAGTAAAAGGACCAGACAGAGACTAGTCTTTGTGTGATCACTGCTGTGTACAACTGTGTCGTGTGGCTTCTGATTTGTAAGTTCAAGTATGGAGATAGGAGGCCTCCCCACATTCTTCAATGCAACTTTACTAGTGATAAAACTGATACTGTACTTTAAACCCTATTTTATATCTTACAGCTGTTTTCAAAAGAATAAAAACCTAAAGCAGAAGAGAGGTAATGATTTGGACTTCCCTAATACCTAATATTTGCATCTATGTGTTGAGTACCTACACTTCACAAACAGCCACCACCTGTCTGTCAGTAGAGGCTTGTGTGCTGCTACGATGCTGAACAGGTTTCAGTGGAGCTTCCAGACTAAGATGGACTAGGAATAAAGGCTTGGGGATCTATTTCCAGAATTCAACCATTGAAAACACTGCGGATCACAATGGTCCAATCCCCAACTAGTTATAGGTATGATGCAGGGCTGGGCAGAGTTTCATTCCATGGTGTATGGGTTGCCATGAGTTGAGAGTCGCCACGAGTTGGAAGGCTAACTAGAAGGCAGCTAAAAACAAAACAGCTGTGTTCCAGGTACTATGTTAGATGTGGATCTTATGGCAGGGTGCCAGAAAGAATAGGGATTATAACACTACAAAAGGCTGGATATCTTGGTCAATTAAAACAACACCCTAATATGCAAATTAGGTTATATATTTTCTCACACTTGAACCGCTTCTGTATCTTCCTATGCTCTAGAGCAGTGTTCTCCAAATAGGTGTGAACATTCCAAGGGGTTTACGATATGGTTCACTGTGGAAGAGGAAGAACATATTGGAATATACATTTCTATTTATTTTTATAATATGCTTTCTAATTCCTTTTTATATATTTTATAAGATACATCATATATTAGAAGACAGATGCATGTAAATTTATAAATTAATGAATGTGTGTATATTGGTAGTAAGTGCACAGAAACATCGACCCATTAGTATCAGTGATAAAACAAAAATTTGGTGACCGCTGACCTTGAGTTTCAAATTCTTAGTCTGAAATATAAGCGTATATATTATCAGACGCCTCTTTAACACTTTAGCCTCATCTTCTTCCAATTCTCTTCTTTGCAATCAATCATTCTTTCAATCAATATTTATTAAAGGCTTATTAGTGCCTTTAATTAAGCAATGGGGCACACTGTTGAAGAGAGACAGAGTCCTTCCCCTCAGGAAATTTACTTTATAGCTGGAGCTGGAGGGCAGGAACCTGATCTTTGCCTGGGGCTCAGGGAAGACCTCCTGGAAAAAGTCATATTTGAGTTTGGAGATGAGTGCTCCTCCCAGACATAACAAATTACTGGAAGTTCCTGGAATTTGTCCAAGACTCCTTGTGAAAGTTAGTCCTGCCTTCCTGAAAGTTCTTCCTGCAGCCCCACATCCACTCTTTCATCTAACTTCTCATTCTCATCCTAGATTCTGCTGGGACCTGTTAAATCTTTGTGCTACTTTTATCATGGCACTTATCCCATGTATTATAGTTGTCTGTATTTACCCCCGAACTACTGGTAACCACTGATCTTTTTACTGTCTCTATAGTTTTGCCTTTTCCAGAATATCATATAATTGGAATTATACAGTATGCATCATTTCAGACTGGTTTATTTCCATAGCAGTTTGGATGCATGGTTCCCTTATGCCTTTGTATGGCTTGATAGTTCATTACTTTTTATTACTGAGTGATATTCCATTGTGTGAATGTACCTCATTTTGTTTATCCATTCACGTGTAGAAGGACATCTTGGCTGCTTCTAATTTTGGTAATTATGAATAAAGCTGCTATAAACATTTGTGTGTGTGTTGTTATGTGGACATAAGTTTTCAAGGGTATTTATTTTTTACTTGTTTCTTGTCTGTCTCCCTTCCTAAAATTTACAGCTCTCTGAGGGAGAGGTTTTGTCTTGTTTAATACTGGTTTTTTCTTAACTCCTACTATATATCATGTCTGGTACATAGTAGGTGATTGGTAAAAATTTGTTGTAATGAATAAATGAATAAATACTTATTTAAGACTTAAGATATGCAAATCACTTGTCAGGTATACATTTCTTCATTAAATCCTTACAATTACCTAGTATTAGAGATGAGTACCACCATCTGTCTGTCAATTTGCTGTACTGTGGTGGCTTGTATGTTGCTCTGATGTTGGAAGCTATGCCAACAGTATTTCAAATACCAGCAAGGTCACCAGTGGTAGACAGGCTTCAGCAGAGCTTCTAGACTAAGATAGACTAGGGAGAAAACTCCTGTGATCTACTTCCAAAAATTAGCCAATGAAAATTTTATGGGTCATAACAGAATATTATTTGATTTAGTGCTGGAAGATGAGTCCTCTAGGTTGGAAGGCACTCAAAACAGTGGCCACAACAATGGACTCAAGCATACCAATGATTGTCAAGATGGTACAGAACTGGGTAATATTTTTCTGTTGTACATGGGATTATCATGAGTAGGAGCAACTAATGGCAACAAAGATGTGAATAAACAGGGGTTTAGTAAAGTGAAGGAACAGGTCCAAAGTCTCATAGCTCTGAAATGCTGAGCTAGGCACTCAAACTGAGGACACTCTGGCTCCAAAGTCTACATTAAAATTGTAGCCAAACAATCTTTATATTTTAAAAAATTGCCCTCAGGTACATTTCTCAATTAACCCACCCTTGTTTTTAGAGGAAAGAAAACTGAACTGAGAATGACATGGCCTTGTAAACTATGAACTGCAAACTTGTGAACTGAGAGTAAATTAATTGTGATCAGAATAGAGTCACAGCCCAGCCATGGATGGATCTCTCAACAACTTGTAGGCAATGGAGGAGAAGAAATTTTTCCACACTGAGTCCAATCTTTCTACACTTAATTTCCAGGGACTGACGGCAAAACAGGCTTTCTCGAGCAGTTGGCTAGGCTGGGATCTTGTACAAAGGCTTGAAGGTGATGCTGACTTTGATTTTTGGTTGTTTGGCTTCTAAGGAAGGGCCATCGGCAAGAGCAGCTCTTTTGACATTGCCTTGCTGCACATGCCCTAGCCTCTCTCTGACTTTGGCCCTTTATCCAAGAAACTTTTTCTTTCCAAACAACAATCCTCCTCTGACCTCAAGTACAGGACCCATTTTGTTCCAGAGATATAACAAGGCTTTTGATGCTCCTATAGCTCCTGATTTTGTAACCAAATAAATGTGAAAAGCAAATGGATCCTGGGTGACATGTACCATTACTCTCTTGGCTATAGACAGTGGCTGGTGTGAGATTATATGTGGTTTCCTTGTCAGTTTCTGAGCCTGTCCTATGGCTGGCAAAATGAGTAATTTTGAATGTTCACGTGAGTGTGCCAAGGAAGAAAAACTTTTGAAGCAAATGGAGGGACTCCAACTCTACCCAGCCTTGGTTATTACATAAATTTTCTGATTCTAATACATTTCATGTACTCATTTATTATACTCCTACTGTAGTGCCTGTGTATCCATAAAAAGAAGTGTGTGTAGTCTCTGAGGACATAATGTTTAAGGGAAACCTTAATGAAGTGAGCCATGTGAAAATCCAGGGAATGATTCGTAAGCAGGAGCAAATATAAAGACTCAGGCGAGAGTCTCTCAGTGTGTTCCAGTAGCAAGGAGCCCAGTGTGATTAGAGCAGAGGGAGCCAAGAGGACAATAGTAGGAGATGAGGTCACACAAGAGGCTAATCACTTAGAGTTTTCTAAAACCAAAACCAAACCAAACCTGTTGTCGTCGAGTTGTTTCTGACTCCTAGCAACTCTGTAGGACAGAGTAGAACTGCCCCGTAGGTTTGCCAAGGCTGTGAATCTTTATAGAAGCAGACTGCTGCATCTTTCTCTTATGTCATGGCTGGTGGGCTCAAATCACCAACCTTTTGGTTAGCAGCTGAGCACTTAACCATTACACCACCCAGGGCTCCTTAGAGTTTTCTATTCCCTGTAAATAGAAAATCCAGAGGAAGGTTTTGAGCTGGAAAGGGGTGGGCAGGGCATAACTTGACTTTTGTGCTAAAAGGAGCACTCTGGTGGGGAGTGAAGACTAAACCTTGAGAAGTAAGAGCAGAAGCAGGAAGATGTAAAGATGCCACTGTTGCCACCCAGGAGAGAGATACACTGGCTTAGGCTGGAGTGTGGAGGTAGAGGTGATGTGGACATGTGGTAGGATTCAAGATATAGGTTGGAGGTGAAGCCTGAAGGATTTGCTAACATACTGGATGTACAGTGTGAGGGAAAAAGAGAAGCTGGTTACAGCAACATTTTGGCTTGAACAACTAAGTGTATTTAGGTAGGGACCACAGTGGGAAGGGGTGACACATGGTTTGAGGTAGGGAATCAGGAGATTCTCTCTGAATATATTAGACTTAAGATCTTTGTTAATATCCCAGGGAGAAGTCAAGTGGGCAGTTAGAGACACAAGTCAAGAATTTGATTGAGGCTACAGAAAAAAATGTAGGCGTTAGCATTGCATGTTTAAATTTATAGAACTGTCTGATGTCACCTAGAATGGTGAATGCAGGTAGAACAGAAAAGTCCTGGAAAGAGAAGGACTGGGCCCTAGGTAATTCCAATAATTTATTAACAAAGATATTATTGAACCTCAAATAGTTCAACCTACCCTTTGCTGTGACATTTTTTATGTCATAACAGGGATTTAAAACAGTATAAGGCAATGACATTGCCCTTAAGGAAGCGAGGCTGGTGTATTGCAAAGAACACTGATAGAGTGTTAAGCCTAGCCCTACCTCTTACTAGATACATGATTTTGAACAAATTACTTAATCTCTTCGAATTTTAGTATTTCTATTTTTTAGTGTGATACTAAGTACCTATATCATAGAGGTTTTCTGTTGTTGTTGTTGTTGTACTTTAGATGAAGGTTTACAGAGCAAATTAGTTTCTCATTAAATGGTTAATACACATATTGTTTTGTGACATTGGTTGCCAGTCCCAGCACATGTCAGCACTCTCCCCTTCTCCACCTTGGGTTTCTGTCCCCTCCTGCCTTCTCATCCTTGCCCTTGAGGTGGTATGTCTAGTTAGTCTCATTTTGTTTTGTGTGCCTGTCTAATCTTTGGCTGAAGGGTGAACCTCAGGAGTGACTTCAGTACTGAGTTAAAAGGATGTCCAGGGACCACACCCTCGGGGTTTCACCAGTCTCTGTCAGGCCAGTAAGTCTGATTTTTTTGTGTGTGATCTAGAATTTTGTTCTACATTTTTTTCCAGCACTGTTAAGGACCCTCCGTTGTGATCTCTGTCAGAGCAGTCGGTGGTGGTACCCGGGCACCATCTAGATGTACTGGATTCAGTCTGGTGGAGGCTGTGGTAGTTGTGGTCCATGAGTCCCTTGTGTCTTAATCTCTCCCTTGTGTCTTCGATTTTTTCATTTTCCCTTGGTCTAGATGGGCTGGGACCAGTGGAGTATCTTAGATGGCTTCTTACAAGCTTTTAAGACCCGAGGCACTACTCACCAGTGTAGGGTGTAGAACATTTTCTTTATAAACTATGTTATGCCAATTGATCTAAATGCCCCCCAAGACCATGGTCCCTAGCCCTCAGCTCAGTAATTAGGTTGCTCAGGGAGTCTGGTTGGGTCTATGAAACTTCCATGACCTTGCTTTGGTCCATGTCATAGAAGTTTTAAGGGAGGTAAGTTACGTATCTAGTGCATGATATCTATAAATTCTAGCTTCATTTTCTCTTAAAAGTTCTCTCAATCTGGTGCATTGTTTCTGCATATATCTTCAACCTTGTCTAAAGTATAAGCTGCCTGAGGGTAAAGAGCATTTTCATCTTATTTGTTTTATCTGCAATGCCTACCATTGTAGGTTCTCAATAACTACATGTAGGATACATAAATTAAGTGTACAGCCAGTAGGTGTATTTGGATAGGACTTATGTATCTGGATACTTAGATGAATTAAAGGAAATGCAGGCCTTACAAAGTTTTCATCCAGTCCAGGCAGTTCAGCACATCAATAATCAGCAAGGAAAGGCAAGATGGAATACTGAATCTCAAATGAATGACATAGAATTATTTTCCAACGTTGTATTTATATATAATTCAAATATGCTGGGTTGCCTTTAGGCCATTTTGAGGAAAGCAATGCATCCAAATGAAACAAATATCTAATTCAAAAAGTCTTACAGAAATGTATTGAAGTTTTCTTAAAAATTCAGTGAAGAAGAGTGTACATACATCATACAACACAAAACAAAGTTTCTGAAAGATCTGCTTTGTACATTTGTGGTACCCAAGTCTCAGAGCAGTGGTTCATCTTTTACCCTCTGCCTTTCTCTCTTTAGTGTAAAACTCTTCTCTCTGGACAAACAACTTGTTTCTTCCCTGGTGTCTCCATACCTTTTTAAAATTTTATTTTATTTAAGTGCAGATCAATTAAACTTCTCTCCCAAAAAATTCTGAGTGCTCTTTCCTCATTTCACACTCTCCACCACCGTAACTGCCCACTCCATGACAGGCCTTTCTTAGGACTCAGACAGGGGGGATATAGTAGTCGCTCAAGACTTTTTATAACACTTAAACTGCATGATTAAAATGAATTCATTATAGCAGGACATTCACGCTCTCAAGGAATAGGGCCTGAATATCAGGCAGTGTCATGACTGCAAAGAGAAGTTAAAAGAGCAGAGGATGTGTGAATGGCTTTTTCTCACTGACAAGTCTCCACTATCTCTATCTTACCTGCATTCATTTCCTCACCTGTGCAAGAGGCTTTTCCCACAGCTGCCTCTTTCTGGCTCTTCCATCTTGGGACACTCTGGGAAGCCCCAGGAGCACAGTGATTATGAAAGTTGAGCTCAACAGGTAAAGATATAACTGTCAGTTTGGGACTGTTGTGGAAAGAGCACAGCCTTTGCCCTCAGACTGGCCCAAGTTTGATTCTCAGCTGAGGCATTTATTAGATAAGTGCAGGACAGTGGGCAGAAGGCACTGAAGCTCTCAAAAGGTCAATTTCCATGCATGTAAATTCAAGGCATTTTCTGTCATAGGCATACTTTGAGGACTACAAAAAATATTATATATGTAGTGTATGTCTGAAGCCCTGGTGGTGCAGTGGTTAAGAGCTATGGCTGCAAACCAAAAGGTCAGCCATTTGGATCCACCAAACACTGCTTGGAAACCCTATGGAGCAGTTCTACTCCTTTCTATAGGGTTGCTATGAGTCAGAATCAATTCAATGGCAATGGCTTTGGGTTTCAGCTACGTGTCTGGAACTAAGCTGATTTTGAATAAACATCCTTTTTTTTTCCTTTCCTTCTTTTACACATTAGTTTTTTCATGTGACTAATAAGATAATAACAAATTCATAGGACACTATTGGACATTTAGTTAGATATGTATAGTTACTGCTCAATTTATGGGAGCTTTTGACATTTTAAGTCACTCTGTGCCAATGGAATACATTCCTTAGTTTGTCCAAATCAACACATTATTCAAGAAAAACTGGGCCTTTCTAAATGCTATGTCCCTCTGTCCAGAGAAGAGCACAGTGTGGAAGAAATGAATTCATCTCATTGGACAGCCAGTGCATTTTGGTCAACTATTGTGATATTATTTGTCTCTTTTATTTCTAAAACAGTTTTCTTTTTAAAGGTAGTTCCATAAATACCCATGACAGTTCTGTGATGTTCTCAGGGCTTGTGAATTTTTATTTCACTGTTAATTTTTAGAAAACAAGGGTACAAATTTTTTGTAGAAATTTTTTTTTTGTGCAAATTTTTTTACAAAGTATGGCTTAATTGTGGCAGAAACTCCTTGCTCTCTAATTTCTCCCTTAGACTCCTATGGTAATAATATTGGCCATAATTATGGCTATAACAACAGCACTAATAAGATGATTCCACATTTGCCTAGCTCTTTAACAATCACAAGAGTTTTCTGCATATATGAACCAATCTGATGGTCACAGAAAACTACAGAGTTTAATCATGGCAAAGATTATTAAACAAATTGATCTTGCAAAGTAAGAAAACAATGCTCAGAGAGGTTAAATGATCTTCTCCAGGTCACAGAGTTAATACATGTACACAGCTGTATTCTACTCTGAAGAACATTTGCTGAATATATACAGAAGTGGGAAGGTCATATAAAACACAGGTCTTTACTCACCTATGTAATTCCCATATACTCGAAGTGGAAGTTTTTTATGGAAATTACTTGACAAAAAAAAAGCCTGCGTTGACCATTACTGTTGTGTTGTTATGACCCATCAAGTCAATTCTGACTCATAATGACCCTATGTACAACAGAACAAAACACTGCCAGGTCCTGTGCCATCCTCACAATCATTGTTATGCTTGAGCCCATTGTTGCAGCCACTGTGCTAAGCCATCTCGTTGAGGGTCTTCTTCTTTTTCACTGACCCTCTGCTTTACCAAGCATGATGTCCTCTAGAAACTGGTCCCTCTTGATAACATGTTCAAAGTTTGTGAGACTAAGACTCTCCATCCTTGCTTCTAAGGATCATTGTGGCTGTACGTCTTCCAAGACAGATTTGTTCATTCTTCTGGCAGTCCATGGTGTAGTCAACAATCTTCACCAACACCATAATTCAAAGATATCAATTCTTCTCCAGTCTTCCTTAATTCATTGTCCAGCTTTCATAGGCACATGAGGTGATTGAAAGTACCATAGCTTGGATCAGGCACATCTTAGCCCTCAAGGTGATATCTTTGCTTTTTAACACTTTAAAGCCATCTTTTTCAGCAGATTTGCCCAATGTAAAAAAAAAAAAAAAAATGTAAGACATCATTTTATTTCTTGACTGCTGCTTCCATGGGTGTTGGTTGTGGATCCAAGTAAAATAAAATCCTGAACAACTTCAATCTTTTCTCCATTTATCATGATGTTGCTTACTGGTCCAGTTGTGAGGATTTTTGTTTTCTTTATGTTGAGGTGTAACCTATACTGAAGGCTGTGGTCTTTGATCTTCATCAGTAAATGCTTCAAGTCCTTATCACTTTCAGCAAGCAAGTTTGTGTTATCTGCATATCACAGGTTGTTAATGAGTCTTCCTCCAATCTTGAGGCCGTGTTCTTCTTCATATAGTCCAGCTTCTAGATTATTTGCTCAGCATACAGATTGAATAAGTACGGTGAAAGGATACAACCCTGATCCACACCTTTCTTGACTTTAAACTGCACAGTATCCCCTTGTTCTGTCCAAAGGACTGCCTCTTGGTCTGTGTACAGGTTCCTCATGAGCACAGTTAAGTTGACTATTAAAGCAGCAATTATAAGCAATTTTTCTAACAACAGAGTCTTCACCCAGCTCAAAGAACCAATCTTCAAATCTATTTAGAAAAATATTTAAACATTTGACATCCTTTTGTAAATCCACCTGTACTGGAAAGCATATCATTTACTTCATCTAAAGGTACTAGATCATGGAAAAGGACACACACTCTAATGTCCAATATTACTGGGTGCCAACACTGGCTCTATTGCTTATTAGCTCTTGGGCATGTCACCTAACATCTTGAAGCCTCAAATTTATGTTCTGTAAAATAAAGAAACAATACCAGTAACCAGCTGTCTTCAAGTCGATTCTGACTCATGGCGACCCCATGTGTGTCATAGCAGAACTGTGCTTTACAGGGTATTCGATGGCTAATTTTTTTGGAAGTAGATTGAAGGCCTTCTTCTGAGATGACTTTGGACGGATTCACACTTCCAGCCTTTCAGTTAGTTGCCAAACTTGTTAACTGTTTTCACCACCCAGTGACTCAATAGCCCCTATTTAAGTAGGTGGTTGTGAGAGTTAAAGAAGACAATGCATGTAAGGCACTTAAGAAATACTTATGAATCTTGTGTATTATCAGTAGTGATTATGTGATTGTTGATCACAAGCAAAAGACCCAGAAAAAACTAACAGGAAACTGCCTGTACAGAAGGGGCCTGGCACATGCTTGCCAAGTCCTCAACAATTACAAGTAATGATAATAGTGACATTGGTGCTGACCATGATGGGGATGAAGAGGGTGGCAATGATGATAGTGGTGCTTATGACAGTTATGAATGGAGGTTTGAAAAGAGCTTTAATTATACTCCTCACCAAACCGTAAGCTCTGCAATTTATCCCTCTTATTCACAACTTATGAAGGAAGGAAGGAAGGAAAACAGCCTCTAACCATTCTGACATATATTTCTGAAACAATTTACCTTTACCTCTGGACTTAGGATTTTCCATTTCTTTAAAAAGGTTGACAAAAATTCTTGGTTAAGTTGAAAAAGCTCAAAATCAAGCAGTCAGATTTTTTTTCCCCCTTTTCCTCAGAAATTCTGGGGAAGAAAATAGGTCAGCATAAATGAAGGCAGTATTTTCAACCTGACAAATTGATCTCTTTGTGTTCTTTGGCTGTACTCAATGACAGAATGTAAGAACAGTGTTCAAATGAAGGAGGTAAAAATCTGCCTGTGTAGAGTTTGGGGCTGGTTTCTCTCCATAATTAAAGAGTCACATTGGCATAGCAAGACTTCTTCATGGCTTGATTGACCAGGATGGAAAAGGGCTGGAAACTAGAATACAGGAAGAATGGTAGACGAAGTTGAAAATGTGTTTCTTTCAAAAAAGGCAAAAAAACAAAAAAAACCCTTTTTACATATTAAAAGAATTTCACATGGACGAGGGAGGCGTCTGAGTTTATATGTCTCCAGAAAGCAGTTTTAGGACCAGTGCATGGAAATTTCAGGGAGCAAATTTGGCCTCATGATAAGGAAAATTTGCTGAGGGAGCTGCTCAACGGTGCTTCTAAAGGTAGGAGGAGGGTTATGATTGATATTCATTGTGCTCATTATATGTTTCTGTGCTTTCCAGTTCTTTCTCTAAAGAATATATAATTCATGATATAACCAGAGAAGAAAATGAATAAATGCAATAACATCAAGGGAAGAGAGAACTAACATTTATTGAGGAGCTGCTATTTGCTCAGTGTTTGATGTATATTACTGGATAAACTAGTCGTAATTTGAACTTGGTGGGACATATGCCTGAATTATTTTCTAACTATTGCCTCCAAATGTACCAGAGTGAATCTTCTTTTTTCACTCTTGATTAACTTCTGAAGTGAGTACCATGACTTTCTGGTCACTTTCAATTATCTAAAATTCATCCCTGGACAGTATAACACTCCAAACTCATTAACCTCTCCCATTCTGCAACTATTTCAAGTTTGATTCATAGATATAGGAATTGCGTGTGAGAGTCCCTGAATGGCACAAAACACTTAAGCACTTGACTACTAACCAAAAGTTTGGTGGTTTGAACCCACCCAGATGCACCACAGAATAAAGACCTGGCAATCTGCTTTACAATCAAGAAAACCCTATGGAGTGCAGTTCTACTCTGTAACACCCAGGGTTACCATGAATTGGAATTTACTTGACAGCAACTGCTTTTTTATTTCATACGTGGCAGATATGGTCTGCACTTTCACACTTTCATTCCTCTTCCGTCTCACTCTTCTTATTTTGCTGTCTCAGGGAGGGGGGGAAGATTAGGGGAAACAGGGAAAAACATTTATATTTAACTGTTTCAGTAGCTGCATCTCCCTCTGAGTGTTGCTATTCCTCAGGCTAACACAGATTGGTCTGTGTGGCAAGTCAAATGAAGGTTCTCTTGTAGGCCCAATGTTGGAATCCTTGCACAGCTCCATAAGTAGAATATTCCATTCCTACTTGAACTTTTTTACTCATAAAATCTTTCCCATGTCATCAGCAATGCACCTCAGCCTCTTGCATCCAGGAACCCCATGCCTGTGTGAAGCGGTACTGCAAAGATAACTCAATTAGAATTACTTCTGTGGTCTCTTAATCCACAGAAAGTTATCCATCCTTGTTACAACAAGTGGTGGGTGTCAACCCATTTGGCTGAAAAGTCCATTCTTCACCCTACCGTCTGCCTCCAACCCTTTTTTGCCTTGCTTTTAGAGGCATGGTGAAGATCAAAGTTCATTGCGTAAGCAGCTGTCTAACCAGGAAGTGAGATGCAAGCCTCCTCTTATTGAAGGTACTCCCATTCTTCAGCATTGAGTCTCTTGGAGCCTCCTTCTTTGGCTCCATTTGGGGTGGGAAGGAAAAAATTACAGCCCCCCACCACTAGGTCAGTTACTTATAACTCACATGATGCTCACATTCCCCTGCCATTTTCTTTTCAAACTTTGGTGGACATAGTAGCTGGCTGATCATAGTGATAGCAGAGCTGTTTGCTCACTTCTTAGTAATCCCTGAGAGAGGCCCCAGTTGTCAGCGGTGTCTCCCTTGCTGTTTCTTTATACTGTCGGAAATTGAATTGCTTTTTACACTCCGTTTTCAGTCCTACTTTCTAACTTCAGGGCAACAGAAGTCCCACTTAACATCTATGATACATATAGAGTTTAAGAACATGACCTTGGCTAGAATTCCAGTTTTTACAATGGCCAGTCAGCCTCTCCGAGACTTAGTCTCCTCTTCTTCAAAATGGGGATAATGATAGTGTCTCCCCACAAAGGATTTCTGTGAGGATTAAATGTGATTTAAAAAAATGTAAAGTATTTTAACTTTAACCCTATTACTTTATAAGCAATCAATAAATATCAGTGATTATGTCCTGCAAAGAGGTCCTAGATACACACCTCACCGGCCTAAGTCTAAACTAAGATTTTAGTGTTAAAAAACTCACAAATGGAGAGGTAACACCAGGAGGTACTGGTTCTCATTTCAAGGAGAGTTGTGCTCTGTCAGAGCAGTAATGGACACACCACAGGAAGTGTCCTAATAAATAGGGTCTCCACTCTCATAACACTCTTATTATGCATTGGGATGAGGGACAACACCCGAGTTCATCCTCTGGTATCAGTCTGTTTCTGCAGAGCTCAAGGCTGTTAAGCTGGTATCCTGTGAAGTTACTGACAAGGGTGAGGAAATGAGCTTTCATAGCCCTCCAGGCTGATCTCTTTTGGGGAACCAATAGCTATTACTGTAGTTTTGTTAAAAACAGTAATGATCCACATGTTAATGAAAATAGCAATAAACACAGAGGATTATACATAAAAGTACTCACAAATAATGAGCTCTCAGTCCCTGGAAAAGGTTCATTTCAAGGCTAGGTGGCCATCTTTAAGCCATTTGAAGAGAGGATACCAGACCCAGTTGAAAGGTTGAAGACATGACCTATGAGTTTCCATTCACCTCTGAATTTCTCTCAGTCTCTATGAGTGTATTGAACCAGTGGGGTGGATCCAAGCCTTCCTTCTTGGCTTAAACCACTCCATGCTATTTTCATTTTGAGCTAGCAATGCACCCCATTCCCAAGGGTGTCCAGTCCGTCTGTACCACTGCATGTTACTGCTGACAAAGAGGAAAAACAGAGCTCATTCCTTAAGCCAAACATACCACATTTGTTTTTCTCTTCCCAAAATATGCAGGCAGTTTATTTAGAGAGTCCAATGGCTCAGCTCTTGTTATATATTATTCTGAGTAGACATATTTGCTCACATCCATGAGACTGAGCTGTGGAGAAGCTGAGATTATCCCCTCCATTTTTCCAGATCATATTTAACGGAGATGCAAGCCAGGTTTTTGGTATTGTGGCACAATCTCATCAGAATGATCGATTCCTTCCGTTCCAGAACCAATGAGCATTCAACCTTACCCAAAAGAAGTGCTTACCGTGCTGCTTTGAATTCCCATATCACTGTTATCAAAGGAAACACTGCCAGGCGAGACTCTCATGGCCTTGTTTCCTCAGGTCTATGGTGACTTTTCAGGTTGGTTTAGCATGAACTGCTGGGTGAACAACTGCATCTGTGAAAGTTAATGTCCTGTACCTTAGCCCAGAACAAATAAATCCATCTCTTTACTGGCAAAGTGAAGACTTTTTTTTTTTTTTTAACATTTAAAGTTATTTTTTTATGCATTGGGCAAATTTTTCAGCCAAGGCCAGCTGATTTCTGAAATAGCGTTCTTGTGTGTTCCCAGTTAAATAGAAAAGGCCAAAGATGAAACACTAAAAATAAAAGTAAGAAAAGAAAGGAAAAGAAAACCAACCAACCACACTGAAAAACATTTAAGTCTATTTCTTTATGAACAAAATTTCCTCAAACACAGAAAAAGCCAAGAAGTTGGAAGCTTGTTTTTTTTTTAATATTATTTTTCTTCAATTTATTTTTATATTGGTAGATGATGTGAGACTCATTGCATTTTATAGGCCTGAACAAAATCTTACAATTTCTTACTAATATTATGCAATGACATAATGCCATTTGTAGAGGTGTCACATAAAGCAATTGACTTTTACTGGCTTCTGATGGCAGGACTTGCCATTTTATACTCTGTTTTATGTAAGCGGTTTCCAAATTTATTGGCCTCACAGGATTTCTCAAGTTGCTTAATTATGGTAGGAAGAAGATACCTCCGCGGCCTGACACAAGAGCCTATTAAAATCCCTTTTAAAAAGAAAACGTAAGAAGTGGAGAGGTGAATATAGTTAACATTTAACGAATGCCTACTATGGGCTGGATCCAAAGAACGTAGGGAAAAAAGGAGGGGCACCTATTATGTACCTAACACTGCCTTGACAATATCTTATGATGTATATTTATTTTCCCAGATTCCGAGATGAGAAAACCAAGGCTCAGTTGTTATGTCTAATGTGCTATTAATGGAGGAGCTAAGAAATCCACTCAGGCTTCTCTGGCCACAAATTCATATTGTACAATCACAAAGGAAAACAATGCTCATACCATGGTGGATCAGCCTCTTGGGGGAACCTTTTGAAAGTGGGTAGGCATTCATGCTGAAAGTACCTACACAGTAGATGAAGGCTCAGTAGTACTCATCCAGTGGATCGGGAATGAAAAGTTTGTTTATCCTCATTACCCTTTTTTATTTGGTTCCTAAGTTTTGTTAAAGAAGCTATACATGACACCAAAGAAATGAGGCAACACTTTATACTATGTTATTTAAAAAATATGAAAAATGTAAAGGCTTTCACTGCAGCTCCCCAAATCCTGGTATTCTACCATCCAACACTGAGTTCCTCCCTAGCTAGTCTGTCTTTTTCCTCTCTCCTAATGCTAGAGCCTTCACATCTGGATCTAGGCAGTGATTCTTAGAGTAAGAGAGAGGGGTACAGTGGGGAAACTGGTAGGAAAGGAATTCCGAGTCATGATGAAAAATAGACTATTCATCCTGTAATAGACCTGAGCAATTCCCTAATCAAAAACTGCAGAATTTGAGGCCCTAAAATGGAAAATGAAAATCTATTTGAAGCTTTTTCTTTATGTATACTTTCACTGAAACAAATTCATCAGTGGGAAAAAATGCTTGACTATGGAGGAAAAGTTCATATAATTACACATTGATGGTCATGTTGCCAACTGCCATTTCTTAGGAAAGACCATGGTCTCTTAGCACTCTAAACTTACCACGCCTATATCATTTATCACAAGAGTGTTCTTGATAGCATAGACCTCATTGTTTTCTCTGTATTTCCTTCACTGTCTACTGTCTCACTGATCCTCGGGAATATTTTCCCTTCTCTCAGTCCAAAATGAAGCAAAAACAAAGGTTCAAAGAAATTGTTTACCATTGTGTGAGAGGAGGCTTCTCAAATTCTTGGCTGCATGCTTGTAAAATTCCTAAGATTAGATAATTCTGAGACTTGAGGGAAGTAAAGAGAAAGGGCAGAGTGGGGGTTCAGATGAAAGACAAGGATTCATTTATTTGTGAGGCAGAAGAAGTAACATTCATTAGGAGCCCAGGAAAGCAAATGGCAGGAATACAGAAGAAACTACGCTTGTGTGTGGTATCCATCAGCATTACTGGGGTATGGTTAATGCCTCCCCTAAATAGAGAGAAGGTTAGTTGGACACCATGGATGAGAACAGGTTCATGGAAGAAGAACCTGGATCCCTAACCAATGTGAAAACAAACAGAACTAGCTGGAAATTCCCCTATGAGTAGTGCAGTAGTGGTCGTGCCAACATCATCACACAGGGTTCAGTGCTTGATTTCTTTTTTCTCCTTGCTCTCTATTGTGAGCGACAAAGCAAGAGCTTGTGTCATTCCGTTGTGTATCCCCACATGTCTGTTCTAGTTTCTTGTGTGCAGCAGGCACTTGGAAAAAAGTTGGTGAATGAATGAGCCAGCGTATGAAGTAATTTGTCCAAATTAACTCAGTGAGTTCAATGACCTGTCTAGAAACCAAATCCAGGGCTCCAGACCAAAGTCTAGTGGAACTTCCAAACGTTTTCTGACTGTTTATAGGCACAGAAGGGGGAATAAATAAAATATATCAAGGACAGAGCTGCTCTACTTGAAGAACAGGTTGCTCAGAGTGCAGTCTAAAATGCACTTTTGTATTCCAAGCACTGATTCTATCAAAGTAGCAAGAACACCCCTCTCAGTCAGTAACTCTGGATCTCAGTATAACTCTTTGAGCACAGAATTTCTTTATTCAAATCACATTGACCGAGCAAAGGCTGCAGTGCAACATCGAAGACAGAGGTTATTTGTGGCTTTGAGTGGCTTTAAGACTGCTGTATGTCTCCTTACAAGGATGTGGCTGCAGAGTTGTGGTCAGATATAAATAGCTTCAGTATGATTCAGGAGAAATTAGCTTTTTCCTGGGTATTAATAACTATGCCAGCCTGGCCAGTAGGTGCAATTTCTAGAGATGGAAGGGGTATTGAAGACTCTGTAGTCCAGTGGTCCTCATCTGGGAAATTTTACCCTCCAGGGAACATTTGGTAATGTCTGGAGGTATTTTTGATTGACAACATGGGAGTGCTACTGGCCTCTGGTGAGTAGAGTCAGGGTTGCTGTTAAATATCCTGCAATGTACAGAATGCCCTTCACAAAAAAGAAACAAAAAATCCATGGGCGTTGAGTCGATTCAGGCGCATAGCGACCTGATAGTAGATAGTAGAACTGCCCTACAGGGTTTCCAAGAAACAGCTAGTAGATTCTAACTGCTGACTTTTTGGTTAGCGGGTGATTTTTTCACCTCTGTACCATCAGGGCTCCACAAAAGGATTACCTGCTTCAAAATGTCAATAGTGTTGCTGTCTAGAAACCATGTTCTAGGCCATATGCTGCCCAAGTAGAATTTTTCTACAGTGACTCCAAGATGGAATTTTCTAGCATCTAGTTGAATACCTCCAATGATCTAGTGCTCAGTGTTTCACTGGCTATTTATTCCACTGCTAGGCAAATGCTACCTTAGTTGCTTGTTCTTGGTGTCCACAGAATGGTGAATGCGTATTACCACATGCATCAGAATTGTTGGATTATGTGTCTATTTGATCCATTGGACAGTGAGCTTCTTGAAAGGCTGTCCCTAGTTCATATTCTTTTTTGCATTCTCTGCTTCTACACACAGCCTAGTACTTAAGTACCCTGTAAACATTCAATGAATGAATAAATAAATGAAAGACTGGAGGTCTTACATTCCAAGTTACTTTGTTTCAGGACTGGAATTCTCATGCTTGGATTCAGCTCTAGGCAATGAAACTTTTCTCTTGGACTGGGGCTGGAGGAGTTAGACCCACATGCTGCATCAGGCTTTCTCTGGCCTTTTGCCCTTAGGTTGTCCTTATGTACCTAAAGAGAACTATACATACTCTTAACTTTGCAATTTTCTTCCATTGGAAGGAAAACTTCCTACAGAAGTGCCGACACTGAGGGCAAATGGAAAATATTTTATAATCAACAAGTTTAATTTGCTGAGTGCTTTGCATTAAAGTCATTGAAGTGAGTTGGACTGGCCAGTTCCCAAACTCCACTGCCAAACTGAGAAGCACATTCTCAATCTTGCTTTAAATGGCCATGAGCCATTAGACTATTGAGCTTGGAACAATATTGGAAGGAAGGACATACCATAGAAACCAATTCTCCCATGGGATTGAGAAGGCCAGAGTAATTGACTATACTTTTCCAACTCCAGTATCTGAAGTCTGAAAATAATAATTGTAATTCACATTTTTAAAGAGCTTACATGAGACTTTTACATCTGTCTTTCCTTTGCAAACTGTAATACATATCTTCCTGAGAGGTAAGAGTTCCAGGAGATACAGGGAACCCACAGGACAAGTATGACAGATTTTTCTACAGAACCATTTTTTAAAAATAAAATGTAGGAATAAAGAATTTATTACATAAAAATACTAAAATATTGTGGCTTGGAACACAGTATTGGCATGCTATTTTCAGATAAAACTAGCTTCAAAGAAACTCTACATTCAAGGTTGGGATGCTTAGAGCTATATTTCCAGACTATTCTCTCACTTATTTTCTTAGGAAAATTCAGTGGTAAATTTGACCTGATGGAGAATACATTGTCTCTTTTAATTTCACAATTTATCCTTTTTCTGAAATTCTCAATCTCTCTGTCTAAATACACTCCTACCTCAAGGCCAGTTCAAATGTCACTTCTTCTTTGAAGATTTATTTGATTCCCCAGGTAGAGACTCCCTTCTTCATGCTCCACCTGCCTATGTTCAGCCATTTTTCAAACTATGTTGTAATTAGCTGTTTATATGTCTATCTTCCCTGATAGGCAAGGATTTCCTTGAGGGAGGTACCAGATTATCAATCTGTGTGTCCCTGTAGCTACTACAATGTCTGGCACATAAAACATGTGTTTTCTTTCCACTCTCCCATGGCATCATTTCTATAGAAACAGTTTGCAACTACTCAACCTCATAATTGAGAAATACTAAGAAAATTTATTCTAAATATTTCTAAGAGACCTTAATCATATTTTACTGTACTTGATGAATCAAATTTTACTTTGTCCTTCTGTGTTTATTGAGGAAACCCTGGTGGCATAGTGGTTAAGAGCTATGGCTGCTAACTAAAAAAGTCTACGGTTCAAATCCATCAGGCATTCCTTGGAAACCATATGGGGCAGTTCTACTCTGTCCTTTAGGGTCACTATGAGTCAGAATTGACTTGGCAGCAACAGGTTTTTTGGGGGTATGTTTACTGAGGTTTTAATGTGAGCAAGGTCCTGTGTTTAATTATATGAGTACAGAAAAGGGTAAAGTGTTGACAAATATTGAGAACCTACTGTGGGCCAAGCACCATGTACAAATATTGTCTTCTTTAATCCTTACCACACCCGGTGAGGCAATATTGATCCTATTTTGAAGACTAGGAAATTAAGATCTACACATTTAAATTGCTCACTTAAGGTCACACAGTTGTAACCCTTGTATTTTCTGGGAAGTTTTAATCTAATTGAGGTAATATGACATGTAAACTCACACACACACACACACACAGACACACACACAAATACTTTATTTGCACAGAGTTATTTTTCATTAGCCAAAGATGTAGCATAGTGAAAAGAACAGAAGTTCTTGGTCCAGGATCATGGTTTTGTAGCCCAATAGCCATGTGACTTTAAATACTAGATAAAATCTGTTTTTCTCTCTACATACATTCTCCCCCAGCACACTCCTCACCTCATGCCCTGTCCAGGTTCTTTGAGCCTGGCCTCCATGGACTGCATCCCTTTGGCTGTCCTGCTGTCTGTCTTCCTGCTGGTTTTGACCAATGGGAAGCATCACAGAAAGGAGAGAGAATTCAGGGTATTTATTCATCTCCTCCCTTCCCACTACCTCACTACTGGCCAGGGTTTGACAGGTCTCTGCTCTTGGAATCTGAAGGGAGAGGGCGGGAGTCCTCCTACAAATATAACTCTTACCAGGGGCTTCTAACGGCGCTCTCCCCTGGTCCCTTCAGGCACAGTGGTGGTAATGCTTCTCAGTTACTAACCCCAATATCTTTACTATTATCCTCTGTGGTTCTCCTAGGCGTCCCAGGGGGCTCAAACAATTACATATTCAGCTGCTAACCAAAAGATTGCCAGATTGAAACTAGCCAGAGGCACCTTGGAAGAAAGACCTGGCAACCTACTTCCAAAAAAATCAGCTACTGAAAACCCTATGAAGCACAGTTCCACTCTGACACAAATGGGGTCGCTGTAAGTTGACAAGTGGGTCTGGGTGATTCTCTTAACCCTGACCATCATTACACCTATCTGAGCCTCAGTTTCCTCATTCAAAAAATGGGGATGACATGTAATTCATAAGAATGTTGTGATAATAACATATATCACTCTGTAAACCTAAGTGTCTTATCAAAACAGCAGTGTCATGAGGGTTGTTGTCACCCAGTGTGGTAACTCATGGTGTTACCACCCCCCCCCACACACAGGTCTTCTTCTGCACCAGATCATACAGAATCCTAAGTAATGTTTTTTGTACTAATGTTACTAAAAAAAAGTTACTAGTAAATTATAATTCCCACATATCACTCTTTCTTTTCCTTTAATTACTACTTCTTTACAAAGTTATTGATATAGGCTTACAAATACTAATGAGCACAATATTGTACCTAAAACACCAGAAAATTTGACAAAATCAGCTACTATAGAAACACAAACAGCAACAAAAACAACAGCGCATGCTTTTAGTGGGTGCAGACAAAACAGTGTGATTCGAAGTGTCATTGTAATTGGGTAATAATGACAGGTCTGACTGAAGGTTCAAAAAGCAAATTAGCATAGAGTTTTCGCTTTGTAGGTATATTAATACAGATACCCTGGGCTTATGCAAAATGTTTTTATTGTTATAACTAACTTCAGAGATATTTTTAGAAAAAAAGTAATAAATTTCTGCTGAAACACTACGAAAATTTTATAGACAGTCATTTTGGTGTCACCCCCTCTGACACTGTCACCCAGTATGGTCCACACCCCTGGCACCCCACTTGTAATGCCACTGTATCAAAATATTTATAATCATAACTTAATTGCTCAGTTCCATTAGAATTCACAAGTTCATATCCCAGGTATTACTTGAGAGTCTGTTACCAGTAAGGCCCTATGCTGAGAGAATTCTGCTAAGCAGAGATTAAATTAAGGAGGGGAGCAGGCTACTTTAGGCTAAGGGTGGGAGGAGGCATCTTAAGGGAAGGGAATGGGATGACCTGGGCCTTAAAGGAAGTTGAAATTATTGCTAGGTGAAGCTTGGGGATGTGGGGAGTAAAAGATTCTAGGGGAGGGGAAACGTGGAAGGCGATGTGCAGAGGTTGCGGTGTGCAAGGCATGTTCAGGGCATGTGAATAAACAAGTTCCACAGGAGGTGAGGCTGGAAACGCAGTGTACAGCCAGATTTTCAAGGTCTTTGTAAAGAGTAATTATATTCTCTAGACGCCTGGATGAATAAGAGGGAAATAAATTCTGATATATCTTAATTTTTTTTTTCCTAATGCGGTTTCTGTCCTGTGAAAAACTCTGCATTGGAAAATAAGTGAACCAGTGGGATTTGGATGTCTTCACAACGTGATTCGATTGATCGTCCTAATGGGTTTTGCAGCAGATTGGATATTAAAACAGCCAAGAAAGGATTTGATTGAAAATAGCTAATTTAGACCAACTGGTTCCTCTATCAACAAACATTTATTGAGCCTCTACTATGTGATATGCTCTTGGGACACAAGGACCTAAAAACAGTTCATTTACTTGGAGCCCTCAACATGCCTTTCTCCTGACACACCCCCACACATGCTCTAGTCTCTGGTCTTGCAATTTACCGGAATTTTCCTGTACTGTTTTTTTTGTGGCCTAAGCTCCCTCAGCCTGAAAATCCTTCACACACCGCTCTTTACATCCTGACCACTCATCTTTCTTCTATTTGCTCTCTTGGCCAGCTTCTCCCTCTCCTTCAGGTCTCAACTCAGGTATCATCTTCCCTGAAGGGACTTCTCTGAGTTTGTTGCTTCCACTTAACCTGGTGATGCCTCTTTTCCCCCACCCCAGACACAGGTATGGCCACAATCCCACTGAATGCCCATGGTTCAAGCTACATTTCCAGTTTCTGTTGTTGACGTTCCACCATCCAGTGTTGGGTGGGATGGGGAGGGATGCCCCTGTAGAGATTCTCCTGGGCCGCACATGAGTGCCCACATCAAATCTGATCATCTCCTCCCATGCACAGCACAAGCTAAGGGCTTCCTTCTGCCTACCTGCTGTTACTGCCAGTGTCCTGCTCACCCCTCTCTCCTCTCTTGCCCACATCTTTCTTGGGTCAATGTCTCATGAGGGGGTGGGGGACAGGAGCCAAATTGGGGGCCCAGGAAGCAGGGCAGGGGCAAGGGGAAGAAGATGTTCAGTTGGGAGGTGGTGCCTGTAGAAAAGGGAGGGGTGCCTGGCAGGTATTTTCTATCTTTAATTTGCAGATTTTTTTTTTTTTTTTTTTTTTTGCATCTACACTTGCAGATTTGTATTATACAATGACAGCCAATAAAGGAAGAATATTATGGTAAAAAAAAAAATCTTTACAGAAGCAGATCAGATCGTCAGATCTTTCTCTCATGGAGTTGCTGGATGAATTCGAAATGCCAACTTTTTGGTTAGCAGCCGAGTGTTTAACCTTTGTGCCATCAGGACTCCTCCCATGTCTCCATGGCACTCCACAATTGATAGAGTCCTTTTCCATACACGTTAATTACTACAATGTTTGAGCCACGGTTTGGAAGAGGTTCCAGGCACTCCCAGTGGGATCCTACCTTGTTGTTACACTTTATTGTTTAAGCCATGTTTACTCACTTCCTTCCTAAAACGTTGAAATGGGAGTGGTGGGAGATGATTTTCCAACCATAGTCATTGTGATTTATTAAGTGTGTTTTAAAGCTGCTATGCTTGTTGTTATTGTTGTTGGGTGCCGTAGAGTCAGTTCTGACTCATAGCCACCCTATGCACAATAGAATGAAACACTGCCCAGTCCTGAGCCATCCATCCCTACAATCCTTGTTATGCTTGAGCTCATTCTTGCAGCCACTGTGTCAATCCACCTCACTGAGGGTCTTCCTCTTTTCCGCTGACCCTGTACTCTGCCAAGCATGATGTCCTTCTCCAGGGACTGATCCCTCCTGACAATATGTTCAAAGTATGTAAGACGCAGTCTCACCATCCTTGCTTCTAAGGAGCATCCTGGTTGTACTTCTTCTAAGACAGACTTGTTCGTTCTTTTGGCAGTCCACGGTATATTCAATATTCTTTGCCAGCACCACAATTCAAAGGCATCAATTCTTCTTCCTTCTTCCTTATTCATCGTCCAGCTTTCACATGCATATGATGCGATTGCAAATACCATAGCTTGGGTCAGGCACACCTTAGTCTTCAAGGTGACATCTTTGCTCTTCAACACTTTAAAGAGGTCCTTTGCAGCAGATTTACCCAATGCAATGCCTCTTTTGATTTCTTGACTGCTGCTTCCATGGCTGTTGATTGTGGATACAAGTAAAATGAAATCTTTGACAACTTCAGTCTTTTCTCCATTTATCACGATGTCGCTCACTGGTCCAGTTGTGAGGATGTATGGTTTCTTTATGTTGAGGTGCAATCCATACTGAAGACTGTGGTTTTTGATCTTCATTAGTAAGTGCTTCAAGTCCTCTTCACTTTCAGCAAGCAAGGTTGTGTCATCTGCATAACGCAGGTTGTTAATGAGTCTTCTTCCAATCCTGATGCCACGTTCTTCTTCATATAGTTCAGCTTCTGTATTATTTGCTCAGCATACAGATTTAATAGGTATGGTGAAAGAATACCACCCTGACGCACTCCTTTCCTGACTTTAAACCAATCAGCATCCATCCGAACAACTGTCGGAACAACTGCCTCTCGATGTATGTAAAGGTTCCTTGTGAGCACAATTAAGTGTTCTGGAATCCCCATTCTTCGCAATGTTATCCATAATTTGTTATGATCCACGCAGTTTAATGCCTTTGCATAGTCAATAAAACTAATGGTACTGACTTTGCATAGTCAATAAAACCTTCTGGTATTCTCTGCTTTCAGCCAGGATTCATCTGACATCAGCAATGATATCCCTGGTTCCATGTCCTCTTCTGAAACTGGCCTGAATTTCTGGCAGTTCCCTGTCAATATACTTCTGCAGCTGTTTTTGAATGATCTTCAGCAAAATTTTGCTTGTGTGTGATATTAATGATATTGTTCTATAATTTCCACATTCGGTTGGATCAACTTTCTTGGGGATAGGCATAAATATGGATCTCTTCCAGTCAGTTGGCCAGGAAGCTGTCTTCCATATTTCTTGGCATAGATGAGTGAGCACCTCCAGTGCTGCATCTGTTTGTTGAAACATCTCAATTGATATTCCATCAATTCCTGGAGACTTGTTTTTCCCCAATTCCTTCAGAGCAGCTTGGACTTCTTCCTTCAGTACCATCGGTTCCTGATCATATGCCACCTCTTGAAATGGTTGAACATCGACTAGGCTAATATAGGCCAAATGTTGAATGAAGCAGGAAGCATCAGAAGAAGATGGAACGAATACACAGGGTCGGTGTACCAAAAAAATTGGTCAACGTTCAACCATTTCAAGAGGTAGCATATGATCAAGAACCCATGGTACTGAAGGAAAAAGTCCAAGCTGTACTGAAGGCACTGGTGAAAAACAAGACTTCAAGAATTGATGGACTACCAATTGGGATGTTTCAACAAACGGATGCAGAGCTAGAGGTGCTCAGTCATCAATGCCAAGAAATTTGGAAGACAGCTACCTGGCCAACCCACTGGAAAAGATCCATATTTGTGCCCACTCAAAAAAAAAAAAAAAAAGTGATCCAACAGAATTCAGAAATTATTGAACAATAGATCTTAGATCTTTGTTCCCTGAATGAGATTTCTAAAGAAGATGGAAGAAATTCAAAAAATTGTGGAAGAAAACTGACTCTAAAATAAAATATTTTTTATAGATAAATCCACAAAAAAGGTAATGCATGTGGTTGTTGCTATTGTTAGATGCTGTCGAGTTGATTTCAACACATATCGACTCTACTTGACAGAATAGAACTGCCCCACAGGGTTTTCTAGGCTGTAATCTTTTTTTTTTTATACTTTTGATGAAGGTTTATAGAACAAATTAGTTTCTCATTAAACAATTAATACACATATTTTTTGTGACATTGGTTGCCAATCCTATAACATGTCTACACTCTCCTCTTCTTGAACTTGGGTTCCCAGTTACCAGCTTTCCTGTCACCTCCTGCTTTCCCTTCCTTATCCCTGGGCTGGTGTGCCCATTTAATCTAATTTTTTTTTTTTTTTTTACGGGCCTGTGTAATCTTTGGCTGAAGGGTGAACATCAGGAGTGATGTCAGTCAGGGTTTATCGAGGCTCTGTCAGACCAGTGCATCTGTTTTGTGTATGTGTGTGTGTGAGTTAGAATTTTGTTCTACATTTTTCTCCAGCTCTGTCCAGGATCCTCTATTGTAACTCTGTCAAAGCAGTAGGTATCAGAACACAATCATCTAGTCATGCTGGGCTCAATTTGATGGAGGCTGTGGTATTTGTGGTCCGTTAGTCCTTTGGACTAATCTTTACCTTATGTCTTTGGTTCTTTCTTCATTCTCCCTTGCTCCAGATGGGGTCAGACCAGTGGAATATCTTAGATAGCCTCTCACAAACTTTTAAGACCCCAGGCCTACTCATCAAAGTAGGATGTAGAACATTATCTTAATAAAAACTATGTTATGCCAATTGAGTTAGATGTTCCTGGAGACCACAGTCCCCATAGCCCTCAGCCCAACAATTCCATCCCTCAGGGAGTTTGGATGTGTCTAGGGAGCCTCCGTGACCTTGCCTTGAACAAGCTGTGCTGGCTTTCCCAATATTGTTTACTGTCTTACCCTCCACCAAAGTTACTACTGATCTATTGTCTAGTTAGTGTTTTTCCCTCTCCACCACTCACCTCCCTCGTAACCATTAAAGATTATTTCTTTTCGTGTAAACTTTTTCATGGGTTTTTATAGTAGTGGTCTCCTACACTATTTGTCCTTTTGTGATTGACTTATTTCATTCAGCCTAATGCCCTCCAGATTCACCTATGTTGTTACAAGTTTCCCAGATTCATCATGTTCTTTATCGTTGCCTAGTAATCTACTGTGTATGTACCATAGTGTTTTTATCCATTCTTCTGTCAATGGGCTCTTGGATTGTTTCCATGTTTTTGCTATTGTGATTAATGATGCATTGAACTAGGGTATGCATATGTCTATTCGTGTGACAGCTCTTATTTCTCTAGGATATATTCCTAGCTGTGGGATTGCTGGATCATATGGTGTTTCTATTTCTAGCTTTTAAGGAAGCGCCATATCATTTCCCAAACTTGTACCATTTTGCATTCCCACCAGTGGTGCTTAAGAGTTCCAATCTTCCCACAGCCTCCCCAACATGTGTTATTTTCTGTTTTTTTGGATTCATGACAGCAATGTTGGGGTGAGATGGTATCTCATTCTGGTTTTGATTTGCATTTGTCTAATGGGTAGTGATCCCAAGCATTTCCTCATGGAAATGTTAGCTTCCTGGATGACTTCTTTGGTGAAGTGTCTGTTCATATCCTTTGCCCATTTTTTAATTAGATTGTCTTCTTTTTGTAGAGGTGTTGAATTCCTATAGATTTTAGAGGTTTGATGTTTGTTAGATATGTCATAGCCCAAAATTTTCCCCAGTCTGTAGGTTCTCTTTTTATTCTTTTGATGAGTATAAAGATTTAACTTTTTAGAAGATCTCAGTTATCTAGCTTATCTTCTGGTGTTTGTGTATTGTTAGTTATGATCTGTATCCTGTTTATGTCATGTACTAGGGCCTCTGGCATTGGCCCTATTTTTTCTTCTATGATGTTTATAGTTTCTGGTTTTATATTTAGGTCTTTGATTCATTTTTAATTAGTTTTGGTGGATGGTGTGAGGTAAGGGTTCTGTTTCTTTCATTCTTTTTTTTTTTTTTTTTTTGCAAATGTGGATCCAGTTTTGCCAACACCATTTGTTAAAAAGTCTATCTCTTCCCCATTTGATGGACTTTGGACCCTTGTTGAAGATCAGGTGACGGTAGGTGGTTGGATTTACATCTGGGTTCTCAATTCTTTTCCATTGGTGAATGTATCTGTCACTGTTCCAGTATCAGGCTGTTTTGACTACCGTAGCTGTATGGTAGGTTCTGAGGTCAGGTAGTACAAGTCCTCCTACTTCATTCTTCTTCTTCAATAGTGCTTTACTTATTGGGGGCCTTTTCCCTTTCCATATGAAGTTAAGGATTAGTTTTTCCATCTCTTTAAAGAATACTGTTGGTATTTGGATTGAAATTGCATTGTATTTGTAGATTGTTTTGAGTAAAATTGACATTTTCACAATGTTGAGTCATCCTATCCATCAGCATAGTATGTTTTTCCATTTACGTAGGTACCTTTTGGTTTCTTGCTGTAGGGTTTTGTAGTTTTCTTTGTGTAGGTCTTTTAAATACCTGTTTAGATTTATTTATTTCTAAGTATTTTATTTTTTTAGGGGCTGTTATAAATGATATTGTTTTCCTCATTTCCGTTTCGTAGTTCATTTATTGGTGTATAGGAATCCAACTGATTTTTGTATGTTTATCTTGTATCCTGCTACTCTGTTGAATTTTCCTGTTAGTTCCTGTAGTTTTCTCATGGGTTTTTGGGGGGTTTTCTACATATAGTATCATATCATCCACAAATAGGGACATTTTTACTTCTTCCTTACCAATTTGGATGCCTTTTATTTCTTTTTCCTGTCTTATCACTCTAGCTAGAACTTCCAGCACCATGTTAAATAAATTTTTTTAAAAAGCATTGCCATCAAGTCAACTCTGACTTATAGCGGCCCTACAGGACAGAGTAGAACTGTCCACAAGTGTTTCCAAGGAGTGGCTGGTGGATTCAAACTGCCAACTGGGGTTTGTCAGCAGCCGTAGTTCTTAACCACTACAACACCAGGGTTTCCAGTGTTAAATAGGAATGGTGATAAAAGTCATCCTTGTCTTGTTTTCAAGGGAAATGTTTTCAGCCTCTCTCCATTAAGAATGATGTTGGCTGTTGGTTTTGTATAGATGCCCTTTATTATGTTGAAGAATTTTCCTTCCGTATCTGTTTTATCAAAAGTTGGACTTTGTCGAGTATGTTTTCTGTGTAGATTGAGTGGATCATGTGATTCTTTTATTTTATTTCATTTATGTGGTGGATTACGTTGATTGATTTTCTAATGTTGAACCATCCTTACATATCTGGTATGAATCCCACTTGGTCATGGTGTATTATTTTTGATATGATGCTGAAATCTATTGATGAGAATTTTGTTGAGAATTTTTTCATCTATATGACCAATATTTGTCTGTAATTTTCTTTTTTGTAATGTCTTTGCCTGGTTTTGGTTTCAGGGTTATGCTGGCTTCATAGAATGAATTTGGTATTATCCCTTCATTTTCTATGTTCTGAGATACTTTGAGTAGTGCCGGTATAAACTCTTCTCTGAATGTTTGGTAGAATTCTTCAGTGAAGCCATCTGGGCCAGGGATTTTTTGTTGTTGTTGTTAGGAATTTTTTTTATTACCATTTCAATCTCTTGTTATGGGTCTGTTCAGAATTTTAACTTCAGTTTGTGTTAGATTGTGTAGGTAGTATGTTTCTAGAAATTTGTCCATTTCCTCTAGGTTTTCAAATTTGTTAAAGGCTCTAACCTTTAAGGGAGAAGATTGCCTGGTCTTTCTCCCAAGGAGCCACTGGATGGGTTTGAACCACCAATCTTTTGGTTAGCAGCTGAGAGCTAAACCATTGCTCTACAATGATAAGTGAAACCTTACTTTTATTTTTCTCAAAAGCCTTCCAGTTGAAACTCCTCCTTTCCTTGGCATTCTAAGTTCTCTATGCCTGGAACGGTATTCTAAACGTATCCTCTCTTTTCTGTGAAAGTTTAGTAATTTTCAGTCATAAAATTTAGGCTCAAACTTGTTTCTTTTTCTAGATCACTCATTCTTCATGGAGTAGCTCAAGTTTTAATACACACACTGAGAGCTTCCTGATCTCTCCAGCCAGAAATCATCTCTTCTTCATTTGAACCTCTACAAACTCTTGTGTGGATCTTTACTATTCTACTTATCATATCCTATGTTATATTATAGCTATTTGAACATGACATGATTAAGAAAATTTTCAGTTGCAGTTGAGCTGATTTTCAAGTCCGTGACCTTTTGGAAGCAGATCACCAGGTCTGTCTTCCAAAGTGCCTCTGGATGAGCTCTGATTGCCTACCTTTCAACTAGTAGCCAAGTGCTTAACCATTAGGCTTATATCTAGCATCATGGATGACCTTTTAAAAATTCTTTAAATTTACTGAGCTTCAATTTATTAATCTGTAAAATAGTGAAATCGTATCCACCACACAAGTTGTCGACTGCTGGCAAAATGGCTCCAGCTCTCAAACACTCCCAGTATCATCGACCTCTGTAATATGATACTGTAGCCCATTCATCAGTAGATTGGCCCTACTCACCCAGTCCTTAAACCTGGCTTGGTTGCTAGTTGTGGAACTTGTTTTAGCCAATAGAATGTGATGGATATGACAGTGTGCCAGTTCCAAACTTAGGCCTAAGGGGATCTTGCATGATTCTACTTGCTCTTCTGCAACCTTACACAATTGTCATATGAACAAGTCTAAGCTAACTTCCTGGAGGATGTATAAGCACTTGGAACAGAGATGAGGTATCCCAGCTGAGAAAAGCGTAGCTCAGTCAGCTCCAGCTGATGCACCAGCAACTGCATGAGTGAACACAGCTGAGACCAGAAGAATCACCCAGCTGAGCCCAACCAAAAATACTAACCCAGATAATTAAATTTTGAACTTTAAAAAAAGTTTTTTTTTTTTTAAATTTGTGGTTCTCAAATTGTAGCTTGAATCAGAATTACTTTGAGAGCTTGTTAAAACACAAATTTCTGGGCTCCATCCCCAGAGTTTCTGATTCAATATGTCTGAGCCAGAGTCCCTAAATTTGCATTCTAACAAGTTCCCAGGTGATACTAATGCTGCTGGTCAAATACTACATGTTGAAAACGACTATTTTAAGTCACAAGGTTTGGAAGTAGGCTATTAATGAAGCCCAAGCTAACTGATAAACAAGGATATTGTGATGTTTAGTGATTATATGTGTAAAGGGTCAGGTACATAGTAGATTCTGTATATGTCTTGTTATTGTTATCTGTTTTACCACAAATAGTAAGCAGGTGTCATACACAATTGTTTTGCTTTTTACCACTGTTATATCCCCTTTGATAATTTGGAGACATATTCTAGAGGTAATGTGATACTATTTGATCAATACTAAAGTTCTTTCTTCTTTCCTACATCCACATGTCTATAAATTTCTCTAAAAAGATCACAGAGAATCAAGGTTTTAGCAAGTACTGGCTGAAGATATATAGTGCCACACAAGAGGCTGAGGATGTTGGTAAAAAAAAAGTAGCTTAAGTAATTATCCAGGAAAAGAAAGAAAGTCAAGGAAAGAATTAACAGAGTGGGAGAAAATAGAAAGATTAATGGATTGAATGAAGTCTTTGTAAGGTCTAAAGAGGGCTGTAGTGGGAATACAACTATAAGGGAGCTGGTCGGGGAAAGACTTATGGTTAGAATGTGAGTTATTATAATTTAAGATTTTGGAGATAGACCTATTTAGATAATGCCTAGGAATCTGTGCTTTAAATAGATCCCAAAGTAATTCTTATATGCAATAAGTTTGGTAACAGAATCTTGTACTTTAATATCCTCTTTAGTGTCACCAAAAGCCATGAGAAAGGAAAAGCATATGATATCTACTTATAAAAGGCTAGAAAATAGGCTGTTGAGGACATCATCCATTACATCATTTAATGTTTCCTATAAAATATCATGTAGATAACTTATCTACAGAAAAAGGCAAAATTTTCTCCCTTCAGCAATTGTTATATGCTTTCTTCATGATATTGAAGGTTATAAAACTTACCATGATTACCTCTTCCTCATGGCTGCTAGAAAGCTCAAAGCCAATCATGACGCTCAGTCATTTCCAGATTTCTAAGTTCCTCTCCTCTTTGCTCTCAAAACCTCTTATGAATACCTCCGTTCCACTTACACAGTATGTTTTAAGTTATTCATTAAATGTATTTCTTCATTATTTTACTGCAAGCGCCAAAAGTAGGAACCATATCATTCTATATTAGTTCACCTATAATACCTTCACAATGCCTGTTATATAGTAGGCTGTTTGCAAATTGTTGCTAAATTAATCAGAAATGGCACCTATTAGATAAATAAATCACATTAACACTCATATTAGATTTGCTTTTTGTTCATGCCCTGGGTTTTGATTTTATATTGTTCATTTATTAATATTATCATACGTGTGTCATTGCCAGGTAATAGGAGAAAATCTTTCCTCCTCATTTCTTGTATTTTTCTTTTAGCTGGAGAGAGCCAGCTAATCTTACACCTCTGGCCTCTCTCTGCCCCTTTACTCAATCTATCCCAAGAAAGTTGGAGTGACTTAACTGATTGCAAATCTGAGAAGCATAAACAAGACCTGCTGAGTCCAGGTCCTCCATTTTTCCAGTTTCATCTTTTAAACCCATTAGATCTGTGTTTATTGTTACACTCCCTTTTATTTCTCCAATCATATAGGTCATTTGCCCTCTGAAACCTCAACTCCCTTTTTAAATACATCCCTCTGCTCTTTCTTTTCTCGATATTTCAGTTTATCTCCTGCCATTTCCAACACTAAAACTGTCTTTCTGAAATGCTTATTTTCTGTTCAACTATAAAGCATGCTTTGATGACTTTATCTGCTGCTCTAGCCCTGGCATGGTTTCTGAGCCAGTTGATTTCCCAAGACAAAGACATAGCAGGAATATTCCTGTAATAAATTTTTGGTTTTTGGCTTTGTGATAATTTATTTTTCCCATTTTCTCTATGCAAGCAGAGTTTCCAACTCTAACTTTATAGTGGCCCCCATTTATATTTATTTTCTATTAATAAAATCCACCATATTTCAAAGGGTACAGCTGTAATGTGGATCTCTAATATTCATAAGCATGATTAGCAGGTGCTGCAATGTAGATCCTCAGAGATAACACAAATGTAGACAAGCCAGACAGCTCGAGGCTAACCTTGGCTTAGTTCCAGATGAAGGTCAGCACTTATAACGTAAAGGCCAAAAAGATCTCAGAATGGTTTATAGACTTATCTGACAAATATATTAGATAATATAAAATTTTCATCCTCCAATTTCTGAATGTAACTATTTAGTAAAGGGCTATAAAAAAACACAAATGAAAATAGTCTGAATTAAAGATTTCATGATTCCTGACTCAACCCAGGGATCTTTGGGGGAGTCCCTTAAATTATATTCCTATTGTAGCCCAAGTTCTTAAATAATGAGTTAGCAAATTTTATTGGACCCCATCTTTACTTTGATAAGGCTAGAAGGCTAGAATAGAGTTTATATGTGGGGATGTAGTTTATATGTGGGACAGTAACTCATAATATTTACTTGGATCTCACAGATTTATCTACCTAGCTACAGGCATGGTCAACTATCCATCCCACACCCTCCACCCCCGCAAAAAAAAAAAAAAAAACATTGCCTGCTGAGTGGATTCCAACTCATAGCAACCCTACAGGACAGAGTAGAACTGCCCCATAGGATTTCTAAGGAGAGGCTGGTAGATTCAATCTGCTGATCTTTTGGTTAGCAGACAAGTTCTTAACCACTGCACCATCAGGGCTCCTTCAAATGTCCACAGGTCTCTCAAGTGGGACAGACCGCTATAAAACATATGGCTTGTAGGACCTGGGAAGAATGGATGGACCTTGGGAGCTACTTGCCCCAAGAGGAAAAAAGGGAGGAACTAAACTGAGCATGCTTAGTTTGTTGTTGTTAGGTGCCATTGAGTCATTTCCGACTCATAGTGACCCTATGCACAACAGAACTATACATTGCCTAGTCCTGCACTATCCTCACATTGTTGCTATTCTTGAGCCCATTGTTGCAGCCACTGTATCAATCCATTTTTGAGGGTCTTCCTCTTTTTCCCTGACCCTCTTCTTTACCAAGCATGATGTCCTTTCTCAGGGACTGATCCCTCCTGATAACATCTCCAAAGTATGTGAGACTTAGTTTCACCAACCTTGCTTCTAAGGAGCATTATGGTTGTACTTCTTCCAAGACAGATTTGTTCGTTCTTTTGGTGGTATGGAAACCCTGGTGGCATAGTGGTTAAGTGCTATGGCCACTAACCAAAGGGTCAGCAGTTCGAATCCTCCAGGCACTCCTTGGAAACTCTACGGGGCAGTTCTACTCTGTCCTATAGGGTTGCTATGAGTCAGAATCGACTCGACACTGGGTTTGGTTTGGTTTTGGTTTGGTAGTATACGGTAAATTCAATATACTTTGCCAACACCACAATTCAAAGGCATCAATTCTTCAATCTTCCTTATTCATTGTTCAGATTTCACATGCATATGAGGTGATTGAGAACACCATGGCTTGGGTCAGGGGCACCTTAGTCCTCAAGATGGCAGCTTTGCTTTTCAACACTTTAAAGAGGTCTTTTGCAGCAGATTTGCCCAATCCAATATGTCTTTTGATTTATTGACTGCTGCTTCCATGGGGGTTGATTGTGGATCCAAGTAAAATGAAATCCTTGGCAACCTCATTCTCTGCAACATTATACATAATTTGTTATGATCCACACAGTCAAATGCTCTAGCATAGTCAATAAAACACTGGTAAAACTCTTTCTGGTATTCTCTGCTTTCAGCCAGGATCCATCTGACATCAGCAATGATATCCCTGGTTCCACGTCCTATTCTGATTCTGGCCTGAATTTCTGGCAATTCCCTGTCTATGTACTGCTGCAGCTGTTTTTGAATGATCTTCAGCAAAATTTTGCTTTCATGTGGTTCGATAATTTCCGCATTCGGTTGGATCAACTTTCTTGAGAATAGGCATAAATGTGGGTCTCTTCCAGTTGGATAGGCAGGTAGCTGTCTTCCAAATTTCTTGGCATAGATGAGTGAGCACTTGCAGCACTACATCCATTTGTTGAAACCTCTCAATTGGTATTCTGTCAATTCCTGGAGCCTTGTTTTTCACCAGTGCCTTCAGTGCAGCTTGGACTTCTTCCATCAGTACCATTGGTTCCTGATCACATGTTACCTCTCCTCAAATTTACCCATCACATGTCATTCCACTTTTCCTGGAATGAAGTATGTAAAGAGATGTTGAGTGTTCAGAAGCATTAGAGAAACTGAGGCAAGACGGATTAATCGATACATTTAGTAAACCAATTTGAGTGAATGAATACAAGTGCATCTTTATAACTGGAAAGATTTCACTGGGAAGATAAATATTTAGGTAGAAAAAGGTGCTCTGGAATTACCAGGTACCACCTTTAGAACCCAGTTTAAAGCATCAAAATGAAAAAAAATCAGAAATCAGAAAAGTTGTGATTAAATTTAATTTTTAACACTCTTCTAAGATTCAGGCCATTGCCTGAAAGTAGCTAAAAAGTAACAACATTTGTGTGCAACCATACCAGGAAATACTCAGACAATTATAAACATAAAATTGAGAAACAAAGCACTGTAGTATTACAACAGTAATGACAACAGAGGGGCTAACACTTATGAGCCATTCCTATGTGTCAGGCATGTGTTAAGTGCTGTGGATATTACCACAATGGCCCTCGAAATAATCCTGTGAGTTAAACATTAATATTTCCATCTTGTAATTAGAGGAAACAGGCTAAGTAACATACCAAAGCTCAAAAAGCTGAAGGCAACAAATTCAAGATTTGAGTCCAGATTGGTTGACTAGTAACCCTATGTTCTTTTGCATACACCAAAGTTAACACCTCTGTAAATATTATGGGACTAGATTACGAGAACTTTAGGTCTCTCCTGTAGTTCTATATTTCTGTGAGCTGACAGCCTGAAAAGCTGCTGCTAGTTAAATGCTGCCCCAGACCATCATTTTTCTTCTTTCCTCTTTTCATTCTTTTTTGTTACTTTTCTGTTTGAAAGTTGGATAGGGCTAACTGGAAAGGACTTGCATAAATACAGTAAAAGTCATTATGAGGTTATCCAAAGGACAAAATGGGGAAGGAGGTTATGCTACAAGTGGAAAATTGTTGTAAATTTGAATTACAACCTGGTTAAGCCTGCCCAGTGCTCAGCAGAGGAAAACGTTATAGGCCAGGGCATTGCTAAAGAGGTTTTATTTTAATTCTACAATACAAGATTTTAATTTAACAATGGATGAAAAATATTTACAACTATGATGTTAGATCTCAAAATTTTAAAGCTTAATCTCTGAAGAATTATGTAGAATCCTGATCATCATCGTTCTAGGAAACATTCCAGACAATTCTTAAAATATATACTTTTCCCCAATTTAATAAATACTGTGCTGAAAAGAGCACTGAAGTTTGGCTTCTACTATGACATGGGATATATTGGTTGTTCTCTCTAAACTGCAATTTCTTCATCTATACAAAATGTCAAAATCGTATCTATTTTGCAGACTTACTGTGAGTGGTCAAGGAAAATAATGTGTATGAAAAGGCCTAACTCAGTGCCAAGCCCCTCACTGGTACTAACAAATGCTAGATTGTATCTAAAGCAACTGAAGTATATCATTACATTTTCTTAATAATCTCAGCTCATTTTCTTGACAAAACTCATAATCTTGTAAAAGGCTTGAGATAATTTCCACTTAGCCGATCATTCATTTCACAAATATTTTGTAGCCAGATACTGTGCTAGTTTCTGTGAGTGTAGAGATTAAAGGAATGTTTTTAGGTTGCTTATGAGTAGAGAAGAAACAAGAAAATATAAATACAAAACAGTATGAAACGTTGTACAATAGAGGAAATCACCAAGAGAGGACCCCAACCATAAAAGAAAAATGATCCTCAATCTAACCATACTGCTAAATGGAGTCCTTCCTTGGCAACTCTGTAGATTTCTACATTTGGACAAATCATCTTGCCCTTAAATGTGACTTTAACTTTTACTTGCAAGTTGAAAGTGCTTGTCTGTGATATTGAAATGTGCACTTGACTTGGAAACAACAGAATTGAATTTTAGGTCTGGGTTTATCATTCATTGGTTGTGTGAATGTGCAAGTCAAAGTCTGTGAACCTTAGTTTTGTCTTCTGTGAAATGGACATCTTTACTGTTTGTTATGAGAATGAAACAAGAGGATGCTTTGATTTATGTAGTATATTGCAAAATAACTAATCAAATGGTTAAGTTCAGGAAGCCTATAGTGGCATTTGGGCTTAATAATTGTGAAAAATGCAAGAAAAATCTAGAAGGTTACTCTGTATGTACAGCCTAGCTGGATGGTCACTGAATGTCAAGGTTGATTTATATGTACCATAGTTTAATGCCAAATAGGGGGACCTGCTTCTGTTTGCCCGATCCAGTGATGTTGTTAGGGATGGCAAATACAAGGTGTACGTCCTGACACCCCTACAGTAAACATCACTCTTTGATTACACTCCTCTCAAGTATCAAGTCCAAATGAAGTCTCAAAACCCTTTATTAACACTTTCGCTCCAGGTAGTCACTACCAATCTATCAGAGCTGAAACTTTGTTGAAACCCTGAAGTTGAAATTTATTTGTCATTTTAGATTCATAATCAGAC
Organism: Loxodonta africana; assembly: GCF_030014295.1. Taxonomy (NCBI): domain Eukaryota; kingdom Metazoa; phylum Chordata; class Mammalia; order Proboscidea; family Elephantidae; genus Loxodonta; species Loxodonta africana. Next base: position 100,137,619 of record NC_087344.1, read on the forward strand.
TCTGACAAACAGTCTTTCTGCTGTGGCTTCTGATGCCTCCTTTCAGTTAATCAATGCTGCCTGGAACGATGCAGTCAGCTGGAAGAATCATTATGAAATGGGAGGATTTCACACATTGATCCTAAAAATATCCAGAAATTATTATAATTATAATAATTAAATGCATTTTTTTATGACCAAAGCACTTAGTGTCTACGAATGTCCTTACAGCTGTTGAGTTGCATCTTCAACCTTCCTTAGTTCCCTGCGAGTTTTATTACAGCCGCCCACTACCTGAAATCATCGGCTTATGCCTTTCTAGTACATAGGAGTGCAAGACACTCATAATACCTTAGCCATTAAGAGCATGGGCTCTGGCAGCTCACTACCTGGATGTCCATCCCAGTTTACACCTTAACCTCTGTAAGCTTTCGTTTACACACATGTAAGATGTGTCATTAGGGAGCTCTGACGGCACAGTGTTAAGATCTCAACTGCTCACTAGAAGGTTGGCAGTTCAAATATACCAGCCACTCCTTGGAAATCTTATGGGGCAGTTCTACTCTGTCCTGTAGGGTCGTTATGAGTTGGAATGGATGGGATGGCAATGGGTTTGGGGGTTTAACCTCAAAGAATGGAGGTGAGGGATTAGATGAGTTAGACCATCTGACAATCCACATAAAACATTTAGCAATATACCCAGCTTGGAGTAATAATATCACCCATTGTTACTATTTTTTTAATCAGCTTTATTGAGGTATAATTTACATACAGTAGAATCACCTCTTGTAAGTGGAGAATCTGATGAGTTACAAAGTTTACTGTCATTTAACTACCACCACGTGATGATGTGGAACATCTCCAATCACCCCCACAAGTTCCCTCTCGTCCCTTTGCAGCCTTTCTCTCCACTACCACTGGCACCTGACAATCACTGCTCATAAAAACAACTGCCCATAGTATAGTTTTGCCTTTTTCTAGAATTTCATATAAATGGAATAATACAGTGCATAGTCTTTTGTATCTGGCTTCTTTCCATTAAGGTCATGCTTTGGAGATATATCCATGCCAGGCCAGCTTATCTTTTTCACTGGTGAATATTATTCAACGGTACAGATATAAAATGTTTATCTATTCACTAGAAAGTGCATATTTGTGTTGTTTCTAATCTTTGTCTATGCCATCAACATTGTTAACAAGCATTTGCATGAGTATGTATTTTGATTTCTTTTGGTAATATACCTGTGAGTGATAATATACCTGATTCATACGGTAAATGTATGTGCAATTGTATAAGAAAATGTAGAATTGCTTTTTAAAGTTTTGTGCTATTCTGTACTCCCACCAATAATGTATGAGAGTTCCAGTTAACCCACCTGCTCCAGCACGTGGTATTGTCAGTTTTCTTAATTATTGCTATTCTAGTAGTTGTCTTAGTGATCTAGTGCTGCTCTAATAGAAATGCTACAAGTGGATGGCTTTAACAAACAGAAATTTATTTTCTCACAGCTTAGGAGGCTAGCAGTCTGAATTCAGAATGCCAGCTCTAGGGGAAGGGTTTCTCTCTCTGCCAGCTCTGGAGGAAGGTCCCTGTCTCTTCAGCTTCTGCTTCCTGGTTCCTTGGAAATCTCCATGTGTCCCAGCATCTATCTTACCCTGTCTCTCTTCTTCCACATTTTACTATAAGTTGCAAGGAAAACCATGCAGCCCCTTTGAGATCTTGCTTAGAAATTTCATCAGCCAGGTAACCAATGTGATTAGTTGTATGTAAACTTGGGTGAGCCACAATTCTCAAATGGTTTGGCAGTTACGACATAATTTGGCAGCTATGTAATAATGTAGTTGCCTCCATAATGAGATCTGATATAATGTAATCACTTTCAGGGTGAGATCTGTTATGAGCAGCCAATCAGTTGAAAGGGAGTTTCCTTGAGGGTGTGGCCTGCATCCAATATAGGTGGACTTTCAAGGAAAACTCACGGGCCTTTGCTTTCACTCCATCCTGAAGCTGGCTCCTGTTCATTTGCCCTCCTGTTCTTGGGACTTGAGCTATCAGCTCACCTCCCAGTCTTGGGATTTGTCAGCATCCACAGCCCGTGAGCCAGTATCCTGCCATCTTACCTGTCAATCTTGGGATTTATTGGCCTCCACAGCCTGTGAGTCACAGGCCTGCTGTCTGATTTGTGAATCTTGGGTTCAGCAGCTCCTGCAGCTACATGAGTCAGGAGAAGATTCCAACCTGACCCACGGACTTGAGACTTTTCAGCTTCTACAACCATGTGAGACATTTCCCGGATATAAATCTCTCTCTATGTTTTTTTTTTTTTTAATGTATATTTATATACTTCACTGGTTTTGCTTCTCTAGAAAACCCAGCCTAAGACATCTAAGTTCATCACTTATAAGTTCTTCCTTCCACCAAACATTTGAACCTAATTCAGCCAAATTCTTTGCCACTGCATAAAAAGCATCACCCTTTCTCCATTGTCCAATCACATGTTCATAATTTTCTTTGAAAGCTTCACAAGAAGCACATTTAATGTCCACATTTCTAGCAACATTCTGTTAGTGGCACCATATGTATTCTCTAAAACAATAGAGACTTTCTCTACAACTCTCCTCACTTCCCTCTAAGCCCTCATCTGAATTGCCTTTGACATGTGTACTTTACCAAAAGTCTCTTCAGAGAAATCTAGACTTTTACTATTAGGCACATTAAAACTCTTCCAGCCTCTACCTATTACCCAATTCCAAAACTGCTGCCATATTTTACGTATCTGATAGAAGCACCCCACTGAGTACGCCTTTACTGTCCTACCTCAGGGATATATCAACTCTTCAGCCCTATGCCATAACTTAGTCCAAAGGTACCTTGATTGCCTTTCCCTTTCACAAGATGTAACACTGGCCCATTACATTGATGACATTATGCTGATTAGATCTAGTAAGGAAGAAGTATCAATGACTTTAGACTTATTGGTAAGACATTTTCATGGTAGAAGGCAGGAAATTAATCTGACAAAAATTCAGGTGCCTTCCATCTCAGTGAATTTTCTAGTGGTCCAGTGATTTGGGGCATGTCTATATATTCCTTCTAAAGTGAAGGATAAGTTGTTAGTCTGGCCCCTTATACAGCTAAAAAGGAAGCTTAACACCTGATAGGTCTCTTTGGATTTTGAAGGCAACATGTCCATCTTTTGAGTTTGCTACTCCAGCATATTTATGAAGTGATTTGAAAAGCTGCTATATTTGAGTCGGGCCCAGACCAAAAGAAGGCTCTGTAATAGGTTCAGGCTGCCATGAAAGCTGTTCTGCCACTTGAGCTATATGATTCAGCTGATCCAAGGTTTTTGACGTGTCAGTGGCAGATAAAGATGCTGTTTGGAGTCTTTGGAAGGTCCCTATTGGTAAGTCACGGTGCAGTCCCTTAGGATATTAGAACAAAGCCCTGCCATCCTCTGCAAATAACTACTTTCTTTTTGAGAAACAGTTTTGGCTTGTTACTAGGTCTTAATAGAGGCTCAACATTTAACCATGGGCCACCAAGTCACTACATGGCCTAAGCTGACTATCGTGAACTGGGTGTTGTCTAACCCACAGAGTTACAAAGTCAGACATGTGCAGGATCACTCTATTATTAAATGGAAGTGGTATATACAAGATTGGGCTCAAGCAGGACCTGAAGCCACAAGTAAATTACATGAGGAAGTGGCTCAAATGTCCATGGTCCCCACTTTTATCTCATTACCTTCCTTCTGCCAGTCTGCACCTTTGGCCTAATGGAGAGTCTCTTATGATCAGTTGACTGAAGAATAAAAAACTTGTGCCTGGTTCAGTGCTATATGCAGGAAGTGTACAGTGACAGTGCTGCAGCTCCTGAAGGGAAATCCTCTCAGCGGACAGAACTTAGAACAGTTCACCTGATTGTTCATTTTGATTGGAACAAGAGATAGCTAGATGTGCGATTATATACCAATTCATGGGCTGTAGCCAACGGTTTGGCTGGATGGTCAGGGACTTGGAAGGAACGTGATTGGAAAATTGTTGATAAGGAGATATGGGCAAAAGGCATGCGGGCATGCCTCTCCGAATGGGCCAAGGAAGTGAAGATATTTGTATCTCCTGTGAATGCTCACCAAAGGGCGGCCTCAGCAGAGGATGGTTTTAACAATCTAATGGATAGGATGATGCATTCTGTGGATACCAGTCAGCATCTTTTCCCAGCCACTTCTGTCACTGCCCAATGAGCTCATGAACAAAGTGGCCATGGTGGTAGGGATGGAGGTTATGCATGGGCTCGGCAACACAGACTTCCACTTGCCAAGGCTGACTTGGCTATAGCCACAGCTGAGTGTCCAATCTGCTAGCAGCAGAGATCAGCCCTGAATCACCAATATGGCATCATTCCTAATGGCAATCAGCCAGCAACTTGGTAGTAGGTTGATTACACTGGACCACTTACATCATGGAAAGGCAGCATTTTGTTCTTACTGGGATAGACACTTACTCCGAATACAGATTTGCCTCCCCTGCACATAATCCTTCTACCAAAACTACCACCTGCGGACTTACCTTATCCACCATCATGGTATCCCACACAGTATCACCTCAGATCAAGGGACTTACTTCACAGCAAATGAAGTTTGGTAATGGGCCTACGCTCATGGAATTCACTGGTCTTACCATGTTCCCCATCATCCTGAAGCAGCTGGCTTGATGGAATGATGGAAAGGCCTTCTAAAGACAATTATGGCACCAGCTAGTTGTCAATACCTTGCAGGGTTGGGGCAATGTTCTCAAGGAGACTGTATATGCTCTAAACCAGTTTCCAATTTATGGTGCTGTTTCTCTCATAATCAGGATTCATGGGTCCAGGAATCAAGGGGTGGAAATGGGAGTGGTGCCACTATTGCCCCTAGTGACCTGCTAGCAAAATTTTAACTTCCTGTGACTCTAAGCTCTATGGGTCTAGAGGTTTTAGTTCCAAAAAGAGGAGTGCTCCCACCTGGAGACACAACACTGATTCCACTGAACTGGAAGTTAAGAACGCCAGCCAGCTATTTTGGGTTCCTGACGACTCTGGATCAACGGGCAAAGAAGGGAGTTACCATATTGGCTGGTGTGATTTATCTAGATTACCAAGGGGAAATCAGACTGATATTACATAATGGAGGTGAAGAAGAGTATGTCTGAAATACAGGATATGCCTTACTACATCTCTTAGTACTACCATGCCCTGTGATTAAAGTCAATGAAAAACTACAACAACTCAATTCCTACATGACTACTAATGCCTCAGACACTTCAGGAATGAAGGTTTGGGTCACCCTACTGGCAAAAAACCATGACCAGCTGAAGTGCTTGCTGACAGCAAAAAAAAAAACCAAACCAAACCCACTGCCGTCGAGTCAATTCCAGCTCATAGGGACCCTAAAGGACAGAGTAGAACTGCCCCGTAGAGTTTCCAAGAAGCACCTGGTGGATTCAAACTGCCGACCTTTTGGTTAGCAGCCATAGCACTTAACAACTACGCCACCAGGGTTAAAGGAATACAGAATGGCTGGTGGAACAAGGCAGTTATAAATAAAAATACCAGCTAAGTCCAAGTGACCAGCTGTAGAAATGAAGACTAATTGTTTTTAGTATTTCTCCCTTCATTTTGTTTTAGTATTTCTTCCTTCATTTTGTTTTTAGTACTTCTTCCTTCATTTTTTAGTATTTCTTCCTCTACATGTATAAATGCATGTATGTACTTATATCCCAAACCACTGCTGTCGAGTTGATCCTGACTCAGAGCAACCCCATAGAGGTTTCCAAGGCTGTAAATCTCTACAGAAGCAGACTGCCACATTTTTCTCCTGAGGAGCCGCTGGTGGTTTTGAACTGCTGACCTTTTGGTTAGCAGTCAATCGCTTTAACCATTGTGCCACCAGGGGTCATATCTATAGCAAATATGTTTGTTTTCTTTCCTTCTTTATTTCATTACTTATTATAAAATATAAGATGTAAACAGGGCTAGTGAGTTTTTGGTTGTATGCATATTAGTTGTATCATGTTAAGTGCAAGTATGACTTTATAATTGTCTTTTTATAGAGATTATGTAGTTTAAGGAGGTGTGTACAGGTACCAAACTGACAAGAGGTGGACTATGATGGTTAAAGTTATGTGCCAACTTGGCTAGGCTGTTATTCTCAGTGGTTTGGCAGATATTATGTAATCATCCTCCATTTTGTGATCTTATGTGAGTGGCCAATCAGTTGAAAGTGGACTTTCCTTGGAGATGAGGCCTTCATCCGATATATATGGATGCTCTGGCAAAGCTTGCTCTCTCTGGATCCTGCTCACAACTTGTCATCCTCTTACCTCTGTTTCATGGGATATGAGCCAGCAGCCTGTCATCTGACCTACAGATTTTGAAATTCACTGGCTCCTGCAGCCAATGAGCTAGGAGCCTGCCATCTGACCTGCCTATTTTGGGTTTGTCAGCCCCTGCAACCACGTGAATCAGGAGAAGCGTCCAGCGTGACATATGACCCATGGATTTGGGACTTGCTAGCCTCCTCAACTGCATGAGCCATTTACTTGAAATAAGCCTCTGTCTATATATATTTATTTCCAAATATACATATATATATATATACACACACACACACACACACACACTTAACTGGTTTAGCTCTTCTGGAGACCCAGCCTAAGACAGTAGCTCTGTAGTGGTATCTCATTGTGGTTTTAATTTGTATAGGGTTCCCTGATGTATAAAAATGTCAATAATCTTAAAAAAAAAAAAAAATTTTTTTTTTATTCAAATATCTCAAATATTTTCTTTGATGAAGTGTCTGTTTTCACTTACATTAGAAAAAAGAAACCAGATTGTCTTAGCATGGAGTTGGAAGAGCAAGGTTACAAGTTATTAATTGTATATGTTTTTCAAAATGTTTTCTGCCTTGCCTTTTCCTTTTCTTGTCTCTTAAAAGTCAAATGTTCTCAATTTTGATGAAGTCAAATTTATTATTTTTTTTCTTTTATGATTCATATTATTGTGTCCTAAGATACAAATTTGACTCAATGGCACTGGGTTTTTGGTTTTTTAAGATACAAATATTTTACCTATACTTTTTTCCTAAAAGTTGTGCTTTGCTCATTTATTTATTTTTAGCTTTAGCCATTTTTTTTTTTTTTTTTTAGCCATTACCTTTACATCTTCGGTCCACATAGAGTTAATTTTGTATATCGTGTGAAGTAAAAGTCAAGGTTCATTTTATCTATATCGATACCCAGTTGCTGCAGCACCGTTCTTTGAAAGATGACCTTTTCTCCATTGAATTACCTTAGTCTTTTTGTTAAATCAGTTGACAATTTCTGGACTCTGTATTCTATTTCATTGGTCTATATGTCTATTCCACCAGTCTTAATTACCCTGAGTTCTCCAACTTTGTTCCATTTTTTTTCCTCTCAAAATTGTCTTGGATAATCTAGGTCCTTTGCATGTCCATTTGGGCCTGGAGCTTTCTTTGTGAGAAAGTTATTAACTACTTCAGTTTCTTTAATAGACATAGAGCTATTTAGAATATTTGTTTCTTATCGCGTGGTCTTTGGAAGTTGTGTCTTTGAAATAATATGCCCATTTCATCAAAGTTGTCAAATTTATTGAAAAAACTATTCATAATGTTCAATTTCTTTTAAATATATGGAGGCTCTGTGGAGATGTTCTTTATTTAATTTCTGATATTGTTAATTATATATAATCTCTTTTTGTTTTCTCTAGTTAGTTTGGTTAGAATATTGTCAATTTTATTGGCCTGTCATAGGACCAGGTTTGGTTTTCATTTTTTCTACTGTCTTTCTGTTTGTTTTGTTTTTCATTTATTTTGCTCATATCTTAATTATTTCCTTCTTTCTACATTTTTTAGATTTACTTTTCTCTTCATTTTCCTATTTTAACATGAAAGATTACATGATTCCTTTGAGAAAGTTCTTTGGCCCCAATATAGGCATTTAAATCTATAAATTTTCCTCTAAGACCTGCTTTAGTTGTATCCTATAAATTTTGATGTGTGTATTTTAATTCTCATTCAATTCAGAATATCTTCTAATTTTCCTGAGCTTTCTGATTTGATAAATGTGCTATTTAGAAATGGTTAATTTTAAATATTTGGAGAGATTTCAGATATAGTTCTTTTATTGATTTCTACTTTAATTCTGTTGTGATCAGACAACATGCTTTGTAAGATTTCAAATCTCTTCAGCTTATTGTAACTTGTTTTATCTGGGTGGATATTCTGAGTGCACTTAAAAGTAAGTGTATTCTGCTGTTGTTTGGTGGGGGGTTCTATAAATATCAATGAGGTCAATTTGGTTGATATTGTTTAAATCTTCTATGTCCTTATTAATGTTCTGTCTGATCTATCAATTACTGAAAGTGGGGTGCTACAATCTCTATAATTATAGACTCGTCTATATCACATTCCAGTTATATCAGTTTTGCTTCATTTTTTGAAGTTCTGTTATTAAATACATACACATGTGAGGCTGTATTCCCTCAAGATACATTTATCCTTTACTCTTTTATCATTATAAAAAAGATCCATAGGTGGTAGGAGTATTTTGTACTAGACCGTCAAGCAAAAGTTTAACTGTTCGAATCCACCCAGTGTTATTGAGGAAGACAGACCTGGTGATCTGCTTCCATTAAAATTTCAGCCAGGAAAACCCTATGGAGCAGTTCTACTCTATAACACATGGGGTCACCATGAGTTGGAATCAACTCGATGGCAACTAACAACAATAACATCACTATAAAATGTACCTCTTTAATATTCATTTTTTAAATCAGATTTGTCACCTAGCAGACTTTAGGATAATAAAACTCAAGAATGGATTAGTTTTGATGAAAGGAGAGAATCTTAACTAGCCTTCTTTAATTAGCATGGAGAAGGAATTTTTTAACCTAGTCTGTTGCTATTGTTGTGTGCTGTCGAGTTGCTTCTGACTCATAGCTTTCCTATAGGAAAGAGTAGAACTGCCCCATAGGGTTTGCAAGGCTGAAATCTTTACAGAAGCAGATGGACACTTAATCAGATGTAAGGAGACCTTAACATAAAGGCACTGGAAGTCACAAAGGAGAAGTTTTCTTTCTTTTCTTTTTTTATCTGTATAGGCAACACTTCAAAACTCTTGAGACTTAATTTCCTCACCTGTGAAATGAGGCAGTCATACTAGAACACAGATTTCTCCTCCTTAAAAAAAGTCCATGAGATTAATTTTCTGTAGGACACTCATTAGACTTTCAACTACAATGTCCTTCCACAGCACAGGGATTGAGCCTGTCTTGTCCATCATTGTATATCTAGCATCTGGAAGAATGCCTGACACACAGTAGGTGCTTAAAAGTATTTGTTGAATGAATGATCAAATCCAGATGCCTTACAATGCCATTCAAGGGGCTTTATAACTGGCCTTGTGTTTATTTATCACCATTCCCAAGGCTTTGTGGAGCCTGTCTGGGCCATGAGGTGAGAAAGAATTGGAATGAGTTGTTGATGTCAGATCTGTAAAGGCAAAGCCCCAATCAAAGTTGGATTGAAGGTCGACATGTCAGGAAAAGAGATTGGATATAAGTCTTGGATACATGGCAGGAATGATGTTAGGCATTTGTAATAGGACTAGCTTAATAAAAAGAAAATAGAAATGTTAATTCTGGGCCAATGAAGTGAAATCCATGTGGAGTCTATTTGGTATTCAGAAGTAAAGAAAAAACTGGTGTGTGCTAGAATTGGTATGTAGGAAATTGCAAGTAACTTCGTTTGGGATTGGTTGTGGGCAACAGAATTTCTTTTGAAGACCCAGGTTTAGCTCCAATAGACTCCGTTTATACACCTCAACAGCTCTCTGGGCTTGGCCCTAGATCCCCACACTTGAATCATGCCATACTTCTTGCCATGTCATGAGTGGGATATACATTCATGCTCCCTTACTTTTGCTCCTGTTGTTCCTTCTGCTTGGAATAAACAATGCTTCTCCCCATCTCCTAGCCGGGTGAAATCATTCTTCCTTATCCTTTATAATTTAGATAAATCATTACATTGTTTTGAAACTTTTCCTGTAACCTACAGGCAAAAATAAGGAGCCCTGGTGGCGCAGTGGTTAAACTCTCGGCTGCTAACCGAAAAGTTGGCAGTTCAAACCCAGCAGCCACTCCATGGGAGAAAGATGTGGCAATCTGCTTCCATAAAGATGACAGTCTTGGAAATACTATGAGACAGCTCTGTTCTGTCCTATAGTGTCACTGTGAGTCAAAATCAGCTCAACAGCAACGGGTTTCAGTTTTTTGGACAGGCAAAAATAATTTTTTCCTGCCTCTCTTTTCCAAATCATTTATATCAGGCACCATAAAAATTAGCATATTCTATTTCAATTTTGGAAACGATGGTGACGTAGTGGTTAAGAGCTACAGCTGCTAACCAAAAGTTGGCAGTTGGAATCCACCAGCTAGTTATTCCTTGGAAATCCTATGGGGCAGTTCTACTCTGTCCTATAGGGTCACTGTGACTTGGAATCGATTCCATGGCAATGGGTTTGGTTTTGGTTGGTTTTATTACAATTTTTGGAGGAGCCTTGCTGGTGCAGTGTTTAAGTGCTTGGCTGTTAACCAAAAGGTTGACTGTTTGAATCCACCAGCCGCTCCACAGGAGAAAGATGTGGCAGTTTGCCTCTGTAAATAAAGATTTACACCCTGGGGAACCCCATGAGGCAGTTCCACTCTGTCGCTATGAGTAGGAATTGACCAGATGACAACCAGTTTTTATTACAATTTTTGTTTGTGTCTGTTTCCCTAGGTATAATATAACCTTTTCAGGAAGAGAAAGCATACCTTGGTTCCCCCTTATTCTTTATTCTTTCAAGGTCTTCTGTGCCTACAATAGTGTTAACTGCATAAATCAATAAATATTTTCTAATGAGTTGGTTGAGTAAGTGAATGTTACATAATTCCAAAGGTCCCTCCCCACTCAATATTTTCCTAGGTCTGTGGTTACTGAGTGCTACTCTGTCCTTCTTATAATTTATTTCATGACTGTTCTGGAACCTGGAAATTTATTCTCCTACCTAAAATTGAATGTGAGGAATGCTGTAAACTTAATGAGAAAATTCTGCTTTTCTTCAAATTGTGACATTTGAATAAACAATTCATAGAACAACAAATCTGAAAGGCCAATGAACCTGTGAAAAATCTTCAACTTCAGTAGTATTTAGAAACATGTAAATTAAATGAGTAATAGGATAACACTTCTCACCCATTAAATTGACACAATTTATTAGAGTTATCATAACTAGTGCTGGTGGGGAGACAGGGTAGAAATCACTCCTGTATATCACTGATAGAAATTTGAAAAGTTACAGCTTTTTTAGAAAGCTGTTTCACAATAGATGGTGTAATTAAATATATGTATGCCCTTTGACCCAGTAACCCTGCTTCTAAAAATCTATTACATAGAAACAAGTACATGAGGATATAGGTACAAAGTAGTCCTTTGCAGCATTAGTTGTAGTGCAAAAACCACTGGAAAAAACTTGAATGTTCATAAATCGTGGAATGGCTCATAAAGGTTTTATTAAGTGAGAAATGCAAGATAAAGGGAGGAGTATATGGTCTGCCCACACTTGTCTGTCAGTTGGTCATACTGTGGAGCCTTCTGTGTTGCTGTGATGCTGGAAGATATGTCACCAGTATTCCGATACTTAGTTTGAGCTTCCAGACTAAGACAAACTAGGAAGAAGGGCCAAGCAGTCTACTCCTGAAAAGCATTAGCCAGTGAAAACCTTATGAATAGCAGCAGAACATTGTCTGATATAGTGCTGGAAGATGAGCCCCCCAGGTTGGAAAGCACTCAAAAGATGACTAAGCAAGAGCTGCCTCCTCAGAGTAGAGTCAACCTTAATGACGTGGGTGGAGTAAAGCTTTCGGGACCTTCCTTTGCTGATGTGGCACAACTCAAAATGAGAAGAAACAGCTGCAAACATCCATTGATAATTGGAACCGGGAATGTAGGAAGTATGAATCTAGGAAAAATGGAAATCGTCAAAAATGAAATGGAATGCATAAACATCAATATCTTAGGCATTAGTGAGCTGAAAAGGACCGGTATTGGCCATTTTGAATCAGACAATCATATAGTCTACTATGCTGGGAATGACAACTTGAAGAGAAACGTTGTTGCATTCATCATCAAAAAGAACATCTCAAGGTCTATCCTGAACCACAACACTGTCGGTAATAGGATATATCCACAGGCCGACAAGGAAGACCAGTTACTACTACTATTATTCAAATTTACACACCAACCACTAAGGGCAAAGATGAAGAAATCAAAGACTTTTATCAGCTTCTGGAGTCTGAAATTGATCAAACATGCAATCAGGATGCATTGATAATTATTGGTGATTGGAATGAGAAAGTTGGAAACCAAGAAGAAGGATCAGTAGTTGGAAAATATGGCCTTGGTTATAGAAACAATGCCAGAGACCAAGTGATAGAATTTTGCAAGACCAATGATTTTTCAATTGCAAATACCTTCTTTCACCTTCTTCACTAAATACATTTATGTGAAAGAAGTCACATAAACGGTGACTATACACATGGACCTCGCAGATGGAATACACAGGAATCAAATTGACTACATCTGTGGAAAGAGACAATGGAAAAGCTCAATATTACCAGTCAGAACAAGGCCAGGGGCTGACTGTGGAACAGACCATCAATTGCTCATATGCAAGTTCAAGCTGAAACTGAAGAAAATCAGAGCAAGTCCACGAGATCCAAAAAAAGACCTTGAGTATATCCCATCCAAATTTAGAGACCATTTCAAGAATAGATTTGACACACTGAACACTAGCGACTAAAGACCAGACAAGTTGTGAAAGGACATCATCCATGAAGAAAGCAAGAGGTCATTGAAAAGACAGAAAGGAAGAAAAGACCAAGGTGGACGTCAGAGGAGACTCTGAAACTTGTTCACGAATGTCGAGCAACTAAAGCAAAAGGAAGAAGTGATGAAGTAAAAGAGCTGAACAGAAGATTTCAAAGGGCATCTCGAGAAGACAAAGTATTATAATGACATGTGCAAACAGCTGGAGAAAGAAAACCAAAAGGGAAGAATGCAGTCGGTGTTTCTCAAGCTAAAAGAACTGAGGAAAAAATTCAATCCTTCAGTTGCAATAGTGAAGGATTCTATGGGGAAAATATTAAACAACTCAGGAAGCATCAAAAGAAGATGGAAGGAATGCACAGAGTCATTATAACAACATCAAAAAAAAAAAAAAAAACTAGTCGATATTCAACTATTTCAAGAGGTAGCATATGATCAGGAACCAATGGTACCGAAGGAAGAAGTCCAAGCTGCTCTGAAGGCACTGGCAAAAACAAGGCTCCAGGAATTGATGGAATATCAATTGAGATGTTTCAACAAACAGATGCAGCACTGGAGGTGCTCACTCATCTATGCCAAGAAATGTGGAAGACAGCTTCCTGGCCAACTGACAGGAAAAGTCCATATTTATGCCTATTCCCAAGAAAGGTGATGCAACTGAGTGCAGAAATTATAGAACAATAACATTAATATCACACCAAGTATAATTTTGTTGAAGATCATTCAAAAACAGCTGCAGCAGTATATTGACAGGGCACTGCCAGAAATTCAGGCTGGTTTCAGAAGGGGATGTGGAACCGGGGATATCATTGCTGATGTCAGAAGGATCCTGGCTGAAAGCAGAGAATACTAGAAGGACGTTTACCTGTGTTTTATCGACTATGCAAAGGCATTCGACTGTGTGGATCATAACAAATTATGGATAATGTTGCAAAGAATGGGAATTCCAGAACACTTAATTGTGCGCATAAGGAACCTTGACATAGATCAAGAGGCAGTTGTTCGGACAGAACAAGGGGATACTGATTGGTTTAAAGTCAGGAAAGGAGTGCGTCAGGGTTGTATTCTTCCACCTTACCTATTAAATCTGTATGCTGAGCAAGTAATCCGAGAAGCTGGGCTACATGAAGAAGAATGGGGCATCAAGATTGGAAGAAGACTCATTAACAACCTGCGTTATGCAGGTGACATAACCTTGTTTGCTGAAAGTGAAGAGGACTTGAAGCACTTCCTGATGAAGACCAAAGACCACAGCCTTCAGTATGGATTGCACTTCAACATAAAACAAAAATCCTCACAACTGGACCAATGAGCAACATCATGATAAATGGAGAAAAGACTGAAGTTGTCAAAGATTTCATTTTACTTGGATCCACAATCAACTGCCATGGAAGCAGCAGTCAAGAAATCAAGAGACCCATTGCACTGGGTAAATCTGTTGCAAAGGACTTCTTCAAAGTGTTGAAGAGCAAATATGTCACCTTGAAAACTAAGGTGTGCCTGACCTAAGCCATGGTATTTTCAATCCCATCACATGCATGTGAAAGCTGGACAATGAATAAGGAAGACCGAAGAAGAATTGACGCCTTTGAATTGTGGTGTTGGCGAAGAATATTGAATATACCATGGACTGCCAAAAGAACGAAGAAACCTGTATTGGAAGAAGTGCAGCCAGAATGCTCCTTAGAGGCAAGGATGGTGAGACTGGATCTTACATACTTTGGATGTGTTGTCAGGAGAGATCCGTCCCTGGGGAAGGACATCATGCTCGGCAGAGTACAGGGTCAGCGGAAAAGAGGAAGGCCCTCAAAAAGGTGGATTGACACAGTGGCTGCAACAATGAGCTCAAGCATAGCAACGATTGTAAGGGTGGCTCAGGACTGGTCAGTGTTTCGTTCTGTTGTCCATAGGGTCGCTATGAGTTGGAACCGACTTGACGGCACCTAACAAGAACATATATATAAAAAAAACAAGAACATATATATATATATATATATATATATATTTGTGTGAGTGTGTGTTTATGTGTAATCTCTTTGGATTGGAAAATCCAAGCTCCAGCTACAGATACTATGACACACTGAAAAGTGACCTGAATCTCTGCTCTTCTAATCACCCCACCTTTCCATTCACACTCCATACACTGACCCTAAGAGCAACAACTGCTTTGATCTTCTATGCTGTAAAATCCTAGAAGACAAGCACTTTATCTCTTCATCTTTGTATTCCTTTTGCCTAGCAATGTCTGGCACATAGTAGGTATTCATTAAATATGTGTTGAGTTGTACTGAATGGAAGGGAATGAAAGTTAATGGATACCATTGGAGAACCTGAATGGGGAAGGCATTTTTGAAAAACAAAAGCAGGACACATGGTCCAGTACATACAGTCATTTATCACTTGACAATGGAAATTACTGCATTAAGTTTGTATTATCTATTTAGAGTAGAACTAGAATATTCAAGACATCTATGCATAAAGATATGGATTGCCTTGATGAATGCAACTGCAGTGAGTTAATGCCAAAATACCACTGAATGGTAGAAATGCAAAATAGTAACAGCATATTTTCAAGAAAATATTGGTGGCCAAAGTTACAACATATAATTGACCTACATATAATCTGGACTACTTACATGTAATCTACCTACATTTAATCCACTTATTCCAGAATTGTGAAATGCTCTCTAGAACTGCTCTTTTTCTACTTGAATCACCAATGTGTGTGGCTTGTTCTGCTGCTATTTCTCTACCATCCCCACCCCCAACACTATACCACCCAGCCCCTTCTCTCAGCTGGCAAGCGCAGGCCCCAGATGCCAAGCTGTGGAAGATATTTTATCTGCTGCATCTGGTTCCTTAGCAGAATCGACAGGCCTCCGTGCTGGCAGCTTCAGAAATGCCTTTGGGCTTGTCACATGGTGAAAACTCCCAACTGGCTGTCGGAATTGGCTGCTGGCTCTTCAGACAAGTATGCCTTTGCTCAAAGGAGAGAAGGCAGAAATGACTTTTTTTGCCCACCTATTGATAACCTTTTGCGTAACTTATCATTGGCCTCTGCCCTGAAAAGTATGTGCCCAAGGAGCAGACTGGACTTGGGGCTGAATGCCATCCTACTGACACAAACTTGCAAGTTGTACACAACCAAGTTTTATTTTCTCCGCCAGAGAGGAAATCCCCAGTAATTTGGACTTCAGCATGTCTTTGCTTTCAAATTCAGAAAGCATCAGCATTTCAGATTTGGAAGGAAAATTAAAAGCCAGCTAATCCATCTCCTTTATTTATTTTTTTGTTGAAGAAACTCAGGTTCTGAAAAGGAAGCAGTTTGGCCAAGGTGCATAGCAAATACGATGAAGCAGGAGATTTGCCCTGAGTGAATGCTGGGGGTGGGGAGATATGAAAGCAAACGGGAACGAGAAGTCATGCTTGTGAATGGAAGGTTGTAAAAAAGAAAACCTGGAGCTGGTGTGCTATGGGGTAGTGGAGTAGTGAGTCCAGCAGGCAGAGAAATCTGTTTTGTAATGTTGACCCTGACATATCCAAGCTATGTGACCTTAAGCTAATACCCTGGTGGAGTAGTAGTTAAGTGCTATGGTTGCTAACCAAAAAGCTGGCAGTTTGAATTCACCAGGCATTCCTTGGAAACTCTATAGGGCAGTTCTACTCTGTCCTATAGGGTCGCTATGAGTTGGAACTGAATCGACAGCAATGGGTTTGGTTTTCTAAGCATGGGTTGTTTGGTGCAGCTTCATCTCGCTCACTTGGGGCATGTCATCAAGAAAGACCAATAACTAGAAAAGAACATCATGTTTGGTAGAGGGTCAGCAGGAACGGGGAAATGCTCAATGCGGTGGATTAACACAACAGCCAGAACAATGGACGCAAACATACCAACAATCCTGAAGATGACGCAGGACAGGGCAACGTTTTATTCTGCTATTCATAAGGTCATCATAAGTCAGAGCTCACTTGATGGCAACTAACAACAACAAAGCCTGAGTTCCTTCATCTGAAAAAAGAGGTAATTTTGTGTCTTAATTTACAATCAGTAAAAAGGACAGGCTTGTAAAACTAGGACAAGAGAGTGAATATTCTGAGTGATTTTCTGTTGAAATGCATGTAGGCAGGAGGGAAGTGTACACACACACACACACACACACACACACACACACACGCAGCTCTTCTGCATTTACTTATCCCCTCTGCTGCAGTGAGCTCTGGTCTCCAGCAGGGGACATCCACAGCCCAGACTAGGAAAACCTGGGCCAGTTCAGCACAAGGGATGTGCCCCTCCTGCCTTACAGATGATCAATGAAAATGATAAAGCGCAGAGACACAGGCCTGAGAATGGCTTGTTATAATACTCCTTCCACAAAGACAAAAGTTCTACAAAGGGATGACCCCTGCAATCCTCCTGAACACTGAGTTTGTAAGAATGTCAGTAAATTTCAATTTCTCTTAATACTATATTTGCAAGCTGAGGCCTGAGAAACAGTTTTGTTCATGCTAATGGGACATGATTCCCTTCTGCCCAGGGCAGATAAAAAAACCCAGGTCTCAGTGACTCACATCTCACACCAAGCTTGTCTTGGGAAAACTGCTCCTGAGAAGTACTGCAAGGCTGGGGATCTGTGTGTGTCAGCTGGTGCCTGGACTTCAGAGTTTATGATCTGCTCAAGATTCAGAGAGTTGGTGACTAGAAAATCATGGTCTCGGGAGTCTGGCTGTGCTGATAAATGTCCAACAACCAGCTCTCTGAGGAAAAATGTGTGTGTGCAAGCATACACACACACGTGCATAAGTTTACTATAAAATTTTACTGATTTACAAGATCTGTCAGGAGCCCTGTTGGTGGAGTGGTTAAAGCCCTCAGGCACTAACTGAAAGGTTGGTGATTCGAACCCACAAGCTGCTCTGCATGAGAAAGATATGGAAGTCTGCTTCCATAAAGATTTACAACCTTGGAAACCCTATGGGACATTTCTACTCACTATGAGTCAGAATCGACTCATCAGCAACATCAATGTGGCACAAGATGTGTAGCACACAACGATGTATCATAAAATAGACAACACTATTTTAAATTCCATATCATCATCTGATTTACACAGAACACTTTAGGTCAGTTTTGCCAAAATCTTGTATCCGTAGTCAACCTATTGTCATAATTCAACCATGATTTAACAAAATCAAACTACGAATAAATGCTTGTTACTGTCAAATGCAGCAAAGAGGTCACTGGCATGATTGATAAATGAGAATGGCTGTGACATCAACGTTGGTTGATATTTTCATCTATATTAGCATAGAGGACAAAAATGAAACAGCAAAGAATATGTTGAAACTTCACTTATTTATTTATGACACAAGAGACTTCTTTGTTAAAGCCTATTGTTGTTAGGTGCCGTTGAGTAGATTCCAACTCATAGTGACCCTATGCACAACAAAACGAAAAACTGCCCAGTCCTGTGCCATCCTCACAATTGTTGCTGTATTTGAGCCCTTTGTTGCAGCCACTGTGCCAATCAATCTCCTTGAGGGTCTT
Source organism: Loxodonta africana (assembly GCF_030014295.1). Taxonomy (NCBI): domain Eukaryota; kingdom Metazoa; phylum Chordata; class Mammalia; order Proboscidea; family Elephantidae; genus Loxodonta; species Loxodonta africana. The sequence goes on from NC_087344.1 coordinate 100,156,069, forward strand.
CTTTTACGCTGACCCTCTACTTTACCAAGCATTATGTCCTTCTCCAGGGACTGATTCCTCCTGATAACATGTCCAAGGTATGTGAAACGTAGTCTCACCATTCTTGCTTCTAAGGAGCATTCTGGTTGTACTACTTCCAAGACAGACCTGTTCATTCTTTTGGCTGTCCGCAGTATATTCAATGTTCTTCGCCAATCACAATTCAAAGGCATCAATTCTTCTCCAGTCTTCCTTATTCATTGTCCAGCTTTCACATGCATATGAGGTGATTGAAAACACCATGGCTTGAGTCAGGTGCACCTTAGTCTTCAAGGTGACATCTTTGCCTTTCAACACTTTAAAGAGGTCTTTTGCATTCTTTTGCTACTATTTATAAGGTTTTCACTGGCTGATTCTTTTCAGAAGTAGACCACTGGGTCCTTCTCCCTAGCCTGTCTTAGTCTGGAAGCTCAGCTGAAACCTGTCCGCCATGGGTGGCTCTGCTGCTATCTGAATACTGGTGGCGTAGCTTCCAGCATCACAGCAACACACAAGCCCCCACAGTACTACAAACTGACAGATGTGTGGGGGTCCTATAGTAGTGTTCAGATATCGGAGAATATTTCCTCAATTATTTGTGATATTCACAGCGTAACAGTCACGGACACAACACATATTCCAATCTAATCTGCCTTATTAACCTGTTCTTTATTACTTCAAGTCTAGAAAATCAACAAAACAATGAATCAAATGCTGATTGGTAGCATTTGCCTATTTTCATGGTGTAAATACTCCTACCATGGATAATTTTAAGCTACCAAGATAATGTCACTGAGCGAAGAATTGGGAAGAGGTGTACAGCAGTATATCATCATATACTGCTTCCGCCATACAGTTATTTAATAAAAAAAAAAAGTTGTCCTCAAGTTGATTTCTACTCATGTCAACCTCATGTGAGACAGAATAGAACTGTGCCCCATAGAGTTTTCAATGGCTGACTTTTTATATTAGATAACCAGGCCTTTCTTCTGAGACATCTCTGGGTCTACTGGAACATCTAACCTTTCAGTTGGCAGCTGAGCATGTTGACTAATTGCACCACCCAGGAATAACCTAAATTGCGTATATAGTGATAAAATGTGGTAAAATAATTAGGAAGAGATGAATTTTAAATATTTATTACCTTTGGTTTTAATAAATGCAGAGAATAAGACTTATATTGTATAGTCTTATTTATGTATATTATCTTGATATAATACATAAAAAGTGTCTGCCCTGCACAGTACTTAGCAAATAGTAACACTTAATACATAATAATTATAGTTTTAAAGGGAAGAGAAAACCAAGAGGCAGATATTTATATGACATTTTGGAAAAGTACTATACCTTAAAGATATATATACATATATATGTATACACATACACATGCATCGCCTTGTGGAACAGTGGTTTAGAACTCAGATGTTAACCAAAGGTTTGGCAGTTTGAATCCATCAAGCCCAACCTTGGAAACCCTATGAAGCAGTTCTACTCTGTCTTATAGGGTCACTATGAGTCGGAATCAACTCAACAGCAATGGGTCTGTTTTTTTTTGGTTATATATGTATTTAGAGAGAGAGCAGTTATCATATACAAGCCACTGTGCTAAAAGATTTATGTGGATTAAATAATACAATCTTCATAATAATTGTAAAGTGTATCAATTATTATTTTCCCCCATAATAACCTATGTTTTACAGATGAGAATCTAAGGCTCATAGAAGGAAAGCGACTTGCTCAAGTTCACCCAGCTAGCAAATGTGGGGCTGGTATAAGAAAACATTCTGACTTTAAGGATTGTGTAACAAATCAAAGGCAGCACAAAAATGTTTGTTTGGAAAAAAAACAAACATTGGAAAGTAATTGTTCTGGAAGGGCACATTAGCTTGAAATTGAGATCTAGTCCTGGCTCTTCTGGGTGAATTTGTAAAAATTATTTCACTTTTCTAAATTTAGGAAGAAGCATGAATTTTTCTTGTTATATGAAATGTTCCCCACTCCGTTTTAAACCTGGGACACTAGAGGCAAACTGGGTTGCTAAATAGGGTGGTTCAATCTGGCTTAGATAAATTCTGGCTTCTAAGAGTAATATCGCCTTCTAAAATAATAACAGCTACCTGTTGTTGTAGTTGTTAGGTGCCACTGAGTCAGCACTCAACCCATGGTGACCCAATGTACAATGGAACAAAACACTGCCCAGTCCTACACCAACCTCTGGATCATTTGTGGATAGGACTATTACGATCCATTGGGATTTCACTGACTGAATTTTAGAAGTAAATCAGCAGGCCTTTCTTCTTTGTTCATCTTAGTATGGAAGTTCTGCTGAAACCTGTTCAGCATCAAAGCAGCACACAAATCTCCGCTGACAAATGAGTAGAGGCTATGCAAATGTGCATTGATGAAACCCTGCTCCCCCGCATGGAAGGTGAGAATTCTGCGGCTGAGTCACCATCATCCCCACATATCACCACTAACAACAGGCATTATAATGGAGTGATCTTCAGAATCATTGTGTCCAGCCTTCATTCACCTCTCACCCTTCTTCCTTATACCTGCACTCCAGTAAAAGTTCCCAAGCAGAGCAAGAGTACAAAGATGATAAACTATTTGTTGTTCAGTTTAAAGAGCTGTGGTCAAGCTGTAAGACCAAAAGATTTGATCCAGTTGCGTAGACTATATGAGGATTCCAAAGCTAAGGGAACATGAGGGAAAAGTGGAATCTGCAGAAGGAGAATGCTGAGCTCTTTGGGAAGAAACATAGCTTCCAGTGCTGGAGAGCAGCACAAAGCCACTTTCTGTTTGAGAAAGCACTGTGCATCATTTGGAAGATTAATTCTTTCCATTGTGGTCTGACAAGGATGGCCTGCTGACAATATCTAGACCGTTGTCCATTGACCAAAAATGTGTCTTGAGATTTCGTACAGCCTCCAAGTCGATTCAATGGGGACTACCTTCTGCATCCGCTTTCAATGGCAGAGAGCCATTGTAAGTCTGGAAGGGAGTGTGGGGCTTTGTACATAGAAAGGCAAGCCTTGCCAGGACAGAGTAGGACAAGAGAGAAGCAGCCTGAGCTCTATTAATTGTCCAGATATTGGTGAAACACATCTCCAAAGTCCCTCAGCCTAACTCCACTTCCATCTCTTCCTTAGCACTCGATGCACTGAAAAGTCAATTCGCATGCATCCCTTCAGTTGTTTTTGATCACACATATACTCTGGGAACCTGTATCACAGTGCTTTTACAGTCTACTTTAAACGCTTCTTCCCTCAGTAGACTCTGAGCTACTTCAGGAAACTGTCTGTATCTTACTCCATATGGTGTCTGTAGAATTCAGCATAGTCACTGAAATATACAATTAGAGATTGAATGGAGTCTCCCAAAAGGGTATGCTGAATTCCTAGCCCCCAGTACCTGTGAACATGACATTGTTTGGAAATAGCATCTTTGAAGATAATATCATTTAAGTATGAAGCATGAAGTCATATAGGAATAGGCTGGGTCCTTATCCAATTTGAGTATTGTCTTTATAAAAGAGGAGAACAGACACAGAGAGGCCCAGAGGACAAAGACAGTCATGTAAAGATGCATCTATAAGCCAAGGAACACAAAGAAACACTTGGGGCTACCAGAAGCTGGAAGAGAAAAAGAAGGATCTTCCCCTAGAGAAGACAGAGAGAGCATGGCCCTGTTGATGCCCTCAATTCAGACTCTCAATATCCAGACAATAAATTTGTTCTTAAATGTTACCCAGTTTGTGGTATTTTGTTTTTACAGAGGTCTTTGGAGACCATGAATACATACAAGGTGCTCAAAAAAGATGTGTAGAAAGAATGACAAATTTATTTGGTGTGTTGTCGTTGTTGTTCGGTGCCATTGAGTCATTCTGAGTGACCCTATATACCACAGAATGAAGCATGGTCCTCACAATCATTGCTATGTTTGAGCCCATTGTTGCAGCCACTGTATCAGTCCACCTCGTTGAGGGTCTTCCTCTTTTTTGCTCTCTTCTTCATCAAGCACAATGTCCTTCTCCAGGAACTGGTCCTTCCCGATAGCCTGTCCAAAGTACACCATCCTTGCTTCCCAGGAAAATTCTAACTCTATGTATGTCTTCCAAGACAGACTTGTTCATTCTTCTGGCCAAACCAAAAAACAAACCCGTTGCTGTTGAGTCAATTCTGAGTCATAGAGACCCTAGACAACGGAGTAAAACTGCCCCATGGAGTTTCCAGAGAGTGCCTGGTGGATTTGAACTGCTGACCTGTTGGTTAGCAGTCATAGCTCTTAACCACTATGCCACCAGGGTTTCCTGTTCTTCTGGCAGTCCACGGTATATTTAATATTCTTCACCAACACCATAAGTCAAAGACATCAATTCTTCTTTGGTCTCTCTTATTCATTGTCCAGCTTTTGCATGCATATGAGTCAATTGAAAATATCATAACTTGGGTCAATCCAAAAAACCCAGGGCCGTCGATTCGATTCCAACTCATAGCGACCCTACAGGTCAGGCACACCTTAATCCTCAAAGAGGCATCTTTTTTTTTTTTAATAAATAAATAAATAAAACACTTTAAAGAGGTCTTTTGCACCAGATTTGCCCAATGCAGTATGTTGTTTGATTTCCTGACTGCTGCTTACATGGGTGTTGACTATGGATCTAAGTAAAATGAAATCCTTGACAATGTCAATCTTTTCTCCATTTATCCTGATGTGGCATATTGGTCCAGTTGTGAGGAATTTTGTTTTATTTATGTTGGGATGTAATCCAAAGTGAAGGCTGTAGACTTTGATCTTCATCAGCAAGTGCTTTAAGTCCTCTTCACTTCCAGCAAGCAAGGTTGTATCATCTGCATATCACAGGCTGCTAACAAGTCGTCCTCCAGGCCTGATGCCACATTCTTCTTCATATAGTCTAGCTTCTCAAATTATTTACTCAGCATACAGATTGAATAAGTATGGTGAAATGATGCAACCCTGATGCACACTTTTCTTGATTTTAAACCATGTAGTACCCACTTGCTTTGTTTGAACAACTGCCTCTGTCTATCCATGGGTTTTGCATGAGCACAAGTGAGTATTCTGGAAGATCCGTTCTTCTCAAAACATTGGGAACCCATAGTTTGTTATGATTCAATCAGTTGAATGCCTTTGCATACTCAATAAAACACAGGTAAGCATATTTCTGGTTATGTGTTTTCAGCCAAGATCCATTTGACATCAGCAACAATATCCTTTACTCCATGCCCTCTTCTGAATCTGGCTTGAATTTCTAGCAGTTCCCTGTCCATGTACTGCTGCAGATGATTCTGAATGATTTTAGGCAAAATTTTACTTGTGCATGATATTGATAATATTGTTTGATAATTTCTCGCTTCTGTTGGACCACCTTTCTTTGGGATGGGCACAAATATGGATCTCTTCCAGTTGGTTGACAAGGCAGCTTTCTTTCAAATTTCTTGGAATGGACAGGGGGGTGCCTCCAGCGGTGCATGTGTTTGTTCAAATATCTTAGCTGGTATTCTGTCAATTCCTGGAGCCTTGTTTTTCACCAATGCCTTCAGTGCAGCTTGAACTTCTTCCTTCAGTACCATTGTTTCTTGAACATATGCTGCCTCCTGAAATGGTTGAACAATGACCAATTCTTTGTTTTTGATACAGTGATTCTGTGTATTCCTTCCATCTGCTTTTTTTTTTTTTATAATAACTTTTATTAAGCTTCAAGTGAACGTTTACAAATCCAATCAGTCTGTCACATATAAGTTTACATACATCTCACTCCCTACTCCCACTTACTCTCCCCGTCTTGAGTCAGCCCTTTCAGTCTCTCCTTTCTTGACAATTTTGCCGGCTTCCCTCTCTCTCTATCCTCCCATCCCACCTCCAGACAAGAGTTGCCAACACAATCTCAAGTGTCCACCTGATATAATTAGCTCACTCTTCATCAGCATCTCTCTCCCACCCGCTGACCAGTCCCTTTCATTTCTGATGAGTTGTCTTCGGGGATGGTTCCTGTCCTGTGTCAACTGAAGGTCTGGGGACCATGGCCGCCGGGATTCCTCCAGTCTCAGTCAGACCATTAAGTTTGGTCTTCTTATGAGAATTTGGGGTCTGCATCCCACTGATCTCCTGCTCCCTCAGGGGTCCTCTGCTGTGCTCCCTGTCAGGGCAGTCATCGATTGTGGCCGGGCACCAACTAGTTCTTCTGGTCTCAGGATGATGTAGGTCTCTGGTTCATGTGGCCCTTTCTGTCTCTTGGGCTCTTAGTTGTCATGTGGGCTTGGTGTTCTTCATTCTCCTTTGCTCCAGGTGGGTTGAGACCAATTGCTGCATCTTAGATGGCTGCTTGTTAGCATTTAAGACCCCAGACGCCACATTTCAAAGTGGGATGCAGAATGATTTCGTAATAGAATTATTTTGCCAATTGACTTAGAAGTCCCCGCAAACCATGCTCCCCAGACCCCCGCGCTTGCTCCGCTGACCTTTGAAGCATTCATTTTATCCCGGAAACTTCTTTGCTTTTGGTCCAGTCCAATTGAGCTGACCTTCCATGTATTGAGTGTTGTCTTTCCCTTCACCTAAAGCAGTTCTTATCTACTGATTAATCAATAAAAAAACCCTCTCCCACCCTCCCTCCCTCCCCCCCTCGTAACCACAAAAGTATGTGTTCTTCTCAGGTTTACTATTTCTCAAGATCTTATAATAGTGGTCTTATACAATATTTGTCCTTTTGCCTCTGACTAATTTCGCTCAGCATAATGCCTTCCAGGTTCCTCCATGTTATGAAATGTTTCAGAGATTCGTCACTGTTCTTTATCGATGCGTAGTATTCCATTGTGTGAATATACCACAATTTATTTAACCATTCATCCGTTGATGGACACCTTGGTTGCTTCCAACTTTTTGCTATTGTAAACAGAGCTGCAATAAACATGGGTGTGCATATATCTGTTTGTATGAAGGCTCTTGTATCTCTAGGGTATATTCCTAGGAGTGGGATTTCTGGCTTGTATGGTAGTTCTATTTCTAACTGTTTAAGATAACACCAGATAGATTTCCAAAGTGGTTGTACCATTTTACATTCCCACCAGCAGTGTATGAGAGTTCCAATCTCTCCGCAGCCTCTCCAACATTTATTATTTTGTGTTTTTTGGATTAATGCCAGCCTTGCTGGTGTGAGATGGAATCTCATCGTAGTTTTAATTTGCATTTCTCTAATGGCTAATGATCGAGAGCATTTTCTCATGTATCTGTTGGCTGCCTGAATATCTTCTTTAGAGAAATGTGTGTTCATATCCTTTGCCCACTTCTTGATTGGGTTGTTTGTCTTTTTGTGGTTGAGTTTTGACAGAATCATGTAGATTTTAGAGATCAGGCGCTGGTCGGAGATGTCATAGCTGAAAATTCTTTCCCAATCTGTAGGTGGTCTTTTTACTCTTTTGGAGAAGTCTTTAGATGAGCATAGGTGTTTGATTTTTAGGAGCTCCCAGTTATCGGGTTTCTCTTCATCATTTTTGGTAATGTTTTGTATTCTGTTTATACCTTGTATTAGGGCTCCTAGGGTTGTCCCAATTTTTTCTTCCATGATCTTTATCGTTTTAGTCTTTATGTTTAGGTCTTTGATCCACTTGGAGTTAGTTTTTGTGCATGGTGTGAGGTATGGGTCCTGTTTCATTTTTTTGCAAATGGATATCCAGTTATGCCAGCACCATTTGTTTAAAAGGCTGTCTTTTCCCCAGTTAGTGGACACTGGTCCTTTGTCAAATATCAGCTGCTCATACGTGGATGGATCTATGTCTGGGTTCTCAATTCTGTTCCATTGGTCTATGTGTCTGTTGTTGTACCAATACCAGGCTGTTTTGACTACTGTGGCTGTATAATAGGTTCTGAAGTCAGGTAAGGTGAGGCCTCCCACTTTCTTCTTCTTTTTCAGTAGTGCTTTGCTTATCCGGGGCTTCTTTCCCTTCCATATGAAATTGGTGATTTGTTTCTCTATCCCCTTAAAATATGACATTGGAATTTGGATCGGAAGTGCGTTAAATGTATAGATGGCTTTTGGTAGAATAGACATTTTTACTATGTTAAGTCTTCCTATCCATGAGCAAGGTATGTTTTTCCACTTAAGTATGTCCTTTTGAATTTCTTGTAGTAGAGCTTTGTAGTTTTCTTTGTATAGGTCTTTTACATCCTTGGTAAGATTTATTCCTAAGTATCTTATCTTCTTGGGGGCTACTGTGAATGGTATTGATTTGGTTATTTCCTCTTCGGTGTTCTTTTTGTTGATGTAGAGGAATCCAAGTGATTTTTGTATGTTTATTTTATAACCTGAGACTCTGCCAAACTCTTCTATTAGTTTCAGTAGTTTTCTGGAGGATTCCTTAGGGTTTTCTGTGTATATAATCATGTCATCTGCAAATAGTGATAACTTTACTTCTTCCTTGCCAATCCAGATACCTTTTATTTCTTTGTCTAGCCTGATTGCCCTGGCTAAGACTTCCAACACGATGTTGAATAAGAGTGGTGATAAAGGGCATCCTTGTCTGGTTCCCGTTCTCAGGGGAAATGCTTTCAGGTTCTCTCCATTTAGAGTGATATTGGCTGTTGGCTTTGCATAGATGCCCTTTATTATGTTGAGGAATTTTCCTTCAATTCCTATTTTGGTAAGAGTTTTTATCATGAATGGGTGTTGGACTTTGTCAAATGCCTTTTCTGCATCAATTGATAAGATCATGTGGTTTTTGTCTTTTGTTTTATTTATGTGATGGATTACATTAATGGTTTTTCTGATATTAAACCAGCCTTGCATACCTGGTATAAATCCCACTTGATCAGGGTGAATTATTTTTTTGATGTGTCGTTGGATTCTATTGGCTAGAATTTTGTTGAGGATTTTTGCATCAATGTTCATGAGGGATATAGGTCTATAATTTTCTTTTTTTGTAATGTCTTTACCTGGTTTTGGTATCAGGGAGATGGTGGCTTCATAGAATGAGTTGGGTAGTATTCCGTCATTTTCTATGCTTTGGAATACCTTTAGTAGTAGTGGTGTTAACTCTTCTCTGAAAATTTGGTAGAACTCTGCAGTGAAGCCGTCCGGGCCAGGACTTTTTTTTGTTGGGAGTTTTTTGATTACCGTTTCAATCTCTTTTTTTGTTATGGGTCTATTTAGTTGTTCTACTTCTGAATGTGTTAGTTTAGGTAGGTAGTGTTTTTCCAGGAATTCATCCATTTCTTCTAGGTTTTCAAATTTGTTAGAGTACAATTTTTCATAATAATCTGAAATGATTCTTTTAATTTCATTTGGTTCTGTTGTGATGTGGTCCTTCTCATTTCTTATTCGGGTTATTTGTTTCCTTTCCTGTATTTCTTTAGTCAGTCTAGCCAATGGTTTATCAATTTTGTTAATTTTTTCAAAGAACCAGCTTTTGGCTTTGTTAATTCTTTCGATTGTTTTTCTGTTCTCTAATTCATTTAGTTCAGCTCTAATTTTTATTATTTGTTTTCTTCTGGTGCCTGATGGCTTCTTTTGTTGCTCAGTTTCTATTTGTTCAAGTTGTAGGGACAGTTCTCTGATTTTGGCTCTTTCTTCTTTTTGTATGTGTGCATTTATCGATATAAATTGGCCTCTGAGCACTGCTTTTGCTGTGTCCCAGAGGTTTTGATAGGAAGTATTTTCATTCTCGTTGCTTTCTATGAATTTCCTTATTCCCTCCTTGATGTCTTCTATAACCCAGTCTTTTTTCAGGAGGGTATTGTTCATTTTCCAAGTATTTGATTTCTTTTCCCTAGTTTTTCTGTTATTGATCTCTAGTTTTATTGCCTTGTGGTCTGAGAAGATGCTTTGTAATATTTCGATGTTTTGGACTCTGCAAAGGTTTGTTTTATGACCTAATATGTGGTCTATTCTAGAGAATGTTCCATGTGCGCTGGAAAAAAAAGTATATTTTGCAGCAGTTGGGTGGAGAGTTCTGTATAAGTCAATGAGGTCAAGTTGGTTGATTGTTGTAATTAGATCTCCCGTGTCTCTGTTGAGCTTCTTACTGGATGTCCTGTCCTTCTCCGAAAGTGGTGTGTTGAAGTCTCCTACTATAATTGTGGAGGTATCTATCTCGCTTTTCAGTTCTGTTAAAATTTGATTTATGTATCTTGCAGCCCTGTCATTGGGTGCGTAAATATTTAATATGGTTATGTCTTCCTGATCAATTGTCCCTTTTATCATTATATAGTGTCCTTCTTTATCCTTTGTGGTGGATTTAAGTCTAAAGTCTATTTTGTCAGAAATTAATATTGCTACTCCTCTTCTTTTTTGCTTATTGTTTGCTTGATATACTTTTTTCCATCCTTTGAGTTTTAGTTTGTTTGTGTCTCTAAGTCTAAGGTGTGTCTCTTGTAGGCAGCATATAGATGGATCGTGTTTCTTTATCCAGTCTGTGACTCTCTGTCTCTTTATTGGTGCATTTAGTCCATTTACATTCAGGGTAATTATAGATAAATAAGTTTTTAGTGCTGTCATTTTGATGCCTTTTTATGTGTGTTGTTGACAATTTCATTTTTCCACACACTTTTTTGTGCTGAGGCGTTTTTCTTAGTAAATTGTGAGATCCTCATTTTCATAGTGTTTGACTTTATGTTAGTTGAGTCATTACGTTTTTCTTGGTTTTTGTCTTGAGTTATAGAGTTGTTATGCCTTTTTGTGGTTACCTCATTATATACCCCTATTTTTCTAAGTAAAAACCTAACTTGTATTGTTCTATATCGCCTTGTATCACTCTCCATATGGCAGTTCAATGCCTCCTGTATTTAGTCCCTCTTTTTGATTATTGTGATCTTTTACCTATTGACTTCCATGATTCCCTGTTATGTGTATTTTTTTTTTTAATTAATCTTAATTTGTTTGTTTTTGTGATTTCCCTATTTGAGTTGATATCAGGACGTTCTGTTTTGTGACCTTGTGTTGTGCTGATATCTGATATTATTGGTTCTGTGACCAAACAATATCCTTTAGTATTTCTTGTAGCTTTAGTTTGGTTTTTGCAAATTCTCTAAACTTGTGTTTGTCTGTAAATATCTTAATTTCGCCTTCATATTTCAGAGAGAGTTTTGCTGGATATATGATCCTTGGTTGGCAGTTTTTCTCCTTCAGTGTTCTGTATATGTCGTCCCATTCCCTTCTTGCCTGCATGGTTTCTGCTGAGTAGTCAGAACATATTCTTATTGATTCTCCCTTGAAGGAAACCTTTCTTTTCTCCCTGGCTGCTTTTAAAATTTTCTGTTTATCTTTGGTTTTGGTGAGTTTGATGATAATATGTCTTGGTGTTTTTCTTTTTGGATCAATCTTAAATGGGGTTCGATGAGCATCTTGGATAGATATCCTTTCGTCTTTCATGATGTCAGGGAAGTTTTCTGTCAGGAGTTCTTCAACTATTTTCTCTGTGTTTTCTGTCCCCCCTCCCTGTTCTGGGACTCCAATCGCCCACAGGTTATCCTTCTTGATAGAGTCCCACATAATTCTTAGGGTTTCTTCATTTTTTTTAATTCTTTTATCTGATTTTTTTTCAGCTATGTTGGTGTTGATTCCCTGGTCCTCCAGATGTCCCAGTCTGCATTCTAATTGCTCGAGTCTGCTCCTCTGACTTCCTAGTGTGTTGTCTAATTCTGTTATTTTATTGTTAATCTTTTGGATTTCTACATGTTGTCTCTCTATGGATTCTTGCAACTTATTAATTTTTCCAGTATGTTCTTGAATAATCTTTTTGAGTTCTTCAACAGTTTTATCAGTGTGTTCCTTGGCTTTTTCTGCAGATATCCTAATTTCATTTGTGATATCATTAAGCATTCTGTAAATTAGTTTTTTATATTCTGTATCTGATAATTCCAAAATTGTATCTTCATTTGGGAAAGATTTTGATTCTTTTGTTTGGGGGGTTGGAGAAGCTGTCACGGTCTGCTTCTTTAAGTGGTTTGATATGGATTGTTGTCTCCGAGCCATCACTGGGAAACTAGTTTTTCCAGAAAATCCGCTAAAAAAAAACTGCAGTCAGATCCCTATCAGAGTTCTCCCTCTGGCTCAGGTTATTCAGATGTTAATGAAGCCGCCTGGGGAGGGTGGGGGAGGGAAGATAGGGATAGGAGAGTAGCACCTCAGAATATAGCCAGAGTTGCTTGTCTTGCTTGGAATGACTGTTATATCTGAGATTCCCGCGGGCGCGTCGCCTATGTGTGCTGGCTGTGTGGAGATTGCCCCCAGGGGGTCTGGCCCGCTGGAGTCACGGTCAGATCCTCCGCTTCCAGCCCCACGCCCAGCGTCAAGGCTCCCCTACTGGGACGGTGCACTCTCAACTCCAAAATCAGTCGCTGCCTCCCGGGGACTTCTCGTCCCTCCAGCCGCGTGGCCGTGCCGCCCCCGTGAACCAGGTGGGCCCCCTCCCGGGGTTAGTTCAGATGGGTGGAGTAGCTCCCCGTGCTTGTGCCGCGACCAAGTGTCCCGGCTGGAACGCTGTTCTCCCCACTCCAATACCAGTCGCTGCCTCCCGGGGAATTCTCCTACCGGCTGCGTCCCACGCCGCCCACGCGACCCGGCTGGTCCCCTTCCCGGGGTTAGTTCAGGGGGTGGAGCAACTCTCCGTGTTTATGGCGTACCTGCGAGCAGTCCAAATCCCTGCGGGACGGTTCCCCGGCTCGGATACTGCTCTTTCTGCTCCAAGATCAGTCACTGCCTCCCGGGGACTTCTCCTACCGGCTGCGTCCCACGCCGCCCGTGGAACCGGCTGGTCCCCCTCCCGGGGTTAGTTCAGGGGGGTGGAGCAGGTCTCTGTGCTTGTGCCGTACCTGACTGGTACACTGGCTCCAGGCTCTGGAAACTATCGCTGCTTCCCTGTATTAGTTCGTTCTCCGTCTCTAAATCTGTGTTTGTTGTTCAGGGTTCGTAGATTGTTATGTATGTGATCGATTCACTTGTTTTTCCGTGTCTTTGTTGTAAGAGGGATCCGAGGTAACGTCTGCCTAGTCCGCCATCTTGGCTCCCCTTCCATCTGCTTTTGATCATTCTTGCATCGTTCAGTATTTTGCCCATTAAAAAAAACCTGTTGCCACAGACTCGATTCAGACTTGTAGCGACTCTACAGGACAAAGTAGAACTGCCCCATATAATTTCCAAGGAGTGCCTGGTGGATTTGAACTGCTGACCTTTCGGTTAGCCACCACAGCTTTTAACAACTACACCACCAGGATTTTGCCCATAGAACCCTTCAAAACTTCAACTCAAGGCTTGAATTTTTTCTTTGGTTCTTTCAGCTTGAAAAATGCCTAGTGTGTTTTTCCCTTTTGGTTTTTTAACTCCAGGTCTTTGCACATTTCAATATAATATTTTACTTTATTTTCTCAAGCTGCCCTTTGAAATCTTCTGTTCAGCTCTTTTATTTCACTATTTCTTCCATTTGCTTTAGCTACTCTATGTTCAAGAGCAAATTCCAGAGTCCCTTTTGACATCCATTTGGTCTTTTCTTTCTTTCTTGTCTTTTTAATGACCTTTTCTTTTCTTTATGTATGATGTCCTTTATGTCTTCCCACAACTGGTCTGGTCTTTTTGATCTTTAGTGTTCAACATGCCAAATCTATTCTTTTTTTTTTTTTTTAATAATTTTTATTGTGCTTTAAGTGAAAGTTTACAAATCAAGTCAGTCTGTCACATATAAGCTTATATACACCTTACTCCATACTCCCACTTACTCTCCCCCTAATGAGTCAGCCCGCCCCCTTCCTCCAATCTCTCCTTTTGTGACTGTTTTGCCAGTTTCTAATCCTCTCTACCCTTCCATCTCCCCTCCAGACAGGAGATATCAATACAGTCTCAAGTGTCCACCTGATACAAGTAGCTCACTCTTCATCAGCATCTCTCTCCAACCCATTGTCCAGTCCCTTCCATGTCTGATGAATAGTCTTCGGGAATGTTTCCTGTCCTGGGCCAACAGAAGGTTTGGGAACCATGACCACCGGGATTCTTCTAGTCTCAGTCAAACCATTAAGTCTGGTCTTTTTATGAGAATTTGGGGTCTGCATCCCACTTCTATTTCTAACTTTTTAAGAAAACACCAGATAGAAATAGATTTCCAAAGTGGTTGTACCACTTGACATTCCCACCAGCAGTGTATAAGAGTTCCAATCTCTCCGCAGCCTCTCCAATGTTTATTATTTTGTGTTTTTTGGATTAATGCCACCCTTGTTGGAGTAAGATGGAATCTCATCATAGTTTTAATTTGCATTTCTCTAATGATCAAGAGCATTTTCTCATGTGTCTGTTAGCTGCCTGAATATCTTCTTTAGTGAAGTGCATGTTCATATCCTTTGCCCACTTTTTGATTGGGTTGTTTGTCTTTTTGTGGTTGAGTTTTAACAGAATCATATAGATTTTAGAGACCAGGCGCTGGTCAGAGATGTCATAGCTGAAATTTTTTTCCCAATCTGTAGGTGGTCTTTTCACTGTTTTGGTGAAGTCTTTAGATGAGCATAGTGTTTGATTTTTAGGCACTCCCAGTTATCTGGTTTCTGTTCGTCATTTTTAGTAATGTTTTGCATTCTGTGTATGTCTTGAATTAGGGCTCCTAAGGTTGTCCCTATTTTTTCTTCCATGATCTTTATCGTTTTAGTCTTTATGTTTAGGTCTTTGATCCACTTTATTTAGTTTTTGTGCATGGTGTGAGGTGTGGGTCCTGTTTCTTTTTTTTGCAAATGGATATCCAGTTATGCCAGCACCATTTGTTAAAAAGACTATCTTTTCCCCAGTTAACTGACGCTGGGCCTTTGTCAAATATCAGCTGCTCATATGTGGATGGATTTCTACCTGGGTTCTCAATTCTGTTCCATTGGTCTATGTGCCTGTTGTTGTACCAGTACCAGGCTGTTTTGACTACTGTGGCTGTATAATAGCTTCTGAAATCAGGTAGAGTGAGGCCTCCCACTTTCTTCTTCTTTTTCAGTAATGCTTTACTTATTCGAGGCTTCTTTCCCTTCCATATGAAGTTGGTGATTTGTTTCTCCATCACATTAAAAAATGTCATTGGACATCACAAAAAAAGAAAATTACAGACCTATATCCCTCATGAACATAGATGCAAAAATCCTCAACAAAATTCTAGCCAATAGAATTCAACAACATATCAAAAAACATAATCCACCATGACCAAGTGGGATTCATACCAGGTATCCAAGGCTGGTTTCATATTAGAAAAACCATTAATGTAATCCACCATATAAATAAGAGACAAAAACTACATGATCTTATCAACTGATGCAGAAAAGGCATTTGACAAAGTCCAACACCCATTCATGATAAAAACTCTCAGCAAAATAGGAATTGAAGGAAAATTCCTCAACATAATAAAGGGCATCTATACAAAGCCAATAGCCAACATCATTCTAAATGGAGAGAGCCTGAAAGCATTTCTCTTGAGAACGAGAACCAGACAAGGATGCCCTTTATCACCGCTCTTATTCAACATTGTGCTAGAGGTCCTAGCCAGAGCAATTAGGCTAGACAAAGAAATAAAGGGCATCCAGACTGGCAAGGAAGAAGTAAAAGTATCTCTATTTGCAGATGACATGATCTTATACACAGAAAACCCTAAGGAATCCTCCAGAAAACTACTGAAACTAATAGAAGAGTTTGGCAGAGTCTCAGGTTACAAGATAAACATACAAAAATCACTTGGATTCCTCTACATCAACAAAAAGAACATCGAAGAGGAAATCACCAAATCAATACCATTCACAGTAGCCCCCAAGAAGATAAAATACTTAGGAATAAATCTTACCAAAGATGTAAAAGACCTATACAAAGAAAACTACAAAGTACTACTGCAAGAAACTAAAAAGGACCTACTTAAGTGGAAAAACATACCTTGCTCATGGATAGGAAGACTTAACGTAGTAAAAATGTCTATTCTACCAAAAGCCATCTGTACATACAATGCACTTCCGATCCAAATTCCAATGTCATTTTTTAATGTGATGGAGAAATAAATCACCAACTTCATATGGAAGGGAAAGAAGCCTCGGATAAGTAAAGCATTACTGAAAAAGAAGAAGAAAGTGGGAGGCCTCACCTTACCTGACTTCAGAATGTATTATACAGTCACAGTAGTCAAAACAGCCTGGTACTGGTACAACAACAGGCACATAGACCAATGGAACAGAATTGAGAACCCAGATAGAAATCCATCCACATATGAGCAGCTGATATTTGACAAAGGCCCAGCGTCAGTTAACTGGGGAAAAGATAGTCTTTTTAACAAATGGTGCTGGCATAACTGGATATCCATTTGCAAAAAAATGAAACAGGACCCATACCTTACACCGTGCACAAAAACTAACTCCAAGTGGATCAAAGACCTAAACATAAACTCTAAAACGATAAAGATCATGGAAGAAAAAATAGGGACAACCTTAGGAGCCCTAATACAAGGCATAAACGGAATACAAAACATTACCAAAAATGACAAAGAGAAACCAGATAACTGGGAGCTCCTAAAAATCAAACACCTATGCTCATCTAAAGACTTCACCAAAACTGTAAAAAGACCACCTACAGACTGGGAAAGAATTTTCAGCTATGATATCTCCGACCAGCGCCTGATCTCTAAAATCTATATGATTCTGTTAAAACTCAACCACAAAAAGACAAACAACCCAATCAAAAAGTGGGCAAAGGATATGAACATGCACTTCACTAAAGAAGATATTCAGGCAGCTAACAGACACATGAGAAAATGCTCTCGGTTATTAGCCATTAGAGAAATGCAAATTAAAACTACGATGCGATACCATCTCACTCCAACAAGGCTGCCATTAATCCAAAAAACACAAAATAATAAACATTGGAGAGGCTGCGGAGAGATTGGAACTCTTATACACTGCTGGTAGGAATGTAAAATGGTATAACCACTTTGGAAATCTGTCTGGCGTTTTCTTAAAAGTTAGAAATACAACTACCATACAACCCAGAAATCCCACTCCTCGGAATATACCCTAGAGAAATACAAGCCTTCACACGAACAGATATATGCACACCCATGTTTATTGCAGCTCTGTTTACAACAGCAAAAAGCTGGAAGCAACCAGGGTGTCCATCAATGGATGAATGGTTAAATCAATTGTGGTATATTCACACAATGGAATACTATGCATTGATAAAGAACAGTGACGAACTTGTGAAGCATTTCATAACTTGGAGCAACGTGGAAGGCATTATGCTGAGCGAAATAGTCAGAGGCAAAAGGACATATATTGCATAAGACCACTATTATAAGATTTTGAGAAATAGTATAAACTGAGAAGAATATATACTTTTGTGGTTATGAGGTGGGGAGGGAGGGAGGGTGGGAGAGGGTTTTTTACTGATTGGTTAGTAGATAAGAACTGCTTTAGGTGAAGGGAAGGACAATACTCAATACATGGAAGGTCAGCTCAACTGGACTGGACCAAAAGCAAAGAAGTTTCCAGGATAAACTGAATGCTTCAAAGGTCAACGGACCAAAGGCAGGGGTTTGGGGAACATGGTTTAAGGGGACTTCTAAGTCAATTGGCAAAATAATTCTATTATGAAAACATTCTGCATCCCACTTTGAAATGTGGCATCTGGGGTCTTAAATGCTAACAAGCAGCCATCTAAGATGCATCAATTGGTCTCAACCCACCTGGATCAAAGGACAATGAAGAACACTAAGGTCACACGATAACTAAGAGCCCAAGAGACAGAAAGGGCCACATGAACCAGAGACCTACATCATCCTGAGACCAGAAGAACTAGTTGGTGTCCGGCTACAATCAATGACTGCCCTGACAGGGAGCACAACAGAGAACCCCTGAGGGAGCAGGAGATCAGTGGGATGCAGATTCCAAATTCTCACAAAAAGACCATACTTAATGGTCTGACTGAGACTAGAGGAATCCTGGCAGTCAAGATCACCAAACCTTCTGTTGGCCCAGGACAGGAACCATTCCTGAAGACAACTCATCAGACGTGAAAGGGACTGGACAGTGGGTAGGAGAGAGATGCTGATGAAGAGTGAGCTTATTATATTAGGTGGACACTTGAGACTGTGTTGGCATCTCCTGTCTGGAGGGGGGATGGGGGGATAGAGAGAGTTGGAAGTTGGCAAAATTGTCACAAAAGGAGAGACTGGAAGGGCTGACTCATTAGGGGGAGAGCAAGTGGGAGTACAGAGTAAGGTGTATATAAACTTATATGTGACAATCTGACTCGATTTGTAAACGTTCACTTGAAGCTCAATAAAAGTTAATAAAGAAAAAAAATTTAGAAATAGAACTACCATACAACCCAGAAATCCCACTCCTCGGAATATACCCTAGAGAAATACGAGCCTTCACACGAACAGATATATGCACACCCACGTTTATTGCAGCTCCGTTTACAATAGCAAAAAGCTGGAAGCAACCAGGGTGTCCATCAATGGATGAATGGTTAAATAAATTGTGGTATATTCACACAATGGAATACTACACATTGATAAAGAACAGTGACGAATCTGTGAAACATTTCATAATATGGAGGAACCTGGAAGGCATTATGCTGAGCGAAATTAGTCAGAGGCAAAAGGACAAATATTGTTTAAGACCACTATTATAAGATCTTGAGAAACAGTATAATCTGAGAAGAACACATACTTTTGTGGTTACGAGGGGGGGAGGGAGGGAGGGTGGGAGAGGGTTATTTACTGATTAGTTAGTAGAAAAGAACTACTTTAGGTGAAGGGAAGAACAATACTCAATACAGGGAAGGTCAGCTCAAATGGACTGGACCAAAAGCAAAGAAGTTTCCGGGATAAACTGAATGCTGCAAGGTTAGCGGAGCAAGGGCAGGGGTTTGGGGACTATGGCTTAAGGGGGACTTCTAAGTCAATTGGCCAAACAATACTATTATGAAAACATTCTGCATCCCACTTTGAAATGTGGCATCTGGGGTCTTAAATTCTAACAAGCGGCCATCTAAGATGCATCAATTGGTCTCAACCCACCTGGATCAAAGGACAATGAAGAACACCAAGGTCACACGACAACTATGAGCCCAAGAGACAGAAAAGGCCACATGATCCAGAGACTTATATGATCCCGAGACCAGAAGAACTAGATGGTGCCTGGCCACAACTGGTGACTGCCCTGACAGGGAGCACAACAGAGAACCCCTGAGGGAGCAGGAGATCAGTGGGATGCAGACCCCAAATTCTCATAAAAAGACCAGACTTAATGGTCTGTCTGAGACTAGAGGAATCCCGGCAGTCATGGTCCCTAAACCTTCTGTTGGCCCAGGACAGGAACCATTCCTGAAGACAACTCATCAGACATGGAATGGACTGGACAATGGGTTGGAGAGAGATGCTGATGAAGAGTGAGCTACTTGTATCAGGTGGACACTTGAGACTGTGTTGGCATCTCCTGTCTGGAGGGGAGATAGGAGGGAAGAGAGGGTTAGAAACTGGCAAAATTGTCACGAAAGGAGAGACTGGAAGGGCAGACTCATTAGGGGGAGAGTAAGTGGGAGTATGGAGTAAGGTGTATATAAGCTTATATGTGACAGACTGACTTGATTTGTAAACATTCCCTTAAAGCTCAATAAAAATTATTTAAAAAAAAAAAGTGAGGATGGTGAGACTTTGACTCTCTTACTTTGACAAGCAATCAGGGAAGACCAATCTCTAAAAAGGACATCATGGCAGAGGGTCAGTGAAAATGAGGGAAATCCTCAATGAGTTGGATTGACACCACAGCCACAACAATGGACTGAAATATACCCACCATCATGAAGATGGCACAGGACCAGGCAACATTTAGCTCTGTTACACATAGAGTTTCCATAACTTGAAGCCAACTTGACGGCAACTAACGACAACAAAGCCATGTTTTCCAAGTGCTATCCCGTTCATTCTATTATTAAAAGTTTTACTCTGCCTGATAATTTCCCACCTGAATGAATCCTCCACAATGTTACTATATGAACTTGGTAGTAAGTAGTGACTTAGCAAGATGCCCACAGATTTCAGGGCCTCCTCTCATCTGAGAAAGAATCCAGAGCCCACCCCATATGGCTCAGGAATGCTTAGCCATGAGGGTCCCAGACAGACTTTTAAACACCCCTAAAATTGGCTGGGAAATAAACCAGTCTTTCCTAAACAGCACAGTATGACCGTGAGCAGTGGGAACACTAATTCTGGGAGGAAACCTCACACTGTACTCACCACAGTAACACAACTGACAGAAGACTGTGGTCAGACACGGCACCATTACTGCTCTCAGGTTACTCCTGTACAAATCACAAGGACGTTATAATCGGGCACAGCACTCCTCTTTCTAAAGTCCCTCTTCTACAAGATCACAGATAACAATGAGACTCACCACTTACGGGAGGCAGAGGTGGTTTAGTAGGAGAACTCTCGCCTCCCGTGCAGGAGACCTGGGTTCAATTCCCGGCCACTACACCTCATAGGCAGCCACCACCCATCTGTCAGTGGAGGCTTGTCTGTTGCTATGACGCTGAACAGGTTTCAGAGGAGCTTCCAGACTAAGACAGACTAGGAAGAAAGGCCTGGCAATCTACGTCCAAAAATCAGCCAATGAAAACCCTGCAGATTACAACAGTCTGATCTGCAAGTGATCATGGGGACGGCACAGGACCAGGTAGCATTTCTCTCCACTGTGCGTGAGGAGGCGATGAGTCAGAAGCCTACCTGACAGCAGCCAACAGCCACTTAGAGTAACGACAGTTTGTCAGCACTGCCCTTGAGTGGATCCTGCACTCACGGTCCAGGACTCACCCAAATGGCCTTCCCTGGCTAGCCGTGACCAGCTCTCCTCTCACGTAAAGCAGCCTGCTCCTGGGATCAGATGGGGCTCATGCTGGGGGGGAGAGCGTGCCTGGCCGAGCCGCTCACAGCACAGAATGGTCTTGTGTGTCCATGAAATGATACGCTGTCAGTGGCGAGAAACTGCGGTGGAAAATTCCCTGAGGATTGTATTACGTTTGCACATGGACAGTGGCCATGGGGAGGGTACACCCAGGGCTGAGGGTGAGCTCATGATGAGCAGGTGGTCGGCTAATGCCGGGAAACCAGGATCATAGCACCAGTGCTGATTACTGGGGGGGCTTTGTGAGAAATTCTGACCCTTTATAAGCACAATACTCATAGGATGCTAGAATCAATATCTGCCATTAAAAAAACTTTTTTTTTTAATAAAAAAAAAATGTCATTGGAATTTGGATCGGAAGTGCATTGTATGTATAGATGGCTTTTGGTAGAATAGACATTTTACTATGTTAAGTCTTCCTATCCATGAGCAAGGTATGTTTTTCCACTTAAGTAGGTCCTTTTTAGTTTCTTGCAGTAGTACTTTGTAGTTTTCTTTGTATGGGTCTTTTACATCTTTGGTAAGATTTATTCCTAAGTATTTTATCTTCTTGGGGGCTACTGTGAATGGTATTGATTTGGTGATTTCCTCTTCGATGTTCTTTTTGTTGATGTAGAGGAATCCAAGTGATTTTTGTATGTTTATCTTGTAACCTGAGACTCTGCCAAACTCTTCTATTAGTTTCAGTAGTTTTCTGGAGGATTCCTTAGGGTTTTCTGTGTATAAGATCATGTCATCTGCAAATAGAGATACTTTTACTTCTTCCTTGCCAGTCTGGATGCCCTTTATTTCTTTGTCTAGCCTAATTGCTCTGGCTAGGACCTCTAGCACAATGTTGAATAAGAGCGGTGATAAAGGGCATCCTTGTCTGGTTCTCGTTCTCAAGAGAAATGCTTTCAGGCTCTCTCCATTTAGAATGATGTTGGCTATTGGCTTTGTATAGATGCCCTTTATTATGTTGAGGAATTTTCCTTCAATTCCTATTTTGCTGAGAGTTTTTATCATGAATGGGTGCTGGACTTTGTCAAATGCCTTTTCTGCATCAATTGATAAGATCATGTAGTTTTTGTCTCTTATTTATATGGTGGATTACATTAATGGTTTTTCTAATATGAAACCAGCCTTGGATACCTGGTATGAATCCCACTTGGTCATGGTGGATTATGTTTTTTGATATGTTGTTGAATTCTATTGGCTAGAATTTTGTTGAGGATTTTTGCATCTATGTTCATGAGGGATATAGGTCGGTAGTTTTCTTTTTTTGTGTTGTCTTTACCTGGTTTTGGTATCAGGGACATGGTGGCTTCATAGAATGAGTTTGGTAGTATTCCGTCCTTTTCTATGCTTTGAAATACCTTTAGTAGTAGTGGTGTTAACTCTTCTCTGAAAGTTTGATAGAACTCTGCAGTGAAGTCGTCCAGGCCAGGGCTTTTTTTTTTGGTGGGAGTTTTCTGATTACCTTTTCAATCTCTTTTTTTGTTATGGGTCTATTTAGTTGTTCTACTTCTGATTGTGTTAGTTTAGGTAGGTGATGTTTTTCTAGGAATTCATCCATTTCTTCTAGGTTTGCAAATTTGTTAGAGTACAATTTTTCGTAATAATCTGATATGATTCTTTTAATTTCAGTTGGGTCTGTTGTGATATGGCCCTTCTCGTTTCTTTTTCAGGTTATTTGTTTCCTTTCCTGTATTTCTTTAGTCAGTTTGACCAATGGTTTATCAACTTTGTTAATTTTTTCAAAGAACCAGCTTTTGGCTTTGTTAATTCTTTCAATTGTTTTTCTGTTCTCTAATTCGTTTAGTTCAGCTCTAATTTTTATCATTTTTTTTCTTCTGGTCCCTGATGGATTCTTTTGTTGCTCGCTTTCTATTTGTTCAAGTTGTAGGGATAGTTCTCTGATTTTGGTTCTTTCTTCTTTTTGTATGTGTGCATTTATCGATACAGATTGACCTCTGAGCACTGCTTTTGCTGTGTCTCAGAGGTTTTGATAGCAAGTGTTTTCATTCGCATTGCGTTCTATGAATTTCTTTATTGCCTCCTTAATGCCTTCTATAACCCAGTCTTTTTTGAGCAGGGTATTGTTCATTTTCCAAGTATTTGATTTCTTTTCCCTGATTTTTCTGTTATTGATTTCCACTTTTACGGCCTTGTGGTCTGAGAAGATGCTTTGTAATATTTCGATGTTTTGGATTCTGCAAAGGTTTGTTTTATAAACTAATATGTGATCTATTCTAGAGAATGTTCCATGTGCACTAGAAAAAAAAGTATACTTTGCAGCTGTTGGGTGGAGTGTTCTGTATAGGTCTAGGAGGTCAAGTTGGTTGATTGTAGCAATTAGGTCTTCCTTGTCTCTATTAAGCTTCTTACTGAAAGTCCTACCCTTCTCTGAAAGTGGTGCATTGAAGTCTCCTACTATAATTGTGGAGGTGTCTATCTCACTTTTCAGATCTGTTAAAGTTTATTTTATGTATCTTGCAGCCCTGTCATTGGGTGCATAAATATTTAATATGGTTATATCTTCCTGATCAATTGTCCCTTTTATCATTATGTAGTGTCCTTCTTTATCCTTTGTGGTGGATTTAACTTTGAAGTCTATTTTGTCAGAAATTAATATTGCTACTCCTGCTCTTTTTTGATTGTTGTTTGCTTGATATATTTTTTTCCATCCTTTGAGTTTTAGTTTGTTTGTGTCTGTAAGTCTAAGGTGTGTCTCTTGTAGGCAGCATAAAGATGGATCGTGTTTCTTTATCCAGTCCGAGACTCTCTGTCTCTTTATTGGTGCGTTTTGTCCATTTACATTCAGTGTAATTTTATGTGTTTAGTGCTGTCGTTTTGATGCGTTTTTGTGTGTTATTGACAATTTCATTTTTCCACTTACTTTTTTGTGCTGAGACGTTTTTCTTTGTAAATTGTGTGTTCCTCATTTTCATAGTAGTCAAATTTATGTTTGCTGAGTCATTGTTTTTCTTGGTTTTTATTTTGAGTTATGGAATTGTTAGACCTCTTTGTGGTTACCTTAATATTTACTCCTATTTTTCTAAGTAAAAACCTAACTTGTATTGTCCTATCTAGCCTTGTTTTTCTCTCCATATGGCAGTTCTGTGCCTCCTGTATTTAGTCCCTCTTTTTGATTATCATGATCTTTTACATAATGACTTCAATGATTCCCTGTTTTGAGCATTTTTTTCTTTTTAAAATTAATCTTAATTTGTTTTTGTGATTTCCTTATTTGAGTTGATATCAGGATGTTCTGTTCTGTGACCTTGTGTTGTGCTATTATCTGATGTCATTGATTTTCTGACCAAACAATTTCCTTTAGTATTTCTTTTAGCTTTGGTTTGGTTTTTGCAAATTCTCTAAGCTTGTGTTTATCTGTAAATATCTTAATTTCGCCTTCATATTTGAGAGAGAGTTTTGCTGGATAAATGATCCTTGGCTGGCAGTTTTTCTCCTTCAGTACTGTATATATGTCATCCCATTGCCTTCTTGACTGCATGGTTTCTGCTGAGTAGTCTGAACTTATTCTTATTGATTCTCCTTTGTAGGAGACCTTTCGTTTATCCCTGGCTGCTTTTAAAATTTTCTCTTTATCTTTGGTTTTGGCAAGTTTGATGATAATATGTCTTGGTGATTTTCTTTTTGGATCAATCTTATATGGGGTTCGATGAGCATCTTGGATAGATATACTTTTGTCTTTCATGATGTCAGGGAAATTTTCTGCTAACAGATCGTCAACTATTCTCTCTGTATTTTCTGTTATCCCTCCTTGTTCTGTAACTCCAATCACACGCAAGTTATTCTTCTTGATAGAGTCCCACATGATTCTTAGGGTTTCTTCATTTTTTTAAATTCTTTTATCTGATTTTCCTTCAAGTATAAAAAAAAATTTTTTTATTTTTATATTGGTGTCCATTGCTTTATCCTCCAACTCCCCCACTCTGCATTCCAATTCCTCGATTCTGCTCCTCTGACTTCCTTTTGAGTTGTCTAATTCCGTAATTTTCTGTTAATCTTTTGGATTTCTGAATGCTGTCTCTCTATGGATTCTTGTAGCTTATTAATTTTTCCACTATGTTTTTGAATAATCTTTTTGATTTCTTCAACTGCTTTATCAGTGTGTTCCTTGGCTTTTTCTGTAGATTGCCTTATTTCATTTTTGAGGCCATCCCTGATGTCTTGAAGCACTCTGTAAATTAGTGTTTTTATATTCTGCATCTGGAAATTCCAGGATTGTATCTTCATTTGGGAAAGATTTTGATTCTTTAATTTGGGGAGTTGTAGAAGCAATCATGGTCTGCTTCTTTATGTGGTTTGATATCGACTGCTGTCTCCGAGCCATCTATAAGATATTGTAATGATTTATTTTATATTTGCTCACTAAGTCGTATCTTGTTTTGTTTTCTTTCGATATACGTAGATGGGCTACTAGATTGTGCTGTCTTGATTGTTGTAGCCTTTGAATCACTTATGTCCTCTTACCAGCTAGTTTGTGCCAATACCAGAAATATAAGCCTAAGCGTCCATTCACTATTCTTGAGTAGAATCTGATTTTGGGTCACCAAGTGTGTGGGGTAGACTGTCACGTATTCACTTACAAGAGTAGTGGTGATAGTTGTGTGCACCAGATTCTAGTAGCAGCAGGGGGTCACATTCCAGGTGGGGCAGGATGCTGATAGGCTTCCCCCAAGTGCCAGTGAGGTAGGTGTGTCTCTATTCCTAACGCCCTTTGGTGGGTAGGCTCTGCAGCTGTACCTTAGGCACCCAATGCATGTACCTCTACAGATTGGTAGATGTCACTATCCTTAGACCCCTATGGCAGGAGGTTAGGTGGTTTGGGTGGAGCTTCAGCCCTTAGTTCCCTGTTGTGGATCAGTGAGGGCTCTGTTTAATAGGTAGAGATATCAGACCTGGGAAACTTGTCTTTCTAGTAATCTGCTAAAACAATTACAGTCAGATCACTATCAGAAATGCCTTTGCATTATAATAGCCACCTTGTTCCCTGTAGGGATGAAAGCCCAAGACTGTGGATCTCATATGCTTGGTTGGAGCTGGTTCTGTATTTTTAGTCCAATTTCGGGAAGTCAGGGAAGGATTCTTGGTCCCTGGGTTTTTTGTAGCTGCTTCTCTCAGGCCAGGAGAATGGGTTAGGAAAAGACAAAACAAACAAAGAAACAAAAACCTCAGAGCACTTCACTCTCTGGCCCAGAAAATTCCAATGTTAATGAAGCCGCCTGGGAAGGGGAGGGGAAGGATCAGATAGATAGGAGAGAGTAGCGCCCAGGAATATAGACAAAGTTACTTAACTTGCTTGGTGAAGACTGTTTTATCTGAGATTCCCTAGGGGCAGGTAGCCTGTGTTCATTGGCTGGGTCGAGATTGCCCCCGGGGGTCAGGCCCGTGTCCTGTGCATGTGCTGCCTCAGAAGCCGTGGTCAGTTCCTCCGCTCCTGGTCCAAAGTTCAGTGCCACAGCTCCCCGGCTGGGATGCTGCACTCCTGGCTCCAAAACCAGTCACTGCCTCCTGGTGACTTCTCCTCCTGTCAGCCGCATCACTGCCCTGCCTGCATGCACTGGCTGGGCTTCCCCCGAGGTCACTTCAGGGGGCTAGAGCTATGTCCTGTGTTTGCACCATCTCAGGATGCCATGCTAAGCTCCCCTATGCCCAGTCCAAAACCCGGCACCAAGGTTTTCTGACTGGGACGCTGGCTCCAGGCTCGGAAAACAGTCGCTGCTTCCCGTGGTTGCTAGTTCATTCTCTTGTTAGCCCCATCAGTGTGCAGCCTGCTTGCACTGGCTGAGTCTCTACGGAGGTTACCTCAGGGGGCTAGGGGTTAGGGCTGTGTCCCTTGCCTGCCCCGCCTCAGCAAGCAGCTACCAGCCCCACCACTCGGCACCAGGGGACTACGAGGGCTCAAGGCTATGGAGTGGGTTGCGGGTTCCAGAAGAGGTTGCTGGTTCAGGGCGCAGCTTTTCGTTCACCTGTCACTCAGGTCAACTCTTTAGATCTGTGTTTGATGGTCAGGGTTCGTAGATTGTCATGCATGTGATCGATTCACTTGTTTTTCTGAGTCTTTGTTGCAAGAGGGATCTAAGGTAGCTTCTACCTAGTCAACCATCTTGGCCTCGCCTCCTAAATCTATTCTTGAGATAGTTTCCATATTCAGGTAGGATATACTCAAGGTCATACCTTGGCTCTCGTGGACTCGTTTTAATTTTCTTCAGCTTCAACTTGTGTAGGAGCCATTTATGGTCTGTCCCACAGTCAGCCCCTGGCCTTGTTCTGACTAATGATACTGAGCTTCTGCATTGTCTCTTTCCACATATGTAGTTGATTTGATTCCTGTGTTTTCCAACTGGTGAGGTCCATATGTATAAAAAAAAATATGTATAGTCACCGTTTATTTTGTCTCAAAAAAGGTATTCGCAGCAAAGAAGTTGCTGGTGTTACAAAATTCTATCATGTGATCTGCAGCATCGTTTCTATCACCAAGTCCAAATTTTCCAACTACCAGTCCTTCTTCTTCATTTCCAACTTTCACATTCCAATTGCCAGTAATTATCAATGCATCTTGACTGCATGTTTGATCAACTTCATATTGCAGAAGTTTGCAAAAATGTTCGATTTCTTCATCTTTGGCCTTAGTGGTTGGTGCATAAATTTGAATAATAGTCATGTTAACTGATCTTCCTTGTAGGCCTATGGATATCATCCTATCACTGACAGCATTGTACTTCAGGATAAATCTTGAAATGTTCTTTTTATGATGAGGATGGCGCCATTCCTTCTCAGTTCGTCATTCCTGGCATAGTAGGCCATATGATTGTCCTATTCAAAATTCCAACACCAGTCCATTTCAGCTCATTAATGCCTAGGATATCTATCTTCATGTGTTCCATTTTATTTTTGACAGCTTCCAATTTCCTAGATTCATACTTTGTAAATTCCACTTTCAGATTATTGATGAATGTTTGCAGCTCGCTCTTCTCATTTTGAGTTGTGCCACACCAGCAAATGGAGTTTCCGAAAGCCTGACTCCTTTCACATCATTAAGGTCAACTCTACTTCAAAGAGGCAGCTCTTCTCTAGCCATATTTTGCGTGCCTTCCAACCCGAGGGACTCATCTTCTGGTACTACATCAGACCATGTCCTGCTGCTATTCATCATGTTTTCACTGGCCAGTTTTTTCACAAGTAGAATGCCAGGTCCTTCTTCCTAGTCTGTCTTAGTCTGGAAGCTCCCCTGATACCTGTCCACCAAGGGTGACTTTGGAATTCTGGTGGTAAATCTTCCGGTATCACAGCAACACACTGTGAGTGGAAATTATTAATATGTACTTTTTTAACAAATGGGTATATTGAAACTCAGAGAAAATTTGGATGTATCAAGAAACAGCTAGTTAGAGTCAAAGAATGTTCAATATTCCAAGTGATTCATTCCCATTCCAATACTCGTTTTACTATACTCTTAACAACTTGAGGTAGGTTAAATGGTTCTAATTAATACTCTTGTTTTTAGTTCACAAGTTTCTCAGCATGAAAAATGACAGAACTTTTTTTATGTTTAGGCTGAACCCCAGAATTTTCAGACAAGAATTCTTAAAACCAGATGGAGAAAGCTAGTCAGTGAAGAGAAATAAAACTATCAGAACAGGGTTTTCATCCATTCTGCTAAGAGTGCATGTGTGTGTGTGAGGATGGGTGAAGTGGGTGCCGACGTGCAGAGGCTTTTGTGCACATATGCTCATGTATGTGTACATCTTGGTTTATTAAAACCAATCAAACCAAACCTGTTGCTGTCAAGTCGATTCTGACTCCTAGGGACCCTATAGGACAGAACGGAACTGCCCCATAGGGTCCAAGGAGTGCCTGGTGGATTTGAACTGCTGACCTCTTGGTTAGTAAAGTGTGGTGAATGATGCTTTCATTCTTTGTGCCTTGTGGAAAATACTTTAATCCACATAAAATACTCCATTTGGCCTTGATGCTGAACAAACAGCCCTATCTATGTCAATTTTAAATCACAACATGTCTATTGGGAATCAAGGCTCATGCTTGTAGATCTAAGGATTTTTTTTTAGTTCATTTACCATTTCTTTATATTTCTAAAGAGTTGATGTTTCAATCTTCTGGGCAGAGGGGAAGAATTATCATGCTTAAAAATAAAAAGAATGGTTTTCAAAATTTCTTGCAACTCAACAACTACACCAGATAATTCTCCTTTATTTGTGAAGCTCTAGCTAATTTTTTAGCTAAAGGCCTTATATAGCAGAAAGTCACGTGAAAGAGAAATTGAAATTTGTCTGTTTGGAAAAAATGCTGCATACTCCAGCTCAGTCCCTTAGCCAGCTATATCGTGAATTTGACCAAGGTTCTTCTATTCTTTGAGCTAAAAATTCATTCCTGATTCAAAGTGTTAATAATAAGAATTATAGCTAACATTTGAGTGCCTACTTGAGCATGGCTTTATGCTAGTCGTTCAAATATTACTTAATCCCCATTCTAAGCCTATGAATTGATTACTGTTCTCACCATTTTACAGGTGAAGGAAATGATGTGTAAAGAGTTTATGCCACTTTTTCAAAATTAGACAGTAATTTGCAAAGCTGGGCCTTGTTTACAGACCTCTCTGACTAGAACTCCAATATTTTATCACATTTCTATGATGTCACATTTCTGACTAGTCAAGAAAGCTAGACTTCAGACCCTAGGCATCATTTTGAAGCATGTTGAAGGAGGCATTCACAGACATTGAAATCAGAAAAACCTGAAATTTATTCTTGGCTTCACTTTGAGAAATTAGTTGAATTCTTTGAATCTTAATTTCTTCATATGCAGAAAGCTTAGTCATATCTATCACACAAGGCTGGAAGATTAAATGATAAAACACACACAAATATTTACCATATAATGTCCACAAATATAATTACTTTTCATAATCTAAGTTCCAAAATTGCACTTTTGTTATATTTATTTTGGTTCCATTTTAACTAGAACTAGAAGACAAAAGGTGTTCAGGAACTAAGACTGCTCTCCCAACAACGCCTTCTCTCTACACCCTATATCCCCCTCTCTGATGTCCATATACCCACACAAACATACATATGCAAGCACACATACACACATACACAGCTGTCTGTGATCTAGTTCCAGGCCCTTCACATATCCTTTTTCCTTACCTGTGTATGGCAGATTTTTTTCTAAGGAAGACATTATGTGGAACATTTTGATTGTGGAAAGATAAGCCCTAAGACAATAGTTTGAAAAGTAGAGATACGAGATAAGGAGGAAAACTTTGCTTTTATTAGCAGACTAAGATTTTAAGATTTTGGGGGCTGTTCAGATGAAAAAGGAGACAGAAAGAGAGAAAGATGGAGAGGTTAAGAAGTGCACACTAATATATATATATAAACCCAGTGCCATCGAGTCGATTCCGACCCATAGCGACCCTATAGGACAGAGTAGAACTGCCCCATAGAGTTTCCAAGGAGCGCCTGGCAGATTCGAACTACCGACCCTTTGGTTGGCAGCTGTAGCACTTAACCACTATGCCACCAGGGTTTCATATACATACTGAAGAGATGAATAAAAAAAATTTAATGCCAGAGGCCTAAGGTTGAAATAGCCAGTGAGAAAATCTCAGCGTTGGGAAGGGCTGATGGACTTTCCTCTTCCTAGAACATTGACAGGTTCATTCTCTCTCTTATGATTACATTGGGCCATTTTCTGAGTTCTCGTCAAGAGGATATTGAGAGAAGTGATATTTTCCACTTTCTGGCTTGGCCCAGAAGCACCCTTGACCATACTCCATGGGCTCTCTGCTTGTCCACTGGCTGAATGCAGAAAATTCACCAAAAGATTCCAAAGAGACCCTGGAGATGGTAGAATCATAAGATGGAAGGAGCATGGATCTCTGATCACTATTTGCAGAAGAGCCACTGCCTTGAATTGAACTATGAGGTCAACACACTATAAAATTTTATTTTGTTAAGACCCTGAGTTTCAAAATAACAGCTAACATTAATCACTCTAACATAGTTAAATCCATTCTGTACATCAGCAACCCAGAGAGACTCTGGATCATAATATATGAGAATGGGAGTAAGAAGTATGGCTGAAAGCATAGGTAATATTAAGATTTTTAAGAAGCAAGAGGGTGGAGAGGGCAATACGGTAAGTTAAACTGCTCTCCATCTTCCTATGCCTAATGGAGAAAGTACAGATAACTGCATTCACCCTGTCAAAATTCTAGACTGCTCTTTTCTAAAGAAATGGAACAAAATATTTGGATAAAACTGTGTATGTTATAGTCCACTATAAACCATTCTCCGTTGAAGTATTTGCCATGGCTGGAAGCAGGCCAGAAGCAGGTTACGCATCACTTGAGAGAGAAGCTGGCCATCTGATAATCCCTGCACTGTCTCACATAGAACAACCAGTCCAACAGTTCTACTTAGTGGGAACATCTAGCCAAAACAGATCTAGGTGTACAATAGCAGAGGAAACTCATATGTATTACTCAGTATTTTCAGCTTAAACATAAATGGACAAACAAGGATCAAATGATAAGAAACACCAACAACATAAAGAAGGACAATAAGAATGAGTATATGTGCTAATTAACTCTTCAGGTAAATTTGAGATTATACTTATTTATTCATTAATTTTAAAAATGCTTATTGAACACTCACTATGTGTCAGGCTCTTCAGGATGATGATGATATATTGGTGAAACAGGCAGACAAGGCTTCTACCATCATGGGGCTTAATTTTCTATACCCTTTGCCTTTGAGTTGATTCCAACTTATAGCGACCCTGTTTTCAATGGGGCAAGTGAAAAAGAAGCACATAAAATCAATAAATAAGATCAATTCCTACTGAGAAAAAGTCTGTGGACAAAATAAAACAGCATAATGATATACAGACTCACTGAAAGAGGGCTACTTAGAATAAAATGATCAAGGAAAATGTTTCTGATTAGGTGATTGTTGAGATGAGAATTTAATGAGAAGGAGCCAGCCATGAAAGATCTTGGGACACTGTATTTTGGGGGAGAAGTCAATTAATGCAGAGGTCATAGAGCAAGGAAGGTCTTGGTAAGTTCAAGAAATAGAAAGAAAGTCATCATAGTCGGAGCAAGGGTTGAAAGAAGGGTTTCAATTTCAGGCATTTCTCCAAAACCTCAATGTAGCATACTTATTGCTTTATTTAAAAAAATCCAGTTGATTCTGACTTATAACAACCCTATAGGACAGAGTAAAACTGCCCCATAGGGTTTCTGAAGCTATAAATCTTTATGGAAGCAGACTGCCACATCTTTTTCTTGCAGAATGGCTGGGGGGTTTGAACAGCTGACTTCTGGTTAGCAGCCAAACACTTAACCACTGCGCCACTAAAAAAAAAAATACAATCAGCAATTGGTCCCTGATTTACTATCAGAAAGCCTTGAGTCCAAGGGTGGGAAGACTCTTCAAGGAAATATCTTGTTTAGGAGGTGGAGTTGACATGGCATTATAGACGGACGCACCATGCTGTCCCGGTACAGCAAAGACCTGAAAAACTAAGTAAAACAGAGACAAACATCAATCCTGGAACCCTAAGCATCAAATGAAGAGATAAAGAACTCAACCAAGCACTGAATGGAGTGAGAAACTGACAGAGAACAGAGAGCTAGGAGAGATATGACAGGAGGTCCCCTATCAGCTAACACAGCACAGATTTGACATTTTGGACTCCTATTGGAGATCAGCAGACAGGGAGCACAGGAAAACAGCTTCGCAGAGCTCCCAGCATATATTGGTAACCAGTAATATATGCTTTCCTATCCCCACGCCCTTCTTTCCCCTGCTCGGCCTCTGCCAACTCCCAGTGGGCTGAGTGGCTGCAGCTCAGGAGGTGCTGGCTCTGTGTTGTATGGATTTACCCCACCCACACTGGCCTGCTCCTTCAGTGCCATTTCTTTGTTGCTGAGGTTGCTTTTTTCAGCTTCTTTTGGTTTCTTCTCTACCTCTCACCCCTTCCCTCTCCTGTCTCACAAACACCTGGCTCCATGTGCCATCTTTGCTTCTTCTTGACAGGCAGTGAAACTCAGCTTGCTTGGGGAACTGCATCCCTGATCCGTGTCACCACCCTGGTGGAATCCCTGGGACTTTTTTGTTTTTCTTCATTTCTCAACTTCTCATCTCTCTCTACTCATCTTCTTTTCCTGTCTCCTGAATACCTGGTGCTGTGTGCCATCTCTGCCCCTTCTAGCCAGGCTGTACTGCACGACTTGGGATCCAATTCCTGGTCTGTGCAGCTGCACCAGTGGGATCCCTAGAAGGCTTTTTTTTGTTTTGTTTTTGATTTTCTCTTTTGTCCTTTTTGGTTTTTTCAGTGCTCAGTTTCCCATCTCTCTCTACTTTCCTTCTTTTCCTGTCTCCTCAATACCTGGTACTGTGTGCTGTATACACCCCTTCTAGACGGGCTGTGTCCCAAGGCCTGGGAGTCATTTCCCTGGTCATCAGTATGATTCCTGGGGGCACTTTTTATCTCTTTTATTTATTTATTTATTCTTTTCTCTTTTTTCATCTTTGTTTTTCTTCATTTCTCTGTTCCTCATCTCTCTCTGCTTTTCTCCTTTTCCTGTCTCTTGAATACCTAGTGTTATGTGCCATCTCTGGCTGTTCTAGATGGACTGTGGCTGAGGCCTGGGAGCCACATCCCCAGTCACCAGTGGGATCATTCACGGCTTTTCTTTTTACATTTTTATTTACTTATTATTTTTTCTTTTTATTGTTTCCTTTTTTTCCTCTTCATTTCTTGGTTTCTCGTCTCCCCACTCCAATGGCAGGCTCCCTCAGAATTTTTTTTTTTTTTTTGCCCTGTTTCTCTCTCTTCTTTCCCATACCCAACTTACCTCCACACATCACAACCTCCCTTCCCCCCAGCCTATCTGCACTGTGCATGGAACATCCAGCCCCAAGAAGCACAGGCATAGCCTACTGGAACCTGCCTTGCACTGATCCCTGGCCCACCCTCTCGGCCCCAGTATGTGCCACAAACAGCCCATCCCAGCTCCTCCCCTTCAGCTAGACCTTCCTTGCTACACCATAGGTGAATGACTGAACCTTCCCATTGGACAAGGAGTTGGAAAGTATCATGTCCAAGTCAAGAAAACAACAAAAAATGCACAATTCACCTGCTCAGACATAACCAAATAAAATAAAAAGCAGGATGAGACAAACAAATCTACAATCAATAAAAGAAGAATGTAACTACTGAATGTCCCAAAGACAGCAGATAACACCAAAACATATGAAAATACAGGACAGGGTGGTTCCAGTAGTCATCCAAAATAAAACACCAGATGAATTTCTAGTACAAGAAAAGGTACTGGAACTACCCAACAGGGAATTCAAATACCTAATATTCAGAGCTATCCAAGAGAGGAAGCAAAAAGCAGACAAAAATGAGAAAAAATAAACAAATTCATGGAAAACACAGTCCAAAAATATGAAAAAATTCAGGAAAACAATACAGAAAAAAATGTGAAAATAAATTCACAACTAGAAATTGAACAAAAACAACAATTAGAAATCCAAAAAATAAACAAGATTTCAGAAATGGACAGTGTCATAGGTCTGAGGAGCAAGTTTGAAACAATGGAAGACAGGATCAGCAAAATTAAAGACAAATACTTGGATACAACTTTGTTTGAAGAAAAACCAGAGAAAAGAATGAAGAACTCTGTGAATGACGTGGGATACAATCAAAAGCAAAAATCTGCAAGTGATTGGAGTTCCAGAACAGGGGCAGAAAGTGGAAAACACAGAGAGGATCATTGAAGAATTGCTGACAGAAAACTTTCCTAATATCATGAAAGATGAAGAAGCTCAATGAACCCCATATAGGATAGACTCCAAAAGAAAATCACCAAGGCATATCATAATCACACTCACTAAAATCAAAGATAAAGAAAGAATCCTGAGAGCAGCTCAAGAAAAATGAAAAGTCACATACAGAGGGGAAACAATAAGACTAAGCTCTGATTATTCAGCAGAAACCATGCAGTCAAGAAGGCAATGGGATGACATACACAACAGCTTGAAAGAAAAAAATTGCCAACCAATAATAATATATCCTGCAAAACTCTCGTTCAAATATGATGGAGAAATTAGGACATTCCAGAAAAATAATAATTAAGAGAATATGTAAAAACCTAGCAAAACTTACAAGAATTATTAAATGGAGTCCTTCGGTTTGAGAACAAACTATCAGACGACAGCATGAACCTAGGAAGAAAGATCACACCAGCCAGGTACTAACCTAGGAAATGAACTCTCAAGGACTATTCAAAACCAAAATATTTACAATAGGGAGCCAGAGAGGTTAATTTGTAAATTACAACAACATTAGAACAATAAAAGAGGGAATAAATGGCATAGGTATAGAGCTTTCTAATGTAGAGGAAAGCAAGGTGATACCAAGTGATAATAGACTGGTTCAACCTAGGAAGATAAGGGTAAATTTCAAGGTAGGAACAAAGAAAGTTAACAAACCTACTCATCAAAATAAAGAAGAAAAACATAAAGTCTCAGTAAAAACAAAATTGACAAAAACAAAAGAAATGAAAAAAAAATCAGCACCACAAAAAAAAAAAAAAAGCATTACAAAATGACAGCAATAAACTCACAACTATCAATAATTACACTGAACGTAAATGGCCTAAATGCAACCATAAAGAGACACAGAGTGACAGAATGGATTAAAAAACAGGGTCCATCAATATGCTGTCTACAAGAGACACACCTTAGAAACAAAGATGTAAATTTATTAAAAATCAAAAGATGGAAAAAAATATATCAAGCAAACAGCTACCAAAAAGAGCAGGAGTGGCAACACTAGCCTCAGATAAAAAAAACTTTAAAACAAAATTCACCATAAAAGATGAAGGGCACTATATAACAATAAAAGGGAATATCCATCAAGAAGAAATAAGCATAATAAATATCTACACCCAACTTCAGGGCTCTAACATACATAACACAAACTCAGAACTGAAAAGAGAAATTGACAGTTCCACAATAATAGTAGGAAATTTCAACACACCACTCTTGGTAATGGATAAAACATCTAGAAAGAAACTCAGCATAGATACAGAAGATCTAAAGTACACAATCAGCCAACTTGAACTCATAGGCATATATAGAACACTCCACTCAATAGCTGCAAAGTACACATTCTTATCCCACGCACATGGAAATTTCTCCAGAACAGACCACATCTTAGGCCACAAAGCAGCCCTCAAAAAAGTCCAAAACACTGAGATAATACAAAATATCTTCTCCAATCACAATACCATTAAACTAAACAACAGGAAGAGCAAGGAAAAAAAAAAATCAATTACATGGGAACTGAATGACACCCTGTTTAAAAACCACTGTGAAATACAAGAAATCAAAGATGGAATAAAAAAAATTCCTAGAATTAAACAAGTATGAGAACACGTCGTACCAAAACCTTTGGGAAACAGTATAGGCAGCCCTCAGAGGTCAATTTATAGCAATAGATGCACACATCAAAAAAGAAGAAATGGACAAAATCAAGTCATTAGCTACACAACTCAAACAAATACAAAGAGAACAGCAAAAGAAGCCCACAGCCATGAGAAGAAAGGAAATAATAAAGATCAGAGCAGAAATAAATGAAAATAGAAAAAATAGAATCAACAAAACCAAAAGTTGGTTCTTTGAAAGGATCAACAAAATTGATAAACCACTGGTCAAACTGACAAAAGAAAAACAGGAGAGGACACAGATAGCCCAAATAAGAAATGAAATGGAGGACATTACAACAGGCCCAACTGAAATAAAAAGGATCATAACAGAGTATTACGAAAAACTATACTCCAACAAAGTACAACCAGAATGCTCCTTAGAAGCAAGGATGGTGAGACTACGTCTCACATACTTTGGACATGTTATCAGGAGGGATCAGTCCCTGGTGAAGGACATTACGCTTGGTAAAGTAGAAGGTCAGCAAAAAAGAAGACCCTCAATGAGAAGGATTGACACAGTGGCTGCAGCAATGGGTTCAAGTGTAGCAACAATTGCATGGATGGCTCAGGACTGGGCTGTATTGTGTTCTGTTGTGTATAGGGCTGCTATAAGTTGGAACAAACTCGACAGCACCTAACAACCAGATAAAGACACAATAAAAAAGGAAAATTACAGACCAATATCTCTCATGAATACAGGGGCAAAAATTCTCAACAAAATTCTAGCCAATAGAGTTCAGCATCATATCAAAAAAATAACACATCACAACCAAGAAGGATTCATACCAGGTTTGCAAGGATGGTTCAACATTAGAGAATCAATGAACGTAATCTATCACATAAATAAAAACAAAGAATCACATGATCATCTCAGTCTACCCAGAAAAGGCATTTGACAAAGTCCAACACCCATTCTTGAAAAAAAACTCTCAATAAAATAGGTATATAAGGGAAATTCCTCAGCATAATAAAGGACATTTTTACAAAACCAACAGCCAACATCATTCTTAATGGGAAGAGGCTGAAAACATTCTGCTTGAGAATAGGACAAGACAAGGATGCCCTTTATCACCACTTCTATTTAACATTGTGGTGGAAATCCTAGATAAAGCAATAAGGCAAGAAAAGGAAACAAAGGGCATTCAGATTGGTAATGAAGAAGTAAAACTGTTCCTATTTTCAGATGATACGATACTATACATAGAAAACTCAGAAGGGTCCACGAGAAAACTACTGGAACTAATAGAAAGATTCAGCAGAGTAGCAGGATTTAAGATAAACATGCAAAAATCAGTTAGATTCCTATACACCAATAAAGAGAATGATGAAAAAGATATCAGGAAAATAATATAATTTATAACAGCCCCTAAAAAAATAAAATACTTGGGAATAAATCTAACCAGGGATGTAAAAGAACTATACAAAGAAAACTGCAAAACACTACTGCAAGAAACCAAAAGAGATCTACATAAATGGAAGAACATGCCATGCTTATGGATAGGTAGGCTCAACATTGTGAAAATGACAATTCTACCCAAAGCAATATACAAATACAATGCAGTCCTGATCCAAATACCAACAACATTCTTTAAAGGTATGGAAAAACTAATCATTAACTTTATATGGAGAGGGAAGAGGTCCCCCAATAAGTAAAGGACTGTTGAAGAAGAAGAATAAAGTAGGAAGACTTGCACTACCTAACCTCAGAACCTACCATACAGCTATGGTAGTCAGAACAGCCTGGTGCTAGTATGATGACAGATACACTGACCAATGGAACCGAATTGAGAACTCAGAGGTAAATTCATCCATCTATGGTCACCTAGTATTCAACAAGTTCTTAAAGTCCATCAAAAGGGGAAAACGGTGCTGGTAAAACTGAATATCCATCTGCAAAAAAAATGAAAAGGGACCCATACCTCACACTATATATCAAAACTAATTCAAACTGGATCAAAGATCTAAATATAAAGCCAAAAACTAAAAAGATCATAGAAGAAAAAATAGGATCAACTCTAGAGGCCCTAATACATGGCATTAACAGGATAAAAACCAAAACTAACAATACACAGCTTGAGAAAGGCTGAGCATGTTCTTCCCTTTTGGCTTTCTATCTCCAGATCTTTGCACATGACATTATAATACTTACTTTGTCTTCTTGAGCTGCCCTTTGAAATCTTCTGCTCAGTTCTTTTACTTCATCATTGTTTTATTTTGCTTTAGCTACTCGATGTTCAAGAGCAAGTTTCAGAGTCTCTTCTGACATTCATTTTGGTATTTTCTTTCTTTCCTTTCTTTTTACTAACCTCTTACTTCCTTCATGTGTGATATCCTTGATATCATTCCATAACCCATCTGGTCTTCGGTCATTATTGTTCAACGTGTCGAATCTGTTCTTGAGATGGTCTCTAATTCAGGTGAGATATACTCAAGGTCATACTTTGGCTCTTGTGCACTTGTTCTAATTTTCTTCAGTTTCAACCTGAACTTGCATATGAGCAAGTTCATGCAATTAGCCCCTGGCCTTATTAGGACTGATGATACTGAACTTTTCTATTGTCTCCTCCCAGAGATGTAGTCAGTTTGGTTCCTGTGTATTCCATCTGGTGATGTCACATGTATAGTCGCTGTTTCTGTTGGTGAAAAAAGGTATTTGCAGTGAAGAAGTCATTGGTCTTGCAAAATTCTATCATGTGATTGCTGGCATCATTTCTATCACCAAGGCCATACTTTCCAACAACTGATTCTTCTTCTTTGTTTCCAACATTCACATTCCAGTCACCAGTAATTATCAATGCATCCTGACTGCATGTTCAAATTGATTGAAATTGTTCAGACTGCAGAAGTTGGTAAAAATCTTCAATTTCTTCACCTTTGGCCTTAGTGGTTGGTAAATTTGAATAACAGTGGTATTAACTGGTCTTCCTTGTAGGTGTATGGATATTATCCTATCACTGACAGCGTTGTACTTCAGGATAGATCTTGAAATGTTCTTTTTAATGATGGATGCAATGCCATTCCTCTTCAAGTTGTCATTCCCAGCGTAGTAGACTATATGATTGTCCAATTCAAAATGGCGAATACCAGATTTCAGAGGGCGGCTGGAGAAGAAAATTTAAAGTATTATAATGACATGGGCAAAGAGCTGGAGATAGAAAATCAAAAGGGAAGAAATACTCAGAATTTCTCAAGGTGAAAGAACTGAAGAAAAAATTCAAGCCTTGAGTTGCAATAGTGAAGAATTCTATAGGGAAAATATTAAATGATGCAGGAAGCATCAAAAGAAGATGGAAGGAATACACAGAGTCATTATACCAAAAAGAATTGGTCAACATTCAACTATTTCAAGAGGTAGCATGTGATCAGGAACTGATGGTACTGAAGGAAGAAGTTCAAGCTGCACTGAAGCCACTGGTGAAAACCAAGGCCCCAGGAATTGATGGAATATCAATTGAGGTGTTTCAGCAAATGGATACTGCTCTGGAAGCACTTACTCATGTATGCCAAGAAATTCATAAGACGGCTACCTGGCCAACTGACTGGAAGAGATCCATATTTTTGCCTACTCCCAATAAAGGTGATCCAACTGAAAGCAAAAATTATCAAACACTATCATTAATATCACAGGCAAGTAAAATTTTGCTGAAGATCATCCAAAAGCAGATGTAGCAGTACATTGACAGGGAACTGCCAGAAATTCAGGCTGGATTCAGAAGAGGAAGTGGAATCAGGGATATCATTGCTGATGTCATGTGGATCCTGGCTGAAAGAAAAGATTACCAGAAAGATGTTTGCCTGTGTCTTATTAACTATGAAAAGACATTCAACTGTGTGGATCATAAGAAACTATGGATAATATTGTGAAGAATGGGAATTCCAGAACACTCAGTTTTGCTCATGAGGAACCTGTACATAGATCAAGAGGCAGTTGTTCAAACAGAACAAGGGCATTCTGAGTGATTTAAAGTCAGGAAAGATGTGCGTCAGGGTTGTATCCTTTCACCATACCTATTCAAACTGCATGCTGAGCAAACAATCCAAGAAGATGTACTCTATGAAAAGCAGGGTATCAGGATTGAAGGAAGACTTATTAACAACATGTGTTGTGCAGATGATACAACCTCACTTGCTGAAAGTAAAGAGGACTTAAAGCACTTAATGATGAAGATCAAAGACCACAGCCTTCCATATGGATTACACCTCAACATAAAAATAAATAAATAAATAAATAAAATAAAGAAAACAAAAATCCTCACAACTGGACCAATAAGCAACATCATGATAAACAGAGAAAAGATTGAAGTTGTCAAGGAGTTCATTTTCCTTGGATTTATAATTAACACCCATGGAAGCAGCAGTCAAGAAATCAGAGGACATATTGCATTGGGCAAATCTGCTGTGAAAGACTTCTTTACAGTGTTGAGAAGATGTCACCTTGAAAACTAAGGTGTGCCTGACCCAAGTCATGGTATTTTCAATCGCATCGTATGCATGCAAAATCTAGACAATGAATAAAGAAGCCCAAAGAAGAACTGATGCCTTTGAATTGTGGTGTTGGCAAAGAATATTGACTATACCATGGACTGCCAAAAGAACGGACAAATCTGTCTTGGGAGAAGTACAACCAGAATGCTTCTTAGAGGGAAGGATGGAGAGACTGTCTTACATGCTTTGGATATGTTATCAGGAGGGATCACTCCCTGGAGAAGGACATCATGCTTGGTAAAGTACAGGGTCAACAAAAAAGACAAAGACACTCAACAAGATAATTTGACACAGTGGCTGCAAAAATAGGCTCAAGCATAACAACAATGGTGCTGGACCAGCCAGTGTTTTGTTCTGTAGTACATAGGGCCTCTATGAGTCAGAATTGACTTGACAGCACCTAACAACAACAACAATACACAAACTCCAGAAGATAAGCTAGATAACTAGGACCTTCTAAAAATTAAACACTTACTCTCATCAAAACAATTTACCAAAGAGTAAAAATAGAACCTACAGACTGGGAAAAAAATTTGGGGTATTACAAATTCAATAAAGGTCTAATCTCTAAAATTTATAGGAATA
Source organism: Loxodonta africana (assembly GCF_030014295.1). NCBI lineage: Eukaryota > Metazoa > Chordata > Mammalia > Proboscidea > Elephantidae > Loxodonta > Loxodonta africana. The sequence continues at coordinate 100,197,611 of NC_087344.1, forward strand.
TCCAGCACCTCTACAACAAAGAGACAAATAATCTAATTATAAAATGGGCAAAAGAAATGGACAGACACCTCACCAAAGAGACATTCAAGCAGCTAACAGATACATGAGGAAATGCTTGAGATCACTAGCCATTAGCGGAATGTAAATCAAAACCACAAAGCGATACCATCTTACCCCGACATTACTGTCCTGAATCAAAAAAACAGAAAATAAAAAATGTTAGGGAGGCTGCAGGAAGATTCAAACTCTTATGCACTGCTGGTGGGAACGTAAAACTGTAAAACCATATTGGAAAATGCTATTGTGTGTCCTCAAAAAGCTAGGAATAGAAATAGTATATGATCCAGCAATCCCACTCTTAGTAATGTATCCTAGAGAAATAAGAGCAATCACACAAATAGACATATGCACACCCATGTTCACTGTAACATTGTTCACAATAGCAAAAAATGGAAACCACCTAGTTGCTCATCAAACTATGGTACATGCACACCATGGAGTACTAAGCAATGATAAAGAATACTGATGAATCTGCGAAGCATCTCATGACATGGATGAAACTGGATGGCATTATGCTGAGTGAAATAAGTTAATCACAAAAGGACAAATAGTGTATGAGACCACGACTATAAAAACTTATGAAAAAGTTTACACACAAAAAGAAACTATTTTTGATGGTTATGGGGGGGAGGCACGGGAATGGAAAAACACTAGACAATAGATAAGTGGTAACTTTGGCGAAAGGTAAGATAGTACACGATACTGGTGAAGCCAACACAACTTGTAGAAGGCAAGGTCATGGAAGCTCCAGAGACACATCCAAACTCCCTGAGGTACCAAATTAGTGGGCTGAGGGCTGTGGGGACCGTGGTCTCAGAGAACATTTAACTCAATCGGCATAACATAATTTATAAAGAAAACATACTACATTCTACTTTGGTGTGCAGCATCTGGGGTCATGAAAGCTTCTCAGTGGCCATCTAAGATACTCCATTGGTCTCATCCCTTTGGGAGAAAGGGAGAATGAAGAAAACAAAAGACACAAGGGAAAGATTAGGCCAAAGGATTAATGGGCCACGACAACCATGGCCTCCACCAGACTGAGTCCAGTACAACTAGATGGTGTCTCACTACAACTTCTCTCTGCTCTGACAGGGATCACAAAAGAGGGTCCTGGACAGAGCTGAAAAAAAAAAATGTAAAACAAAAATTCTAACTCACAAAAAAAGACCAGGCTTACCAGCCTGACAGAGACTGGAGAAACCCCAAGAGTATGGCCCCCAGACACAATTTTAGCACAGTAATGAAGTCACTCCAAAGGATTACCCTTTATCCAAAGATTAGATAGGTCCATAAAACAAAATGAAACTAAAGGGGCACAATAGCCCAGGGGCAAGGACTAGAAGCCAGCAGGGGACAGGAAAGCTGGTAATAGGAAACCCATGATCTAGACGGGAGAGTGTTGACATGTCATGGGGTTGTTAACCAATGTCATAAAACAATATGTGTACTGTTTAATGAGAAGCTAGTTCTGTAAACGTTCGTATAAAGTATAATTTAAAAAAAGGAAAGAAAATATCACATTTAACCTACCCAGTTTACAGATGAGAAAATAGAGACCCAAGAAGAAACGGGAAAATATCCACGGTTATCTATCCAGTTAGAAGCAGAATGAAACAGCCTAAGGCCTTTGCATACTGTCTTGTGGTCCTTTCAGGTTCCACCCAACCTTCTGGCTGTTCTCTATTGTGTGAATGGAAAGAGAAGGAGAATATTTGCAGTAGGAATTAGGTCTCTACCAGTTCTTCAGCTCTGGTTCCCGAACCTGGCTAATCATTGTCTGAAGAACTAGACAAACAATCAGATACATAAACCTCACCCTAGGAGATGCTGATTCAGAAGTGTAGTTGTAGGGCCCAAAAATCCATGTTTTATAAAGAATTCAAGGTAGTTATGATGATCATCAGATGTGTTAAAATACCAAGACACAGTGTATAAGTCCCTGATCTTGCATTCAGAGAACCTAGATTCTCATTCCAGCTTTCACAATTACTAACCATATGACTTAACATCTCTAACCCTCCGTTTCCTCATCTTAATAATAAGGACAATACCAGCCCTGCATATCTCATGGTATTTGGAGGGGAATCTCTATATCCCTGACCCCCATAATATCATAATTTTGATAGAGAGCTTTGTAAATAACTGTTTATATACAGTATATAAAGTGCTTTCCCTTTGGTCTTCACCATCTTTCCTATTATTCAGATGAGTCAAAGTCCATCTGAACAATATGAAAAAATTTCCCAATGTCAACCCTGGCTCTTCTCTCTCCAGTCTCAAGTCTCTCTCTACCTCATCATATTCTTTCTCTTCATCAGACTTTACCATCTATTTAGTTTATTTCAAAATAAAACTTATTATTTTAAAGTGCTTATTTGCCAATAAAGATGCTAGTTTAGATGCTCTTCAGGCAAAGAGATGGATGGCATGAGAGTTATTATTTTACATTATGTTAAAAGAAGAGTCAAAATAAAATCTCAAGTGAGAAAGACCCAAGGGCTACAAGTGGATCTTTTCGAAGGAAGTTTTGTTCCCCTCTAAAGAAGAATAATTTTAGAAGGTGCTGCCTCCCCTTTCCCTGCCCTTTTCTAAGTTTCCCTCCAGGAGCTATGAAATACTGTGTTAGAGCTAAACGTTTCCCTGTTGCATCGTAGATCCCAGCAAAACTCTAGGCTGGTACAAAGTGGTGCAGAGTAAAATCAGCACAAATGATGCTGACCGATCTAGTTCAATGATCTAAGCGAAGTGAAAAGCAAAGAGGGTGAAGTCTAGCCTGGCTTTAGACTTTGTAGACATCTTAGTTGAAGGCAATGATGACGTTTTTTTATCACCTATGCCAACTTTTTGCTATGAGTCAGAATTGACTTGATGGCAACACTTTTTTTTTTTTTTTTAATGCTAACTCTGATCAGATGACAGCAGCAACTTTTGAAAAGAAGCCTGAGACCGAGTTTGGATTTAGTCCTGAAGAAGATCCTGATTGATGGGAAATATCTCATGGACCTGGGAGGAGGGTAGGGTTATGTTGTGCCAGGAGTTTTCCCCCTCTGGAGTGGACAGAATACTGGGCTGGACAAGAAGAAATTACACCAGTTTAGAACCAGAAGGTCTCAATTTTAACTTGGTCCTGGCAACTGCTACATAGTGAACTTAGCCGAAGTCCTCTGTCTCCTCATGTGTTAGGTGAGCATACTGGTGATATCTCACCTGGTGAGTGAATGAAAAGCAGCTATTATATAATAAAAGCCATCTCAAATTTAATAAACAGGATTGATGCTTCATTTATAAGTGTGTATACATATACATGTGTATATTTAGCTGACATTTCTTTGATTACTTTTGCAATTGAGTTATTTTTTGAAAAGGTTGTTCCTTAACCTCTAAGGTCTGGCCTATCAGCCACTTTAGGACACTAGGACTCAAATCTTGCTCTGGATTTTCCTCTCCACTACAATGTTTGTCCTTATTTATTAGGGTCCAGAGTTCTTTGGCCAAACCATCAAATTGCCTCCTTTAGAACTCAGGCCTTATTTTTTTCCCCTACCAAAACTAACATCAGATAGTTTTCTCTCTCATATTTATTCCACTTTTTCATTTATATCTAAAAAATTAAATCCAAATATATATGTCACTGTAGAGATAAGCAAGGAGCCCTGGTAGCACAATGGTTAAGTGTTTGAATACTAACCTAAAAGGTGGCAGTTCAAAGCCACCCAGAGGTTCTGTGGGGGAAAGACCTGGTGATCTGCTTCTATAAAGATTATAGCCAAGAAAACCCTACTCTGTCCTACTCTGTCCCTTAGGGTTGTTATGTGTCAAAATTGACTTGATGGCACCCAACAACAGCAACAATAGTGATAAGCTTTAATCTACTTTAGCTTTTTAAGATAAATTATATTTAAACTTTGCAAATTTATCTTCTGTTTTTAAAATATTACTCCACTGCTTCTTACAAATGACTGCGTATCACTTGTGCTGTATATTACAGACGACTACCATGCACTATGCTGCCCTACGCTGCACTGCAGGGCAGGCTTCTCTAGCTGTCTTGGGCACCTAGGCAGGGGCGCTGGCCAACTGTGCCCCTCGAGATGTGCAGGACAGAACCCTGCCTCCTGGTATCTAAAAAAAATCTTAAATTTTATATTTAAGTCATAAATGACAAAAATCTCCCAGAAACAACACAAAGAAAGCATCTCTTAAAATCAATTGTTGATATTATTTACTTCTAAGTTTACTAATCTCAATTCTACCCTATAGCCATAAGCATTGTTTAGCCTTCTTGTTTGCCAGCTTTCTAGATCCACAAAGACTCTCTAAAGAGTAGTCAAAAAAAATCACAACTCCTCAAACGTCTGGGTGTAACTACGTGAAGACCCAGGTGTCTGTCATCCCATTTTGCATTTGTATACAACCATATATCCTACTCCATTTAATGGGTTGGAAATCAATATCTATCCCAGGGCCCAAGATAGAGAGAATGATAGTTACAACAATTTCCTTGTGTAAAAGCTCCTGCAGAAATTGATACTAAAAATATACCCAGTGTGTGGCTGCTATTCTCTGGGGACTATAATTCACTCTCAAGTCAATTAGTATGAGAACCAGGGGGGAAAGGGGTCATCCTAAATCATTTGGCTACAGGCTTTAACTGGTGCAAAGAGCACTAAATTCACCCAGAACAAGGTAACATTTCTGATAGGCAGAAAGGTGAGAGTTGACACCCACCTAGTTCCACCCAAGCAGTCCACGCTGAATATTACCGTGTTTGTTTATTGCTTTTTTTTTGTTTGTTTGTTCTTCTTTCAATCTGTGACCTTTTTCATTTATTATACATTATTCCTACGCTTGACCATAATGTCACTGGGGTCCTCTGTAGCATACCGTATCAGGGCGGACTCCCGAACCTCCTGTCTGTTTTCCAGAGTTCCTTAATGCTTGTCAGAGTCTTCTCAGATGCAATGTTTCCTTTCAAGTTGGGCCCCCATGTGTGTAGCATTAATATCTCTGCCGGCATTTAATTCATTCAGGGACTTACACCAGCTGAGAACCACATATGGGAGTCCAGATTTACAGGGCTGTTTTATTTTGGGCCTTGCCAGCCCAGAGGAAACAATTATCTATTTGAATTTTGAGTGTTTGCCCTGGTTGCATAGGCCACTAAAAAAAACGCGACGGTTAATTAGGAAACCATATTCAAGGAAAAGCCCATCCAACAGCAGGTTGAGCCCGTCAGTAATCCTGCACAGGCTCTCTGTTGACTTTGCTTGAAGCATCACTTTAATGTTCCTTGTCCACTGCCTTTCAGGCTTCAGCTGCTGTGTCTGCATCCTGTTGCCAGGGGCCCAGCTTGCTGTCTGACTTTTCTGTTCCTCAGAGAAGTATTTTTCTTATACCAGTTTTCCTTATACTGTACAACTTAAGCAAGTAATTTCCTCTCTCTGGGCTTCAGTTCCCTCATCTGTAAAATGAATGTATATGTGTGTGGTAGATATATATGTAGTAAATCATTTGCCTTTTGAACATTCTTCACAGGTACAATTCAGTGACATCAGTTATATTTATCTTGTGGTTCAACCATTTTACCATTGTTCATTTCCAAATTTTTCCATTACCCTTAACAGAGGCTCAGTGTCCCCTAAGCAGTGAGTCTCCCTTTTCCCCTCCCTGCCACCCGCCCCTGGTAATCACCATTAAATGTTGATCTTTGTACACTTGCCTATCTTAGATATTTCATAAAGGAATCTTATTATGTCTAAGATTGTTTTATTTCATATAGAATTGAAGACCATGCTCTCATGTCAGGAACTACTTACTACCCCACTTGGAAGAGTTGTGGAGAGCGGAAAGTGGGACCCAGTATTCAGAACAAAAAGTAGCTACCCAGAGCTGGGGCATTGTCACTCGTGCTGGCCTACCTTCTAGTCATCTCTGCCCAGAACATAGACATTCTTCTCTTTATCACAATACATTGCTGGAAGAGGAAAAGGAAGATGCGAATCTTTTTGAAAGGAGATGGGCAACTGAAAGCACATCTGGAATAACATGCCTTGCCAAGATTCTCCAAACAGAAAGAACTTTTCCAGTTCTTAGCATAACAAGGTAGGCAGCTCCCCACAAATGACATTTTTCTGCCGTTGAAATCTGGACTATCTTTCTTACCTACATTTTCTACCTAGGCCACCCTAAAATGTATATATTTTTTCTCTGCTATATCCGTGTACAAGCTGTTTTCCTCCAAAAATAAAGTACGAGGTTACAAAATCATCTACAGGATTACAAATTTGTCCTGGAATTGGAAGGGGAACAACAGCTTCTGTTAACTGTGTTACATTCATCATTTATCATGAGGGTACAGAGCAGTACAGTAAAAAAAAAAAAAAATCTCTGATGCATAGGCTGTGATGTCCCTGGTCTAAAATTAAGAAGCTAATTGAGGAAATGTGACCAAGGGGAGTAGGATGGGGTAGGGGTGCAATTAAGGAAATAATATGGTAGAGGGGTGCTTGAGAAGTAGAACATGGCCATCAAATTGCAAGGGGGTGGAAGGATCAGCAATAAATTAAGGGCTCTGGATCAAGTAAAATGGGGACAATGGAAAGCACAAGCAAGCTCCCAGCTCCACAGCAAAGGCAACACTCCAATTAAGCAGGGATAAGAATTGTGAGTACAGACACGCCCTATTTTGCTTAAGATTCTAATTGAGACCCGCATCCTAGCTCCAAAGCCACTTTCACTTTAAAATCCTCTCATAGGTTAAAATAATTCACTAGACTTCTGTTAGTCACTGACCTACAAACGCATTTACATGGTAATTGTTACTGGTCCACTTAATCATTCGGTTGTGTCTCCATGGTTCTGAAGAGTGCACCTACTGGGTTATGACTTTTGCCATCTTAAAAAAAAAAAATCATTGAGGTATAATTGGCATAATATAAACTGCACATATTTAAAATACATAATTAATATGTTTTGACATATGTATGTATATAACATGTATATAACACGTATATAACAGTGAGACCATTACCACAATCAAGATTGTTAACATAGCCATCACACCCAAAATTTTTCTCATACTTTCTTTGTAGTTCTTCTCTCCTGTTCTTCCCACAGCCCCCACCCATAGCAACCCCAGATCTGGTTTCTGTCACCGTTGATTAGTTTATATTTTCTAGATTTTGATGTAAGTGGAATCACATATTACGTACTCTTTTTTGGTCTGGATTCTGTCTCTTAGCATAATTATTTTGATATTTATCCATCTTGACGCATAGGTCAATAGTTTCTTCCTATTTATTGCTGAGTTGCATGTCATTGTGTATATATATGTGTGTGTGTGTATATACACATATATATGACAATCGGTTTATCCATTTACCTGTTGAGGGACATTTGGGTTGTTTTGTGTTTGGAAATATTATAAATAAAGCTGCTATGAACATTTGTATATAAGTCTTTGTATGGATATATATTTTCTTTTGTCTTGAATAAATATCTCAGAGTAGAACGGTTGGATATTATGGTAGGTGTATGTTTAAATTTTTAGAAACTTTCAAAATATTTCCCAATGTAGTTGTAACATTTGACATTCCCAGCAGCAGAGAATGAGATTTCCAGTTTCTCCCAGTCTTAACCAACACCTTATATTCTTACCATCTTTCTTGCTGAAAGAAAAAATAACAAAATCAAAAAAAACCTTCAAAGATGCCGTCCGTGCACTAATTCACTCCTACCATATGACAGGCACAGTGTCTGATGCACATGGTTTTTCATGACAACTCTGTAAAACAGGGAGAATAGATTCTGCAAACTGGAGAAGCACATCTACTTGCTAAAAACATAGACAAAAATCAGTGGTGCTAGGGACAGGATTTGGGCCCTCTGACTCAAGAATCCTCTTTTTATGATGAATTTAATTTTCAGAATAGCTGAGATAGAGGAAAAGGCAAAAGCCTTTAAACAGTAGGTCACCTAAATTAGATTTGAACCTACAGTAAGGGAAGGTCTATACTACATCAGTTACTATTTTAGACGCCTATAGTTATGTGAATAATATCTGCTTCAAGCTCACAATAGGCTTATGAGACTGTGTCTTTAGTTAGTTAGCTATTTATGTAGATACGAAGACAGAGGATTGGGGATATTAAAGACTTGCTGTCAGTGTTACACAGCTAGAAAGAAAATGTGTAAGTACATAAACAATTTCAGTGTCTACTCCTAGATCTCTCTTTTGTGTTACAGACTTGGCAGTTTATACTTCAGGTTGACTAAATGTTTTCTAAACTATCTGCTTCATTTATCCACGTATAGATTAAAACTGATAAGCGTTAAAGCAACTATCAGGCACTTACTGTATGTCTACTGATTAGCACATGTCATGGATTCCGCGGAGGTGAAAAGAGGCTGACAATTCAATAGCATCCCCCTACCAGACTCAGTTTCTTCGTGCCTGGCAGATCTTGTATTATTCTACAGAGGTTGGAAATGTTAGAAACTTCCTTTTCCAGTCTTCCTTGCTACTGGAGCAGATATGTAACCCAGCATTGGCCAATGGGATCTGAGGACAAAATATGCTGGGGATTTGTGGTGGAAAAAAAAAATGTTTTCCTAATAAGAGAGCTGAAAAGAGGAAATGAGTCTCCTCCTGTCTGCTGGATGTGGCCATGCCTGTAAATGACGTATGTGGCAGCCAACCCACAACCATGAAAAGCTATCTGCCATCACACTAAAGGTGGTGGAGCAGAAAGACAGAAGGCACAAGGACAAGCCTTCTGAATTTACCAACCTTGAGATTGCCCTAATACAGACTTCTTGTAATACAAGACAATAAATTTTCTCTACCCTTTAATTGACTTTACTTGGGCCCTCTTTTCCTTCCTGTGAAAGCATCTTAATGCTAGGCATAGGACTAAGTACCTTCACATAAGTGATCCCATTTAATCCATAAAAAAGGCCATGGCATAATTATTGCTGTTCGCATTTTGAAGATGGGAAAACAGAAGCTCAGAGAGGTAAGATGACCTGTGCAACTTTACACAGGTAACAAGTGGTAAAGAGTCAAACCAAAGACTATTAGAATGCAAAGTCCATACATTTTTTATTATACTATGACAACTCATTGGAGAGAACATAGTATAAATGCAAATTTAATTAGAAGATACATAGCATGCTGGCTATTTTATTAAGGTGACACAGTTCAATTACACTTTTATAGATATACCTTGAGTTTTATCACAGAGATCTCAAAAGTTCAGATAATCACACTTTTCAGTTATGTTTTTAAAAACTATATCCTTCTGCTAAATGCGGCTTGGGATACAGAGAAGTAAAAGACATGATCCTGCCCACCAACTCTGAGGCAAGTATTAAACAATATCTGACAAGTGCCTCAGCGATACAAAGTGTTTGTAATTCTTTATATTCACATTGTGTTTGAAATTTCAAAATGCTTTATTATATACTGTTACTTAGAGTAGAATGATTAGTTTATAGTCAGGTTTAGTTTATGTGTATGAGAAGAGGCGTACCTGAACGGATCAGCCCCTACAGTAGAAGGAGGGGGACACCTAGATGGATCAGCCGGAAGGATGCCTGAAGGTGCTGGTGGGAATCATTCCTGATGGCAACTGTAACTCTCCCCAGAGGGTTTCACCTAAGGCTACTGGAGCTGGATAGAATCGGTGCAGCAGGCTGTGATGTCCAGGAGTCTAATTGAACCTTCATGAGAACAGAGATTCCCCTGAAATGAACAGAATAAGAAACCAGCATGTGGTAACCTACTTCTCCCTGATATAGCAGGTTCTTGGTGGAAAATAACAAAACAAATAAATTTAAGAAGGAAATTTTCCTACCAAAACAACCAGTTTGAAACAGCGATGTGTATCAGACCGAAGAATACTCTTCCCCAATGGAAATTGTAAAAACCCTCTCTACCTGAGTCATTTAAAAGTAGCCTGCTTAAAATAATTAGAAATTTACTCCAAGGAACAATCTATTAGTGGCCAAGGATGTATGAGATGGATTGATAGGTCCCGTAAAGTCCTACTTTCCATAGCACAACTCTCTGGGCATCAGGTTTATCTTGTTGCTTCTCTCTCCCTTTCCTGCTTAGTGTTGTTTTCTTCTAGGCACCAGCATTCACTAGCAGAATAAGAACACAAAAAGTGTTTCTGGGTCATAGCAAAACCCTCTGCTCTGACCCCTCTACTATGTTACTAGTTTTACTTATTTGGAGTTCGGGGAGGAAGTTCCCCTTCAGGAGCCTTGGAAGGAGTGGAGGTGTGATTTGCTGGCTCCAGCCACCCATCAGGTGACCAGGTCAGGCCAGTCTGGTTTACCTATACTCTGGCACAGCTTTTCTCACAGGTGGAAGTAAAACTTGATTTTTGTGGAGAAAAGATGGCCTTTTTCATGAATTCAGGTGGTTTGAGAGATCATGCCAATTGCAATACTCTTAAAAACAAACTACAAACGTATCCGTCTATTAAAGGATAAAATACAAACTCAGGATTAGGGCCAACCAAGCAAGCAATCTAGAACCTCTGGAGGAACTTTGGGGAATTTCCTCAAGAGCAAAACACCTCTGTAAATTAGCACTGTTAACTCTGTGGACTCTAAATTGTGATGATTAGAAGGGAAAAATCAAAGGTTTTCCTATGGGTTGAATTGTGTCCCCCTAAAATATATATTGAAGTCCTAACTCTTAATCCCTGTTCCTATGAACCCTCTTACCCTGTTTAGAGGTAAGGCTTTTCTTTTGTTATGTTAATGAGATCATGCCTGAGTAGGATGAGTCCCAAAGCTAATCCATTCTGAGTGGTGTCTTAAGAAAAGAGCAGAATAGACACAGAGACACACACACGGGGGAAAGAGAGACACCATATGACGACGGAGCAGATGAATTGACAAGTCCAGGAACACCAAGGATTATTGGCACCTACTAGAAACTGAAAAAGACCAAGAAGGAATTTTCTCTAGAACCAATGCCTTGATTTGGATTTTTAGCCTCTGGAACTGTAAGAAAATAAATTTCTGTTTTTTAAAGCCACCCACTTTGTACTATTTTGTTATGGCAGCCTTAAGAAGCAAAGACAAGTCTTGTGGAAATCATCCCCTAAAAGTAAAAGCAATTTTAATTTTCACTAGCAATTGTGCCATTTTGCTTGCCATATACAATTTCCCTTTCCTACCTTTGCTATTCTTTCCCCTTTTCCCTTTTTTATTCATTCAGCAGTCATTTATTGAACACATATCATGTGCCAAACATTCTGCTAGATACTGGGAGTGCAAAGATCGGTTTGTACGTGTTAGGTATAGGCTAAAATGCTCAAACGAAATACCCCAAAATACAGTGGCTTATATAGGGTAGAAGTTTATTTTTTCTTTCCTGCAATAGTTTCAGTGGTCCAGGGCTGTAGGGGAGCCTCTGCCCCACAAAATCATACAGGAATGCAGGATTTTTCTAACTGCACACTTAACTATCCACTAGGATGTTGTCTTCCTCAACACAGTTCAAGATGACTCAGAAAAAAGTAGAGGAGGGCAGGCAATTGCCTTTTACAGAAGTGATGTAGAAGTTCCACATTTCCCAACCTCCCATACTAGAAAATGTAATATCCTTAATGGTAGGCCACATGCCCTGCCAAAACTCAAAGGATTCTATCCCCAAAGGTGAAGGGGAACTTAAAATAATTACTGGGAGCAATTAACATCTTTGTCACAATGACCCAATGGAAAGGGCACTGAAAAAGTCCAAGTTGGATCTTGGTGTTCCCTCCCTTCACCACTGAAGATGGTATGACCAGACATCAAGGTATCAGGCCAAAGGCGTTGTTGTTACTGTTAGGTTCCATTGAGTCGGTTCTGGCTCACGTACCACAAAACGAAACACTGCCTGGTCCTGCACCATCCTCACAATTGTTGCTGTGTTCGAGCCCAGTGTAACACCTACTCTGTAAGGCTCCTCAAAAGACAAGTGGTTTCATTTAATTCAGGGCTGATAGCATTTTTTTTTTTTTAAATCTTATTTCTAATCTATCCCTATTCCAACCTCTCTACTCTCCTTTCATTTACTTCTTACAATCATTTATTTAACATCTACCATGTGCTGGACATTTAGGTTGGGCACTGATAATACAAAACTGTATTAAACACAATAATTTCCTTGAAAATTCACATTACCTTCTCCTGATATAAGTTAACACATCTTAGTAGCTTGCCCACTAATCTTGTGGAAGTTACTTTCCTTCTAATTTTTACGTTCCTCAAATTTAATATGGCAGGCTTAGATAAGGTATATTTAAGCCTTTATACCTCCTTGGATCTAATATTACATATTATCTCTTTACTCTCATTTCCTCCTCTACTCCCAAAGTCCAACAGGATCCAGAAATGAGTGGTCAATATTTTGTTCTTATTGAAGCCACCATTATTGAGCACTGTATTCCAAGAATTGGGCCAATAACTTTATATTCTTATCTCAAATAGCATATAATAAACACATATAATACAGTGTATGAAATTGTATGTTCATATATTTTAATATAATACATTATTATTCTGATTTTAGGGAGAAATAAAGGAGCACTGGTGGCAAAACAATTAAGAGCTCAGCCTGCTAACCCAAAGATTAGCAGTTCGAATCTTCTAACCACTCCTTAGAAACCCTATGGGGCAGTTCTACTCTGCCCTACAGGCTCACTATAAGTCAGAATCAACTCAATGGCAGACAACAAAAACAACAGCAACAAACTAAAGTTCAAAATGTTTGAATTACTTGCCCAAGATCATATAGACAGTAAGTGGTTAAGCTAATATTCAAGTTCAGGATGTCTAATTCCAGAGTCTTTAGCATTAAGTATTATGCAATACTGTATTTTTATTAAGGAAAATATGAAAAATATAATCAATACAGATACCTTTCTTCTTGCTTAATTACACCAGAGGGTGCAGTTCTTAAGTAGCAAAGCCGACTCTAAGCTTTTATGCTCTTTTATAACAAAGTCACTTCACTTTCAATAGATATGGAATTCAAAATATGAGAGAAGATATATGCAGGGCCTGTGATCCCTCTCCCAGCATGAACCTCATACTTTACTGCTGCTAACTATGAAATAAGATAGGTGGGTCATTCCCTCTCTTCTACTTTTGCACAGGTGTTGGAGTTTTCAGATGAAATATCTTATCCCAGGGTCTCTCCTCCTAATCAGGTTTTGAAAATTAGATGCTAGAAAGTAAATTTGAAACAAAGCATCATCTTTATTAATAAATACAGTAATAACTCTCCCTTAACATGGATCCCTAGTACAACTGAATTGGACAATCTAGGCATTACCTGAGGCCAGATAACGCAGGCTTTACCATCTTACCCCCATATCCAGATCTTGACACCTAGGGGAGAATTGACTAAGCAAAGAAAACTAAATGCACTTAACCTACCATATGTACATATGTGGAGGCAAAGGATTGTAACTACTAGAAAATTTTAAATGACATATGTGGTTCACAATATATTTCTATCGGACAACACAGTTCTGGAGGTTCTGGGGTGGCATATAGGGACATCTATTATGAAGGGAAACCCTGGTGGTGTATTGGTTAAGTGCTACCACTGCTAACCAAAAGGTCGGCAGTTCCCATGAAGATGATTTTCTTGGTATTTTCCAGAGTTACCTGCTTACCAGTTCCCCAACAGCTGTTTCTTGCCAATTTGGAGGGTATATAATGTAAATGTTCAGAATTGTGTCTACTAATGTTTGGAGGAAGGTAAGAAGCCACACCACTCAGTTCGCTGCACTGAGTCTTCTATATCTACCTTGGCAATAACTGCTTGATTTTTAGTTTGATGTTCTTCTCCCTTCTGTGTTGTTGGCTTCTGCTGCTACTGTCACTGCTGGTTTCTTTGGATTTTTGATATATATATTTTTTCCTTTTTTGGTTTGTGGTTATTATTTTGTATTCCATTTATTAAGTATTCTCCCAGGAACAATTCCTGATATAGCTTTATTCTACCTCTTAACTTGGATATCTTCCTTAATAATTAGTTTAAAATGTTCTTACTGCTGTAAGAAAATTCTATTCCTCTTGGCTAACTGCCCCATGTATTTTGTTGTTGTTGTTAGGTGCCATCAAGTCAGCTCTGACTCATAGCTACTCTGTGTATAACATAACAAAACCCTACTCAGTCCTGCACCATCCTCACAATCTTTGCTATGCTGGAGCACATCATTGCAGCCACTGTGCCAAACCATCTCATTGAGGATCTTCCTCTCTTTCAATGACCCTCTCCTCTATCAAGCATGATGTCCTTCTCCAGGGACCGGTCCCACCTAACAGTATGTCCAAAGTACATGAGACGAAGTCTCACTATCCTTGCTTCTAAGGAGCATTCTGGCTGTACTTCTTCCAAGACAGATTTGTTCGTTCTTCTGGCAGCCCATGGTATGTTCAGTATTCTTTTCCAACACCATAATTCAAAGGTATATATAGTATGAATGCTTTTTATTAATTAAGTTTTGGGGTAGGCATTTAATTAATAGAAAAATATCATATTTAGAATTTTACAACCCAACTCTGACCCTTTAAGTATATAATCTAGGGAAGTCATGTAACTTCTCTGAAATTTGTTTTTCCATAAAAAATTAAAGAAATAAATGTTTTATTCACTTCATATTATTTAGGGTGTTAAGTAAGATACCATAAATGGAAGTGCTCTGTATACTCTCCAACGTTATACAGATTACTAGAATTGTTTTGACAATGATAATGATAGTGATGAATTGATTTTTAGTAATACAAAAATTTAAAAAAAAATTTATTTTTAGTAATAGGAAAGTGAAAAAGCTCAAGAGATAATATCAAATTGCCCTTGGCTTGTTGACCTTTATGGTGACCACTGCAATCGCTCAGATATCCACGGAGGAAAACCTTGAGTACCCTCCTCTCAGCAAGTTGGTGGCAAGGTAGAAACAAAAAAAACCAATGAAAAACTCAAGATGCCTACATTTGCAAAAAGCAAAGCCACAGTTCATTTTCAATTAAATTATTTTAAGTCATATGCAATTACCAAATGCAGTTAGGTCGTTCATTACAGAGAGACAAAAAATGCATGATCACTTATGTTATTTTTAATGGCAGTGAACTGACAGAATACAAAGCATAATGTTACTTTTCTCCTAGCTGTTGTTTGAGAGTTTATGTTCACAAATGGAAAGAAACATTACTCTCTTTGTCCAGACTGTATTTTCTGACTTTTCTAGGTTCCTACTGAAACAGAGATCTATCCATTTTTTGTGACATTTCAACTTGACTGCTTCCCTGACTGCAAAATCTTGGCATTCCAAAGGCAATTTCCTAGGAAAATTAGGCTAGATTTCATAGCATTCTTGAAAATTCAAATAACAGTGAATAAATGTCAACTTCCTGGGATGTTATACCAAAAACCAAACCAGTTGCTGTCTATTCAATTGTGACACATGGCTACCCCATGTGTGTAGAGCACAACTGCTCCATAGGGTTTTCAAGGCTGTAACCTTCCAAAAGCAGATCACCAGGCCTATCTTTCAAGCTACCCCTGGGTGGGACTCTTTGTGTCAAGCATTCTTCTGGAATGTTCTTGGAAGCAAATTTTTCTAGTCACATTTCTGAGTCCAGAATTATGGCACTTCCACTTACTGACTGACCTTTGCTTCAGTTTTCTCATCTATAATAGGAATATAATGAAACCCATCTCATAAGGTTATTATGAGTATTCAATGTCTTAATTTATCTAAACAGTTTAAAAGGGTCTTGGTGCCTAATAAGTATTCAGTCACTGGTAGTGATGATAATGAGATGGTAATGATGGTGTTTAAGCTTCATTTATTTTTCTATTCATTTGTTCTACAAGATGTTGAGTGACTTCTATTTGTTAAGCCTGAGGTCAGACCTTGAGGAAGTGGCAATGGAACTATTTATTGTGTTCCCCAACCCCCTACTAGTTCCTCCAAGTTACATCAGTTCTACATCCTAAGTATCTTGAGATTCTATTTCCCTCATTTTAAATCACGTCCTCAACCCCTGATTCTGAATTAGTTTGAAATCTTATAATATCTTGCTTGGAGTGCTTCCAGAGACCCTGAAATTGTTCCTTTGACCCTAAACGGACTCCTTCCATACATCCTCCACCTGATGCAAGAGAGGCCATTCTAAAACTTAAGTGTTATTGTGCCACTCTCCTGCCTACATTTTCAATGGCTCTGCCCCATCTAAGATAAAGCACAAACCCTTAGCATGACAACTATATCTGTTCAGGATCTGTGCACTAACTCTCTCTGTTCCTAGCTCAGATCACATTCTCTTACATTCTTCCTGCCTCATGAGGTCTGCTGAAATACTTAAACTTTTTGAAATGTACTATTTCCTCTCATCTCTCAATTTTTATGTACCATCAAGTTGCTTCTGACTCATAGTGACCCTCCGTGGTACAGAACAAAACACTGCCTGGTCTTGTGCCATTCTCACAATCGTTGCTGTGTTTTAGCCCATTGTTGTAGCTACTGTGTCAATTCATCTCATTGAAGGTCTTCCTCTTTTTCCCTGATGCTCTAGTTTACCAAGCATGATGTCCCTCTCCAGGGATTGGTCCCTGCTGATAACACGTCCAAAGTACATAAGAAGAATTCTTGTCAAAGTCTTCAAAGTGACATCTTTGCTTTTTAACATTTAAAAGAGTCTTTTGCAACAGATTTACCCAATGTAATACTTTGTTAGATTTCCTGAGTTCTACTTCAACAGGCATTGATTGCAGATGCAAGTAAAATGAAATCCTTGACAACTTCAGTCTTTTTTTCTGTTTATCATGATGTTGCTTATAGGTCGAATTGTGAGGATTTTTGTTTTCTTGAAGTGTAATCCATACTAAAGGCTTACAAGAAATTTGGAAGACAGCTACATGCCAACTGACTGGAAGAGATTCATATACGTGCCCACTCCAAAGAAAGATGATCTAACAGAATGCAGAAATTATCAATGTGATTAATATCACACACAAGTAAAATTTTGCTGAAGATAATTCAAAAACGGTTGCAGCAGTAGATCAACAGAACACTGCCAGAAATACAAGCCAGACTTAGAAGCAGACATGGAATGAGAAACAATGTTGCTGATGTCAGACAGATCTCAGCTGAAAGCAGAGACTGTCAGGGAGATGTTTACCTGTGTTTTATTGATTACCCAAAGATATTCAACTGTGTGGATCATAACAAATTATGGATAACATTGCAAAGAATGGGAATTCCAGAACACTCAGTTGTGCTCATGTGGAAATTGTACATAGATCAAGAGGCATTCATTCAATCAGAATAAAGATATAATGCATGGTTTAAAATCTGGAAAGGTGTGTGAAAGGTTGTATCTTTTCATTATACTTATGCAGTCTGTATACTGAGCAAATAATCTGAGAAGTTGTACTATATGAAGAATAACACGGCATCAGGGTTGGATGAAGACTCATTAACAGCCTGTGATACGAAGATGACACAACCTTTCTTGTTGATATTGAAGAGGACTTGAAGCACTTATTGATGAGGATCAAAGACTACAGCCTTAAGTATGGATTACACCTCATCATAAAGAAAACAAAAATTTTCACAACTGGACCAGTAAGCAACATTATGATAAACAGGGAAATGATTGAAGTTGTCAAGGATTTCATTTTACTTGGATCCCCAATCAACACCACTAGAAGCACCAGTCAAGAAATCAAAGGACATATTTCTTTGGGAAAATACGCTGCAGAAGACCTCTTTAAAGTGTTAAAAAGCAAAGACGTCACTCTGAGGACTAAGTGTGCCTGACCCAAGCCATGGTGTTTTCAATCACCTCATATGCATGCAAAAACAGGACAATGAATAAGGAAGAATAAAGAAGAATTTTTGCCTTTGAATTATGGTGTTGATGAAGACTATTGAATATACCATGGACTGTGGGAGAACAAACAAATCTGTCTTGGTAGAAGTACAGTCAGAATGCTCCTTAGAAGTGAGAATGGAGGGACTTCTTCTTATGTACTTTGGGCATGTTACTAGGAGGGACCAGTTCCTGGAGAAGGACATCATGCTTGGTAAAGTAGAGGGTCAATGAAAAAGTGGAAGGCCCTCAATGGAATGGATTGACACAGTGACTGCAACAATGGGCTCAAAGGTAGCAACGATTGTGAGAATGGCACAGGACTGGGCTGTGTTTTGTTCTGTTGTACATAGGGCTGCTATGAGTTGGACCAGACTCAATGCCTTCTACCAGGAACAACATATATAATCGTATATAAATATAGAGAGAGCCCTGGAAGCACAGTGGTTAAGAGCTTGCCTGGTAACCAAAAAGGTTGGCAGTTTGATTCCACCAGCCGCTTCTTGGAAACCCTATAGGGCAGTTCTGCTCTGTCCTATATAGGGTCGCTATGACGGAACTGACTCAATGGCAATGAGTGTGGTTTTTGTATATATATTTATAAATATAATTATTTCCTTTGGAAGATGAGTAATAAGCTTAAAATAAAACTAATTCATTAGGCAATTTTGGTGAGATTCTCTACTCACTGCCAAATTGTTCATAAATTTCTACAGGAATCAATTATTTAATATACTACTTTATATCAACTACACAATTTCTGTTCCTTTCCAAAAGTTTAATACTTGTTTCTAAGTATAATATTTCAGAAAAAGGAAAGTTCAGGATCTCATCGGGTCATCTATGGCTTCCATATATATCCTAATAATGATTGCCTAAATTTATATTAGGGCTTAATATCTTAAAAAGTGCTTTAACATTACATCTCATTTGATTTTCAAAGAGGCCATAACCACCCTGTCCCCCAGCTTGGGAAGTGAGATAGCACTGCCATGGGTGCTGGTGGACATTTTTTTCAACCACAATCTTCATTGCTACCTATATAGACTGTTTGCTTAGGATGGAAACTAAGAAGGAATATAAAATTTAGAGCCAGAATAACTTGAGTACAAATCCAAGTTCCTTGCCATTTATCTGTTTGACTTCAGGCAAGATACTTGATGTTTTTAGCCTCAGTTTCCTCATCTGAAAAATGGGGATAATCACAGTTGGTTTTTATAAAGTATCATTAGGTAAAATATGCACAGTCTCTTCCACACTGTGGCTGATCCCCAAATGTTAACTTCTTTCCTTCTTCAGACTAATCCTCATGGTTTCTCTTCTCCACCCTTCCACAGCCCATCAAAAAACCTTTGTTATTGTTGTTGTTAGGTGGCGTAGAGTTGATTCTAACTCATAGAGACACTACGTGCAACAGAACAAAACACTGCCCTGCCCCGTACCGTCCTCACAATTGTAGCTATGTTTGAGCTCATTGTTGCAGCCACTGTCAATCCATCTCATGCAGGGTCTTCGTCTGTTTTGCTGACCCCCTATTTTACCAAACATCATGTCCCTCTCCAGGGACTGGTCCCTCCTGATAACATATCCAAGGTATGTGAGATGAAGTCTCACCATCCTTGCTTCTAATGAGCATTCTGGCTGTACTTTTCCCAAGACAGATTTGTTCATTCTTCTGGCAGTCGATGGTATATTCAATATTCTTCACCAAGACCGTATTTCAAAGGCATCAATTCTTTTTTGGTCTTCCTTATTCATTGACCACCCTTCACATGTATATGAGGCGATTGAAAACACCATGTCTTGGGGCAGGCCCACCTTAGACCTTAAGTGACATCTTTGCTTTTCAACACTTTAAAGAGGTCTTTTGCAGCAGATTTGCCCAATGCAATGTATCATCTGATTTCTTGACTGCTGCTTCCAAAGGTGTTGACTGTGAATCCAAGCAAAATGAAATCCTTGACAACTTTAATCTTTTTTCTGCTTATCATGATGTTGGTTATTGGTCCAATTGTGAGGATTTTTATTTTATTTATGCTGAGGTGTAGTCCATTCTGAAGGCTATGATATTTGATCTTATCAGTAAGTATTTCAAGTCCTCTTCACTTTCAGCAAGCAAGGATGTGTCATCTGCATAACACAGGTTCTTAATGACTCTTTAGCTCCAAAAAATCTGGCTCCCTAGTATCACAGACTCCTTGCCTACTCCCAACATTTCTATTAAATATGTAAGAATTATATGAAAGGATAATATACCATATAAAACAATAAAACTGGTATAAAGATAGAGTACATTCCAGTTAGATATCCAACTTATATTTGGGTTCAAATCTTGGCATCACCATTACCAATCGTGGATTCCTAAGCAAATTATTTCTCATGGACAAATCTCGGTTTCCTCATCTATTAAAGAGGTTTAATAAGAACTTACTTTGGCGTGTTATTAGGAAAATTGAAAATAGTGTGTGTTAACAGCCTGGAATAAAGCAGGCATTCTAATGGTTATCTATCTCGACCTTTTTACTGGGCATGTTCTTCTTCTGAAAGGTAGATCTAAATAGATATCAAAGTAGTATATGTTTGCATAGAATCTATACAGAATAGATCCTAAGACCAGCTCTGCGGTGTAGGGCAGCTTGGTGAAGGGATTCAGAGTAGAACGGAGCTTTGGCTTAAAGCAGTGCATGGTAATGGATCAAGTCAGCAGCATATGTGGGATGTGGTATTGCCCTGCAGCTTTGATGGTATGTTAAAACAGCTGCAAAAGTGCATTATTTTTCTTTTTTAAACTTCAACTGGGATTGTTTAGCCAGATAAAGTGTTTGCATTAACCAAAAAGCAACTCTGCCTGTAGAACTACTATTAATTGGATTATATGCAATCTAGCCATCAAGTCTTGATTTGTTATGCATGTGAGTGAATCAAATGGCTTAACAGGACAGACAGACAGATGTGGTCACCACAGATTGGTACGTTCCAACTGACAAATACTTTATCCCCAAAACGTGGATGCCTTGTTTATAGACTCTATTCATTCGCCCATACATTAAACAAATATTTCTATATTACCTGTTATGGATTCAACTATAAAATGGGCTCTGAGGACACAAAGATCATGAAGACAGAGTTTCTGACCTGAAGGGTCCCAAAGTATTATCAGTGGGTCAGATTTATGACAGACAATTACAGAACAAAGAGGTAAATGCAATTATTAAGACATGCCCAGGTATTCTGGAAGTACAAAGAAGCTCCTGATTCATTCTTGGCTAGTAGGAGAAGGTTTCAGAACTAAATCTTGAGTCTGAGAAGGCAGTTAAGACTTAATGAAGCCAGACAGAAAGAGAGGGAATTCTAGGCAGAGGGACCACCGTGAACAAAATCACAATGGCATTTAGTATGTTTAAATGGAAAATGTTGTAGTGAAAAATAAAAAGCAAGGTGATAAGTGATAGGTGTAGAATCAGGTATATTAGGCAACCTTGGAGGGCTGGTTAAAGTGTCTTAGGATTTATACTCTAGTGGTAAGGATCCATTAGAGGTTTTCAAGTTGGGTTTTAAGTTCTACAAAGATCATTTTGGTGATGGATTTGTGAAAATTTATTTGAGGGAGAAAATATCAGAGGGTATTATACTGATGCAGGGGAGAGATAACAGGCAAAACTTGAGCAGTGGAAGTAGGAATGCATAGGAAATTTCTGATTCAAAAGATGTAAGTGACACCACCAAAGAGTACTTCAAAAAGGCAATCAGGAAAACAATACAATTTACAATAGCCACTAAAAGATAAAATCCTTAGGAATAAATCTAATCAGGGACTTAGAAGACCTGTACAAAGAAAACTACAAAACACTATTTCAGGAAACGAAAAGAGACCCAAGTAAATGGAAAAACATACCATGCTCATGGATAGAAAGACTCAACATTGTGAAAATGTCAATGCTATCCAAAGTTATCTATGGATATAATGCAATTCTGATCCAAATACCAACAGTATTCTTTAACAAGATGGAAAAACTAATAATTAACTTTGTACGGAAAGGGAAGAGGCCCAAGATAAGCAAGGAATTACTGAAGAAAAATAACAAAGAAGCTTCATATTACCTGATCTCAGAACCTATTATATAGCCACAGTAGTCAAAACAGCCTGGTATGGTACAATGACAGACACATAGACAAATGGGACAGAATTGAGAACCCAGTAGCAAATCCATCCACCTATGGTCAGCTGATCTTTGACAAAGGAATATATCCTAGAGAAATAAGAGCCATCACATGAATAGACATATACACACCCATGTTCATTGCAGCATTTATTCACAATAGCAAAAAGATGGAAACAACCTAAGTGCACATCAACAGATGAATGGATAAACAAACTATGATACGTACACACAATGGAATACTATGCAATGATAAAAATGATGAATCTGCGAAACATCTCACAACATACATGAATCTGGAGGGCATTACACTGAGTGAAATAAGTCAATCACAAAAAGAACAAATACTGTATGAGACCACTATTATAAAAACTCAAGAAAAGTTTTACACACAGAAAGAAACAATCTTTGGTGGTTACAAGGGAGGTGAGTGGTGGGGAGGGAAAATTACTAACTAGACAATAGTTAAGTGGTAACTTTGATGAAGGGTAAGACAGTACACAGTACTGGGGAAGTCAGCACAACTTGACCAAGGCAAAGTCATAGAAACTTCATAAACACACCCAAACACCCTGAAGCACTGAGTTACTGGGGCTGAGGGCTGGGGACCATTGTCTTAGGGGACATCTAGGTCAATTGGCATAACATAGTTCATAAAGAAAATGCTCTTCATCTTACTTTGCTGAGTACTATCTGGGGTCTTAAAAGTTTATGACTGACCACCCAAGATATGTCTGTCTGTCCCATTCCATCCAGATCAAACGAGAATGAAGAAGACCAAAGACACAAAGGAAACATTAGTCCAAAGGACTAATGGACCACATAAACAACAGCCTCCAACAGTCTGATCCCAGAAGAATTAGATGGTGCCTGGCTACCTCCACCTACAGCTCTGACAGAGATCACAATAGGGGGTTTCTGACAGAGTGGGAGAAAAATGTAGAACAAAATTCAAATTCACACACACAGAGAAATAAAAAAAATTAAAAAAAAAGATCAGACTTACTTTGTCTGACAGAGACTGGAAGAACCCTTGAGATTATGACCACCAGACATCCTAACTCAGAACTGAAGCCATTCCTGAAGTTCACCTTTCAGCCAAAGATTAGACAGACCTATAAAACAAAAAATAATACGTGTGAGGAACATGTCTCTTAGTTCAACCAAGTATATGAGGCCGAATGGACAACGCCTGCCCCAAAACAAAGAAAAGAAGGCAGTAATGCACAGTAAAATTGGAGGAATGGACAATGGGAACCTGATGTGGAAAGGGAAAGGAGGATAGTGCTGACACAATGCAGGGATTATAATCAATGTCACAAAACAATTTGTGTGTAAATTTTTGAATAAGAAACTAATTCGCACTGTAAACATTCACCTAAAGAGCAATAAAAAAAAGAAAAGACTGGATGACTCTGTGACTGATTAGATGTTAGGAAGGAGGGCAAGACAGAAGAGTACATGACTCTGGGTTTCTAGATTTAGTGACTAATCACTCTCATTCTGTATCTGTCTATTTTACTAAATCATAAGCTTCTCATCCCTAGCTATTTACAGCATTTTGCAGCATCCTTGAAACATATGGGTAATCAACAAATATTTGCTGAATTAATAAATGATAGAAAATGCAGGATGATGAGATGCTTTAAAGAGAAGATGAACTCTGTGTTGAGCATGTTAGGTTGAAAGTTTCCTTGAAACATTTAAGTGATAAAAAAAAAAAATTTTGCAACAGGTAATTAAATAAGTGTGTGTGTGTGTAAACAGAAGAGATTACCCAGTGGGGAATCTTTGAGATTTCCTGTCTAATAAGCAAGTACCTTTTATACAGGTAGATCTCTTTTTACTGATGACCATTTCCTGGTCAGCCAATTGATTTTTTTTTTTTTTTCACTTGATTAATTTCTGAGCAGAAACACTCCTTTAGTATTTGGGCTAAATGAGATTTTCAACTGTATTGTATTAGGCCCCTGCTCTATGAAAAACTATACAATCTGGGGAATAGGTCTGAGTTTCAGAGGTTTGGACATGAATTTTAATTTAGCTCATGGAAACTCTAGGTTAGTTCTTACAAGAAAAAAAAAATTCCTGAAGTAGATGAGGAAAAACACATTGAACACTAAAATAACTGAATTAGGGTACTGATCAAAACTGATACGTAGATGGTAAATGTTCATTTGTGCTGTACCCAGGGAAAGCTGGAAGTAGAGGTATTTAACACTGCAGTAATCTAACAAATGATATCAGGACACCTAGCCAAATCCTAAATTTAGAACAAGGAGGCTACAGAATCAGATATGAGCTAAGTCTAAAGTCGTCATCTAGGAAGTTCCATTAACAGTGCTAATTCCAGTGTACCCACAGTGACTGTTCAATAGATAAGAAAGTTGTAAGTGATATCTGCCATGGGTATGGGAGAAGGATTGATAACACTTGGGCCAGGTATTTGCCATAACTGATTTAGACAAAACTGCGTGAATATGGATGAGAATAAAATGAATCACTGAGGCTCAGGAAAGACCTTAAAATTTATCTGATGCTAGGATTCACTCACCCCATTCATGCCAGGTGGACATCCTTTGGGTGTCTCTGACATTGTAGGCATAAAATAAAGACATTGTAGGCACCACTCTTAAAATACTGATTTCATCTTTGAACAGATCTAACCATTAACCATTAGAAGGTTTTTATTTAAATTAAGCTGAAAGCAGACTTATTCACCTCTGTGTGTCAAACTATATTTTCAGGATAATATATAGTAGAAATCTTTTAGATGAAATAATACTCACAAGAACATGTCCACAGGTCACTGAATTACTACATTTTTCCCTCTATAAAAACATAAAATAATTTTTTAAGTAAAGTAATACTATGTTGGATAAGTACATGTTAACTTTGAGTTTTCTCTCTTGCTTTCTAGTTGGCTAATCAGTCATTTCTGGGGGAAATATTTTTCTCTTTTCAACAATCTCTAGTTAAAGCAACCCCTGGGTCTCCTTTGCTTGTTCATTTAAATATTTTTCAACAATTCACATGTATTTATTGAGACTGACTTTGCGCTTGACTTTGGGATTAGTTCGTAAAGAAATATATCTTATTGTCTGACTTCATCAACTTTTCCTGTACTAGGCAATGAAGCCACTTGCCCATCTCTCTCTGATGTTTTCTAATCAGTAGCCCATCTTTACAGATGGAAGATTCCCAAATTACGTAGCCTAAGAGAATTTTCCTAAGAAAAGACCCCAAAGAGTTGTCTTATCCCAATTACAGTCAATGAATTAGTCCATGTATATATCCTGGCTCTCTCCTGACCATTTTCCTCTGATAGCAAAGAGGAATACATAAAGCCCTTGGTACTCCAGCTACAAGAGCTCTTGGTAAGGTGAAAACCATGGGCATTTTCTTATTGAAAGGAAGACACATTTTATACCATATGCCCCCACTCTCTCCTGACCTTGCCTGATTGGCCCAGGGGTGGCTATCTGACTCAGAGAAAGACAACCAATAGGCTGCATGGTAGTCCATGATTTACCCTGGTACAATAGGAAATTATTACATTGACCTAATGTATTCCTTTGGGAATTTGAACTGTAAATATGAAGAAACAGTTGTTCAGTTGATTCTGGTACCGAAGAAAAAAGTGACAAGTAATGGAACACAGAGATAGAAGAGTTGAGTTGTATTAATGGGAGAGAGTCACAAAGTAAAAATGAATTAATGTCTGCCTTGAAAGAAGAATTGCTGAAGAGCCTGTTGAATTACTAGAGGTGTCATCTGACTGCTGGAGTCAATATTCTGTCTTAAAGGTGGTCTAGTCTTTATGAGACTCAGCTCCATGACTGATATTCCTATTATCTATAGTCCTATATGTATACTTACATACTGCATGCATTCACATTTGCATCCACTTTTGAAACAAATAAGTCTGTTTCTCATTTGGCCACAAAATTTATCTAAGGAATATAGATGCTCAGTTTGTCTAAGGTTCTTTACACCATGCATGATAGGGAGTAACTCATCATGCAACATATCGTGCAATTCCAGTAATAGAAAATTCACATATGCAGCACTATGCCCCAAAGAGTGACAATGACAAATGACAACTTCCAAAAGAGCAATAAAAACTGTGATCCATCTCATGTAAGGAACTTCTGAAGGCTCTTGACATGATAAGCTTCAAGAAAATAAAAAGCTTAGGAGCCAACTTCAAATATATGTAGAACAAATATAAAAATGGGCCTTAGACTTGTTTTATGTTTACAAAAAGAATATAAATAAGATTAATGCATGGGAAGCACATGGAGACAGATTTTGGTATTGTGAAGTTTCAAACCATTCCAACAATATGACCTATCTCCAATACCTCTAACCATGGAAAAAGAATGAACTTAGATGCTTGAGTTAGTAAGTGCTCTGTGACCCAAGAGTTTTAAAGAGGTTGTTTCTGCATAAATGAAAGTTTGAAAGAGATATGTGACAAGGTTGCCTCTAATCCCAAACCCAATCAAATGGTTTCTAGTTTTTAAGACTAAGCAATGATCTCAGGAAGAAAATTTTCATTTTAAAGCTCAGATAAAGCAAAATCAGTGATTCTATCTAAAAAGCTAGATATCTTCAGTAATTGATAGTCAAGAAATGCAAGCACCTACTAAAGAAAATCACTGACTGACATAAGTGCATTTGTCCCTAAGGCTATAATTTGCACAACTGTTTTTAATTTTAACAGATCTCCTAAGACTAAGAAGTCTACATGAGGATCAAGAAAGTACCAGAAACCTCATTTTTTTTAATAGAATAAGTTAAAAGCTCAGAGGACATGTTTCAACACAGAAACGCAACATAGCAAGAGGCAAGAATCAATGCATTTCTCTTGCTACTGGGATAGAGACTTATCACCTTTACCAGAGATGGAAAAGTATTAGGTTTTGTCTACAAATTTTAGATCTTCTTTTTAATTCAAAATTATACAACAGGATTTCAACTGATTGAAAATAATCTAGTATGTTCCGAAGTGCTTTACCGAATGCAGCTTTATGAAACAAGAAAACACTAGGTTAGAAAGGATAACTTCAGCTGAAGGAGTTGTGAGCTAATCTTCATGTAATAATTCAGTTGACGAATAAAAATATTAGCCACATTTATTAATGAATATAGCTATTGAAAACATAGAACAGCATAAAAAAATAACTCAAAATTTTTCATTTGGATAGAGAGTAGCAAAGGATAGAAAAAGAGGTAAGCAGGACCCAAGTTATGAAAGTCTTTACTGGTTACCCAAAAATGTTTAGAGTTTACCCTATAGGCTTCTTTCCCCTCATCATCTCTCAGCGTACATGACAAGTTGAAATTCCAGGAGCAAGATAGGTATTTTGACTTTGCCTTTTGCTGTATCACATGGTTGCCATTGAAGTGTCTAGGCAGTGGAGAAAATAATAATGCTTTAACACCATAAGTAAATCCTCAAAGTTCTCTAGCTCTCGTCTTCCTCCTGGCACCTACCCTCTTTCTTCTTCATTCTCCCTACTTTCTCCTAGAGAAATTGTCGTTTGAATGCTGTAGTGGTAGTCTTTAGGGCTATGCATACACACAGGGTTCTCTCTCCTTCCTGGCACAGAATGGGAATACATATTTGAAATTAAGTGTGGCCATGTGACTTGCAGTCAATAATAAACCTGAACCCAAGTGATACATGTGTCATATTTAGGCTAGGCTAGACTCGCTAGAACTCTCTTTTTCCTATGCCACAGCAACATCAAGGCTCTCATTCAGAATGAGTAGTAGAATGACGTGGAAAGAGTGCAGAGGAGAGCACTTAGCCAAACTATGTTGCACATGAAGCATGAATGAGGGGGAAAAGTTTTCTTTTTTTTTTTATCCAACTGAGAGTTTG
Source organism: Loxodonta africana (assembly GCF_030014295.1). NCBI lineage: Eukaryota > Metazoa > Chordata > Mammalia > Proboscidea > Elephantidae > Loxodonta > Loxodonta africana. Next base: position 100,225,613 of record NC_087344.1, read on the forward strand.
TTTGCTTTTTGGTACAGACACATAATCTAAAATTTTTTATTAATACTATTGTATATGAAAGCTTTTTTCCTTAGGGAGCATTGTCAAGTGAATGGAGAAGGCTAGTGAGGGGAAGAGATTGGAGGTTGAATGATTGGATGATTGGAGAGAACGTCTTTGACTCACAGCTCTGTTAGTCTCAGCTGAGAGGAGAGAAGAACAGTGAAGTTTGAAACAGAAAGTAATACAAATCCTTAGAAGGGACCTTTGGCAAGTCAGTGGCACTGGAAAAATACTTCCTTGGGTGAGTGACATGGTGTGAGAATGTTTCTGGACACTAAAGCTAGGAGAAACTGTGAGACAAAGTTTAAGCATCTATTACAACAGGAAAGTTGCCAAATAGTTGTTGGTGGAGAAGCCTTTTTATAATAAAAATCCAAACAGTGGTGAAGAAACAAGTTTTTTAAGTGTTCAACACTTTTCCTTACCATGAATTTTTGACAGCTAACTTAAGAAAGGAAGAAAATATTGTACTAAAATTAGTTAAGACTACTTTTTGTGTAAAGCAGCTGATTTTGTCAAAGAGAAAGAAGGTATTTATGGTTAAAGATGTTCCTGAGTCCCAGGGCCATGTGGTATGAATGGATAACTGTGTCCACAGAGATCAGGGAAATACTGGGAATTTAACAAGCAATTTGGATAAAGCATTGACCCTCCTCAAGTACTGGCAGGTTAATTTCAATAATTAACCAGTCCTTTTTCTCTTTCTTTTTTTTTAGTGAATTAAAAAGGCAGAAGCAGTTTAATGTAGTGGAAATAGCACTGGAGAGGGATTCAGAATGTTTATATGTTTGTCCTAGGTCTGCCACAGATTAGCAACGTGATCTTAGGCATGTCACTAAACCTGACTGATACTCAGTTTCCTGAATTATAAAATGAGTGTGTTGGATCCTGTTGATCCCTGAAATTCTTCTAAATTCTGAGTACTGTGATTCTCTGACCCTCTGATTTGGGGTTTATTCCCTAGCCTGACATTAGCTAACTTGAGCAAGTCATTCAGTATTTCTGGGCTTCATTTGCCTCGTGAGGATAATAATAGCTTACCTGCCTGGAGGAAAAGGCTGGAACACATTATCTCTCAAAGTTTCTTCCAGCCTTAACATATTTTTCTATGAAATAAATATTTTGGGAGCTCATTATTATGTCTGTCAATGTGCCTACCAGCAGTGTTGATAGGAGCCATATGATTCTAGGGAAAGAAAAAGGGAGAGGGCGATGGAAAAGAAGAGAAAGGCAAGAACAAATTTAGATAAAATAAAATGATGGAGCTATGGAAGTAGCAAATGGGGGGAAGAAGAACTGATCAATCAAAATAATGACCTTGTCTTTGTTTGTCATTTAGGATGCTTGCAGTTACAAAGCATGACAAAACAACAGCAAAAACACAGACCACCCAAATCAAACTGGCTGAAGGTAAAAGAGAATTTACTGGCTTGTAAATATCACAAGTCCAGAAGTATGGCAGCTTCAGGCATAGTTTCAACCAGGGGCTCATGATGTCACTTGGACTTTAACTTCTTTTCTCTATATTTCTCTTGGCTCTGCTTTTTTCTATGGATTGACTTTATTCTCATCTTATCTTCTCTCATGAAGGCAAAAGCGACTGCAGCAGTTGCAGGCATAATGTACAGACATTATGCTATCCACAGAAAGAGAGTACTTTTCTCCCTGCATTTTAGAAAAGGTATTGGGTCTCACTCTGGTTTGAGCAGTTTAGGTCACATTCCCATTCCTCAACCGATCTCTATGGTCTGCAGAGTTAAAGGCACGGGTCATTCCCTTAGACTGTATTACCTGCTCCATCTCTGCAGTAAGAATAAAATCAATTTCCTCAGAACTTCATGGATTTTTAAATGCAAGTGAATGATGTTTGGAAGGGAAAAGAGGATTTAGAAACTGGAGAAAACCAAAAAGTCTCTCTGGCTGTACACGAGATCTAGAATCAAAGAACTTTGGGAGCGACTGCCTCTTCTGTCAGTCATTCCATGAACTGCAAAGACCTTGTGGGTAGGACTATTATTATTCCCAGTATACAGATGAGGAAACTGAGATGCAAGAAGTTCATATGACTTCGTCAAGTTTCTAGAGCTTGTTCTTAACCAATAGGATTTACTTTCGCTCTGTTCTATGGGCCATTCATGAGGTGCTATCCCAGTCAAAGGGGCTTAAATTTTATTTTGAAAACAATGGAGGGCCTTTGGAAGTATTAGAAAAGAAAGAGAACATCAAAACTCATGAAAGTAAATAAACCTTTGATCTTTACTACATTCCAGATTTGTAAAAAAACAAACAACAAAAAGCTTACTCTCTTTCTCATAGAAGTTTGTAAGTTACAATAAATAAACTCAGCAACTGATATTTGACAATAATACAGAAATAATAATATTTTACAAAGCACAGAAAACTTAGCAAGTCCCAGTCAAGAATACAAGTATTCCCATATCATCACAAATTTCTCAAGTGACATATATTGGGACACAGTCATGTCTTTTACATCTAAGTGTAGCCTGTGTCAGCAATACTATAATGTAGGGGACTGCAGGCGTCAGAAGTGACTAGACACATGTTGGTTTCTTTACTTTTTAGGCTGCAGGTTGCTCCTCTCTCACCCCTCTGTGTGGCACCTAGTGGCAAACACTCTGAAGGAGAGGTAGTTAACTTGCTTATTTAAACTCACCCTCAAATCCACAAATGTTTTCATTGTGGAAAAAACACGGACTTGGGAGATAGACCTCAGCTTAAACTCCAGTTCTACCACTTCTTGGCCATGTGAGTGCATGGGCCTGTGTAATAAGTTCTAGGGCCAATTCTAACATTTCACCTTTTTATCTCTCTGTTCCTTGTTTTAAACAAACTTGCATCAGTTGGGAATTCATCAAACTCTATGATCTTGAACAGAAAGAAAAAAGAGATTTTTTTTTTTTCCTGGCCAACGTCATTCGTGGAGGGAAGCTTCTGTTAGCAACGTCAAGGGCAGCACTTCCCTTTTGAAGAAATGGGTTGCTTCCTTGGGGTGATGGTGTGGCTTGATATATCTTAGTCTAAGCTCCTGCATGGAGGCAATGGTTTATAAGGGCCACTAGCATTAACAGTGGCAATTTCCTCTAGTGCTGCGTATTGCTGCCTGCCAAGTAACTCTGGCCAAGGTCTCATTAGAGACAGGCAGCTCTCTACTCAAATGTATTTCAAAACCTTAGGCCAAAGTATAACACAAAAATTCTGAGTGAGTCTAGCTGGAGTATGAGTGATTTAGATTTCTCTGATTATCTAGTCTGCCTCAAACAATGATTATGGTGGCCAACATTCTAAGGTATTGGTAAACCAACCTCCCTGCTACAGCAATAGTCATTCCTAAACTCAGCATCATTACTTCAAGTGCCTGGCACATAGTAGCTACTTGATAAATACATATCAGTGAGCAAATGAATGAATGAATGAATGAATATTCTTGGTTGCCTGGTTTGCCTAATTCAGAAACTTTGGAGTGAGAAAGTGCTGGAAATGAATACTGGTTTAAACAAATTACTTGCCTCCTGTAACATATCTCATTTTGTCATTTCATTGTCCACATCAAGTGGGTTACCAAGTCCCATCATTTTTTTCCTTAAATATTTTTCATTTTCTCCTCAACACTAGACCTCACCATCTCTTACCAAATATTCCTAATTTGTCTGTTTTCCTTTACCCAGGTCTTTCATCTTCTGTATCTACCCTCCCCAGTATTCCCAGAATGAAATGATCAAGCCACTTCTCTTCTTCAAACATTTTAGTGGCTCCTAAGGGCTCAAATAAGACCCTGGTGGTCTGTTAAAATACAAAAGCACCCAACTTTCACAAAATGTTGCTTTTTCTAGGCCTTGAGAAGTTAGGTCTACCACACCTGATTATCTGGCCCCTGCTTATTTACATAAAGAAGGGAGCATCCTTTTATCCCCCCTCCCCTCCCCCCATTGCACACACACTCCTTTTTCTCACCATTGTGCTAAGTATTGCCAGGATATCTCACTCAGCTAAGATTACAGTCCCATCGGCTAAAAGGGTAACTCAAACGTCATTTCCAATTTCCCTTGAATCCTCTGTAGGAGAAACAGAGTTGAGGTGGCTGATTTTGTGTTTTGCTTCCAGCAAAATGGTTTGCTTCGAGTTTCAAGCACTAAGGCCCCAGCAAGCTCCCAAATGCATTTTCCCAGGCACTTTTCCCCCTCAATTTTTCTAACCTCTTGCTATCATGAGGGAAATTTAATCCATATGTTTCTGGTTCATTTACACTTAACTCATCAAAATGTTGTGCTGTAAGAGCGATTTGATGTCAAAGAAGCCTTGTGGGCCTCGTTTATACGAGTCTTTTATTTGAACCAGGAAGTTAAGGTTTGCCAGAAAAAGCAGAAATCAGCCCTTTAAAGGCTCCTTCTTTTTCCAAAGCGAAACTTTAGAACTTCTTACAATGTGAGAATTTCTAAACTCAGAACTCTAGAGCTTTATTGCTTAGACATTAGTGCCTCCTCTAATCCTTTCTCCTTTCTCTCCTTACCCTCTACCAGACAGTATGCCGCCATTCTTAAAGAAATATTTGAGAAACAAAGAGTTAATTGGGGAAATGAGGATGAAGCAGAGGACAAAAAAATAGTGACATGGAATTTCAGAATCCTGAAACTTAAATCAAGTAATTGACAATGGAAGAGTCCATGTCATCCAAGATAAGCACATTTCTTTCCAACTTATTGAGCTAAGATATAAGAATGCTCGATCATATGGTTTACTCTTTGAACATCAGTGAAGTCCATTGCATTTGAGATATCTTGGTTGGTTACCCTAGATCAGAGCTGTCAAATAGAACTTTCAACAAGGATGGAAATTTTCTATAAATGTGTTCTGAAATACAGTAGTCACTAGCCACACGTAGTTACAGAGCACTTGAAGTGTGACTATGTCACTACTGTGACTGAGAAGCTGAATTTTTAAATTTTGTTCAGTTTTAACTAAATTAAATTTAATTTTGCTGCTGGCTACCATATTGGACAGTACATCTCTAGGTTTTACCATGATGAAAAAGCCACAGCTTTCCCTTTTTTAAATAATAGTCAAAAATCTGGAAATCATGAACTCATAAAATGCATAGGGCCTTTACAATGTAGCATGAATAAACCAACCACTAAAGACAAAGAAGATGAAGAAATTGAAAATTTATACCAACTTCTGCAGTCTGAAATTGATCAAACATGCAATCAAAATGCATTGATAATTACTGGTAATTGAAATGCAAAAGTTGGAAAAAAAAAGAAGGATCAGTAGTTGAAAAATATGGCCTTGGTGATAGAATGATGCTGGAAATTATACGTTAGAATTTTGCAAGACCAATGACTTATTCATAGCAAATACCTTTTTCCAACAACATGAACAGTGACTATACACGTGGAAATCACCTGATGGGACACACAGGAATCAAATTGACTGCATCTATGGAAAAAGATGATGGAGAAGCTCAATCTGATCAGTCAGGATAAGGCCAGGGGCTGACTGTGAAACAGACCATCAATTGCTCATATGTAAGTTCAAGTTAAGCTGAAGAAAATTAAAACAAGTCCATGTGAGCCAAAGTATGACCTTGAGTATATTCCACCTGAATTTAGAGACCATCTAGAGAGTAAATTTGACACATCAAACACTTTTGACCAAAGACTAGGTGAGTTGTGGAATGAAATCAAGGACATCATACATAAAGAAAGCAAAAGGCCATTAGAAAGAAAAGACAAAAATAGATGAAACTTAATTTTGAACATAGGGTAGCTAAAGTGAAAAGAAGAAACGATGAAGTAAAAGAGCTGATTTCAAAGGGTGCCTTGAGAGGACAAAGTAAAATACTATAATGAAATGTGAAAAGATCTAGAGTTAGAAAATCGAAAGGGAAGAACACATTCAGCATTTCTCAAGCTGAAAAAAACTGAAGAAAAACTTTAAGCCTCGAATTGCAATAATGAATTCTATGGACAAAATACTGAACAAAGCAGGAAGCAACAAAAGAAGATGGAAACAATACACAGGGTCACTGTGCCAAAAAGAATTGGTTGATGCTCATCCATTTCAGGAGGCAACATATCATCAAGAACCGATGGCACTGAAGGAAGAAATCCAAGCTACACTGAAAGCATTGGCAAAAAGAAAGCTCCAGGGATTGACAGTATACCAATTGAGATACTTCAACAAACAAATGTAATGCAGGAAGCATTAACTCATGTATGTCAAGAAATTTGGAAGAGATCCATATTTGTGCCCTTTCCAAGGAAAGGTGATCCAATGGAATGTGGAAATTATCAACAATATCATTAACATAACACACAAGTAAAATTTTGCTGAAGATAATTTAAAACAGTTGCAGTAGTACATTGACAGAACTGCCAGAAATTCAAGCCAGATTCAGAAGAGGACATGGAATGAGGGATATCATTGCTGATGTCAGATGGATCTTGGCTGAAAGCAGAGAATACCAGAAAGATGTTTACCTGTGTTTTATTGACTATGCAAAGGTATTCAACTGTGTGGATCTCAACAAATTAAGATTAACATTGAGAACAATGGAAATTTCAGAACACTTAATTGTGCTCATGCAGTACCAGTAGTACACGGACCAAGAGACAATTGTTCAGATGGAACCAGGAGATACTGCATGGTTTTAAATCAAAAAAGGTATGCATCAGGGTTGTATCCTTTCTCCGCACTTATTCAATGTGTATGCTAAGCAATAATCTGAGAAGCTGAACTATGTGAAGAAGATCACAGCACAGCATCGAGATTGGAGGAAGACTTATTAACAAATTGCAATACGCAGATGACACAACCTTGCTTGCTGAAAGTGCAGAGGACTTGAAACACTTACTTATGAAGATCAAGACTATAGCCTTTAGTATGGATTACACTTTAACATAAAGAAAACAAAAATCCTCACAACTGGATCCATAAGCAACATCATGATGTTGTTGTTGTTGTTAGGTGCCATCAAGTTGTTTCTGACTCATAGCGACCCTATGAACAACAGAACAAAACACTGCCCTGTCCTGTGCCATCCTCACAATCATTGTTATGCTTGAGCCCTTCATAGCAGCCACTGTGAAAATCCATCTTATTGAGGGTCTTCCTCTTTTTTGCTGATCCTCTACTTCATCAAGCATGATGTCCTGCACCGGGGACTGGTCCCTCCTGATAACACGTCCAAAGTACGTGAGACATAGTCTCACCATCTTCGCTTCTAAGGAGTATTCTGGTTGTACTTCTTCCAAGACAGATTTGTTCATTCTTTTGGCAGTCCATGATATATTCAGTACTCTTTGCCAACACCATGATTCAAAATTTTCATGATAAGCAGCAAAAATATTGAAGTTGTCAAGAATTTCATTTTTCTTGGGTCCACAATCAATGCTCATGGAAGCAGCAGTCAAGAAATCAAACGACATATTGCATTGAGCAAATCTGCTGCAAAAGACCTCTTTAAAGTATTCAAAAGCAAAGACGTCACTTTGAGGACTAAGGTGCACCTGACTCAAACCATGGTATTTTCAATTGCCTCACGTGCATGGGAAAGCTGGACAATGAATAAAGAAGACCAAAGAAGAATTGATGCCTTTGAATTACAGTGTTGGCAAAGAATATTGAATATGCCGTTGGTTGCCAGAAGAATAAACAAATCTGTCTTGGAAGAAGTACAGCCAGAATGCTCCTCAGAAATGAGGATGGTGAGACCTCATCTTTTGTACTTTGAACATGTTGTCAGTGGGGAGCCAGTTCCTGGAGAAGGACATCATTCTTGGTAAAGTAAAGGGTCAGTGAAAAAGAGAAACTTTCAAGGAGATGGATTGACACAGTGGCTGCAACAATGAGCTCAAACATAGCAATGATTGTGAGGATTGCACAGGACAAAAAAGTGTTTTTTTCTGTTATACACAGGGTTGCTATGAGTAAGAACTGCTTGACAGCACCTAAGAACAACAACAGTGATCTGTATTATGAAGTTTCAATGTTCACAAGAACTGAAATTTAGAAGGGAGAAAAATAATAAGTCAATATTTGACTGGTCTACTTCAGATAAGAAAACTTTTCTCAGGGGTCTTCAGGCAGCAGAGAATTAGGCATGTTCCTGTAACAAATGGCTAGTGTGAGAACCAAAACATTGACATCTTTATTTTCAAGTTTAAACACCCTTCACAACGCTCTATCATGAAGAGTCAAGAAGTACTGGGGTGATCCAATCCTCCACAGAGATCCCCTCACATTCCCATTAAATAATAAGCCCGTACTCCTCTCCATATATTATAACTCTGGCCAAGTTGTAGAAAAGATGCTGACTTTTTCTTTTCTTGGCCAGTAAGTATTTGGAAAAGTCTCAAAGTCATTCCTTAGGAAAAGCAAAGATAATTTAAACAACACATTGAGACGCTGAAGAAAAATTACAATTACCCCTGAGTCATTGGGGCTCTTGAGTTACCTACCAGTTAATTAATTAATTAAACAACCATTTCTCCAGCTCTTCTCTTATGCAAGACATATGATGAAACAGCTTTTGATGCATATCTCTAAACTTCCTTCGTTCGTCTATTAATACAACAGTGATTTTTTGAGTCCTTGAGCCTCAAAAAATTCTGCTATATTAAGCCGAAGAAGGGATCATCTGTGTACTTGAGGGATTTGATCATTAGTCTCACTAGATTAAAAACCCAACTACTCACTCTCAATGTTGTTATTGGGTGATATCAAAGAGTCTTAACCAGGCAGCCTATTTTCACATATTCTTGGGAAATCCCTTCTGCAAATTACCACAGTTCTGTTTTCATTCATTTTCTCAGTCCTCAGCGGTAATAGAAACAAATGACTGCAGTGTTGGTTCAGCTTTGCTGCCTCACTTTCCCTCTGGGTGATCACTATTAGGGATGCTGTGCATGAAATATATTTACAAGGGGCCATATATTGTACTATGCGTTGAGTTTTCTGGACATCTTCCAAATGGCACTTCCCCACAACACTGTTTAGTGAACCTAGATTCTTTGAAATGACACTAGAAAATAGTGACTACATCCTACATGACCTTTCTTGTTCCTAAGAAATTTTATTCCTATTTTGTCTCTCTATGTACTAGATTTTGGACATTTCCAGGTCAAGTATATTGTTGGGATAGGAGCTTGTGTTCGCTAAGTGCTAACTTAGTACGTGGCAGAGACTGTTCTAAGTATTTTACCTGTGTTTGTACTATTAATCCATTCTCATAAAATTCCTTTAAGCAGGTACATTCTGTAATTCTCACTTTGCAAAAAAAGAAACTAAGACTTAGAGAGGTTAATTGGTCCAAATTTACACAGCATGTAATTTAAGCACCCAAAGCATAGCCATATTGCCAGGGTGGCTGTGTCTTAAACTCATGGCTTCAATCTCCACTCTATTCTGCTACATCTTAGGCTTAATTCAAAGTCCTCTTAATAGGAAATTATTAAGGTGACTTTGTTAACACAGCCAAAGAAGCTATTTCCAGGAAACTCATATTTTAGGGGGGAAATTTTTTTAAAAAAACTAAAAGTATAACAAACTTTAACAATTTTTTTCCCCTAAAATCCCAACTTGCATATTGTTTGGAAAACTGTAGGTGAATTGCCCTTCAGAAAACTGTTACTTTGTTAAAATATTGAAGCAGAGACATACACTAAGGATTTATATTAATCCTTTATTAATTAATATTGATTAATTAATATTAATGACCATAAGAGAAGGAAGGCATTCATAAATAGCTAGCTAAAAATCAGTTAATATTTACTGAGTGCCTGCTTTGTGCTGTATAAGGCACATTACCACCATTACCTCCGAACAGCAGGGGCATCAAATAAGTCACCCAAGGTCACACGTGTAAGTGGCAGCAGCAAAAATTAAACTCAGCCCTGTTTAGCATTACAGTACATGCTCTCAACACTACTGCACCACCTTGAGAATGCCTGTGGGAGCACCTCATAAGGAGGTCAAGAACCGCAGGAATACAGGAGCTGTTGGGCTGTGACCCTACACACCTCATTTCCTGAGAAATAGCCAACCCTCCACTTCAGAGTATAGTATGGATATGCTCTCCTCATATAAGGATTTCTCAACAGAATTCATCACCTAACAGGAGTCCAAAATCATTGCTCCCAAATGGAAAAGGAATAAAAATATGCAGCTAGAGAGTGAGTGCCTGACTCAGCAAAGAATAAATACCTGCTTGACAGACCCTTAACTTCTTTACAACAGCAGAACACGACACTAGAGAGGAAAAGAAGCTTGAAGAGAGTAAAAAAAGATCAACCTGATTTAGCATCACCATTTGTATTCCCTGTAAAGAGCTTAAGGTCTGAGCCACACATCAGAAGGTCCAAGGGTCCTCATCATCTATGGCTTGAAGTTTAATGCTGTTGCCAAGAACCACCTGGCATCACTAACCATTACCTACAGAACTCTGATGGAAAGTGTGTACTAAGAGGCATTCGTCCGTTCAGCAGGACCATAATTTTATGAAAGGTAGTTATCATAGGCATGTGGGCTATAATATATTTGACCTTCAATCGTGAATCAAGTAGCAGGTAGAAAAACCACTGAACAATATATCTCCTGCCACCAAGTTGCCCATAAAATAGAGCACACTTTCCTGGGCAATCACAGATGGATAAAATAGTGTGCCATTTAGAGCATCCCTGAGCCTCTGGGCTAAACTGAAATGAAAGCTTTAGTAATCTACCTACCTAGAGCAGGTTTGCTCCTTGACATCCTGACATGCCTGCGTCTGTATTAATTCCACAGCTGCAGACCAACATCTGAAACCACTCCCTGCCATGAAAAAAATAGAAGGCAGTGTTCAACAGAAACAGCTTCTCCAAAGCCCCAGTTGAAATAGTCTAAGAGGGAGACTGATTTGTTTCTTGCCATATCAAAGGCAAAGAGATGTTTTGCTACTTGTAGCTCTGCACCCTCATTCATCAAAGCTACACATCTCTGTAACAGAGTTCATAATATCAAAAGACAGGCTTCATTCCTTCATCAAGATTTTTTTGGCCATGTACTATGTACAGGCGCTGATGATACAAAGACAAATAAGACGAACAAAATCCATCCACTTAAAGGGTTACGGGAGAGAAAATAAATGTCTACATTAGAGAGTTATACACTTGCATATTGGGGAGCCTCAAAAAGAGTAGTAAGTTTTTTCTTGGAGTGGGGCAGGAGAAATCTTCATAGAGGAGGTAGAGTTTATCTGAGTTTAATAAAATGTGTATGGGTTTATCAGACAGAAAAGAGACATAGGAAAGTCACCCACATGAGCAAGGACAGACACATAACATGTTAGCAAGCTGTCAGCAGTAGGTATGGCTGCAGTCAGCCTGTAATCCAGAGAATGTGATATAATGCTCACAGTGGGTTAGGGTTCGATCAAGGAGAGGTTCGGCTAATGAAAGTAAACTCTGTGATTTGCAGAGGAAATTATGCAATTATAGATAACTGGTCTCACATCAGGATATTATGATTTAGCAAATCTGGGGTGGGAGAGGAGAACCTTGATCTTCAACAAACCTCCCCAACACTACAACCCTCACCAGCTAATACCAACGCAGCCAGACTTTGAAGAGTCTTAACGAAGAAGAAACATTATTTGATTTTTACTTTAGAAAGATCACTTTTGGAGTAGCACGGAATATGAATTTAAAGGGGTCATAACTGAAGCCAAGGAGGCTTTCCTAATAATCATTATGCTGTTGTTGTCAGCTACCATCAAGCCTGGCCTGGACTAACGGCAACCCCATGCACAGCAGAGTGAAATGCTGACCAGTGCTGCATAATCCCCATGATACTTGTGGATCAAACTGTTGTAATCCAAAGGGCTTTCATAGCCAATTTGTGGAAGTAGGGCCACCAGGCCTTTATTCCTAGTCTGTCTTAGTCTGGAAGCTCTGCCTCCACTGACAGATGGGTGGTGGCTGTGCAGGATGTGCATTGACTGGTAATCAAACTCAGGTCTGCCACGTGAGAGGCAGGAATTATACGGCCTCAAATAGTCATTATTTTTCCCACTTTAGAGATGAGAAACCAATGCTCAGAGAGGTTAAGTGACTTGCCCAAGTCTGTACAGCTGGTAACAAAAGCAGAATTTGAAACCAAATCTTTTTCGATTCAAAAATCTGAGCTTTTTCCATTATATCATGATGTACAGGCAGTCCCAGGTTATGAACAAGATCCATTTCTAAGTGTATCTTTAGGTGGAATTTGTACGTAAGTCAGAACAGGTGCATACAGTTCTTATTTAGCCTTACTTTAGTGCAAGAAAAGGCTCTAAGCCTTTTCAATGATTTAAAAGCTGCAGTGCAGCAATGAAGGTGATTGTGATGAAGAATTGTTGAGGGTAGGGCTTGGTTCAATTGTTTCAAAGTGAGGGAAAATTTACATAAGGTTAAAGGGCAAGTATTACTTGTCCTTAAGTCAGGCATTTGTAACCCATGGACTTACTATACCTTCCTCTATTGCTACAAGAATGCAGTCAAAGATAGTTAAGTCTTAGTGCAAAGGGCTAGAGGCAAATGAAATGAACTCTGGCCAGTTGAAGCTCCTAAGATAACAAACACCACCACAACATGTGTGAGTGCATGCACACTCACACACACACAGAGGCACACATACAAGTGCACATAATATTCTGGTTGTAAATAGGCTCTTTGCCAACCAGAGTTCAATTCCCTTGATCCTCCTGTTGTTCTAGTACATAATAGTTGAAACTCCTTTAGTTGACATCACTTTTCAGCAGATAATTAGAGAAGTGTTCTCTACTGGTTCCACCATCATGTAAAAGGCTAATTAAGCAAAAATGATGACTATTAGAAATTACTAATTTAGCCTTTCACTACACGAGGCTCTCAGTTCACATGATTTCATGTAACTCTCATGACAACCACATGTAGTACGTTGTATTAACCTTATTTTTTAATTTAAGAAAGCAAAGCCAAGAAAAGTTTAATAATTTACTCAAGACCACAAAGGTACAGTTGGAAGCAAACCTAAGTCTCTCTGACTCTAAAGCCTCTTCTCTTTCAATTTTCTTATATTCATTCCATTTGCCAACAGTCTTAGTTGTGGGTTATTACTTACCTAACCTGGTGTCCCTCCCTCCGTGAAGTCTCATGGATGTAGTGGGACCTGTAGAGTGTAGCTCCATCTGTCTCCTTCCCTATATCAGGCTTTCAAAATCTCTGGTGGAAGGAGTGAATAAATCTGTTTTAAGTTGGATTCCCCAGACAGCAGACTCTGGGACAGAGAGTAGGTGCAGGAAGCTTATTAGAGAGTGTTTGGGATCAACACCTTTACAGAAAAGGAAGAAAGCCAGATTGAGCAGAGCGAGAAGCTAAGTTTGGTGTAGTCACAGATAGGCTTTAGCAAAACCCATGGGAACTCAGAGTTGTTCTGACTTGGGGCAAGTTCTTTACACACTCCTCCCTATCAACTAGTCATTGAATGCAGGCTACCTCTGGGAATGAGAAATGAACTAGGGCAAGGCAGTTCTCTTCAGCCAGTAGAGAAGGTAGACAGCATCTGAAGGAAGTTCCCCAGGTCCTAAAGGGGGATCTGGTGGGCTCAACACACTACCTGTTACAAGGTAGTTAGGTGTTTCTTGTTCCTTGTGTTCTCTCTTCTATCTTTCTCAAGACTTTCAGCTCTTGAGGGCTGAGAAAGGCCAGTCAGTGGTGGCATACTGGCCACATCCTGATGGGTAATATGGGCCAAGGAGCTGAAGAAAAGAGAGAGGTCAAGCTGACAAAGCCACTTTTCTGTTTCATATGTGAAAATAAATATAAGAAATGTAATATTTCTAGTTTCGTCACATGTGGTTTAACTACCCCCATGTTTTTTTTTTTTTTTTTTTATGTATCCATTTATTTATTCACTTAATGGATTACAAACTTTTCCTGGGCGGTCACCTTCACTCACAAACACAAATATAAAGAGCAATAAAAGAGCAAGCTGATGATTTTTTAAGTCTAATAATGTTGTATTTGGTGGCAACAAGCAGGAGTAAGCAGTGTGTCACTGTTGGGGCATCACAGGAGCACCTACCAGATTTCATAGGCTTTTGCATTATTGAGAGGTCCTGTGGATTGATGGATGAGAAATCTTTGAAGGGTACTGAGTCCCAAAGTGGATCTCCCTCCCTTGAAGTCATAGAGAGAGGCTACATCACTACCATAGTTATGGGGGTAGGTCCCACTATGTGCCAAGCATACGGCTGGGCACTGAGCAATCCAGTAGTGACCATGACAGACATGGTCACTGCCCTCAAGGACATGACATGTGGGAGGAAGGAAATGAAAATACTGAGGATGAAATGAAGCTGCACCCCAGGTGGAAAAACTACTGTGATTAGGAAGACAGCAATCATCATAGCGTTGATACTGAAGATCCTTTGCAATAATGAAAGGCTGCTCCACAGACGAAGGTGGATAAGCAAGCAAGATGCAAAAAAGTTTTGGATATTGATCCTTTCAAAGCTCTTCTGCTCAGGTGATGATGAGTGACAGACTATTTATACTCATTCTTCGTAGCTTTTACACTTGTCGTTTGTCACACGTTGGGACACTTTTCTGTTAATTCTATTTTATTTCTCTAATAATACTAAAGCTGATAGTAAGAGCCATAGCACATACCAACTGTGATGTAATGTATCTACCCCAAGGAACACGTGGAGAAGGATAGGTAGAGCAAAGAGCTGACAGCACACACACGGCAGACACATATTTTCTGAGAAAAGGTCAGAGTTTACCAAGCGCTTCACCAGCTCAAGCACTTTTACAAAAAGCCAGGGAACATTCAATTCACGTCACCTGTGAACTCATTGCCATCAAGTCAATTCCTACTTATAGTGATCCTATAAGACAGAATAGAACTGCCCCATAGAGTTTTCAAGGCTGTAAATCTTTATGGAAGAACACTGTCATATCTTTCTCCCCTGGAGCAGCTGGTGGTTTTGAACAGCTGACCTTTCCACTAGTAACCAAGTGATTAACCACTGTGTCACGGCAGCTCTTTCAGTTCACTCTTGTTGTTGTTAAGTGGCCTTGAGTCAGTTCTGACTCATAGTGACCCTATGTACAACAGAACAAAACACTGCCTGGTCCTGTGCCATCCTCACAATCATAGCTATGTTTAAGCCCATTGTTACATCCACTGTGTTAATCCATCTCCTCGAAGATCTTCCTCTTTTTTGGCTGACCCTGTACTTTACCAAGCATGATGTCCTTGTGCAGGGACTCGTCCCTCCTGATAACATGTTCAAAGTACATAAGAATAATTCTTGTCATCTTCCCTTCTAAGTAGCATTCTGGCTGTACTTTTCAACACAGGTTTGTTCATTCTTCTGGCAGTCTATGATATAGTCAATATTCTTTGCAAACACCATAATTCAAAGGCATCAGTTCTTCTTTGGTCTTTCTTATTCATTGTCCAGATTTTGCAAGCTTATACAATGATTGAAAATACCATGGCTTGGATCAGGCACACCTTAATCCTCAAAGTGACATCTTTGCTTTTCAATGCTATAAAGAGGCCTTTTGCAGCAGATTTGTCCAATGCAAATGTCATTTGATTTCTTGACTGCTGCTTCCATGTGCAATGATTGTGGATCCAAGTAAAATAAAATTCTTGACAACTTCAGTCTTTTCTCTGTTTAGCATAATGTTGCTTATTGGTCCAGTTGTGAGGATTTTTGTTTTCTTTATGTTGAGATATAATCTATACTGAAGGCTATAGTCTTTGATCTTCATTAGTAAATTCTTCAAGTAAAAAAGCTGAACAGAATATTTCAAAGGGCAGCTCAAAAGGACAAAGTATTGCAATAAAACGTGCAAAGACCTGGAGTTAGAAAACCAAAAGGGACGAACACGCTAAGCATTCCTCAAGCTGAAAGAACTAAGAAAAAATCCTAAGCTTGAGATGTAATTTTGAAGGATTCTATGGCCAAAATATTGAATGACGAAGAAAGCATCAAAAGAAGATGGAAGAAGTAGAGAGAGCCGCTGTACGAAAAAGAATTGGTGGATGTCAAGCATTTCAGGAGGTAGCATATAATCAAGAACTGATGGCACTGAAAGAAGTCCAAGTTGCACTGAAAGCGTTGGCAAAAAACAAGGCTTCGGGAACTGACAGAATACCAACTGAGATGTTTTAATAAACGGAGGAAACGCTGGAAGCACTCACTCATTTATGTAAAGAAATTTGGAAGACAGCTACCTGGCCAACTAACTGGAAGAGATCCATATTTGTGCCCATTCCAAAGAAAAGTGATCCAACAGAATGCACAAATTATCGAACAATATCATTAATATCATATACAAGTAAATTTTTAGTGATAATAATTCAAAACCGATCATAGCAATTTACAGCAAAACCAAAACCCATTGCCATGGAGTTGGCTCCACTCATAGCAACCCTATAGGACAGAGTAGAACTGCCCAATAGGGTTTCCAAGGAGTGGGTGGTAGATTTGAACTGCTGACCCTTTGGTTAGCAGCCGAGCTCATAACCACTGTGTCCCCCAGTCTCCTAGGGCTTTTCAAATCCCTACAATCATCATACCATTTTTTAAAGAATCCCAATTTAGCTTATTTATAGATACTGATCAAGAGGTTTTTTTTTTTTTAATTCTGAGCATTTGTTTTCTTCTCAGAGTGGTACACTGAATTTTTACTCCTCTGTAGGATTAAACAATAAATATGAAAAATATAAAGCAGGTACCAACAAAACGAATGAAAAAATTTCATTTAGGAAGCTGAGTAGAGACTTTTAGTGTAGACAGAGACAGAGGGATTTTTTGCACCTTCAGACTGTGGAAATTAAACCATTCTTCATGATCCTTTCCCTGATGGAAGAAAAGTATGCATGTGTGCAGGCAGTGCACTTACATGTGCAATTACATGTCTACATGTATATGTATGTATGTATGCACAACTGTGCACATGTGTGTATACATCCATATACTGGAGGCGAACAAGTCAGAGAGTCCTCTGATATCTGGAAGAAGAGGAGCCTGATCACATGGCAGGACTTATCAGTGATGTGATCACCAGGATATTCTTGGATAGTGAATGAGATGGGGGTTCTTGGTGCCATAATCATAGCTGCTCTCTCTCATTGGGTATTTATAGTCTGCATGCATTGTAAATAAATGACTTAAAATTCCCTTTAAAATCTGATGAGCTGGTCATCTATTTTCCCATTTTATAGATAAGGAAAACGAGTCTCAAAAAGGTCAAAGACAAGATTTGAGTTTCACTTTCAACGGCTCCAAAGCTTCACTCTGTCTACAATCCCTATGGATGCAAGCAGTCTGTTTCCTTAACATGTGTGTGACTTGTGGTGCCTCAAACTTCCTCTGGCAGTGGGCTTTCACAGTTTTAAGATGGAAAAGAAAAAAAAAAAATTTAATTATGTATATCTCATAAGCAACAGCTAAAGACCTAAAGGTGGAAACAGTCATCAAACATCCTTTGAAAAGTCAGCAGATTTTCATGGAGGCTGTTACAATAAACAAAGGAGCCCAGGCAGTGCAATGGTTAAAGCGCTGAGCTGCAAACTGAAAGGCTGGCGGTTCGAACCCACCAGTCACTCCGCAGGAGAAAGACATGACAGTCTGCTTCTGTAAAGATTTACAGCCTTGGAAACTCTATGGGGCAGATCTACTGTGTCCCACAGGGTCACTATGAGTCGAAATCGACTTGATGGCAATGGGTTTGGGGCTTGATTATAATAAATATATGATCTACAGCTTGCCTTGAGCATGATCTTCCAATTACCCAGTATGGGATTTCTATCTATTGCTTAAAATATAGCCCTACCCTCCCATCTAAGGTGCTCAATAAATATTTGTTGAATGCAGGTAAAAAAAATAATAATTCAAGGATCATGGAATAGCTTTATGAATTTTACAGTTTGAGTTCATTGATCTTTCTGAAAAATACCCTCATAAAGGCAACATCAATGGCATTGAATTTAGATGAATGTGAGGTGACTTTCCGTGAAGAAACAAACAATAAGACCCACGATAGTATAATTTGTGTTTTCTCAATTAGATTTCAAGGATAGAGTCTTAGTTCACATTGTAGTACTTTGGGAAATGCTAGATGCTATAATCAATAAATCCCAAATTTCAATGACTTAACACAATAAAAGTTTATTTCTCACTCGTTTAAGAGGTCAGTGTAGTTTCCTCCATGCTGTAATTCAGGAACCCAGCCCCTACAGTTTTGTAGCTCTGCTATCTCAAATGTCTTTGGGGTCTTCTGCTTCCAGCCAGGAAAGGGAAAAAAGAAAGAATAAAAGATACAGCTTTGTTACTTCAAAAAACCTTGTCCCAGAGTGATACGCATCACTTCAACTCACATTCCACCAGAGACATGTAGTTTGCTGCCACTTCACACAGGAAAGTGGTGGACAGGTGGAGGGGCAGCTGCCTCCCCAAAACAACTCCACACTATGGAAGACGGAATCTTATTTTCTGGTAGAGCCTGCCATTCATGTATTGTCTACATATTCCTAGACTCCTCTTATTTTTTAAGGGCAATGTAATTTATCACCTATTCCAGGTACTGTATTAGATTCTTCTCATATATTATTATACTTTTTCTCTTCAAGAGCTCAGTGAAGTGTTATCCTGACTTAATACAAAAAGAAATTGAGATTAAAAGAAAAGATGTGACTAGCCCAAGGTGATGTAACTGATTGGTGATAGAACATGGATTTAATTCTGGAACGGTCTGATTCCAAAGCCCATCTTCTATTCATTGAACCAAAGAAGGATTCAGATTGCCAAGAATCTGCATGTTTCTTCAAAAGCATCTGCATATCAGCTATACTGACGCTGTGCATGTTATGTTGGCCTAATCTTCCCATAGCTTTCCCTCTTCTAATCGGTGGATGAGCGGCTAGGGAGGACGTTTGAATTACTTGTAGACAAAATAACTTTATCTGTATATCTGAGTTAATGAGTTTGTCTTCTGTTCCACAATGCAATCAAATGAAGATTTATACAATGAAACTGTGGAAAGGACAGGGATACAGCTGGATTTCAAAACAACTGAAATTAAGGATGCAAATTCTTCTAAGATCTCTTTCTCTCTCTCTCTCTCCCCCCTCCCTCTCTCTCCTCCTCATCCCCCTATCTCTTATTTCAGCTTCTCTCTACATGTAAGCTTTAGTCGCTTCTGCTAGAGAATGGTTTCCTCATGATTCCATTTATTTAAAAAAAAAGTCTAGAATAGGCAAAAAATAGATCAGTGGTTTTCAGATGCTGTGGAAAGGAAGGAAAAGGAAATGACTGCTAATGGGTAAAGAGTTTCTTTTGGGGGTGATCAAAATGCTCCAGAATTAGATAGTGGTGGCGGTTGCACTACTGTGAATATACTAAAAACCATTGTATACTTTAAAAAGGTGATTTTTTTTTGTTATGTTAGTTATATTTCAATAAAACCGTCATCGAAAAAAAAAATAGCTTTCTGCTCGATTTGAGGTAAATGGCAAAATGGCCTCTGGTAAATTCCAAGTGACATATTATGGCTCTCAGAGAATGGTTCTTTCTCAGATTCAGTTCAAACAAAGTGAACAGAACGCATTCTCATGCAGTTGCTGTTGAGGGAGGAAAAACTACTTCTCACTCCGTTTATATATGTAGCCTATCCCTAAATCTATTAGCTTTGGGCAGAGCAGCAGGATCACAGAGCACAGATATGGCCACTGGGGTCTCCACCCAGTGAATGTGGACCATTATAAAAGAAGATTGTTGTAGACCAATCAGCCCGGTGCTGCGCTATCTCCATGATCAGCTTCAGATAGGATCGTTAAGGTCAATGAAGATCTCTCTCCCTATCTTAATACATATGTAAATATTTATCTACATAAATGTATTGTTGTTGTTGTTATATTATTAGGTACCATGCAGACACCTCTGACTCACAGCAACCCCATGTACAACAGAACGAAATGCTGCCTGTTCCTGCACCGTTCTCACAATCGTTGCTATGTTTGAGCCCACTGTTGCAGCCACTGTGTCAATACATCTCGTTGAGGCTTTTCCTCATTTTCACTGACCCTCTGCTCTACCACGCATGATGTCCTTCTCCAGGCACTGGTCCCTCCTGATAACATGCTCAAAGTACATAAGATGAAGCCTTGCTATCCCCGCTTCTAAGTAGTATTCTGGCTGTACTTCTACAAAGACAGATTTATTAGCTCTTTTTGCAGTCCATGATATATTCAATATTCTTCACCAACACCGTAATTCAAAGACATCAATTCATTCTTCCTTATTCATCGCCCAGCTTTTGCAGGCATATGAGGCAATTAAAAACACTATGGCTTGGGTCAGGTGCACTTTAGTCTTCAAGGCCACGTCTTTGCTTTTCAACACTATAAAGAGGTCTTTTGTACCAGATGTGTCCAATGCAATATGGCGTTTGACTTCTTGACTTCTGCATCCATAGGTGTTAATTGTCAATCCAAGTAAGATGAAATCCTTGACAACTTTAGTCTTTTCTCCCTTTATTGTGGTGTTGCTTATTGGTTCAGTTGTATTTTGTTTCCTCCATGTCGAGGTATAATTCATACTGAAGGCTGGAGTCTTTGAACTTCCTTAGCAAGTTCTTCACTTTCATCAAGCAAGGCTGTGTCATCTGCATATCACAGGTTGTTAATGAGTCTTCCTCCAATCCTGATGCCACATTTTTCTTCCCGTAGTCCAGCTTCTCAGATTATTTGTTCAGCATACAGATTGAATAAGTATGGTGAAAGGATACAACCCTGATGCACACCTTTCCTGATTTTAAACCACGTAGTATCGCCTTGATTTGTTTGAATGACTGCATCTTGATCTATGCACAGGTTCCACAAAAGCACAATTAAGTGTTCTGGAATTCCCATTCTTTACAATGTTATCCATAATTTGTTATGGTCCACATAGTCAAACGCCTTTGCATAGTCAGTAAAACACAGGTAAACATCTTTCTGGTATTCTCTGTTTTCAGCAAAGATCCATCTGACATTAGCAATGATATCCCTCATTGCACATCCTCTTCTGAATCCAGTTTGAATTTCTGGCAGTTCCTTGTTCATGTTCTCCTATTTTTAAATTCTCTTCAGCAAAATTTTACTTGTGTATGATACCAATGATATTATTCAATAATTTCTGCATTCTGTTAGATCAACTTTCTTTGGAATGGGCATAAATATGGATCTCTTCCAGTTGGTTGTCCAGGTAGCTGTCTTTCAAATTTTTTGGCATAGAGGAGTGAGAGCTTCCAGCATTGCATCCATTTGTTGAACATTTCAATTGGTATTTCATCGATTCCTGGAACCTCGTTTTTCACCAGTGCCTTCAGTGCATCTTGGACTTCTTTTAGTGCCATCAGTTTTTGATCAGATGCTACCTCCTGAAATGGTTGAACTTGGGCCAATTATTTTTAATACAGTGACTCGGTATGTTTCTTCCACTTTCTTTTGTTGCTTCCCTAGTAAGTGCTTCAAGTCCTCTTCACTTTTATCAAGCAAGGCTGTGTTACCTGCATATCACAGGTTGTTAATGAGTCTTCCTTCAATCCTGATGCTACATTTTTCTTCACATAGTCCAGCTTCTCAGATTATTTGCTTAGCATACAGATTGAATAAGTATGGTGAAAGGATACAACCCTGATACACACCTTTCCTGATTTTAAACCATATAGTATTGCCTTAATCTGTTCAGATGACTGCATCTTGGTCTATACACAGGTACCACAAGAGCACGATGAAGTATTCTGGAATTCCCATTCTTTCCAATGTTATTCATAATTTGTTATGATCCAAAGTTAATAAAACACAGGTAACATGGCATCATGATTGGAGAAAGACTCATTAACAACCTGTGCAATGCAGATGACACAATCTTGCTTGCTAAAAGTGAAGAGGACTTGAAGTACTTACTGAAGAAAATCAAAGACTCCAGCCTTCAATATGGATTACACCTCAACATAAAGAAAAAGAAAATCCTCACAAACTGGACCAATAAGAAACATCATGATAAATGGAGAAAAGATTGACGTTATCAAAAATTTCATTTTACTTAGATCCACAATCAACACCTATGGAAGCAGAAGTCAAGAAATCAAATGATGCATTACATTGAATAAATCTGCTGCAAAAGACCTCTTTAAAGTGTTAAAAAGCAAAGATGTCACTTTAAGGACTAAGGTGCACCTGAAGCCCAAGCCACGGTGTTTTCAATTGCTTCATATGTATATGAAAGCTGGACACGAATAAGGAAGCCTGAGGAAGAATTGACGCCTTTGAGTTATGGTGTTAGCAAGGAATGTTGAATATACCATGGACTGCCAAAAGAAGGAATAAATCTGTCTTGGAAGAAGTACAGCCAGAATGCTCCTTAGAAGTGATGATGGTGAGACTTTGTCTCACATACTTTGGACGTGTTATCAGGAGGGACCGGTGCCTGGAGAAGGACATCATGCTTGGTAAAGTACAGAGTCAGCAAAAAAGAGCAGGACTCTAAATGAGGTAGATTGACACAGTGGCTGCACGATGGGCTCAAGCATAACATCATGAGGATGGTGCAGGACTAGGCAGTGTTTCATTCTGTTGAACATAGGGTTGCTATGAGTCGGAACCAACTTGAAGGCACCTAACAACAACAACAATTTAATGAATTATATTAACATATTATATAAAGTATGTAATACTAATATTTACTTATTTAATTTAATTATACAATATTAAATACATAATTTATATAATTATAAACATAAAATACACCCATTCCTCACTTATCAATGTAAGGTTACATTCCAAAGATCACATCATTATGTGAAAATTGATGTTATGCAGAAATGGAGGATTACCACATCAGATCACAAAATGAAGAATGACTACATCATTGCATAACTGCCAAATTACACCATTACTTAACACCAAATTACATCATTACATAATTGCCAAATTACATTATTTTATAACTGCCAATTACATTATTACACAATTCCCAAACCACTGAGAATCATGGCCCAGCCAAGGTGACACATAACCTTAACCATCACACCTAGCATTACTCTCACCTTGTACCTCGGCATTCGTTACTTCCAGCTGTACATTGATAATGCATAAAATAATCAGTAGATTTTCTACTATTGTCACAAATGTGAAATGTCATAAAATGATGTAGTTGATATATTTACACATAAAACATTTTTACATGTGAAACATCTCATGCCATAGCCTCATCTGCCCAATATGTTAGGAAAGCAGAAAGATATGAAAGCTGCGTGGGCACTGGACTCAGACACATCTATTTTGGAGTCCCACCACTGGCTAAATCTATGTCAACAGACAAGTCACATCAATATACATGGTGTCCAATGTTAGTTCTGTAAGAGCAATAATAATAACCATATCTATATCATTGGGTCTTTGTAAGTAAAACAATAATATAATGTATATGAAGCTCTTAGCACATAGCCTATGCGTATGTCCTACACCTATGGCAGGTACCTAATGCTAATAAAGCAGTGGTGCTTTCACTAATTCCAAAATATGATCACGCATGAACAGTCAACTGAGAAGAAAAAAGAATGGCTACAGGAACTAGCTGGTTTTTTTTTTTTTTTTTCATTTTCTCCTTTTCTCTTTTTTTCTGACCAATTGATTAATTAAGATTAATTAAAATACAATCAACCTATAATGACAGAATGTTATAGCTAAAATGGACCGTACACATCATTTTCATCATCCTCATCAGTTTTCAGGAGAAAAAACTTAGGCACAGAGAAAGCATGTAACTTATCTAAAATGACACAGTAAATTAGTGTAGTCTAGGGCTCAATTTCCAACTATTGGTCCCAAACTCTAATACTTTGGGAAGTGCTTTCTGATCTTGGCATTAACTTTTCCTCATAAAGTTGAACATTTTTAACTTCAATTTTTTTTATTGAGTATTTTCTGAGAAATAGAGAAGAGACTTTCTGGCCAAGTTGCTCATAACTATCTACACTGAGTCACTTATCATTACCGTTTCCTTGCAACAATGAAAAACTGAAAACTCTGTCCCCATTCTTTCTGATGACTAACCAGAGAAAAGGAAACACAAATCTTTACAGATGCCACTGCACAGTAGGTATTTCAACTTAACTATATCCTTTAATGTGCACACTACCATAGGATGAATATAATTATCTTTATTTTACAGAGGAGGGAATAAGTCTCAGAAAAGCTAATGACTTCTACTAGCTGCTACTTCCAAAAAGCTAGAGCCCAGGGACTATTTACTCTATCACAATGAGGAAAAAAAAAAAAAAGAAACTGGCTTCTATAATGTAAGACAAGGAACAAAGACAATAACAGCAAAAAGAATCTCACCATAATGTATCTATTCTTTAGTTTCCAATTATTCCAGTATTTTTTTCTAGCAGTGAATTTTATGAACAACACCAATTCATCAGCTAGTTTGCCCGATGCCATTCATTGATTAATTCAACAAACATTAATTGAGTGTCTTACTGCGTGCCAGCACTGTAGGGAAAACTTTTTTAAAAATTAAAAGTCAACATACAATGAAAGGGAATCTTCTGAAGTGAACGAACCCCAGATCTTGTCAGAAAGGCCAGGCAGAAACTATATCCTATGTAATTCCCTCTTAAAAATTCATGCCAGAATACTGATTCTGACGGACCCCATATTATCTTTGTTGACAAGACAAATGTGATAGCAAAGCAAAAATGAGCCTTGTTTTAAGGACTTCTTAAATGTCTAAAACCCACTGCCATAGAGTTGATTCCTACTCATAGTGACCCTATAGGACAAAGGAGTACGGCCCCACAGGGTTTCCAAGGCTGTAAATCTTTACAGAAGCAGACTGCCACATCTTTTTGTTGTGGAACAGCTGGTGGATTCAAACTGCCAACCTTCTTGTTAGCAGCCAAGTGTTTAACCACTGCACCACCTGGGCTTCTTAAATGTATAAAAGATTTCTTAAATATCTCATGGATTTTTAAGAGGAAGACAACATGCCCAAACTGTATTAGAGACAGCAACTTGGGAACTTGTCACCAAATATCATTCATTTATTCATCCCTTCATCCAGCCAACCATCATTCAGTTATTTAGCTGCTAATAATAATGACTATTAACCCTATCTGAAGTTCTCTATGCACCAAACTTTCTTCTATTTACTTAAATGTATGGAATCTTCACAACAATCCCCTGAGGTAAGTACTATCATTATCTCCATTTTAGGGAACACATAGGGCCTGAGTAACTTCCCTAAGTTCACTTCACACATTGGCAGAAAGGGAAGAAGTTTGGGTCCAGATTGTGTGCTCTAAACCATTACACCACCCTGATTTTAAAGGCTCATTAATATGTACTTGACATTGACACTATGCTAAATTAAAGGAAAGCCACCATGAACAAGAGAGACATGGTCTCTGTCTGCAGGGAGGTGCAGTACAGCGGAGAAGACAGAATCCACAAGCAGGATGACCAGAGGAAATATAAGGTCTAGAACAGGGGATTTGTTGTCAGTGAAGGTCTACAGGAGGAGAGGATAGTTCTATGTAAGTAATGTTCTAGCCTTCCATTCGTGCATATATGAATGCAGGTAGATAGTGAATTAGATAATTACTTAGACTTAGACCCACGCCTGGGGCCAGGCTGTACACAGGAGAATCTACCTATGAAGAAAGAACACAGAGATACTGGTGCCAAATAATATGCAGTTCTTTGCCTTAGCACTATTATGGAACTGTCAGGGTATGTGTAAGAAGGTGTGAGATAGGAGGATTTACAGGAGAGAAAGGGGCAGCTGCGGAACAAGGAGATAAGAACCAAAGAATGATAAGCAGATAAAAGTCAGCAGAGGGTGCTTTATCTTTAAAATTGTTAATACTGAACTTCCGCTGGTCTATTTCTTGTATGCTTCCACAAATAGAAGATCTTCATAGAGGTGGAGAAAAACATACTAGGTGGGGCAACATTAATTTTACATAGGTTTTCTGTGTGTGTTTCTTTTCTCCTATAATAATCTGTCTCAAACTTAAGTTACCATTTTCTTTCCAAGTCCACTGACTTTTCCAAGTTCGTTAGTATTTCTTAATAAAACTGATTTAATCCTATAATCATGGAATGGAATAGTTGGAAGGAACCATATACCCTAGTTTCTTTCTTTCTTTTTCTTTTTTTGGTTTTAGATAGTAAAAAAAGAAAAGAAAGAAAGAAAAGAAAGCCAAAAGATCTGCACAAAACCAGAAACTTTAAAATATGGTATGTGAAAGAAATAAAAATTCGGTGTCCTCATTCATTTCATCCATTTACACCCACATTACCCTCAGTTTAAAAACACTTTCATGCATACTACTTTACCTGAACTTCACAAAACCTTTGTTTAGAAGGCAGAACAACGATTAACTTCATTTCTTGGATAAAGAAATGAGCCTTTGGGTTCACAAATTCCTTACTTACAGATGCTATTAGCAAATAGCTGAGAAGCTATTTGAACCTATAGCTGAACTAGAATCTGATTCCAGATTTCCTAATTTCAAATCTAAACCATTAACCCCACTGCTGTCGAATCTATTCCGACTCATAGCAACTCTATAGGACAGAGTAGAACTGCCCTATAGGGTTTCCAAGGAGCACCTGGTGGATTCAAACTGTTGACCTTTTGGTTAGTAGTTGTAGCGCTTAATTACTATGCCATCAGAGTTTCCAATTTCAAGTCTAGTGCCCTCCAAACATAGCCCGACTATCTCTAAACACGACAAATATTTGTGTAATGATGGTATATGTGAAGGAAAAAGGAAAATAAATATTTAATTGACTGGCAAAGTGAATCAAAAATTAAACACGACAACAATAGAAACCCAGTAAAAGAATACCAAAAACCTAAAGCTTATTAATGACAGGCACTGGCAATTTTATGTTACCAGGATCTTACAGGTCCTACTTATTGATGGTCTTCAAAATCAGGGGTAAAGAATATTTCCTAATAACTAGCAAGGACTTGTATGTATTCTTTTTGTGTATGTGTGCTTTTGGTGAAAGTTTACAGCTCGTTAGTTTCTCATGCAAAAATTTATACACACATTGCTAAGTGACCCTAGTTACTGTCCCTGTAATGTGACGGCACATTTTGTTTCCACTCCGGATTTCCTATGTCCATTCAACAAGCTCTGATCCCTTTCTGCCTTCTCATCTTGCCCCTGGACAGGAGCTGCCCATTTAGTCTCGTATATCCACTTGAGCTAAGAAGCATACTTCTCACAATTATCATTTTATGTCTTATATTCCGGTCTATTCTTTGACTAAGAGTGGGCTTCAGGAATGGTTTTAGTTCTAGGTTAACAGAGCATCTGGATGCCATGTCTTCTGGGGTTCCTCCAGTCTCAGTCACACCATTGAGTCAGGTTTTTTATTAAAATTTGAGTTCTGCACCCCATTTTTCTCCTGCTCCATCAGGGACTCTCTGTTGTGTTCCCTGTCAGAGTGGTCATTGGTGATAGCTGGGCACCAGCTAGTTCTTCTAGTCTCAGGCTGATGGAGTCTCTGGTTTTCGTGGCCCCTTTTGTCTCTTGGCCTAATATTTCCCTTGTGTCTTTGGTGATCTTCTTTCTTCTTTGCTCCAGGTGGGTTGGGACCAAATGATGCATCTTAGATGGCAATTCATTAGCTTTTTTTTTTTTTTTTTTTATTGTGGTTTAAGTGAAAGTTTACAAATCAGGCCAGTCTCTCATACAAAAATTTATATACACCTTGCTATATACTCCTAATTGCTCTCCCCCTAATGAGACAGCACATACCTTCCCTCCACTCTATTTTAGTGTCCATTCTGCCAGCTTCTGACTCCCTCTGCCCTCTCGTCTCCCCTCCAGACAGGAGCTGCCCACATAGTCTCGTGTGCCTACTTGATCCAAGAAGCTCGCTCCTCGCCAGTATCATTTTCTATCCCATAGTCCAGTCCAATCCCTGTCTGAAGAGTTGGCTTCAGTCTTGGGTTCCAGTCTTGGGCTAACAGAAGGCCTGGGGGTCATGACCTCCAGGGTCCTTCTAGTCTCAGTCAGACCATTGAGTCTGGTCTTTTTACAAGAATTTGAGGTCTGCATCCCACTGCTCTCCTGCTCCCTCAGGGGTTCTCTGTTGTTTTTCCTGTCAGGGCAGTCATTGGTTGTAGCTGGGCACCACCTAGTTCTTCTGGTCTCAGGCCGATGTAGTCTCTGGTTTATGTGGCCCTGTCTGTGTTTTGGGTTCATAACTACCTTGTGTCTTTGGTGTTCTTCATTCTCCTTCCCTCCAGGTAGGTTGAGACCAACTGATGTATCTTAGATGCCTGCTTGCTAGCATTTAAGACCCCAGATGCCACTCTCCAAAGGGGGATGCAGAACATTTTCTTAATAGATTTTATTATGCCAGTTGACTTAGATGTCCCCTGAAACCATGGTCCCCAAACCCCTGCCCCTGCTAGGCTGGCCTTCAAAGTGTTGTTTATTCAGGAAACTTCTTTGCTTCTGGTTTAGTCCAGTTGCGCTGACCTGTCCTGTACTGTGTGTTGTCTTTCCCTTCACCTAAGATAGTGAAAACCCCTCTCTACTATCTAATTAGTGAAAAGCCCTCTCCCTCCCTCCCCCCTCATAACAAAGAATATTTTCTTCTCTGTTTAAACTATTTTTCCAGTTCTTATAATAATGTTCTGACACAATATCTTTCCTTTTGCAACTGACTAATTTCACTCAGCAGATTCCTCCATGTTATGAAATGTTTCACAGATTCATCATTGTTCTTTATCTATGCTCAGTATTCCATTGTGTGAATATACCGTAATTTATGTATCCATTCATCCTTTGATAGGCACCTTGGTTGCTTCCATCTTTTTGCTATTGTAAACAGTGCTGCAGTGAACATAATGTGCATATATCTGTTCGTGTAAAGGCTCTTACTTCTCTAGGATATATTCCAAGGAGTGGGATTGCTAGATCTCATGGCAGTTCTATTTCTAGTTTTTTAAGGAAGTACCAAAGCAATTTCCAAAGTGGTTGTACCATTTTACATTCCCACCAGCAGTGTATAAGTGTTCCAGTCTCTCCACAACCTCTCCAACATTTATTATTTTTTATTTTTGGATTAATGCCAGCCTTGTTGGAGTGAGATGGAATCTTATTGTAGTTTTGATTTGCATTTCTCTAATGACTAATGATCATAAGCATTTCTTCATGTATGTTAGCAACCTGAATGTTTTCTTTAGTGAAGTGTCTGTTCCTATCCTTTGCCCATTTTTTAATTAAGTTATTTGCCTTTTTGTATCTGAGTTTTTGCAGTATCATATAGATTTTAGAGATCAGACGCTGATCAGAAATGTCATAGCTAAAAACTTTTTCCCAGTCTATAGGTAATCTTTTCACTCTCTTGGTGAAGTCTTTGGATGAGCATAGGTGTTTGATTTTTAGGAGCTCCCAGTTATCTAGTTTCTCTTCTGCATTGTTAGTAATGTTTCATATACTCTTTATGCAATGTATTAAGGCCCCTAGCATTGTCTCTATTTTTTTTTCCATGATCCTTAACGTTTTAGATTTTAAATTGAGGTCTTTGATCCATTTTGAGTTAGTTTTGTACATGATGTGAGGTATGGGTCTTGTTTCATTTTTTTTTTGCATATGGATATCCAGTTGTGAGCAAATAATACGAGAAGCTGGACTATATGAAGAAGATCGGGGCATCAGGATTGGAGGAAGACTCATTTAACAACCTGCGTTATGCAGATGACAGAACCTTGCTTGCTGAAAGTGAAGAGGACTTGAAGCACTTACTAATGAAGATCAAAGACCACAGCCTTCAGTATGGATTGCACTTCAACATAAAGAAAACAAAAATCCTCACAACTGGACCAACGAGCTACATCATGATAAATGGAGAAAAGATTGAAGTTGTCAAGATTTCATTTTACGTGGATCCACAATCATTGCCCATAGAAGCAGCAGTCAAGAAATCAAAAGACACATTGCATTGGGCAAATCTGCTGCGAAAGATCTCTTTAAAATGTTTAAAAGCGAGGGGGGCCAAGATGGCGGACTAGGTGGACGCTCCCGCGGATCCCTCTTGCAACAAAGACTCGGAAAAACAAGGGAATCGATCACATACATAACAATCTATGAACTCTGAACAACAAGCACAGACTTAGAGACGGAGGACGAACAAATACAGGCAGACAGCGACTGTTTTCAGAACTAGGAGCCAGCGCACCAGGCAGGTGACCTTCGGAGCTCGATCTGGGGCAGAGCCCAGGGGGGCAGACGGCACAGAAAGGGGGCCCACCCCTTCCCCCCCGATCCCATCCCGGGAGGAAGCCTAGCAGGTTGGCGCGGGCGGCGTAGGGGCGCAGCCGGAGGGAGAAACACCCGGGAGGCAGTGACTGATCTGAGAGGGGGGAGAACAGCGTCCCAGCTGGGGTGCCCTGCTGTCCGCCGGGAGTTAGGCGAGAAGCCGACGGTGCGCGCGCGGGGGGGGGGGGTCAGCTGTGTTTCCCTGGAGTGACCCCAGGGCGGGGCCCACGCGTTCGTGCGGGAGGACGCGCACCCAGTCCGCGCGTGTGGCACGGCACACCAGAGGGAGAAATCCCCGGAGGTGTCTGGTCTCAAAACAGGGAAAGCAGCATCCCAGACGGGGAGCCATTCCGCTGCGATCTGGGCACGCGCGCGCGCGCGGGCGGGGCATGAGCGCGGGGTCCATTTTTATTACCCTGAATTGACCCAGAGGGCGGGAACACCTGGTCGTGCGAGTGACGCCCTCCCAGTTTGCGCGAGAGGTGCGGCACACTGGAAGGAGAAGTCCCCGGGAGGAACTGATTGGTCCCAAAGCGCAGAAAGTAGCATCCCAGACAAAGTGCCGCCCTGCTGGGGCTTGGGCGCGCGCGGGCGGGGCGTGAGCGCGGAGTCCATTTTTATTGCCCTGAATTGACCCAGGGGGCAGGCCCACCTGGCCGTGCGGAGGAACTGATTGGTCCCAAAGCGCAGAAAGTAGCATCCCAGACAGAGTGCCGCCCTGCTGGGGCTTGGGCGCGCGCGGGCGGGGCGTGAGCGCGGAGTCCATTTTTATCGCCCTGAATTGACCCAGGGGGCGGGCCCACCTGGCCGTGCGGAGGAACTGATAGGTCCCGAAGCGCAGAAAGTAGCGTCCCAGACGGGGTTCCGTCCTGCTGGGGCTTGGGCGCGCGCACGAGCGGGGCGTGAGCACGGAGTCCATTTTTATTGCCCTGAATTGACCCAGGGGGCGGGCCCACCTGGCCGTGCAGGTGACGCCAACCCAGTTCGCGCGAGAGGTGTGGCGCTCCGGAAGGAGAAGTCCCGGGGAGGAAGTGACTGGTTCCCGAACAGGGAAAGCAGCGTCTCAACCCGGAAGTCATCCCGCTGGGATTTGGGCGCGCGCACAGGCGGGGCGTGACCGCGGGATCTAATTATAATCGCCTGAATAGACCCTGGGGGCGGGCCCACCCGTTCGTGTGGGAAACGCCCACCCAGTGCCCACAAGCGGTGCCGCGCACCGGAGGAAGTCCCCAGGAGGAAGGGACTGGTTTCCGAGCAAGGAAAGCAGTGTCCTAGCCAGGGACCCGTCCAGCCCGGATTTTGGCAAACGGGGGCGGAGCGTGAACGTGGTGTTCAGCTCTATATTCTGTGGTGCTACACTCCTAGCTCTCAGATCCCTCCCCCACCCTCCCCAGGCGACCCCATTAACATCCGAATACCCGGAGCCAGAGAGAGAATTCAGATAGGGATCTGACTGCATTTTTTTTTAGCTGACTACTTGGAAAATCTAGTTTCCCAGTGATGGCTCGGAGACAGCAGTCCATATCAAACCACATAAAGAAACAGACCATGACAGCTTCTCCAACCCCCCAAACAAAAGAATCAAAATCTTTCCCAAATGAAGATACAATCCTGGAATTATCAGATACAGAATATAAAAAACTAATTTACAAAATGCTTAAAGATATCACAAATGAAATTAGGATAAATGCAGAAAAAGCCAAGGAACACACTGATAAAACTGTTGAAGAACTCAAAAAGATTATTCAAGAACATAGTGGAAAAATTAACAAGTTGCAAGAATCCATAGAGAGACAGCATGTAGAAATCCAAAAGATTAACAATAAAATTACAGAATTTGACAACGCAATAGAAAGTCAGAGGAGCAGACTCGAGCAATTAGAATGTAGACTGGGACTTCTGGAGGACCAGGGAAACAACACCAACATAGCTGGAAAAAAATCAGATAAAAGAATTAAAAAAAATGAAGAAACCCTAAGAATCATGTGGGACTCTATCAAGAAGGATAACTTGCGAGTGATTGGAGTCCCAGAACAGGGAGGGGGGACAGAAAACACAGAGAAAATAGTTGAAGAACTCCTGACACAAAACTTCCCTGACATCATGAAAGAAGAAAGGATATCTATCCAAGATGCTCATCGAACCCCATTTAAGATTGATCCAAAAAGAAAAACACCAAGACATATCATCATCAAACTTGCCAAAACCAAAGACAAACAGAAAATTTTAAAAGCAGCCAGGGAGAAAAGAAAGGTTTCCTTCAAGGGAGAATCAATAAGAATAAGTTCAGACTACTCAGCAGAAACTATGCAGGCAAGAAGGGAATGGGACGACATATACAGAGCACTAAACGAGAAAAACTGCCAACCAAGGATCATATATCCAGCAAAACTCTCTCTGAAATATGAAGGAGAAATCAAGATATTTACAGATAAACACAAGTTTAGAGAATTTGCAAAAACTAAACCAAGACTGCAAGAAATGCTAAAGGAGATTGTTTGGCCTGATGACCAATAATATCAGGTACCAGCACAATACAAGGTCACAAAACAGAACGTCCTGATATCAACGCAACTCAAACAGAGAAAGCACAAAAACAAACAAATTAAGACTAATTCTAAAAAATAAATAAATAAACAAAATAATACACACAACAGGAAATCATGGAAATCAATAGCTAAACGATCAAAATAATCAAAAAGAGGGACTAAATATAGGAGGCATTGAACTGCCAGATGGAGAGTGATACAAGGCGAAATAGAAGGATACAAGTTAGGGTTTTACTTAGAAAAATAGGGGTAAATAAAAAGGTAACCACAAAAAGGAATATCAATTCCATAACTCAAGAAAAAAGCCAAGAAAAACGTAACGACTCAATAAACACAAAGTTAAACATTATGAAAATGAGGATCTCACAAGCTACTAAGAAAAACGTCTCAGCACAAAAAAGCATGTGGAAAAATGAAATGGCCAACAACACACATAAAAAGGCATCAAAATGACAGCACTAAAAACTTACTTATCTATAATTACGCTGAATGTAAATGGACTAAATGCACCAATAAAGAGACAGAGAGTCACGGACTGGATAAAAAAACACGATCCATCTATATGCTGCCTACAAGAGACACACCTTAGACTTAGAGACACAAACAAACTAAAACTCAAAGGATGGAAAAAAGTATATCAAGCAAACAATAAGCAAAAAAGAAGAGGAGTAGCAATATTAATTTCTGACAAAATAGACTTTAGACTTAAATCCGCCACAAAGGATAAAGAAGGACACTATATAATGATAAAAGGGACAATTGATCAGGAAGACATAACCATATTAAATATTTACGCACCTAATGACAGGGCTGCAAGATACATAAATCAAATTTTAACAGAATTGAAAAGTGAGATAGACACCTCCACATATATAGTAGGAGACTTCAACACACCACTTTCGGAGAAGGACAGGACATCCAGTAAGAAGCTCAACAGAGACACGGAAGACCTACTTACAACAATCAACCAACTTGACCTCATTGACTTATACAGAACTCTCCACCCAACTGCTGCAAAATATACTTTTTTTTCTAGCGCACATGGAACATTCTCTAGAATAGACCACATATTAGGGCATAAAACAAATCTTTGCAGAATCCAAAACATCGAAATATTACAAAGCATCTTCTCAGACCACAAGGCAATGAAGCTAGAAATCAATAACAGAAAAACTAGGGAAAAGAAATCAAATACTTGGAAAATGAACAATACCCTCCTGAAAAAAGACTGGGTTATAGAAGACATCAAGGAGGGAATAAGGAAATTCTTAGAAAACAACGAGAATGAAAATACTTCCTATCAAAACCTCTGGGACACAGCAAAAGCAGTGCTCAGAGGCCAATTTATATCGATAAATGCACACATACAAAAAGAAGAAAGAGACAAAATCAGAGAACTGTCCCGACAACTTGAGCAAATAGAAAGTGAGCAACAAAAGAATCCATCAGGCACCCGAAGAAAACAAATAATAAAAATTAGAGCTGAACTAAATGAATTAGAGAACAGAAAAACAATTGAAAGAATTAACAAAGCCAAAAGCTGGTTCTTTGAAAAAATTAACAAAATTGATAAACCATTGGCTAGACTGACTAAAGAAAAACAGGAAAGGAAACAAATAACCCGAATAAGAAACGAGAAGGACCACATCACAACAGAACCAATTGAAATCAAAAGAATCATATCAGATTACTACATAAAATTGTACTCTAACAAATTTGAAAACCTAGAAGAAATGGATAAATTCTTGGAACAACACTACTTACCTAAACTAACACATACAGAAGTAGAACAACTAAATAGACCCATAACAAAAAAAGAGATTGAAATGGTAATCAAAAAACTCCCAACAAAAAAAAGTCCTGGCCCAGATGGCTTCACTGCAGAGTTCTACCAAACCTTCAGAGAAGACTTAACACCATTACTATTGAAGGTATTTCAAAGTATAGAAAAAGACGGAATACTACCCAACTCATTCTATGAAGCCACCATCTCCCTGATACCAAAACCAGGTAAAGACATTACAAAAAAAGAAAATTTTAGACCTATATCCCTCATGAACATAGATGCAAAAATCCTTAATAAAATTCTAGCCAATAGAATCCAACAACACATCAAAAAAATAATTCACCCTGATCAAGTGGGATTTATACCAGGTATGCAAGGCTGGTTTAATATCAGAAAAACCATTAATGTAATCCATCACATAAATAAAACAAAAGACAAAAACCACATGATCTTATCAATTGATGCAGAAAAGGCATTTGACAAAGTCCAACACCCATTTATGATAAAAACTCTCACCAAAATAGGAATTGAAGGAAAATTCCTCAACATAATAAAGGGCATATATGCAAAGCCAACGGCCAATATCACTCTAAATGGAGAGAACCTGAAAGCATTTCCCTTGAGAACGGGAACCAGACAAGGATGCCCTTTATCACCGCTCTTATTCAACATCGTACTTGAAGTCCTAGCCAGGGCAATTAGGCTAGACAAAGAAATAAAGGGTATTCAGATTGGTAAGGAGGAAGTAAAGCTATCACTATTTGCAGATGACATGATCGTATACATGGAAAACCCTAAGAAATCCTCCAGAAAACTACTGAAACTAATAGAAGAGTTTGGAAGAGTCTCAGGATATAAAATAAACATACAAAAATCACTTGGATTCCTCTACATCAACAAAAAGAACACCGAAGAGGAAATAACCAAATCAATACCATTCACAGTAGCCCCCAAGAAGATAAAATACTTAGGAATAAATCTTACCAAGGAAGTAAAAGACCTATACAAAGAAAACTATAAAACTCTGCTACAAGAAATTCAAAAGGACACGCTTAAATGGAAAAACATACCCTGCTCATGGATAGGAAGACTCAACATAGTAAAAATGTCTGTTCTACCAAAAGCCATTTATACATACAACGCACTTCCAATCCAAATACCAATGTCATACTTTAAGGGAATAGAGAAACAAATCACTAACTTCATATGGAAAGGAAAGAATCCCCGGATAAGCAAAACATTACTGAAAAAGAAGAAGAAAGTGGGAGGCCTCACCCTACCTGATTTCAGAACCTATTATATAGCTACAGTAGTCAAAACAGCCTGGTACTGGTACAACAACAGGCACATAGACCAATGGAACAGAATTGAGAATCCAGATATAAATCCATCCACGTATGAGCAGCTGATATTTGATAAAGGACCAGTGTCAGTCAATTGGGGAAATAATAGTCTTTTTAACAAATGGTGCTGGCATACCTGGATATCCATTTGCAAAAGAATGAAACAGGACCCATACCTCACACCATGCACAAAAACTAACTCCAAGTGGATCAAAGACCTAAACATAAAGACTAAAACGATAAAAATCTTGGAAGAAAAAATAGGATCTACCCTAGGAGCCCTAATACAGGGCATAAACAGAATACAAAACATTACCAAAAATGATGAAGAGAAACCCGATAACTGGGAGCTTCTAAAAATCAAACACCTATGCTCATCTAAAGACTTCACCAAAAGAGTAAAAAGACCACCTACAGACTGGGAAAGAATATTCAGCTATGACATCTCAGACCAGCGCCTGATCTCTAAAATCTACATGATTCTGTCAAAACTCAACCACAAAAAGACAAACAACCCAATCAAGAAGTGGGCAAAGGATATGAACACACATTTCACTAAAGAAGATATTCAGGCAGCCAACAGATACATGAGAAAATGCTCTCGATCATTAGTCATTAGAGAAATGCAAATTAAAACTACGATGAGATTCCATCTGACACCAACTAGACTGGCATTAATTCAAAAATCACAAAATAATAAATGTTGGAGAGGCTGCGGAGAGACTGGAACTCTCATACACTGCTGGTGGGATTGTAAAATGGTACAACCACTGTGGAAATCCATCTGGCGTTATCTTAAACAGTTAGAAATAGAACTACCATACAAACCAGAAATCCGACTCCTCGGAATATACCCTAAAAATACAAGACCCTTCACACAAACAGATATATGCACACCCATGTTTATTGCAGCTCTGTTTACAATAGCAAAAAGCTGGAAGCAACCAAGATGTCCATCAACGGACGAATGGGTAAATAAATTGTGGTATATTCACACAATGGAATACTACGCATCGATAAAGAACAGTGACGAATCTCTGAAACATTTCATAACATGGAGGAATCTGGAAGGCATTATGCTGAGCGAAATGAGTCAGTTGCAAAAGGACAAATATTGTATAAGACCACTATTATAAGATCTTGAGGAATAGAAAAAACGGAAAAGAACACATACTTTTGTGGTTACAAAGGGGGGAGGGAGGGAGGGAGGGAGGGAGAGGGCTTTTTATTGATCAATCTGTAGATGGGAACTGCTTTGGGTGAAGGGAAAGACAACACTCAAAACAAGGAAGGTCAGCCTAATTGGACAGGATTAAAAGTAAAGAGGTTTCCGAGATAAAATGAAAGCTTCAAAGGATAGCGAAGCAGGGGCTGGGGTCTGGGGAACTTGGTTTGAGAGGACTTCTAAATCAATGGGCAAAACAATTCTATTATGAAAACACTCTGCATCCCACTTTGAATTGTGGCACCTGGGGTCCTAAATGCCAACAAGCAGCCATCTAAAATACATTAATTGGTCTCAACCCACCGGGAGCAAAGGCAAAGGAAGAACACCAAGGTCACACGACAACTAAGAACCCAAGAGACAGAAAGGGCCACTTGAACCAGAGACCTACAATATCCTGAGACCAGAAGAACAAGTTGGTGCCCGGCCACAATCGATGTCTGCCCTGTCAGGGAGCACAAGAGACAACTCCTGAGGGAGCAGGAGACCAATGGGATACAGACCCTAAATTCTCATTAAAAGACCACACCTAATGGTATGATTGCGACTAGAGGAATCCCAGAGACAATGCTCCCCAGAACTTCTGATGGCACAGGACAGGAACCAACCCCGAAGACAAATCATCAGGCATGAAAAGGACTGGTCAGTGGGGGGGAGAGAGATACTGATGAAGAGCGAGCTAATTAAATCAGGTGGACACGGGAGAGTGTGTTGGCAACTCTTGACTGGAGGGGGGATGGGAAGATAGAGAGAGATGGAAGAAGGTAAAATTGGCACGAAACGAGAGACTGTAAGGGCTGACTCAATAGGGGGAGAGCAAGTGGGAGAAGGGAGTAAGATGTATGTAAACCTACATGTGACAGACTGATTGGAATGGTAAATGTTCACTTGAAGCTTAATAAAAATTAAAAAAAAAAAAAAAAAAATGTTTAAAAGCAAAGATGTCAGTTTGAGGACTAAGGTACCCCTGACCCAAGCCATGGTATTTTCAATCACCTCATATTCATGGAAACGCTGGACAATGAACAAGGAAGACAGAAGAAAAACTGACGCATTTGAATTACGATGTTGGTGAAGAATATTGAATGTACAATGGACTGCCAGAAGTACAAACAAATCTGTCTTAGAAGAAGTACAACCAGAATGCTCCTTAGAAGCAAGGATGGTGAGACTGTGTCTTACATACTTTGGACATGTTGTCAGGAGGGATCAGTCCCTGGGGAAGGACATCATGCTTGGCAGAGTACAGGGTCAGCAGAAAAGAGGAAGATCCTTAACAAGGTGGATTGACACAGTGGCTGCAACAATGAGCTCAAGCATAACAATGATTGTAAGGATGGCTCAGGACCGGGCAGTGTTTGGTTCCGTTGTGCATAGGTCACTATGAGCCAGAACTGGCTCGACTGCACCTAACAACAACAACAACAATATCCAGTTATGCCAGTACCATTTGTTAAACAGACTATCTTTTCCCCATTTAACTGACTTTGTGCCTTTGTCAAATATCAGCTGCTCATATGTGGATGGATTTATGTGTTCCATTGGTCTATGTGTCTGTTGTACCAGTACCAGGCTGTTTTGACTATTGTGGCGGTATAGTACGTTCAAAAATCAGGAGAGTGAGGCCTCCCACTTTGTTCTCGCTCGCTAGCTTTTAAGGCCCCAGGTGCCATTCACCAAAGTGGGATGCAGAACATTTTCTTAATAAACTTTGTTATGCCAATTGACCTAGATGTCCTCTGAAACCATCGAACCTAGATCTGCGTCCCTGCTATCCTGTCCCTTGAAGTGTTTGGTTGTATTCAGGAAACTTCTTAGATTGGTTTAGTCCAGTGGTGCTGACTTCCCTTGTATTGTATGCTGTCCTTCCCTTCACCTAATACAATTTTTATCTACTCTCTAGTGAATTCCCCTCTCCTCCCACCCCATCCTCATAACCATCAAAGAATGTTTTCTTCTGTGTTTAAATGTTTTCTTGAGTTCTTATAATAGTGGTATCATACAATATTTGTCCTTTTGCCACTGACTAATTTCACTCAGCGTAATGCCCACCAGATTCATCCATGTTATGTTTCACAGGTTCATCCTTGTTCTTTATCATTGCTGAGTATTCTGTTGTGTGAATACACCATAATTTGTTTATCCATTCGTCTGTTGATGGACACCTATGTTGTTTCCATCTTTTTGCTATTATGAATAGTGCTACAATGAAAATGGGTGTGCATATATCTATTTGTGTGGCAGCTCTTATTTCTCTAGGATATATTCCAAGGAGTAGGATGGCTGGATTGCATGGTACTTCTATTTCTAGCTTTTTAAGGAAGCACCAAATTAATTTCCAAAGTGGTTATACCGTTTTACATTCCCACCAGCAGTGTATAGGTTTTCCAATCTCTCCATAACCTCTCCAACATATATTATTTTGTGTTTTTTGGATTAATGCCAGCCTTGTTGGGGTGAGATGGTATCTCATTGTAGTTTGATTTGCATTTCTCTAATGGCTAATGATCCTGAGCATTTCCTCATGTATCTGTTAGCTGCCTGAATGTTTTCTTTGGTGAAGTGCCTGTTTGTATCTTTTGCCCATTTTTTAATTGGGTTACTTGTCTTTTTGTGATTGAAGTCTTACAGTATTTTGTAGACTTTAGGGATTGGACCCTGATTGGATACGTCCTAGCCAAAAATTCTTTTCCAGACTGTAGGTTGTCTATTCTTTTGGTGAAATCTTTTGTTGAGCATAAGTATTTGATTTTTAGGAGCTCCCAGTTATCTAGTTTCTTTTCTGGTGTTTGTGGATTGTAAGTTATGTTTTGCATTCTGTTTATGCCATGTGTTAGGGCTGCTAGCACTGTCTGTATTTTTTGTTCCATAATCTTTATCATTTTATATTTTATATTTAGGTCTTTGATCCATTTTGAATTAGTTTTTGTACATGGTGTGAGGTATGGGTCTTATTTCATTTTTTTTTTGTGGACAGATAACCATTTATGCCAGCACCATATGTTAAGGAGACTGTCTTTTCCCCATTAACAGACTTTGGGTTTTTGTCAAATATCAGCTGCTCATAGGTGGATGAATTTATGTCTGGAATCTCAATTCTGTTCCACTGATCTATGTATCTGTTGTTGTACCAGTATGAAGCTGTTTTGACTACTGTGGCAGTATAATAGGTTCTAAAATCAGGTAGTATGAGGCCTCCCACTTTGTTGTTTTCAGTAATACTTTATTTAACCAGGGCCTCTTCCCTTTCCATATGAATTTGGCAATTTGTTTCTCCATCTCATTAAAAAATGTCTTTGGAATTGGGGTTGGGATTACATTGTAACTGTAGATTGCTTTGGGTAGAATTGACATTTTCACAATGTTGAGTCTTCCTATCCATGAGCAAGGTATGTTTTTCCACTTATGTAGGTCTCTTTTGGTTTCTTGTAGTAGCATCTTGTAGTTTTCTTTGTATAGGACTTATAAATCTCTGGTTAGATTTATTCCTATGTATTTTATCTTCTTGGGGACTATTGTAAATGGTATTGATTTGGTGATTTCCTCTTCAAATTTCCCTTTGTTGGTGTAGACGAATTCAACTGATTTTTGTATATTTATCTTGTATCCTGATACATTGCTGAAATCTTCTATTAGTTCCAATAGTTTTCCTGTGCATTCTTTGGAGTTTTCTCTGTATAAGATCATACCATCTGTAAATAAGGATATTTTTACTTCTTCTTTACAGATTTGGATGCCCTTTATTTTTTTTTCTAGCCTAATTCCTCTGGCTAGGATCTTCAGCACAATGTTGAATAAGAGTGGTGATAAAGGGCATTCTTGTCTGGTTCCTGTTCTCAAGTGGAATGCTTTCAGACTCTCTCCATTTAGGATGATGTTGGCTGTTGCCTTTGTATAAATGCCCTTTATTATGTTGAGGAATTTCCCTTCTATTCTGATTTTGCTGAGAGTTTTTATCGTGAACCGGTGTTGAACTTTATCAAATGCCTTTTCTGCATCAATTGATAAGATCATGTGGTTCTTATCTTTTGTTTTATTTATGTGATGAATTACATTGATTGTTTTTCTAATGTTGAATCATCCCTGCATACCTGGCATGAATCCCACTTGGTTATGGTGAATTATTTTTTGATGTTCTGTTGAGTTCTATTGGCTAGAATTTTGTTGAGGATTTTTGCATCTATGTTCATGAACAATATTGGTTTGTAATTTTTTTGTGGTGTCTTTATCTGGTTTTGGTATCAGGGTTATGCTGGCTTCATAAAATCAGTTTGAGTATTTCATCCTTTCCTATGCTCTGAAATACCTTTAGTAGTAGTGGTGTTAACTCTTCTCGAAAGTTCGGTAGAATTCCCCAGTGAAGTCATCAGGGCCAGGGCTTTTTTGTTGTTGTTGTTGGGAGTTTTTTTTATTTTTTTTTTTTTATCTCTTCTTTTGTTATAGGTTTATTTAGCTGTTCTACCTCTGAATGTGTTAGTTTAGGTAGGTAGTGTGTTTCAAGAAATTTGTCCATTTTCTCTAGGTTTTCAAATTTGTTGGAGTACAGTTTTTCATAGTATTCTGTTATGATTCTTTTAATTTCAGTTGCATCTGTTGTGATATTGCCCATCTCATTTCTTATTTGGATTATTTGCTTCCTCTCCTGCTTTTCTTTTGTCAGTTTGGTCAATGGTTTATCTCTTTTGTTGGTCTTTTCAAAGAACCAGCTTTAGGTCTCGTTAACTTTTTCAATTATTTTTTTCTATTCTTTATTTTCATTTAATTCTGCTCAAATTTTTTTATTTCCTTTCTTCTGGTGCCAGAGGGCTTCTTTTGCTGCTCTCTTTCTACTTGTTCTAGTTATAGGGTTGATGTTTTGATTTTGGCCTTTCCTTCTTTTTGGATGTGTGCATTTATTGCTATAAATTGACCTCTGAGCACTGCTTTTCCAGTGTCCCAA
This sequence comes from Loxodonta africana, assembly GCF_030014295.1. NCBI lineage: Eukaryota > Metazoa > Chordata > Mammalia > Proboscidea > Elephantidae > Loxodonta > Loxodonta africana. The sequence continues at coordinate 100,267,871 of NC_087344.1, forward strand.
AGGTTCTGGTATCATTTGTTTTCCTTCTCATTTGATTCTGTGAATTTCTTTATTCTATCCTTAATTTCTTCTATAACTCAGTAGTTTCTGAGCAAGGTGTTGTTCAGTTTCTGCGTATTTGATTTTTTTTTTTCCTTGCTTTTTCTGTCATTCATTCCTACTTCTATGGCTTTATGGTCAAAAAAGGTACTTTACAATATTTCAATTATTTGGATTCTGTTAAGGCTTGCTTTTTAGCCTATGTGTTCTATTCTGGAGAATGTTCCATGTGCGTTGGAAAAGAAAGTATACTTGGCTGCTCTTGGGTGGAGTGTCTGTATGTATCTATGAGGTCAACTTGGCTGATTGTGGCATTTAGATCTTCTTTGTCTTTATTGAGCTTCTTTCTGGATGTTCTGTCTTTCACCAAAAGTGGTGAGTTGAAGTCTATGGAGCTGTCTTTTTCTCTTTTCAATGCTGTTAGAGTTTGTTGTATGTATTTTGGAGCCCTGTCCTTGGGCATGTATATATTTATTATGATTATGTCTTCCTGGTGTCTTGACCCTTTAATCATTATGTGGTGTCCTTTCTTATCCTTTGTGGTGGATTTTGCTTTAAAGTTTATTTTTTCAGAGATTAATATTACCACCCCTGCTCTTTTTTGATTGATGTTTGCTTGATATATTTTTTTCCATCCTTTGAGATTTAGTTTGTTTGTGTCTTTAAGTCTGAGTTGTGTCTCTTGTAGGCAGTATATAGACAGATTGTAGTTTTTAATCCATTCTGTTACTCTGTGTCTCTTTATTGGTGCATTTAGTCCATTTACATTCAGCATAATTTTTGATAGGTATGAGTTTAGTGCTGTCACTTGATGTATTTTTTTTGTGTGTGTTGTTGAAAGTTTCTTTGTTCCACTTAATTTTCTGTGCGGAGTCTTTTTTCTTTACATATTTTCTTTTTATCTTTTTCATTGTTGTTGATTTTGTATTTGCTGAGTCTTTATGTTTTTCCTGTTTTTTATTTTGATGTGCAGGATTGTTAGTTTCTTTTGTGGTTACCTTAATACTTACTCCTATTTTTCTAAGTTTAAACCAATCTTTTATTTCTTTATATCACCTTGACTTCCCTCCATATGATAGATCTGTGACTACATTTTTTAGTTCCTCTTTTTTGTTTAATGTTGTCATCTTTTACATATTGATGTCTCTGTTTCCCTATTTTCAGTGTTTTAGCTTTGACTTATTTTTGTGACTTCCGTATCTGGGTTTATATCTGGTTGCTCTGTCCTCTGTTCTAGTCTTGGGTTATTATCTGATGTTATTTGTTTTCTAACCAGAGGATTCCCTTTAGTATTTCTTGTAATTTTGGTTTGGTTTTTGCACATTCCCTAAATTTGTGTTTATCTGGAAATGCCCTATTTCACCATCATATTTGAGAGACAGTTTTGCTGCATATATAATTCTTGGTTGGCAATTTTTTTTTTTTTTTCCTTCAAGGCTTTTTATATGTCATCCCATTGCCTTCTTGCCTGCATGGTTTCTGCTGAGTAGTCTGAGCTTAGTCTTATTGTCTCTGCTTTGTAGGTGACTTTTTGTTTATCCCTAGCTGCTCTTAAAATTCTATCTTTGGTTTTGGCAAGTTTGATTATAATATGTCTTGGTGACTTTCTTTTGGGATCTACTTTGTACGGGTTTCAATGAGCTTCTTGGATAGATAACCTGTAATCTTTCACAATAATCCTTCAACAACAAATCTTCAATAATCCTCTCTGTATTGTCTTTTATTCCCCCCACCCCCACCCCGTTCTGGTACTCCAATCACTCATAGGTTATTCATCTTGATAGAGTACTACATAATTCTTAGGGTTTCTTCATTTTTTTTTTAATTCTTTTATCTGATTTTTCCACAAAAAAGTAGGTGTCAAGTGCTTTATCTTCAGTCTCACTAATTTTGATTTCCATTGCCTCAATTCTGCTCATATGACTTTCTATTGAGTTGTCTAATTCTGGAATTTTATTATGAAGCTTTTGGATTTCTGTTTGCTGTCTCTCTATGGGTTTTGCAGTCTGTTAAATTTGCCATTATGCTCTTATATAACTTTCTTAACTTCCTCCATTGCTTTGTTGTGTGCTCCTTGGCTTGTTCTGCATATTGCCTGAGCTCCTTCCTGATCTCTTGAAGATTTCTGTATATTAGCTTTTTGAATTCTACTTCTGTTAATTCCAGGAAATTCTCTTCCTCTGATAGGTTTCTTGAATCGTTGTTTTGGTGGCTTGCTGAAGCCATTATGGTTTGCCTCTTTACATGATTTGATATTGACTGTTGTCTCTGAGCCATCAATAAGTTATTATATTTATTTATTTCATGTTTGCTTACTGTGTCCTAGCTTCTTGTTTTGTTTTGTTTTGATATGCCCAAATAGGCTGGTAGTGTGAGCTAGTGTGACTATTGGCATATTTAAAGCTCTCACATCCTGTCTCCAGGTGGCTAGAGCTATTACTAGGTATGTGAGCCCAAGAGTCTGTTTACTTCAAGTCAGGTGTCCAGGTTGTCCATCGCCAAGTGTGTTGTGCAAGCTCTCACCTACAGTCCTAGACAGTCAGGGGTGATTAGACTAGGCACAGGTATCTGGCTGCAGTAGGGGTCATGCACTGATCAAGGCAGGGACCTGACTGCTGCCCATGAGTGTCTTGGTGGAAGGTGTGTCCCTGTTCCCTAGAGCGCATAGGTAGGTGGATTTTGCAGCCGGACTATGGGCACCCAATGCTGTTGGCTGTAAGGACTTGGAGTCACCACTTATTCTTGGACCCCTGTTGCAAGTGGCTCAGTGGCGTGGGTGATGCCACCAGTTCTCAGGCCCCTGATGAGGGTAGGTGAGGATCCTGCTTAAGGGACAGGGCAGTGTCACATGTCTCCAATCTGCCACTTCCCCTTATAGCAGATACAGATGAAAATAGTCTTCAGGTATATACCCTGTTATACTGTGCTAATGAGGGCCTACACTGTTGAAATGGGCCCACTCAGGTCTACATAGAAGTGAAAGACATTCACAATCTGTAGACCCTTTATGCCTGTGCCTAGGCAAAGGGGTTATGCCTGCCCTGAGTTCCCAGCTTAGGGGAACTGGCAGATTATTTTTTTCCTGTTTGTTAATTTGTTCCCTCTCCAAAGCCAGGAGAACAACTCAGAGTGTGCGACAGGTCCTACTTCTGGCCCAGGGAGTGCAGCTGGACCAGGACCAGAGCAGAGTGGGGGAGGGGGCAGATAAATGGGAGAGAGGTACTTCCCAAAAGGTTTTTTTTTTTTTTTTTTTTTATCCTCCCAGTAGGTTAGATGCTTGTACTTATCTTTTGCTGATTGAGCACCGTTTCTCTCTGGTTCTGGAGGTTTGAGCAGACTCTCTGCTGCACAGTCTCTCCCAATGTAGAAAATGCATCCTGAGTGCCACTGCTTGCTTCACCTCCAACGCCAGCTGATCCAGCCTGCAGGGTGCCAGTGCCAGGTCAGGTCTGGCAACTCCTCACTGCTTCTGAACCATCTCTCCCTCCCCCTGCCACTCATCCCAATTCCTCAGCTTTGTTTTTGATGTTCAGGGCTCCTAGATTATCATATGGATTCACTTGTTTTGGGGGGTCTTTGTTGTAAGAGGGACCACAGGAAGTATCTGACTACTCCACCAGCTTGGCCCTGCCTCCACTTGCATTCCCTTGTATGTATTCTTGCTCCTCCTTGCCTTTTGTGCTCTGTCTGGCCCAACAGGCTTGAGAAACTTTATGAAATACAGCTGCTCCTCTATACTATGGAGATATGGTCCTTGCTAAAGTCCATATCTAGGGGTAGTGCTGTGTCCCTTTGATCATTTAAAGATAACATTATTTACCAGTTGAGTTGGTCTTTCCTCTTTGGGAAAAATAGTGATAGTGTTTGTGTGCCAAACACTGTGCTTCTCGTCATAGATGCCAAGCCAGCCACATGCTAGGTCACTTTACATGGCTCCATCTTTAATGCTTCTAACTGTGAACATGTAGCTTGCCTCCTGTACATAAATCCATGATGAAAAAGACCATATGCTGTTATATATCAACATAAATTTCCCAAACAAATGTTCATATCTTTGCAGACACAAGGCTTCTGTTCCTCTATCCACAGTAGGAAAATAATATTTTTATGTAGGCATACGGTAATAAGACCTAGTTACCTTCAAATTCTTACACTTGTAGTTCATTGCCAACTGTTTTCTGCTCCACCACCAACAGGTGTTCTAGTATAAGCCATTTATTTGAGAAGACACACACCTAAAATACTGCAAGTGGTAGATCTTGAAAAGCAACCCTTCTTTTTGAAGAAATAACTTCTCATAAATATCCCAGCCTTTTAATTATATGTTGGAAGGGTTGTGACAGAAGACCCCTGTGCATGATGAATTATGTAAGGCAGTAAATAGCTTCAAATACAGTTTGTTGCTCAGATTCATCTTGTGAGACCAAACTGAAGCTCATGGCATCAAATTTAGCCAAATCCGAAACAAGATCAGAATCACATTTTTATGGTCCAGATTATTCTATGGATACAAGGAAAAGATATAAAGACAGCAAAATGTGGTAGAGTATTTATCTACTTGTCTTTAGAAGTCATGGATTAGAGTCATTTATCTGTCATATGAGCCTTAAGTAAGTCACATAACTTTCTTGAATCTCAGTTTTCTCCTTTCTAGACTGGGAGCGGTAACAGTACCTGAAGTTTCACAAGTTCTAAGTAATTTCTAGTTTATATAACATCTTATCTCAGGAAAAAAACAAACAAAAAAAACCTTCTTCTTTTAAAAGGACTAACATCTTCTCATAATCACCCTAACTAGATAATATTTGATGAGGGTTTGAGGACCAAGGACTCTCATACATTATAGTTAAGAGGCATGTTCATTTTATACATATGAAAGTGTCCCTATGTATGTGAAAATGTTCTGGAGTTAGTGTCTCAGATTTTGATAGACAGAATGGAGTTTTAAAATTTTAAATTGTGTATTCTTTTGCATAGGCATTACTTTTTTAATGAGAAAATTTTTATTATGGATAAATTTGTATTGGAGAAAAATGGCTTGGACCTGGGGCTAAAATGGAGGTGGAGAGAAAAAAAAAAGGGCACGAAATCCCTTCCCAGTAACTAGTAAACTAGTAGAGGGAAGGAATTCCTATTTTATGGGCTGAAGCAGGAGAAAAGAGAAAAGAAGAATATTGTTTCCTATAATTCCTGATGCTTTGTTTCTTAAATCACTGATAGTAACCCTAAACTTCAAGGCAACTCTCAGTGTACTGTCCCCTGGAAGGTAGAGACCTGCAGTTTAACAACATTATCACTTTCTTGGAGTAGTTCTTCCATCACTACGAACCTCTGCTCCTGGGATGGTGGTGGGCAATTCAGCTTTTATCCCCAGAAGCAGGGCTGAGAATTATGGGTGTTCCCTACAGGACACCATTCACATGATAGTCTACATGAACCATGTACCCATCCAACCTGCACAGCTCACATGGCAGCCCTCCAACCAGAAGGATGGTGGATATGGATCAGAGGAGTACATTAATTACATTGACTAAAGACCACACTGTACCCTAGGCTGGAAGTTCATTCCCTGTTCTGAATTACGTTTCAAATTATGCTGAGACACATTGTACAATACAGCACACTAGAGGTTATGTAATGAGTCCAAATGACAGCATCAAAATACTTAAATTAATGTAGTGTTGGCAATACAAAGTCTTCCAATTTGGACAATATGAATCTATTATTAAATTCCTGGGGTAAAAGGAAAGTCCAAAAGTTAAATCTCCTTTTTAATTAAGGTTCAAAGGAATTCAAGTCCAAAATGTTTCCTACCTTAAATTTCTTTTTCTGTTTAGTCTCAGTAGGATAGAGCTCAATTCACCGGGATATAACTATTGTTTCTTCAGGAGCTGGGGTTTCAGATGCTTTGAACTTGACTAAATATCACTCCAAGTTTCTCATAAGCTTCACCTTTTAGAGTCCAAAGCATTAATAGGGCACAAAAGATTATTTAAGCAGCAGACAATATTTAAGAATTTTTTTTAAATCCCACACAAAAATCCCTAGTCCCTAAACAGTTGTGCCAAGTAAATTGATGTTGACAGAACCAGGTATATAGTGCATTTTAGCACTGCATTGCTGTCAACAAATAGACCACTGCAGAGATTTGCTTTTATTGCATGGATGACAAAAAAAACTGCATGCAGCCTATGAGCAGACTTGGGGGTAGGTGAGAAAGAAAGGCAGAGAAATTATTTTCATAATATTAAAACAGAACAAATTTTGGTTTTAAAATATGTAAAATGTGGGCCTACATTAACTGAGAAGTGATGTCCTATTTGGTATTAAAATGGTTAATGAGATGTGGAACTGGCAATTTTGGTGGAATTGAATTTCAGAGAACTTGAGAACAGATACCCTGGCTGGTTAATTTTCTCAAACTTCATAGTGCCTATAGAAGTATGATCATGTATTAGGTACCTTTAAAATAGTTCCTGTAAGAGCCCCTGGGTGGTATAAACAGTTAATGTGCTTGGCTTCTAACCAAAATACTAGAGGTTTGAGTCCACCCAGAGGCACCTTGGAAGAAAGGTTTGGCTAGCTACTGTTGAAAAATAGTAGCTGTTAAAAAAATAATATCCCTGCCCAAAAAACCCTTTATAAGAATGTATATGTATATTAACAGGTTTCTCACGCTCTTAGGGTGGAGTCTAAACGCCTTAACATGCTTTTTAACCAAGTTTAAGGATGGTCAGATCCTTAAAATTGAGAATACTGAGCCTGATCAGTAAATACACAGATTCATGTGCCCCTCCCTGACCCTGCTCTTCAAATGTACCGTGCTCACCGCCACGTCTTCTAAACAGTCTCTACATTATTGTTACGTACCAAGCATTATGATAATTGTTCACATACATTATTCTATTTAATCCTGATAATTATCATATGAGTAGAGTATGAATATGCTCCTTTTGCCAGTTACGAAACTGAGGCTCAGAAAATGAAGTGACAACCCAAGATAGCATAGCTGGGAAGGAATGATGAGGAAATTTAAACCTAAGATCTACGAATCTAACGCCCACTCCCTTTAACTGTTTTGCTACCCCATAGGGCTCTTCCAAAATATAATTATGCCTCTTGGTTCATAAAGTACACATTAATTATATTTAATTATAGTTATATAGTGCTTCATGTGTGGAATGGAAGGTGAACACATTTCCATTTCTGGCAATATAGCAGAATAAATAACCTCAAAATGTCATCATTGCAAAATACTTAGATAATTCCTTGGGTAAGGGAGTAGAGAGGACACTCTAAACTGTTTAGTCTGTCACGTGTGTGTAGAAGGAGTTTGAGTGGGGTCAAACATGATAAAAATAGTCTCATCACAAAATATTATTTATTTGTTTTTCAATAATATAGATAGGCCTGGAGTATTTTTTCAAACTTTCTAGAGAATCAGACATTGAAAAAATGGTACATGCATATGTGTGTGTTTGTGTATCTGTGTGCACACGCATGCATTTCACCTTTTGAACAAAGTCTCTTTTTTTGGAAAGAACTGAGATGTCTGTCCTTTGATAATTTTGAAAAAATGCTTCTCGCAGACCTTCCCAATTTGTGTACCATTTCCCAGCTTCTCTTCTGAATTTTCAAATTCTAGCACATGTGCATCATATAGGATGCTTGGTAAAGGTCAATAGATGTTATTATTGAAATTTTTAAAAAGGAAAAAATAAATGTTCTGCCTCTGATTGCTTGTTAACATAATCTACAATGTTCCGCTTTAGATCGTTCAGTGGGGATGTCGTGCAGGTCAGTCTACACATTGGCTGATGAGTATGTTATTCCTGCCAAATCCTCCAGTTGAGATGAGAACATTAGTTTATTTGAGCAGACAAGTGTCTATGTGGCTTTAACAAAACAGCCATATGCTGCTTCAGTAAGTAACATAACAAAGAAAGCACAATTATTGCCAGAACCTATCCTAGAACTTTGGACAAAGACCATAAAGAATGTTCTTCAACCTTATTTTTCAGAGGCATGTCATTTGTTCTGATGATTTTCTAGACCAGTCTAGTCCTACGCATACTGTCCCATAAGTGTAAATTGTGTAATGTTTTATGTTAACTCTGGATTCCTTTCTCCCATTAAAAAATTAAACTATGAATTTTAGAACATAGCCATAGTTTCTTATCCATAGGTCCTCTTCCTCACCGCTCCCCAGGACCTTGTGGGGAAGAGTTCTCTTATTGAAGGATGAATCAGGTATTCCTGAGACTCCTGGTTAAATACCATCTTTAATAGATCTTAATGTCACTATGATCCCTAGGTAGCACAATTTGAGCTCAACAACTAATAGAAAGGTTGGTGGTTTGAACCTACCCATCAGCACCACATAAGAAAGACCTGATGATCTGCTTCCATAAAGATTACAGCCAAGAAAACCCTATGGATCACAGTCCTACTCTGAACAAATGAGGTCACCGTGATTTGGAATTGACTCAATGACAATGGGTTTGGTTTGGGGTTTTAATGAGGTTACTGTGGCTCCAAGGCCCACTCTCAGCTTTGTATGTCCAGTTTTTCCAGAGTTAGTGACATTATTTTTGTAAAAAAATTTTTTGTTTTATTATAAATGTAATACATACTTAACATACATTCAGAAATAGATAGAAGTAGGAAGATAAAAAATTTCTAATTGGACTACTGAAAATGATTACACTAATATTTTTTTATGTTTTCTACTACAATAATTTTTAAGTATACTTTTAAAAATATAACACAGTCATGAATATAGTATATATGTTGTTTTTGTATTAACTTGGTAATATAAGCATTTTCCCACACTAATATAGAACTATTTTAAACAAAAAATTTAATGGCTGCAACATTAGAGAATAATGCAACCTAAATATTTTCAGAGAGTTGGACTGTTTCCAATAATTTGCTATGAAAACAAATGAAACTGATACCAAAATAGTACATAGAGCTACCGCCTGTTACTAGTTGTATCTTTCAAAAAATTTCTGCTAATTTAGAAGCACATGTGTATGTGTGCATGTTTGTGTGTGTGTGTGGGCTCATGATAACCATACTCTGTGCATTACTCTAAAAAGTATAAATTAGCATTATAATTTTCATAGGCAACATATTTTGTGGTTACCGAAAGAACTGAACCCATTGCCGTCGAGTAGATTCCAACTTATAGGACAAAGTAGAACTGCCCGATAGGGTTTCCAAGGAGCAGCTGGTGGATTTGAACTGCCAGCCTTTTGGTTAAAGTGCCAACAGTGTTCCATTTTGTGGTTAGGATCACGAATTCTGGAGTCAGGTTGGCTGAAACTGAATTCTGACTTCAAAACATAATGGCTTTTGCAACCTGGAACAAATTCTTTAACCTATGCCAACTCAGTGTTCTCATCTGGAGATAATAATGGTACTTACTTCACAAGATTGCCACAAAGATTAAATGGCACATAGTAAGAACAATAGAGGTGTCCATGAATTCTTTTAAAATCTCATTATTTATAACAGAAATATAGTATTTCATAATATGAATATACCACAGTTTATTTTATTCATGGACATTTACATTGTTATCAGCTATAGGCTTTCTCATATTAGGCTGCAATACACATCCTTATAAATATATCTTTTATACATATGTGAATGTATTATTATACCCTTAGTCAAAATTTCTAAAAGCAAAATTAATGAGTCACATGTATGCATTTAAATTTTTTAGGGATTACCAAATTGCCCTCCAACACGTTCCCATAACTTTCACGTGAACATTGCTGAGTACCTGTCTCGTTACTCTTTAGTCAACACTGCTGTTATCAAGTTTTCATTCTTCAGTAATTAATTCAACAGGTAAAAAAATATATATATTATTAGGTGCCATCCAGTCAGTTCCTATTTGTAGAGATGCTATGTGTAACAGAATGACACACAGCTCTAACCTGTGCCACCCTCCTAGTAGTGGATATGGCTGGGCCCATTGTTGCAGCCGTTGTGTCAGTCCACCTTGTTGAGAGCCTCCTCTTTTTCAGTGACCCTCTACTTTACCACGCATGATATCTTTCTCCAGCAATTGATCCCTCCTGATAACATATCCATCCATCCAGTCTCACCATGCTCACTTTTAAGGAACATTCTGGCTATGCTTCTTCGAAGACATAAAACGTTCGTTGTTTTTCTGGCAGTCCATGGTGTATTCAATATTCTTTGCCAACACCATAATTCAAATGTGTCCATTCTTCTGTCATCCTTTTTCATTGTCCAGCTTTCACATGCATATGAGGTTATTGAAAATATTATGGCTTGGGTCAGGTGCACCTTAGTCCTCTATGTGTTATCTTTGCTTTTTAACACTTTCAAGAATCCTTTTGCAGCGGATTTGTCCAATGGGATGCATCCTTTGATTACTTGACTGCTGCTTCAATGGGCATTGATTGTTGATCCAAGTAAAATATTGACAACTTTAATACTTCCTCCATTTATCATGATGTTGCTTATTGATCCAGTTGTGAGGATTTTTTTTTTTTTAATGTGGCATAATCCTTAGTGAAGGCTGTAGTATTTGATCTTATCAGTAAGCATTTCCAGGCCTCTTCACTTTTGGCAAGAATGGTTGTGTCTTCCACATATTGCAGATTGCTAATGAGTCTTCCTCCAATCTTGATGTCACATTTTTTTCACATAGTCCAGCTTCTTGGATTTGCTCAGTATTTAGACTGAATAAGTATGGTGAAAGGATGTAACTCTGACACAAGCCTTTTTCAATTTTAAACCAAAGAGTAACCCTTTATGCTATTTGAATGACTGCCTCTTGGTCTATGCACAGGGTCCACATAAGCACAATAAATGTTTCCATTCTTCACAATGACATCCATATTTTTTTTAATTGTGCTTTAGTTGGAGGTTTACAGAGAAAATTAGTTTCTCATTAAACATTTAATACACATATTGTTTTGTGACATTGGTTGCCAACCCCATGATGTGTCAACATTCTCTCCTTCTCGACCTTGAGTTCCTCATTTCCATCTGTACAGTTTTCCAGTCCCCTAATGCCTTGTCGTCCTTGACCCTGGGCTGGTGTGTCCATTTAGTCTCATACACATGATTGAGCTGTGTGTATTAATGTTTGTTTTATAAGCCTGTCTAATCTTTGGCTGAAGGGTGAACCTCAGGAGTGGCTTCAGTTCTGAGTTAAAAGAGTGTCAGCATTTCTCCAGTCTCTGTCAGACCAGTAGTCTGTTTTTGTGTGTGAATGTGTGAATTTGAATGTTGTTCTATATTTTTCTCCAGCTCTGTCCAGGAGCCTCTATTGTAATCTCTGTCAGAGCAGTCAGTGGTAGTAGCCGGGCACCATCTAGTTGTGCTGGACTCAGTCTGGTGAAGGCTGTAGTACTTGCGGTCCATTAGTCATTTGGGCTAATCTTTCCCCTGTGCCTTTGATTTTCTTCATTCTCCCTTGCTCCAGACAGGGTGACCAGTAGAGTATTTTAGATGACTGCTCACAAGCTTTTAAGAGCCCAGACACTATATACCAAAGTAGGATGTAGAACATTCTCTAGAAAATATGCTACACCAATTGAGCTAGATTTCCCCCTACACTATGGTCCCCAGCCCTCAGCCCAGTAATTTGATCCCTCAGGGATTTTGGATACATCTATGAAGCTTCTACCACTTTGCCTTGGTCAAGTTGTGCTGACTTCCCCAATATTGTGTACTGTCTTACTCTTTACCAAACTTGCCACTTAACTGTTGTCTAATTAGTGTTTTTCCCTCCCTAGCCTTCCTCTCCCTCATAACCATCAAAGATTGTTCCTGTCTATGTGTAAACCCTTTCATGAGTTTTTGTAATAGTGGTCTTATATGGTATCCATGCTTTTGTGATTGACTTATTTCACTCAGCATAATGCCCTCCAGATTCATCCACGTTGTGAGATATTTCACGGATTCATTATTGTTCTTTATCATTGAATAGTATTCCATTGTGTGTATGTACCATAGTTTGTTTATCCATTCATCTGTTCATGGGCCCTTAGGTTGTTTCCATCTTTTTGCTATTATGAATAATGCTGCAAGGAACATGGGTGTGTATATTTCTATTCTTGTGACAGCTCTTATTTCTCTAGGATATATTCCTAGGAGTGGGATTGCTGGATCATATGGCATTTCTATTTCTAGCTTTTTAAGGAAATGCCATATTGTTTTCCAAAATGGTTGTACCATTTTCCATTTTCACCAGCAGTGCATAAGTGTTCCAAGCTCTTCACAGCCTCTCCAACATCTATTATTTTCTGTTTTTTTGATTCATGACAGTAATGTTGGGGTGAGATGGTACCTCATTGTAGTTTTGATTTGTATTTCTCTAATGGCTAGTGATAGTAAGCATATCTTTATGTGTCTTTTTAGCTGCTTGAATGACTTCTTTGGTGAAGTGTCTGTTCGTATCCTTTGCCTGTTTTTTAATTGGATTATTTGTCTTATTGTTGTAGAGGTGTTGGATTTCCCCACCGATTTTAGAGATTAGATATTTTATTGGATTTGTCATAGCTAGAAATTTTTTCCCAGTCTGTAGGTTCTCTTTTTCTTCTACTGGTGAAGTGTTTTGATAAGCATAAGTATTTAATTTTTACAGGATATCAGTTATCTAGCTTATCTTCCAGTGTTTGTATATTGTTAGTTATGGTTTGTATCCTATCGATGCCATGTATTAGGGCCTCTAGTGTTGACTAGATTTTTTCTTCTATGATCTTTATATTTTTGGTTTTATACTTAGGTCTTTGATCCTAAATATAAATTAGTTTTTGTCTATGGTGTGAGGAATGGGGCCTGTTTCATTTTTTTAAAGATGGATATACAGTTTTACCAGCACCATTTATTAAAAAGATTGTCTTTTCCCCATTTAATGGACTTTGGGTCTTTGTTGAAAGTCAAGCTACCGTAGGTAAATAGTTTTACATCTGGGTTCTCAATTCTGTTCCATTGGTCAATGTATCTGTCTTTGTACCAATACTAGGCTGTTTTGACTACTGTAGCTGTATAGTAGGTTCTGAGATCAGGTAGTACAAGGCCTTCTACTTTATTCTTCTTCAGTAATGCTGTACTTATCGAGGGCCTCTTTCTTTTCCATATAAAGTTAATGATTAGTTTTTCCAGCTTGTTAAAGAATGCCATTGGTATTTGGATCAGGATCACATTGTATTTGTAAATTTCTTTGTGTAGAATTGACATTTTCACAATGTTGAGTCTACCTATCCATGAGCATGGTATGCTTTTCCATTTATTAGGTCTCTTTTGTTTTCTTGCAGTAGTGTTTTGTATTTTTCTTTATATAGGTCTTTTACCTCCCTGGTTAGATTTATTCCAAAGTTTTTTTTTTTTTTTTTTTAGGGGCTATTAGAAATGGTTGGAAACCCTGGTGTAGTGGTTAAGTGCTACAGCTGCTAACCAAAGGGTTGGCAGTTCAAATCCTCCAGGCACTCCTTGGAAACTCTATGGTGTGGTTCTACTCTGTCCTATAGGGTCGCTATGAGTAGGAATCAACTCGACAGCACTGAGTTTTTTTTTTTTTTTTTATTAGAAATGGTATTGCTTTCCTGATTTCCTTTTCATAGTTCTCTTTATTGGTATATAAGAATCCAACTGATTTTTGTATATTTAGCTTGGATCCTGCTGGTCTGCTGAATCTTTCTACTAGTTCCAGTAGTTTTCTTGTGAAGTCTTTTGTGTTCTCCCTGTATAATATCATGTTATCCCCAAACAGGGACAGTTTTACTTCTTCCTTACCAATTTGGATGCATTTTATTTCTTTTTATTTCCTTATTACTCTAGCTAGGACTTCTAGCACAATGTTAAATAGGAGTGGTGATAAAGAACATCTTTGTCTTGTTCCTATTCTAGGGGGGATGTTTTTGGTCTCTCTCTGTTGAGAATGATGGTGGCTGTTAGTTTTGCATAGATGCACTTTATTATGTCAAGAATTGTCCATTCTATTACTATTTTATTAAAAATTTTTATCAGGAATGTGTGTTGGACTTTATTAAATGCCTTTTCTGCATCAATTGAGATGATCATGTGATTCTTTTCTTATTTATGTGGTGGATTATGTTAATTGATTTTCTAATGTTGAGCCATCCTTGCATACCTAGTATGAATCCCACTAGGTTGCTGTTTTTTTTTTTTTCTTTTTTTAATGCTGAATTTTTGGCTAGAATTTTGTTGAGAGGTTTTGCATCTATATTCATGAGAGATGTCTGTCTGTAACATTCTTTTTTTGTGGTGTTTTTCCCTGGTTTTGTATCAGGGTTTTCTGGCTTCATAAAATGAATTTGGAAGTATCCCTTCATTTTCTATGTTCTGAAATAGTTTGAGTAGTGCTGGTGTGAACTCTTCTCTGAATATATGGTAGAATTCCCCAGGGCTTTTTGGGGGGCCAGAGCTTTTTTGGGGACCAGAGCTTTTTTGGGGACCAGAGCTTTCCTTTTTTTTTAATTACCTTTTCAATCTATTCTCTAGTTATGGATTTGTCCAGATTTCTGACCTCAGTTTGTCTTAGTTTAGGTATGTATTGTGTTTCTAGAAATTTGACCATTTCCTCTAGGTTTTCAAATTTGTTGGAGTATAGTTTTTCATAGTACTCTGTTATGACCCTTTTTATTTCAGTACGGTCTGTTGTAATGTCCCCCATTTCATTTCTTATTTGGGTTATTTGCTTTCTCGCCTGTTTTTCTTTTGTCAATTTGGCCAGTGGTTTGTCGATTTTGTTGATCTTTTCAAAGAACCAACTTCTGGTTTTGTTGATTCTTTCTATTGCTTTTCTATTTTCTATTTCATTTATTTCTGCTCTGATCTTTAGTAATTTCTTTCTTCTGGTGGCTGTGGGCTTGTTTTGCTGTTCCCTTTATATTTGCTTGAGTTGTATTGCTAACATTTTGATTTAGTCCCCTTTCTTTTTTTTTTTTGATGTGTGCATCTATTGCTATGAATTAACCTCTGAGCACTGCCTTTCCTATGTCCCAAAGGTTTTGGTATGATATATTTTCATTCCCTTTTGATTCTAGGAGTTTTTTTTATTCCATCTTTGATTTCTTCTATTACCCAGCACCTTTCAAGCAAGGTGTTATTCAGTTTCCACATATTTGTTTTGTATTTTTTCTTTGCTATTCCTGTTATTAAATTCTACTTTGATGGTGCTGTGATCAGAGAAGGTGTTTTGTATTATCTCAGTGTTTTGGATTTTGTTAAGGGCTGTTTTGTGGCCTAAGATGTGGTCTGTTCTGGAGAATGTTCAATGTGCACTGGAGAAGAATGTATACTTTGGTGCTGTTGGGTGTTATCCACAATATGTTGTGCTCACACAGTCGAATGACTTTGCATAGTCAATAAAGCACAGGTAAGCATTTTTCTGGTATTCTCTGCTTTCAACCAAGATTTATCTGACATTAGCAATAATATTCCTCTTTTCACATCCTCTTCTGATTCTGACTTGAGTTTCTGGCATTTTCCTGTGGATGTACTGAAGCTGTTTTTGAATTATCTTCAACAAATTTTTACCTGTGTGTGATATTAATGATATTATTCTATAATTTCTGCATTCTGTTGGATCACCTTTCTTTGGAGTGAGAACAAATATGGATCTCTTCCAGTCAGTTGGCCAGAGATCTTTCGAATTTCTTGATAGACAAATGAGCACTTCCAGCCTTGCATTCATTTGTTGAAACACCTTAATTGGTATTGTGCCAATTCCTGGAGCCTCAGTTTCACCAATGCCTTCAGTGCAGTTTGGACTTCTTCTTTCAGTGCCATCAGTTCTTGATCATATGATACCTCCTGAAATGGTTGAACATAACCAATTCTTTTTGGTACAGTGACTGTATTTCTTCCATCTTCTTTTGATGCTTCCTGCATCATTCAGTATTTTACCCATAGAATCCTTCATGCTGCAACTTAAGGGGTGAATTTTTTTCTTCAGTTCTTTGTGTTTGAGAAATGCAAAATTATCCCGTTTTAATTTGCATCCCATTAATTATGTGTGTGATTGAACACCTACTCATAGATTTTAAGGCCATTTATAATTGTTTTTGTTTTTTCTTGGGAATTGCAGAGTCATGTCCTTTGATTATTTTTTTAAAAATTGGATTGCTCTATTTTTATTCAAAAATACATATTATACATAGATCATTTAGTGCTTTGTCTTTGGTGTTGAAAAAATTTCCTCAGCTAATAATTGTCTTATAACTTTGTTAATGATATTCATTTCCATGCACAATTTGTTTTTTATCTATATAAAGTCAGATCCATTGATACATCTTTTGATAATTAGAATGGCCTTTTCTAATCTAAGATTAGAAAATAAAAATGCACGAGTACTTTTATGTTTTTGTATATGTATGTTGTATATTTGTCTATCTACATTTCATTTTGTTAAAACAATTGATGTGAGATACACATTAATTTTTTCCTCCAAAGTCCATACTTTTTTAATAACTGTTTTGAATTGCTATCCTTGTCAAATAGAAAATGTTTACACTTGTATAGGGCCTTTCTGGATTTACTATTCTTTTTTAGTGTTTCATTATTGTTCCTGCCTAAACTATTTTTAAGCTTAGAAAGTCTTCCACTTTTGATTAGGTCATTTTTAAAAAATCACTCCTATGATATTTTACATTTATTATTTTATTATATATTAAATTTAGCTATTTTATTCAGTCCAGTGGGAATTTATTCTGAGATATGTGGGATCTCTCAAGGCATCTTCTTATTAATGTGCTGGCCCCATCATTATCTCTCTAGAGATAAAGAGTGCTAAGTCCTTCAACTATATTTTTTCGCAGGCTTTTCATAAACCAAATCAAAAAACCAATCCTGTTTCTGTCAAGTCAATTCTGACTCACAGTGACCCTATAGGACAGAGTAGAACTGCAAGGAGCAGCTGGTGGATTCGAATTGCCAACCTTTTGGTTAGCAGCCAAGCTCTTAACCACTATGCCACTAGGGTGCCAAAGGCTTTTCCTAAAGCAATATATTTATCAAGAATTCTCCATAGTTTCTTGTGTATGACCAACTCTTCGTCTTGATTTTCAATCTTAACACACTTTTTTTCCCACCTGCTAATGAGGTGTTTATAATGGTTATATGAATGAGAAGGGACTTTGGGTAATCAGGATGGATGGAGAAGTCTCTAAGGCACCTGTATTTATAGGACTATTCTTTTTAGAATTCTGGTTGAAGATATTTTGAGAAAATCATCTCCTTTAAGTTCACCGAATATTTAAATGTAAAACAAATTTTAATACATATTTATATAATTACATTAATTGAGATAGAAAATTATCCATTAATATATAAATACTACACTTTATATAAATATTATATATGTTGATTGTAATATACATTATTTATGTCATATATCATTATTTTATATAGTAGATGTAATATAAATATATCACTATTCTATGGATGAAGCATCAGAGTTAATCATCTAACAAATGATATATTTACTACAAAGATATGATTGTTGTTCAGAAAGTTGCTTGGAGAGACGAGAATTAAAATAAAGATTATTAGAGACAATCAAATGACATTTCCATCAAACCATAGCAGACCCAAGAAATATTGTTCTTCAATCAAAGGAACATACATTCTTCTTGAATGAGAACACCCACTTCCATTATTTGTCTCTGCTTTTCCTAGGCTTCATACAATCCAGTTGTCCTCATTTATATCATTATCCCTCCAGTCAGTCAAGATACAGTACAACTGATTATATTTGAACCTCTTTGATTACAGTCTACTTAGACTGACCCTGCATACACAAAGACTCATCAGCACCTGAAGTAGAAGTCACCCATTCTCCCATTCATTCTTTCTTTCATTCATTCATCCATTTATTTGCTAAGTATTTGTGAAACACCCACTATTTCAGAAACTGCGCTCAGTACTGGGGATAAGATGGTAAATTAAACACAATACCTGCTTTTAAGCAGCTCCCAGTCTAGGGAAGGAAGCAGCAAGTAAGCAAGTAATTGCGATACAAGAAGTTAAAAGGCAAATTAGGAGTAAATATGAAGTGAAGAGGCAGGTGTCCCAGAAGGGATAATATCAATGCTAAGACTTGAAGACTGAGTATGATTAGAAAATAAACCATGTGGGAGGAGAGTTGGTGGTATGGTCATTACAGTAGTCTTCTAAACACCAGCAAAGAAACAGTTCACAGCTAAAGAAAAATATATATTTCTTTATTTGTTTTCAACCTAATCATTCATTTATTTTTAAGGGCCTTCACAACTATTTATAGTCCATGTTCAAACCCAAAAAACCTAGTGCCGTCGAGTCAGTTCCGACTCATACCGAGCGACCCTACAAGACAGAGCAGAACTGCCCCATAGAGTTTCCAAGGAGCACCTGGCAGATTCAAACTGCTGACTCTTGGGTTAGCAGCCGTAGCACTTAACCACTACGCCACCAGGGTTTCCGTGTTCAAGATACACTATGTCCCAAAATGATTATCCTTTGCTCATTGTATATTTGTTTGTTTTAATAACTCAGAAAGAAGAAAAAGGGCCTAATGAAATTGCTTAATGCTGGAAAGACACTTTTCCACAGGCCTGTTATCCTTCCTTTATAGATGACTAAATAAAGCTCAGGAAGCCCAAGACCAAAGAGCTAATAAATGGCACTGTCGAGAATTGAAACCAGGTCCATCTACTCAACCTCGAAATTCCATACCTTTTCTCCCACACCATGTTACTCTCCTTTTGTGATTTAGATGATGACCTGGTTCCCTTTTCCAGCTTCTGGGAATATTCTTATTGCAGTCAACTTTATTTCATTTGAGACACAAAGGACTAAGTAAAGTGTTCTTTTACATAACAGCTTAGGAGCTCAATTTTTACAGTCTGAAATGTAGCTGATACAATGGGAAAGGAAAAGTTTTCCTGCAAATATATGAAAACTCTTTTAAAAGGTTTTTGTTTGTTTGTAAGATTTCCCATAATGTATCTTTTCTGGAATTTATTTATTTATTTTGTTCTTTCTAAAAAGTGATTCACTTAAAGTGATTCAAATATAAGAGGCCTTTTATAAGCCCATATTTCTGCCCTCATGAATTAGGACTGGATTTAGCTGTATTAGTAGAAATTTCATACAGTAATTTATTCAAATAAAAATAGGTTTTATTTTTCTTTAGAAATAAGGTAAGTGGAGTTGTCCAAGATTGGTCCAGCTGCTCAAAGAAGTCATCAAGAACCCAGAAATTTTCTGTTCCCATGTTCGCAAAATGGCTACTACACTTTTGGGCATTGACTCTAGTTAAATCCAGGCAAAACTAGAGAGAAGGCCAAAAAGCAGGTGCCAGCTGAATCTATTTCTTCTTATCAGGGTTAATAATAACTTGCTCAGAAGGCCCATTTAATAGACTTCCATGTATGTCATATGACCATGACAAGCTTCAAGGCAGATGGGGAAACGAAGAGTTTTCAGTTGGGCAAATTGTTGTCTATTTAAAATCAGATTCTTTTGATTAGGAAGAAGGAGAAATAGATCTATCATACTCTTTGAAGTCAGCATTGAGGGAATCAGCTACACAACCCCAGCAATATGATGGTCTTAAAGCAAACATCATATCATTAAAAAAAATCATTATCTTGTCCAGACAAGCCTTATAAAATCTATTGGAAGCCAAGAAGAAAAAAACTTACTTTACTACTTGAAGGAACAATAGTATTAAGTAAGAGCGTAAGTCACTATTAAACAAAACTGTTCAAGATTTTTGTTCTCTTTTATTTTAACTGAAAGCATGAGAGATACTACAACTAGAGGAAATAGCATGAGTGATGCTCTGTTCCTTCCTATCTGTGTGACCTTAGAATATACTTATAGTCTTTCCTCTCAGACAGGCTTAGTTTCATTGCCTATCCAACAATACTAGATTAATAAAAATGGGCAACAGAGTCAGGAAGAGGAAGGTTTCAAAGGAGCAGCTGGTGGATTCGAACTGCTGATCATTTGGTTAACAGTTTAGCTCTTAACCGCTGCACCACCAGGGCTCCAAATGCTATATTACTTAGGAATATATGCTATGTGGTAATACTACAAAGAAAAGTAACAGAGTGATAAACACAAGGTTCAAATGGCCTTGACCTCTGGGAGTGGGAGAGAAGCAGGATACTGAAATGGAGGACAGGTTTTAAGTGGGCTCAGAGTTGCTAATAAAGCTCTGTTTTCTAAGCTAGATAGTGGTTGCATGGCTGCTTACTTTTCCATTAAACATGTTGTTGTTGTTAGCTACTCTCGAGTTGACTCAGACTCCTAGTGACCCCATGTGACAGAGCAGAAACTGCCCCACAGTGTTTTCTAGGCTGTTTTTTTTTTTTTTTTTTTAATCTGTATGATAGCAGATAGCCAGGGCTTTCTCCCTCAGTGCTGCTGGGTGGGTTCGAATCGCCAACCTTTCATTTAGGCATCAAGTCCTTAACTATTTGCATCACCAGGTCTCCTTTCATGAAATGTATGTTATAGTTATTATTTTGAATGTATTCAATCTTTCATAAACAATTTAAAAATTAATCCCTGAACCAGGTACCTACCTCAGGAAGGAGCTGTAATACGTCTGCTTGTGCAAATACTTTTTAAAACAGTAAAACAGTATGTCAACAGAGACAAGTTGGTACCTATGATTGTTACTTATAATTTTATATTGGAAGATTCATATGTGCAGAAGAAACAGAGAAGTTGCCACAAGGTAGGAACTTTAAATAGAGAGAACTGAGCGACATAAGAAAATGTAAACTGTTAGTTGCTCCCTACAAAACAGAAGAGAGGAGACAGGGAAAAAAAATCATAAAGGAAGAAAAAAAAATCTGTGTAAGTGGCAGCAGAGACATGTGGAAGTCTTGAAGGGTGACCAGCTGTTGCATCTCTGAGATTTGTCAAAAAGACTTGGGGGGGAGAGTCAATTGACAGGAAACTGTCGTGCGGGCTGGGAGAGGAATCGGGAAGTGACATCCTCGGGGTGGGATGGAGAGCAATCAGCTATACTGGGAAAGAGCCCCGGGCAGATGTGGTGCTTGAAGGGGGCCCTAGTCTGCTGCACAGACTGTCTCCGTACAAAGAGTAGGAATTGGCAGCCGGAGCAAACGTCTGGCATGGTCCAGGCAGTTCTTTTTCCGACTCTGCCACTCCTCCATGATGCCGTCTCAGCAACTGGCTTGAGGCAGAAGAGATTTTCTCTCTGAAGTTTTTTGTTTCTGTTTTTTCTTTTTTAAGATGGGGTGCAGAAAAAGCAGTAGAAGTATACAAAGCCCTAAAACAGGAGCAGAAAGCTCGTGTAAGTGCCTGGTTAACCCTTTCCAAGACCATCTTTCATCATCCATGTGTGGAAGGTGGAAGACTGGTAGTCCAGGACTAGATTCTGCTCCAGTACCTGGGGGGTGCAAACAGTTCACAAGCTCAGCTGCTAACTAAAAGAATGGAGGCTTGAGTCCACCCAGAGGCACCTCAGAAGAAAGTCTTGGTTATCTACTTCTGAAAAATCAGCCATTTAAAACCTTATGGAGCACCGTTCTACTCTGACACACATGAGGTGCCATGAGACAGAACTGGCTCAATGGCAACCAGTTCAACTGTAGGTCCTGCCCAGGTCCCCCCAGAATATCTGCCACAGAAGTATTCAAAAGGGGTAGAAAGTAATGTGCTTTTGGAAGACCACATATTCACACAGCTACTGACCCTGCAGAAACTGGGTTAAATTTCATTCAGGCTGGAGTTTGAGAGAATTCTGGCAACCATGCTAAAAGAGAAGAAATAGAAACACTCCTTTGATATTGGCTATTAAACTCACATGTTAAAGCATTTCAAAAACCTGTGTAAAGGTGCCTGTCAGTAGGGGCTGACTTCTTTGGGAATCTTCAATTAGAGATCATAAAGCAACTGATTCCCTAAAGGATGGCAGGTTTGCGCACCACAGTTTAGCACTAAGTCCTCTGCTAGATCGTTTCTGCCATGCCATCTGTTTTATGGGGTCCCTCACAGAGGCTAGGAAAGTGGTTGGATCAGGGGAGGCACTCAGCAAAAGAGACTTGATAAAACCCTGATAAGCACGAGCAAACATGCACTGTCACCTGTCACATTTGTTAAGCCCCACCCTGTGCCACTGGGCAGGAACTTTAGATGAATGACTTCACTCAACCCTCAGAACACACCTGAGAGGTAGAAATTATTTTTCTCATTTTACAGTTGGGGAATGAGGCTCAGAGTCAGTGCCTTTCCCCCAATACGATGCTGATCTGGGAGCTGGAACTCTTTTGAATCCATCAGGTTCCGAAGTTCATGTTTGTTCCACTGTATCATGCTACCTACTAGCACTTAATTGAACTTGGTGCAGGTGTTTTCACATACATTTAGTCTTTCATTTAATCATTTAATCCTCACATCTACTCTGAAGGAGCACTTGTAATGTTATCCTTATTTTATTAGAAAGATACTGAAGATGAGAGGTTATTTTAAAAATCCAGTTCCCTGTAGAAGTAAAAGACAATTATTTAAAGATAGTGTGCTTATAATGGAGCCCCGGTAGCAGAGTGGTTAAGAGCTCAGCTGCCCACTAAAAGGTCGGCGGTTCCAATCCACCAGCCACTCCTTGGAAACCTTATGGGGCAGTTCGGCTCTGTCCTACAGGATTGCTAAGAGTTGCATTGACTCTATGGCAATGGTTTTTGTGTGTGTGTGTGTGTGCTTATAATAAAGGTATAAATATATATATAATATTTATATATAAATATATATACTTACATATATATTTATTATACATACATATAAAGATGATGTGCTTGTAATGTGTACAGGGTCAGCGAAAAAGAGGAAGACCTTCAGTGAGATTGATTGACATCGTGGCTCAAACAGCAATGAATGTGAGGATGGTGCAAGATCAGACAGTGTTCAGTTTCATTGTACAAAGGGTCGCTATGAGTTGGAACCCACTTGATTGCAGCTAGCAACAACAATGACAATGTGCTTATTGCAGTTTTATAAAGTGGTAGGCAATATTTTAAAAACTTTAGCATCCATTTACTTATTTTGTCCTCAGAACAATTTTTTTTAAAACAGGTACTATTATCATTTTCACTTCACAAATGAGTAGAGAGGCTCAGAGATGTTAAGTACCTCAACCAAGATCATCATCCAGTTAGTGAAGAATGGAACTGAAAGTCGAACTCAAGTAGTTGAACTTCAGCACCCAGATGCCAAACCCCACACTATACGTCATATGTGCCAAGATACTTCCAAGTAAAGGCAAACAGTCCGCACATGCTTGACTTCCTCATGAGGTAGCCTGATCCATTTTAAGATTTCCATGACCATTAGAAAGTGCTTATCAAGCCTAAAGAGAAATCTGTATTTCTAGGTTTTGTATTCATTGGTCTTAGTTCTTTTACCTGCAAGGCCACAGAATAAGACCACTATTTTTTACATGATAGCTCTTCAGAAAAGAAAAAATTGAAAATATCTTCCATGTCCCCTTAAATATTCATTTCTTCCTGATGAACATCACCAGTTCCTTTAGAGGACACTGGTTGCAAGTCCCCTTATTTCTATGATCACAGTCTAATTTGTTTCAACAGCCCTCTGAATGTGTGGTGTTCAATGCTGAACACAAAGTTTGGTTAGAGCTCAATGTATGCATATTGGGGCAAATTTGGTATGACTGGGAGGCAAATCCTTGCTGATTGCAACACTCCTGCCCTCTCATTAGCTGGCTCCAGTTGCATTCAACCAGTGACAGGTGCTAGTGGGGAATCAGTGCATGAGAGGACTTTGTGTTTGCCTCACTTCAAATCCCAGTTATGAGCTAGGGCTCCCATTTCCTTGTTGCAGTGAGTATTGTCTGCTAGTGACTCACTGATGTCCCCTACTCAGAGAGTTGTCTTTGGCCAAATTGGAGTAAGCCCATAGCCAGTAACTGACTGACAGGGCAACCTCTTTGCCTCAAGGTGAGATCAACTCTAAATGTTCCAGAGCTTGATCTGTGAGATCAAGATAAAGCTATACTTCAGCTGAGAACATATCCTTCCTTAACTCCTCCCCAACCTCACCCAACTTTACTCACTCCCTTTTCTCCTAGGAGCATGCCTTCATGAAACCAAGAACATCCAGATCCCTGATTCTAAGAAGCTGATTCTAAGGAAACCTACCTAAGACAGAGGATCTCATCCCCACTTCCTCCCTGCTTTGGTGCCACATCTTAGGCAGCAGGCAGCCGTTGTGTCTCTCCAGGACTTCAGCTCTCACTAGGCTCAATAACTACATTTTCTCCCCTTATTCCTTCATCTCTATAGGTGATAATGGCTTCTTACTGTTGCTATTCTCTGAGTCCTTCACCACTCCTTTATTTGTTTCTTTAACCCCGTCCCACATCTCTGCAAGTAGTCTTTTTTATTAGATTCTCTTCATTGGAACCATCTGGGGTGAACTGACTTCCAGGCGGAATCCTGACTGATACAGCTGTCCTGTGTACATTTGTTTTAAGAAATCATTTACTAGAGATTGAAAAAAAAAAATTGTCACTATTAAAAGTTGAGTCTGCTTCTCCACTCCTTTAATCTAGGATGGCCTTGTAACTTGCTGTGGCCAACGGGAGATTAGCAAACAAGACAGAAGCAGGGACTTGCCAAGTGCTTGCACACTGGGGCTTACACTCTCTTGCTGTTCTTGGAAAGTCTGTGACCATCAACATGTGAACAAGTCTGGGCTAGCCTGCTGGATGAAAAAAAGACATGGAACCGAGTCATCCATTGCTCCATCTTTTGGCTTGCCAACTGCCCAACATGTGAGTGAGGTCATCCTAAACCATCCGGCTTCTGGTGGCAGATGCGTGAGCTCAGCAGAGATCAATCAAGCTTAGCCTAGGCCAGAAGAACCTACCAGCTGAGCCACAAACTGATAAGCTAAATAAATGGCTGTTGCCTTAAATCACTACTTTGGGGAGTGGTGTAAGGAACCCTGGTGGCACAGTGGTTAAACATTCAGCTGCTAACCAAAAGATTGGCTGTTCAAACCCTCCCAGCAGCTCCATGGGAGAAAGACCTGGTGATCTGCTTCTGTAAAAATTACAACTGAGAAAATGCTGTGGGGCAGTTCTACTCTGACACATGGGATCACTAGGAGTCAAAAATAGTCTCGATGGCACCTAAAAACAACAACAGTGTTAGGCAGCAAAAGCTAACTGATACATCTGACTAATACCAAATAAAGTTTAAAGCTGAGCACAAAATGCATGTCTTTATTTCTATTTTATTATTATATTTATTTAGCTACTGTTTGTCTAAAGTTTTAACATTACACAATTTCTTATACATTGCCTCATCTGATTCTCTTGACTACACATTGAGGCAGGCAGTATAGTGATGACTGTACAGATGAGGAAACTGAGAAGCTGAGTTATCTGTTCTAGGCCACACAGCCACAGTTGAGCCTATTTTGACTCATAGCAACTCTATAGCACAGACTAGAATTGGCCCAGGGAGTTTCCTAGGCTGCAATCTTTATGGGAGTAGATGGCCAGTCACACAGGTGAGGAGACTCTTGGACCTAGGTATTCTGACTTTTGAAGTTTTATTGAGGCTTGCAGGACTTTGTATGGTTGGCTTTAGCGGAGGGAATGCTTAGGGAATGGAAAAAAAAAGAGAGAGAGCGAGAGAAGACATTGCTGTTAGCTTTCAGAATTAGCTTGGAAATGGATTACCCATTGTACCAGGCACATGGTAAGTACCTAATACATGTTTATTAACAGTGTATCATCACTTAAACTAGGAAATAAAGAAAAAGAGCTCAGTGCCCACAAGAGTAGATTGGTTATCTACATTATAGTATAGCCAAAGCATAACATATTAAAAATAACATTATGCAGCCATTAATGTTGTTTACCTAGACTTAAAAAAAAAAAAACCTCAGAGGAATTACAATTGTTAAGGAGGAGGTAAAATGATTTTAGCTGCAAAAACCAATAAAAATGACTGATAATAATACACGTAATAAAAAAAAAGTTAAATAACATGGCGGGATACAAAATTAACAGAAATCACCTCTCTGAGATACAATTTTTCATCTATCCCATTGACAATGATCACAGATTTTGAAAACACAGTCTACTCATGAGTCGTTAGGCAACAAACATACCTTGCTTGCTGGTGCAGGTATAAATTGGCCGAGACTCTATGGAGGGAAATGTGGCAATATCTGTGAATGTTTCATTACACGTAACCTTTGACCTAGAAATTCTCCTTCTAGCAATGTACCTTCAGATATAATTGCAGTTATATGGTGTTTGTATGAGGATAATATTACATCAGATTTTGTAAGAGTAAGGATTGAAGACTGCACATGTGTCCATAAAATTGAATATTATGTAACCACAGAACATGAGATTGTCCTTTCTAGACTGATGTAAAAGGATAGCAAAAGAATAATAAATGAAAAAAGCAATGTGGAGTGGATGGCCTGAAGTAACAGAAATGTATTGTCTCACAATTTGGGAGGCTAGAAGTCCAAATCAGGGCATCAGCTCTAGAGGACAATCCTTTCTCATCAGAAGCCATGGAAGTTCCTTGGCATTCCTTGGGTTTCATTGACATCTGTCTTCCTTGGCTTCTGTCTCTGTGTCTGTTCTTTTTATAACTTGGAAGTGAGTTTGCAACTCACCCTACTGTGGTATGACCTCGTTAACATAACAAAATAAAAACCCTATTCTCAAACAGGATCACATCCACAGATACAGGGGCCAGAACTTCAATACATATTTTGGGAGAACACAATTCAATCCATAACCTATGCAATGATTTGCATAAATTATTTAATTTTATTACTGTTCCATAGGGTACGCACAGAGATGCACTATCTGGACACTCAGCACACAGCCTGCACCTGTCGTCAGCTCATTCATGGTCTTCTCTAGCTACAGAATCACCGCATCCAAGGTCACACCCTTCTCAGCATATTCCATATCCAGGGACTGAGCCAAATGGGAGTATAAAGGCTTGACTATTTTGGGTCCATACGGGAACCCTGGTGGTGTAGTGGTTAAGTGCTACAGCTGCTAACCCAAGGGTTGGCAGTTTAAATCCGCCAGGTGCTCCTTGGAAACTCTATGGGGCGGTTCTACTCTGTCCTATAGGGTCGCTATGAGTCAGAACCGACTCAACGGCACTGGGTGGTTTGGGGGTTACGGGACCAGTGACTGAGCCAAATGGGAGTATAAAGGCTTGACTATTTTGGATCCATACAGGACAACTCCAACAAAAAACAGAGCTCTTGCTTGGTTGGCTAAAGCTTTTCAGGTTTCCATTACAATTGGACTTCTCCCTCTGCCCAACCTTGCTTCCTCATTTCATAGGACTATCCCTAATAAACATCTAATACTATAGGATTGCTATGAGTCAGAATTGACTCGATAGAAACGGGTTTGATTTTGTTTTTCTACCCTGAATTCAGGAGCCTTGGTGGGGCAATGGTTAAGTGCTCAGCTGCTAACTGAAAGATTGGTATTTCAAACTCACCAGCTGCTCCAAGGGAGAAAAGACCTGGCAATCTTCTCCCATAAAGATTAAAGTCTAGGAAACCCTATGGTGGCAGTTCTAGTCTGTCCTATAGTGTCACTATGAGTCAAAATAGACTCAACGGCAAACATCAACAATATGAAATCCCATCTTAGTCTCTGTTTCCAGAGAGCCCAACCTGAGACTTTAATTGTATTTTCTTGTCTGTATATAGTGTATATACCAAAGAAACTGGTAACTGTGATTGCCCTGTGGGATGGGGACATAGTATGGCTGAGGGGCATGGATTAGAAGATGAATTACTTTCCACTGAATGCTCTATCTTCTTTATTATTATTATTTTCTAATGTGTGTGCATACATTACGTCTTCAAAAAAGGTAGAAGTAAAAAGTTACTTTAGAAAAGTATTTTCTGTCATGAGAAAATGATCAACATAATATTGACTATATATAGTTTGATTCTAATTCATTAAAATAAAGCAAGAAGTACATAGAAGAAATGCTGGAAGGATAAACCCCAAAATGTTCATTGCCCACATCATAACTACATCTTAGATCATTTTTCCCCAACACACAACACTCCAGTCACTCTGACCTCCTTTTTCTTCCTTGCTAAGCTGTTTTCTGCCTCCTGACCTGTGATTATTCCTCCCTCTGCCAAGAAGGCTCTTCTTATTGTATCTCATTCTCCCCCTCCCTCTGCCAAGAAGGCTCTTCTTATTGTATCTCATTCTCCCCTTCAGGTTTCATTCAGAAATCACCTTAAAAGAGCCATCCTGCCCACCTTATCTAATATGCTTTTACCTTTTAACTTATCACCCCTTTTGTTTTCTTGGTAAGTTTCATCACAATTTATAATTGACTCGACTTTTTGTATTTATTTTCTTCCCCAATAAAACATAAACTCTATGACAGCAATAACTTTGTATAGTTTTTTGCTGATGCCCAGTGCCTAGCAAATTGTGGCACTCAATGGACACTTTTGCATTAAACAAAATTTTTGTGTTTATTATCTTAGTTATCCAGTGCTGCTATAACGGAAATATCACAAGTGGATGGCTTCAGCAAACAGAAGTTTATTCTCTCACAGTCTAGTAGGCTAGAAGTCCAAATTCAGGGCATCAGCTCCAGGCGAAGGCTTTCTCTCTCTGTCAACTCTGGAAGGTCCTTGTCATCAGTTTCCCCCGAGTCTAAGAGCTTCTCTGTGCAGGAACCTCAAGTCCAAAGGACACACTCTGCTTCCGACGGTGCTTTTTTTGGTGTTATGAGGTCCCCCATCTCTCTGTCCACTTCCCTTTTCTTTTATCTCTTGTTAGATAACGGGTGATACAGGCCACATCCCAGGGAAACTCCCTTTACATTGGACCAGGGATGTGACCTGAGTAAGGGTGTTACATCCCACCCTAATCCTCTTTATCATAATCTAATCTTGCCTTATTAACCACAGGCAGAGATTAGGATTTACAACACATAGGAAAATTACATCAATCACAGAATGGAGGACAACCACCCAATACTGGGAATCATGGCCTAACCAAGTTGATACGTATTTTGGGGGGACACATTTCAATCTATGACATGTGTATAAGGATTTTAGTTAATTTTTTTTCCTTTGGGGGGATATTTTATATTCTCCAAGTTTTTTTTTTTTTGTAATGAGTGAATGTTATTTCTAAATCATAAGTAATTATATTTTAAATTGTCTTGAATAAGTAAATATATCATGAGCATGACCACTACCTCCCTGCAAAAAAAAAAAGGAGGGGGTTTTTGAATGTTACTTGAGGAGAAATTTGCACACTTGGAAGAAAAAAGCCCACTATGCTCTGTGGATTGTGCTGTGCCACATTGGAATGACAGGGCAGTTACATCCCATATTCCAACTTCATGACTGAATTTCAGTTCCCTATAAGCCTTGGATGGGGAAGGAGAAGGCAAAAAGAGTTTGGAGCAGTAAAGATTCAGTTGCCTAATGTGCCTTTTTCATACATATTTTGGCAAAAAGAGTTTCCCAGAATCGGAAAAGCCACTAGCAACCAAAGGGACTTGTCTACTTTTATTGAATTAATCAGTGTTTATCCATTTCCATAGGATAATTCCAAGAACAAATTTAAACTTTAAATATGATGGAGCGGGTTTGTAGCTGTGGCCAACACAAAGGAGATGGGGTTAACATTTATTGAGTTCCTGCTCTATGACTCTTTTGCTAAATATTTAGGATATACTTCTACATTTTACATATAAGTTGCCTGAGGCTTGGTAAGATTAAGTAGTTTACCTATAATAACACAACTAGTAGCAACGGCTGGAAAACCAAATTCTTGGACTTCATAGTTGGTGCTGTTTTCCATTGCACTTTGCCTCCTCTACGGAAGGAAGCTCAATCAGTTGTCTGTAATTCTTAAAGTGTTTATATGCCACTGCAAAGTTTTCATCTAATTTTGAAACCTTTATCAAATTTTTCCACTGATACCTTCAATATATGGATACAGGTGAAATGCTACACATTTGGTCATTATTCTATTCATCACTCTTCAAAAAACACTTCTGTAATTAATTGTATTCATGAGCTATGGTGCAGCCTGCAAATATTTTAACCATGTAGTATTTGCAGTACTGAGTATTTGTAGATGCTTGTTAACTAAATTTGTCCTCAGATGAGAGTTAACATACTTATGATCCATGCTTTCCTTCTGACTGAAAAATGGACAGGGATAGAAAGGCTCTTTGCAAAGCCAGCATCAATGATTTGAAGTTCCCATTAAAGGAAAACAGTAGAACACCATCATGGAGTATCTTGATGGGAATAAACTTCATATGATATTAAACTGTTTATAAATGATGATTGAGACCTCTAATTTGACAGAAAATGTTATTCATCTTATAGGTCCGTCTCTCCAGCTGAAATATATTTAGTGAAATTTTATGTCAATATAATGGAACTTGATGGGTATCCAAGTTAGAATGAGAATGTAGGCTTAGGAAACAGGTTTTGTTTGAGATCTCAGAAGTAACACTGGGTCAAACAGCTTCATTAGCACTGGGAATTCATTTGAGAAGGTACTGAAGAGTGAGAAATCTGAGCCACAGAAGCTAGGCAGCATCAGGAACCAGAGAGTGTAAGTAAGAATGAAGATAAGAGCAGGGGATCAGGCACTGGAAATGTCTGCTGAATTTCCCTATAGAGTTTGATGTTGTTCAAAATCAATTGGCCTGATAAGACCTGGTAGAACAAGTAGAATCTCACTGTAGAGCCTGTTTCTAGAGCCAGCCCATTTCTTTGGAAAGGTAACAGGTAAGAAATCTTCAGAACATTCGTATCTGGTCTTTGTCTTTAGGCTAAAGATAAAGGCTCTGGGTAGTCTGGCCCCTTTCTAGCTCTTCAGCCTCATCCTGAACCACTCCCTCCCTTTCACTATCTCTACTTCAACCATAATTATGCCAACATCTATTCCATTCCTTCCGGTAACAGTCTTTCCCCCCTTTCATAGACTTCTTCACCCATTCTCCTGATTTCAGCTCTAGTGTCATTATATGCAATATGTCCAAGCACATTGTTATAAAAAAAAGAAACTTAAAATATAAAAATATTCTGGGTGATAAATAAAAGTGACTTAAAAAAAAATTAAGCTTGTAAAAAACAAGGTGTAAGAAACAAGGAAGAGACCTAAAGCCAAAGCAATGAGTAGGAGCTAAAGCTAGACAGATCATAGATTAATCAGAAAACCCACATTCTTCTAAACAACTGGAGTTGCTTCTACTTCCTCCTCACTTCCTCTTCTCCTTTCCTTCTCTTTTTGGAAACTTAAGTCCTGAAATTATTAGATGGGGGCCAAGCAGTTTTGGCGCAAGCTTGATGAGGAAGAGAGAGAGCCATTTTGGCCCAGAGGGATGTGTTTGAGCCCAAACAGGGTGAAGAGCATATATAATTATGGCTGTCAAGTAAGAGAGTATAAAGAGGATATCCATACAGGGGACTGGCCCTGGATGGGCCCTGAAGCTGAAGTAGATTTTGATGATCATCTGCTTGGTAGATTACACAAAGTAGGAAGCTAGACTCCAAGTGCAGTGAAAAGGGTATTTACACAGGCAGGATCATGGCTTGGTATGGAAAGTCAGAGCCCTGGAAGGATTAATAGGGTGTTTCTTTAAAGGGTCAGGCTGGCATGGAGTGACAATGTCTGAGTGAGGTGAGGGATATATCCACACAGAGGGATGATTTCGGGTAGTGTATCAGAGACTGAATGGGGGTGAGTAAGGCATCAGTGTGGGAAGGATGCCTGGCATGGGATATTAAAGATCAAGTGTGTAATAAGGATAGTTTTTTCTTGAAGAGTGGGGCAAGGGCAGGAAAGCTAGGAAGATATCAGAGCCTGTGCTAATGAGGAGGGATTGCACACTTGGGGGCACTCAGGCACAGGTGTCAGAGCAAGTGGAGGGAAAGAAGAGAATCCAAGTGAGAGGGAGGTGGCAGTGACCCAGTACAAGTTATTTGTGCTCCAGGTGAGCTGAGGAAGGCATCTGTATAAAGGTGATGCTGGAAACCAACAGGAGACTGGTAGCATATGGGGGAATTGATCAAATGAGAAAATTTCTTAAGGATGAAGGAAGCTAGATAACTCACAGTTTCAAACAATGGACAGGAAGAAAATAAAATTAACCATTTGTTGTTAGATTGATGATGCTTTGAGTTATGATGTTGGTGAAGAATGCTGAATATACTATGGACTGCCAAAAGAACAAACAAATCCGTCTTGGAAGAAGTACAGCCAGAATGCTCCTTAGAAGTGAGAATGGTGAGAATTTGTCTGACATACTTTGGACATGTTATCAGGAGGGACCAGTCCCTGGAGAAGGACATCATGCTTGGTGTGATTATTAAGGTTGTCAATTTGACTGGGCCATGATTCTCAGTGGTTTGGCAGTTATGATGTAGTTTGGCAGTCATATGATGATATGATCACTTCAAAGATGAGATTTGATAAAATGTGATCACCTCCATGATGAAATCTGCTAGAGTAGCCAATCATTTGAAAGGGAGTTTCCTTGTGGATGTGGCCTGCATTGAATATTTAAGTGAACTTTCTGGCAAGACTCATGGCCTTTTGTTTGCTCTGTATCCTGCAGCTGACCTATTCATCTGACCTCCATTTCTTGGGACTCTACCTAGCAGCTTACCGGCAGTCTTGACTGCTGATCTTGAGGTTTGCTAGTCTTCACAGCCTATGAGCAAGAGTCCCGTTCCGTAACCTGATGATCTTGGGTTTGCCAGTCCCTTTTTTTTTAGCTATGTGAATCAGGTGAAGCCTCCAGCCCGACCCACAGATTTGGGATGTTCCAGCCTCTACGACTGTGAGAGCCATTTTCTTTATATAAATCTCTATATAAATATTTATATGCTTCACTGGTTTTGCTTCTCCAAAGAACCCAGCCTAAGACACTTGGTAAAGTAGAGGGTCAGTGAAAAAGAGGAAGACCCCCAATAAGATGGATTGACACAGTGGCTGCAACAATAGGCTCAAAGATAGCAACAATTGTGAGGACGGTGCAGGACCCAGCAGTGTTTTGTTCTGTTGTACATAGGGTCGCTGTGACACCTAACAACAACATATATAGGGAGGCCTCGTGGCACAGTGGTTAAGTGTTCTGCTGCTAACAGAAAGGTTGGTTTTTCAAACCCACCAGCTGCTCTGTGAAAGAAAGATATGGCAGTCTGCTTCTGTAAAGATTACAGACTTGGAAACCATATAGGGCAGCTCTACTCTATCTAATAGGGTTGCTATGAGTTGGAATCAACTCGATGGCAATGGGTTAGTTAGTTAGCATACATTTACACATATATATGTATACCAAACCTCTTGCCGTCAAGTTGATTCCAATTCATAACGACCCCAAAGGACAGAATAGAACCGCCCCATAGGGTTTCCAGGGAGCGACCCATGGATTCGAACTACCAGCTTTTTGGTTAGCAGCCGAGCTCTTAACCACTGCACAACCAGGGCTCCTATGTATATATATTCCCTAGTGAGTACACATAATAAACAGATATTGACTTTGAAACACTGTTCTCTACTACAGAAAACTGGGCAGGGAGAGTATTCTAGAACTGAGTCAGGGAAAGTACAAGATGATTCTATCTTGTTATACCAGCCAATAAGGAAGCATTCTGAGAATTATAAGGATGCGTCAAAAAAAGAAGACAAAAAAACAGAGAACAACAGGCATCCCTTGGGATACTTTGAGCATGAAAATAAATAATGAGAGCAATGGATTATAACCTACTGAAAAATATCAAAGCCCTGAATCCATTATATGTATATGAACATGTATATGAATATATATATGAATATGTATATTATATATGTTTAACTATAATAATACATATATAACTATATATATAAAACTATACATATAACAATTTTTTTATATATATAATTATATCTATAAAATTATACCTGTATCTATAAAGGAATTGGGTATATACTCTACATAGTTCAAAAGTCCCTCCCAACAAAATATTTGTTAATTACAAAAACTAACAATAACAAAGCATAAATGAGTCACTTTGGAATATCAAGCCTAAAGCCTAGCAAACCCCATTTTAATCAAGTGACCAAAGTTAACATCATCAGTATTGGAACAAATCCAAATCATGCCCCATAGTCTATCACGTTATGATGCACTGAGAACAATACACTGTGACTTCATGATATTTCTGACAAAGATGAAAAACTTGCATCTAATCACAAAGAACCATTAGAGAAATCCAAATTCATAAAAAGTCTATGAAATAATTGTCTGTAACTTTCAAAAGTGTCAAAGTCACTAAAGTTAAGGAAAGAGTGAAGAACTGTTTCAGATTCAAGAAGACTAAAATGACATGAGAACTAAAGTAACTCTTGATTCTGAACTGTATCCTTTTGCTGTAAGGATTTTTTGGATAATCGATGAAACTTGAATGTGGTCTAGGATTAATGGTAGTAATTTGTCAAGGATAATTTCTTGATTTTGATGGTTGTATAAAAGAATATCTTTGATTTGAAGAAATACAAAAGTATCAAAAACAATAGAACATGATATTAGCAATTTGCTTCTCTAAAGAACCCAGCCTAAGACACTTGGTAAAGTAGAGGGTCAGTGAAAAAGAGGAAGACCCCCAATGAGATGGATTGACACAGTGGCTGCAACAATAGGCTCAAGGATAGCAACAATTGTTAGCAATTTGCTAGTATCATGTTCTATTGTTTTTGATACTTTTGTATTTCTTCAAATCAAGGATATTCAGTTTTATTAGCAATTTACTCTCAAATGGTTCAGGGGGATTCGGAGGGGAAGTTCTTTGTATGTTCTTGCAAAGCTTCTGTAAAATTTCAAGGAGTTATATATCTAATATACATATTAGTCAACTGAGCTGAAATAATGGAAACAAAGTATACTAGAATTTATGATTTTAAGACAATTGGGCCAATAAAAGCAAACATGGAAAGACAAAAATGAATCAATAAATGGCTAGAGTATTAATGTCCTAGCTAGAATAAATGTTGAGTGTCAGCGCTTACGTTCTTGAGCTCACTGTCTAAAGCTGCGTTGAAGAAGGATTGCCAAGTCCATTAATCAGCAATTTAAAAAAATCTCAACAACTGTCCCAGGGTTGTGTTTTCAAATGAGGTCAATCACCCTGCACCATGGGAAGAAAGAGACTTATCTGTGAGAGCTCTGACACTAAGCCTCCCCTGTGCCTTGACATACGGTTCAAATTCAGACAGTATGTGGACTGTGTAAACATCAAGTAGAGAAATAGTCATAGAAAGTAGTCACTCCAACACCTTTCTTACCAGTCTGTGACAATGTCTTACAACAGAATCAACACCCATCTATTCATCTCCATTCCCTGTGGTTCCAATCATTCCTATTCCACCAAGTCTTGATTCCCTCACTTCCTGTCTATATTCCAATTTATTTGGACATTATCAGAACCAAATTTTCAATTAGTTATTAAAAGGATCCAGTCTTTGTGAGCCTAATTACCTGGGAATTTAGATCTCAATTACTATTGCTGAAGGAAAAAATGAGTTTGGAATTAGATATGTGGATTCAAAAATGCCTATGAGAACTTCTGCTCACAGATGAAAATGTGAGAGAATAGTGTCTATGGGTTAGAGTTATAGGTTGTGGCAGCATACTAGAGAAGAAAATAAGGATGATGATGATGATAAATCTTTACTTTGTGTATACATGTGCTAGGCACTGTCCAAAGTGGTTCCCATGTACTATCTCATTTAATCCTCGTATTAATGCTATAAGGAAATCATGCCTCATTTTACAGATGAGGAAACATAAGAAATTAGTGACTTTTTCAACTGTTCACAACCAATAAGTTATAAAGCCAATATTTAAACTGAAATACTGTGACTCTTTATTACTTTTAACCACTTTGTGTTGTATTGTTTTTAAGGAACAAGCAGAGGAGAAATTATTTAAGCACCAAAGAGCATATTTAGAGAGGGAGAAGAGAGAAAAACAGACTTTCTCAGAAGAGACAAAGAAGGAGCAAACACAATGGTGGGAGGGGACCTAGGGAGAACCTAATTCCCTGAAAGCTGAAGAAGAAATGTAAAGAAGGAAAGGGTTGCTCAAAGTGAAAATCAATGCACTGATTGAGGTTGTAAAGAAAACCTTTGGGTTGGATAATTGGAAAGTCAGAGGTGATCTCAAAGGCAATAATTTCACCATACAATTTCATGTATTTCAAATCATATATACACTATCTTCTCTCTCTCTACCCTTCCTCTCAAAGTCAACATTTCAAATAGACTTTGACGTAGAACTGAAGTCTCTATGCTTTGCTGTTCAGTTTCACCTGAATGGAAGCATCATTCATATAAAGGTCTGGGGAGATAGGGCTGAGTGGTTGATATCCAAGTCCTAATTCCAGAAAAATCTTCAGAATAATGTTCTCGAAATCCATTTTCTCTAGTCCAGTATGGCAAAGCACACCACTGGAGCAAGGCAATTCGTCTTCTCTACATTGAAGTTGAAAATGACTCTCTCCTACACGCACACACAGACACACACATACCCTGCAAGAATGAACCACTATTCCAGGTTCCAGAAACATTGTGATTCTTTCCCTAGAGTCTGCTTGTAATTCCAATTGAAATTAATTACTTCTCTAATCACTTTGACATAACATGATTTTACATAAAGTAGTAATTCATCAGGATGAAACCAGGTTTTTTTTTTTTAAGAATAATAAAATGTCTTGCTCCTTCCCTTCAACTAATCCTGGAATGAATTTGAGCTTATCTGACTTGGTCTTTTCGAGCAGCTTAAGTTTCAAGGTGTTCACCACCACTAGGGATCTCTAAAATCTCCAGAAACCTTACTTCCAATAGGAACCTTTTCAGAGATTCATGAATTTAGATAAATTAGGTTTAGTCATGCTTGACTCTGACATTTATTCAGCTTTCATCACGAGCACTCCCATAAAGAAGGGGAAAAGTCAGGCATATGAGGTTCACAGGTAAGTCAATCCTGGATAATATGGCAAATTAATTATTATCCAAAAAAGGCCTTGTAGTCTAAGAAACTTGGAGCCAAAATTTCAGGAATGAAAGCTTTTCTGACCTATGTGATCCCACACATCATGTACTAGTTCTATTCATCTGCAAATACTGCATGATGTCACTTTTACTTAATTATCTGACTTCCCAGCTAGACTGTGAATTCCATGAAGCCAAGGGCTATGCCGGTTTTGCTCACTATTGAATCCTCAGCCTCAATATCCAGATCTTCTTTATAACCTTAGGGTTCCATGAAACACAGTTCAACTAGACCTCAGAAGGACTTTCCCAGAAATGTCCTAAAATGACTCTAACCAATTGTGTGACTTTTCAGCAAAAAGTTTTACTTTATCTGCTTGCACATATTCTTTAAAAAAAGGTTATCGATATGGCCCCAATCTACATCAAAGAATTGGTGTGGATTCAAGTGATCCAATGTGAGTGAAGGAAAGCAGACATCCGAACATTCTGTGCAAATTGAATGTCCTGTTTCCCCATAAATATTTTTTCTAGAATAGAGAACAGAAGAAGTACGCATGAGCCAAAGACCAGGATGTGGCCTCCTTTAGAATCCATTCCAATTGTGAGAACCTATGATTCTACTAATAATCACTTCAGTATATTTGGGGCTGTACATGCCTAGACTTCCCAATTTAGACATAAAGAAGAAATATAAAATCTCCCATTGGGGCAACTAAAATTTCTTTGATATCACTTTTTTTCTCAAACTCCTTAGTCTAGATATCTTCTAACTCACAGCTAGGCTAGCTAGATTATTAATATTGAACATTTTACTAACTTTAATTCACATGCGTGGTAATGACTGGCTTCAATATAATTGTCTTAGTTTCCTGGTGCTGCTGTAAAAAAAAAAAAAAAAAAACCCACAAGTGGGTGGCTTTAAAGAATAGGAATTTATTGTCTCACAGTTTTATAGGCAAGAAGTCAAAATCAGGCTATTGGCTCTAGGAGAGGGTCTTTCCTTGCCAGTAGCCCTGGGAATTCTTTGGTGTTTCTTGGATGCTTGTAGGTGTATCTTTACATTGCATCTGTCTTCCCCCTGTGTGTGTCTGTCTCTCTGTGTCTGTTTTCCCTTTTTATAAGATACCATTCAGAAAGGATTAGGTTTAGGATCCTTCCTATACTGATATAACTTCATTAAGGTAACAACTGAAACTCCTATTTCCAAACAGGGTGATACAGGGATTAGGACATCAACATATATTTTAGGGAGACACAATTCAATATATAACAATAATTTATCATAACACAAAACACTTTAACTTATGTTATCTCATTTAATTATCTAACATCCATTGTTACTGTGCCCACTTTGTAGTTGAGGGA
This sequence comes from Loxodonta africana, assembly GCF_030014295.1. Lineage (NCBI taxonomy): Eukaryota > Metazoa > Chordata > Mammalia > Proboscidea > Elephantidae > Loxodonta > Loxodonta africana. The sequence continues at coordinate 100,306,368 of NC_087344.1, forward strand.
AATCAAAGTCTTATATGCAATGCTATTTTCCTGGAATTATATTAAAATGTGGCAGTATCAGGTATTACTTTTGAAACAGCATCAGTGTTAATATACGTACAGTTAACTTCAGAAGGTCTACTTTTCCCCACTACTCCTTTGGTTAAAAGTCTTTATTGTGTTCTGCATTACTTTTCTACTGCTGTTCTAACACAGTCCCACACATGTGTCTTAAAGCTACAGAAATTAATTATCTTACAGTTCTAGAAGTCAGAAGTCTAAAATGGATCAACAAGGCTGTGTTCCGTGTGGAGATTTTAGGAGAAAATATGCTTCCTTTCCTTTTCCATCTTCTAGAGGCTGCCTTCATTCCTTGGTTTTTGGCCTCTTCCTCTACCTTCAAAGTAGGAAGTATAGCATCTTCTTTCCTTTCCGGCCTCCTACCTCTCTCTTAAACGGACCCTTGTGATTTTTTTTTACACTGGGCCAACTGGATAATCCAGGATAATCTCTCCTACTCAAGATTCTGAATTTACTTACATCTGCAAAGTTTATTTGGCTGTGTAAGGTAACATATTTACAGGGGATTAGGTCATGGACATCTTTACCAAAAAAAATTGCTGTAGAGTCAATTCTGACTAATGGCAACCCTATAGGACAGAGTAGAACTGCCCCATAGGGTTTCCAAGGAGTAGCTGGTGGATCCTAACTGCCAGCCGTTTGGTTAGCAGCCACGCTCTTAACCACTGTACCACCAAGACACCTTGGACATCTTTAAACCAAACCTTTTGCCATCAAGTCCATTCCGACTCATAGTAACCCTATAGGACAGAGTTGAACTGTCTCATAGGGTTTCCAAGGGACAACATGTATATTCAAACTGCTGACCTTTTGGTTAGCAGTCGAACTCTTAACCACTGTGCCACCAGGGCTCCTGGACATCTTTAGAGGGCTTTTACTCAAGTTTCCATAGGTCCATCTTGCAAACTCACTTTATTTGCCTCCAAATGAACTATTTGAAAAATAGGCACAACCAGGACAACCTACAGAACTAGTCTTGACATTAGGGATGCTGGGTTTGAAATTTATTTATTTTCTATTTGGTGACCTTGGAGTTGTTCACAACGTTTTTGAGTTTTCACTTTCTCTGCAGGAAAAAAAAAAAAAATAGCAAGCTATAATAATTCTCCAGCACCTAACAAAAGCTGTAATTTACTAAGAACTTACTATCCTAGCCTCTGCTGGGTAATTTCTGCGTTTGAGGTCTAATCTTCCAACTGACTCTGCAAGGTACCATATTTTTATGCAAAACCACCCTTCTACCTTTGTTAGCCAACTGCACCTTCCACCCTTGAGGTATTTTCATAAGTATGCTTTTTTTTTAAAATAGCAACAAGTTAAAAAATAGCATAGTGGCACTTATTTGTTTTCCCATCTTTATGAATAAGGAAACTGAGTTCCAGGGAGTTTAAGAAATTTGTGTAAGATAACATGGCATGTAAGTGGAAAAGTCAGGATTTGAACCCAGGTTCCTCTCATTACAAAGCTCCTACTTTTCTCGCAATTCCATGCTACTTTCATCAAAAGGTTGTGGGAAGATCCAACAAGACCATGCTTGTGACAAAATTTTTACACTGAAAGTGCTACTCAAGATGTAAGGAATTATTACTACTGCAGGTAAGAGACGTTTCTTCTGGCATCTCTATGACTATGACTGCCAATGTCATAACTCTGTATGTATATTTGCATACTTCCAAAAATAATATTATTCAAAGAGTTAAGGCTGTCTTCTTATATCATTAAGTTAATGTTTTTCATTTGAAATGGACATGAGAAAGCTTTCCAAACATGCTATTGAACAGCTCAAGCCTCTTAACCACAGAAATATCCCCTGGGGAGCCACTAGCCCTGGACAGCTAAGACTAGGGCTGAGGTGGAGGAAAATGATACCAACATCAATGGGATTTCCTCAATCCTTGTGCCTTCCTGATCCCTGAGGTTTTTTTTTTTTTTTTCTCTGAATCACCTTTGTTTCTACGGATGGTAATCTCTCTGTATTGGGGTGATGTGGACCAACCCACTCTATCTATCCACATGTTCAGGTTGGTACCTTGCTGGCTTTAATGCCCCTGGAAGTTAAATCTTCTGTATCTCAATTTACATTGTTTTTGACATTTAGGAATATATGTTCTATCCTCAAGACATAATGTTAATATTTGCTTCATTTTTCCCTCCGTAAAACAGGACACCACTGAGACAGCACTGATGATGTCAAAACACTACTGCATTTCTAGAAGAAAAAGAAGCTGGCCCACGCATATATATTTAGGAATGGACCTACACCCTAAATTATGAACATCTGAAATGCTTATATACTTATGGTATCCCAGATTTTATTTTCATATAACCATCTTTCCACCCATTTTTGCTTCCTCTTCCTATAATGTTCTTCCTTACTTCTGCTTGATAAACTCTAGTTCATCCTTCATGACTTATTTTAATCGTCTGCTTGTCTGTGAGTTCTTCTCTAATGACTTACACCACCAATACATTTTTAATATATCTATATTTATTTATTTTATTTTCAAAGCAAGCATTAGGTTTATGGATCAAAACTCAGGCTTATTATTACTACAACAATAACTGTGTTGTTCCCACTTCCCATTCTGCCGCTCGGGGCAAAGTGATGAGGGCAGATGTCACTCTGCGTGCACAGAGTGAGGAATCCTGAAATTAAGAACCTGGGGATTTATGTAGGAACTACTGCACAGCTGCCACTGTCTTTTTGAGAAAGGGAGAGAAACCTTTCTTCTTTAATGCAAACAAATTCTCTCTGGGAAAAGTCTGTTCCTTGTTACAACCCTTTGGAATGTAAACAAATGGCTCCTGGTTTTACCCTCCTTTGAAATGTAAACAACTAGCTCCAGTGAGATAAACCTCTACATCCTTCTCTGGGATAGGGTCGCTATGAGTCGGAATAGACTCCACGGCAGTGGGTTTGGTTTTATTTTGGGATATCTTACTATTTTACAATCATCCTCTTACAAAGGTTGTTAGTTCTGACCATGCAGAAATATGAAATGTTCACATTGCTTCCCCACATCCCTCAAGAATAGTTGGTCCCCTTCCCTTGGTAAGGAGCCCAGGTGACGTAGTGGTTAAAGCACTCAGCTGCTAACTGAAAGATTAGCAGTTTCAACCCTCCAGCCACACTGCAGGAGAAAGATGTGGTAGTATGATGCATCTCGCTCTCTCTTAACCTTTGTTGATCTACCTTGGAATGGTTTCTATCTTCAGGCCAAACATAATTCCTAGCATAGTGTGGGTGGTTAGTAATGTTTTATTGAATAAACTGATAAATGAGCATTCTTGTCTTATGCAAGGCCCTATGCTAGAAGAATTATGGCCAGAATGCTCCTTAGAAGATAGGATAGTGAAACTTTGTCTCATTTACTTTGGACATGTTATTAGGAGGCATCAGTCCCTGGAGAAGGACATCATGCTTGGTAGAGGGTCAGCGGAAAAGAGGATGACCCTCAATGAGATGGATTGACACAGTGCCTGCAACAATGGGCTTAAGCATAACAATGATAGTGAGGATGCCACAGGACCAGGCAGTGTTTCTTTCTGTTGTACATAGGGGCCACTATGAGTCTGAACCAACTCAATGGCACTTACCAACAACACGCTAGAATATGTTAAAAGCTAAGCACTTTTCAAACTTTCGTCTCTCATAGTTATACTTTGAGATAGGTCCTTTTGTCTCATTTTTATCCATGGAATAAATTAATACTCAGAGAGTTAAAGAAACATTCCTGAGGTCACACAGCCAGTCATGCTTAGATTGAAACCTAGGTCAGTTTGACTCCAATGTTCCACTATGTGGAACTGCCTACCTACCTTGGTAGGTTACCCATGAAACAATTCAGTGCTTTAAGTGTGATTTAAGGCTTGTGTGTTGCTATGATGCTGAACAGATTTCAGCAGTGCTTCCAGGCTAAGACAGACTAGGAAGAAAGGCCTAGAGATCTACTTTCAAAAATATCAACCAATGAAACCTCTATGGATCACAATGGTCTGATCCCATTGTGCATGGATTACCGTGAGTCAGTGCCTGACTCAACAGCAGCTAACAACAACTAATAACATCTTAGGGTTCCCTAGAAGCAGACTCTGAGCTGGAGACTCTCGTGCAAGCAAATGATTTATTGAAGAGGACATTCTCAGGAGAAAGAGAGTGTGAAAATCAGGACAGGGCAGAGGGGAGTGCTAAGATATGGTCTCAGCTAGCTTTGGCCTGATCCTAGAGGGGGCTCTGGAGCATAAATTGCATCACTAAGCTAGTCTCACCTTCAGGCAAGGGGCTGGCCTTCTACAGTCATAAACCATCATTCATTTTCCGCAGTTTACCCTCAGGGGAAGAGGGAGGAACAGAACCTCCTGGATGTCGAGATGGTTCTCCAGGGAAGGAGACAGCTCTGAGTTGTCAGCCATCAACAATCACAGCATCAAGGGACAGGTGTGTCATCCTGGTAAAAGGGACCCAGGTGACGTACCAACAGCGTCCTGCTTGGAAGAGCTAGGCTGCTACACTTGACACTCCTTTATGGATGGGGCAACAGCCTTCTGGCTTCGTCTGGCTGTGTGCTCCGGCTGCCATATGAGCACTGGCTCTCTTTCCTCTGGGTCAGCACAATCCCCAACTTTAACCTAAATTGGTTAATTTTGTGAGAGAGGCTCTGGCTCTGAATCTTGCTGAAAATGTTGGACAACTTTGGGCTCAGATTGCCAAAATATGCACTTGGCCCCTCTAGATTAGGTGTTCAAGGACAGGTTCCATCTATGCAGGCTCAGGAACCGCTGGAGTGGACTGCTCCTGAGAATACATTCTTCGGGCAGGAAATGGCAATTAAGCACCTTTTTTTTTTTTAACATACATAATATCAACTGTCATCATTCAGTTCAAGAAGTGGTTTTTAATCATCTGTTAAGTTTTCTTGCTTAAACATCTGGGGGTCAGGCAGCCTGTTAGTTCATTTAAAAACTAAAGAATTATCAACTGGGAATCTAAAATGTAAATTGCATATACATTACTAATATTTGTTGAATTAATATTAATTGTCAGTCATCTTGATCCCTTTATTGTTTTATTTTGATAATATAACACTTCCGTAAGGTGGGTGTTGCTACCATTTTTTGACAGATGAGGAAACTGAAGCACAAAGAAATAATTAGTCTGATATCACATAGCTAATGAGCCCAAATTTTAAATTAAATCCAATTTTTAAATTATATACACAAGCCCTAAAAAAATTATTTCCTTTATGCTGTCATCAATCTTAGGTTAGGTCATATTTGATTGTTTCCAACAGTGTATCTGGTGACTTTTGATAACTTTAAAGGCAAGGAACATTCAGAATATTTTAGTACTATTCCTGAAAATGCAAAATTGCTTTGATTACTATATATATATCTTTCTATTACTGGGGCCTGGAAAAATGTTCCATAGCCAGGTGTAATAAGTGTTATTGAAGGAGGAAAATAAAAGGAAGGCAGAAGTGAAGAAAGAAAGAAAAAAAAAAAAAAAAGACAGGTTTACTTCTATTTTGTCAATGGTAAATTTCTAATCTCATAAAAATGGAAACACCCATAAAAGGTAATTTCCCCATCCCTCTGTGGTGAAGGAGACTCTTGCTCTTTCAGGTCCCAGTTTCACAGGACTGGTTCCAGGCCTGAAATGATGTTTCACAGTCTCTGGCTGAATGAATGGAACTCTCATACCCTGGATTAAGAAACCCAAAATGTGGTTCAATAAAACCTAAAATGTGTTTTGCCCCTAGACCTTTTTCTTTTATCTTTCAAGACCCATGTAATTCAATGGAAATTGAAGAAGTGTAGGATGGATTCCACTCCTTCCCCACATCTCCCATCCATTGTACCCATTAACTTCAAAGGAATTCAGCCTGGAAGGGAACAAATGTGGGTGTAGCAAGGGATAAGATACTGTGGTTCTTTAAGGGCAGCGGGGTGGGGAGTAGGAAATGTCCTAGTTCTTTAGCCACCAAATCCATAGCCTATCAGGCATTTCTACTCATTGAATGGGAAACCCTGGTGGCGTAGTGGTTACGTGCTACAGCTGCCAACCAAAAGGTTGGCAGTTCAAATCTACCAGGCACTCCTTGGAAACTCTATCAGGCAGTTCTACTCTGTCCTATGGAGATGCCATGAATTGGAATCAACTTAAAGGCAAAGGGTATTCATCAAATATGTCTTCAGAGTGGTTGTCGTAAGGAGCAATTCACTCCCACATCTTTAAGGACAATTCTAGTGCCTTCCACTTGCTGGTGTCTCCAATGGCTCAAACCGCCACACCATGTCACGGATCCCTTCTGGGCGTGTACATCTAATTGCCCTATCATCAATTCACATATCCAAAACAAAATCCATTACCTCCTCTTTGCCCCACAACCATCCACTGCTAGCAATGACACATTTGTTCTTCTTGTCATTCAACCTACAATTCTTAGACTTGTCTTTGACTCTTCTCCCTCTCTGCTCCTCCACTTCCAATCAATTGGGATTTTTTTTATGATCACATTCTGTTTCATATGTGCATTTCCTATGTAGTGTGTAGTGCTATTGCTGGAACATTATCTCATGCTTTATTACCTCCTATGGTAGCATAATGGCTAATATTTATTTAGACCAAAGTCACTCAATCTCAGTACTACTGACATATTGGACCAAAAAATTCTTTGTTGTAGGGACTCCCCTACACATTGTACAATATTTAGCAATATCCCTGGGCTCTACCCACTTGATGCCAGTAGAACCTTCCAGTGGTGACAACCAAAAATGTTTCCAAACCCATCACCCATAGCTATATGAGTCAATTCCAACTCAGAGTGGCCCTATAGGACAGAGTAGAACTGCCCCATAGAGTTTCCAAGGAGCACCTGGTGGATTCAAAATGCCGACCTTTTGGTTAGCAGCCATAGCACTTAATCACTATGCCACCAGGGTTTCCATAATGTTTTCAGACATTGCCAAATGTTCCCTGGGGGGCAAAGTCACCCTTGGTTGAGAACCACTGATTTAGACCAAGAATGTCAGCCATCATTTCTCCTACCTTAGGTTATGAGATAGAGCTATGACCAAACAAGATATTTTGTTCTTCAGGGACAAGATGCAGACTCCCAACATAGCACTGCTGGAAGCTATACCTGTGCATTGAAATGCTATTCACCATCCTTAATCTGTCCTTTCTGTTCATCGATTTCAGGGAATGTGTCTTTTGATTTCTGTATCTTCAGTGCCTAACACATTGACTGGCATTTAAGAGACCCTTGGAATACATTTGTTGAAAGAAAGAACGGATGAATCCAGTCACCCATGAGTCTGTCAGTCTACTCCACAACTGGGAGTCATGTAATTCCACAGGCCAAAGTCTCAGTGTCTTCTACGATTGCTCAAGTGCACTGTATCAGGGTGCCCTCTCTAAAAAGGGCATAGTTTACATCATAGACATCACAGAATTGTATATTTATCATGAAGATAACTTTCTGACAGATGGAAGAAGTGTCTTAAGGAAGGTATGATTTTCTTTTATTTGCAAGAGGTGTTTTATGGGTTGTTAGAGACCCTGAGAAGTCTTCAGGGTGGTATTCAAGATTCTATTACTTAATCCTCCCTTGTAGAACCAGAACCAGTATAAAGCCAATTTGACTACTTGATATGCAGCACCTTTAGAGATCTGGCCCCATCTACCACTCTAGACTTCTTTCTTTCTTCTCCTCCTTTAATGAAACTTTAGTTTCACTTTGGGATCCCTGAACACACCTTGTTTTACCACCTCTACAAGTTTGTAGGTGCATTTCTCAACACCTGGAATGCTCCTACTGCCAATCACATACACTTTTGACTTGCTTCTAAGGATACAGGAAACTAACATGTTTTAGGGGCCTAGTACCTAGTATGATACTTGCTTTATATGTTATTCATTTTAATCATGTGAGTAGAATTATCTCCAATTTACGTATGAGGTAACCAAGTTTTAGAGATTTGCCTGAATGGGGCAGAAGCAGGACACAGTCTGAGGCCCTCAACAGCATATTCCTCTTGATAATTACCTCTCTCTTCCCATTCTTCCTTCTCGTCTTTCTATTCACTGCCATGAGAGAAAAAAAAAAAAAAAGTTGCTGTTGCGTTGGTTCTGATTCATGGCAACCCCATGTATTACCGAGTAGAACTGCTGCATAGGGTTTTCTTGGCTACAATCTTTATGGAAAGGTCACTAGGCCTTTCTTCAGCAGCATCACTATGTGCTTTCAAACCACCGCTGTCGAGTGCAAATGGTTTGCACCACCCAGGGACCTTGCTGTGAGAAAAGTCTCTCTCCAGCCCAGCTTCTCGGCAGGAAAAAAAACAGTGGTAAAGAGGAGTTCTTGAGCATGGACTGGTATTCTTTGCCTCATCCAAGAACAGCCTGGTGCTCTGAATGGTCTGTTGAAGAAAGGGGAAGTGCTTGCTCTCTGGTTAAAAGTATTAGAGCTTAAAGTTACCAACTAACGAAGAATCTAAGTTTGCGATGTAAACCCATTGCCATCAAGTCGATTCCGACTCATAGCAACCCTACAGGACAGAGCAAAACGGCCCCAGAGGGTTTCCAAAACTGTAATCTTTACAGAGGAAACTGCCACATCTTTCTCCCCCAGAGCAGCTGGCAGGTCCGCACCCCAACCTTTCAGTTAGTAGCCAAGCACTTAATCATGTGTTACCAAGGCTCCTACTTTGCAGAGTAGAGGCTATGAAATGACCTTTTTTCCACACTTACATACAAAGCCAACAGCAGTGGGAGCCCCAACTTTCAAAGATCAGGACAGCAATGTATGCATATCCACAAACACAAATTCAGTTTTATTGTCAGAAAGGAAAGGAAAAAGGAAAAGATGGAAAGAGGAAAGAAGAAAGTAATGAAGTATAAGGAAGAAATTATATGGGCAATGTTGTGAGTAGGGATGATTTATAGAATGCAGAATCTAGATGGCCTGCATTCATTTCCATCTTATGCCTCGTTGTTATTTTTTAGCATGGGAAAGAGTAATAATCCTTTAAGAGTAGGTGTACTTTCATTGGAGCTCTGATGGCACAGTGGTTAAGAGCTCAGCTGCTAACCAAAAGGTCAGTGGTTTGAATCCACCAGCTGCTCCTTGGAAACCCTATGGGGCACTTCTACTCTGTCTTGTAGGGTCACTAGGAGCCAGAATCGACTCAATGGCAAAGAGTTTGGTTTGATTTTGGTACTTTTACTATTACCTTCAGAGTACTACCTAGTTGAAATAAAACATTATTAGATAAGAGAGCTACAAACTCAAAAAAAACAGAAAAACCAAACCCATTGCCATCAAGTCAATTCTGCCAGAGAGAACCAGAAATTAATCAAGCAACTTGCCAGTTTTTCTAATGAGAAACTTGAGTCTTCAGGAAGGGGAAATAGCACCCAAGGGTCACATGGCAAATTAATGGCCAAGACTAGAACTCATGCTCCCAGTACCTTGCACAACATTCTCTTTTCATGACCACCTAGATTCCTTTACATTTTGTCACCCTCCTTTCCATTTAAATTGCCACTGGTGGTTTGTCATAAGAATTACCAAAGGCAACTAGGAACATGAAAGCTTGGCCACTCTCTAAAACACTTACTCTGCATGTGAATCAGTGCGGAAAATAATTTGCACTTCATTTATTCATGTACCAATTTTGAATTAAGCTGCACCACATAAATTCTCCTGAAAAATGATGCAATTAAGTCTGGACTATTTGAGGAAGGACAACAACATGTGGCTGTAATTATAATGGCAAAACATCTTGGTAACACACTGACTTATTAGTGTAGTAATTAGTGTTGGTGCAATGCATACTGAATAGTCCATAAAACAAATAATGCAATGTAAAATCCTGAAAAGGAGCCATAATTTTCAAGTGAACAATCTTGGGATATTTTGCCTGTGGCATCAAACATTTGGACCAAATTATCTCAGCCACTATAGGAAGCTCTAACTCCCCCTTGAGTACAGAGCGTTAGATAGATCTTCAACTTCTGGCAAAATACAAAATTAGTGTATGAAACCTGGAAAATTAGAGCAAAATGAACTCTGTTAGGGACCAATTACGTAAATGCTAAAAACTGAGTGAGAACTGGCTGCACAATCTTGGATTCTGGAGTGGGTTTGGCCGATAGCAGCTATTAAAAACCACAAAACTTAAAACTATCAGTCCTATAATAAAATATCTTACAACTAGATGGAGTATTGAGACATCATTTTGACTGATATCCTGACTTCAGACCATAAGATTTTGCAATTGTATTTTATAAATAAAATAACTTAATCCTGAAAAATCTCAGTAAGCAGAATCACAGAAAATTAGACCTAAAATTAAAAATTAATTTAGCTCCCATTCAAATTCCAACTTTACCCAATACGTTAACTTTTCTTAAAACATCTCTTCAGGTTTTAGGATCATGCTTTTCATAATCTAACCCAGAGATTAAAATGTTTCATTCAAAACATTGGGTAAGACGGGCCCAAGAAGAGTACATGAAAAATCTTCTGCCATCAGTATTCAAGTGTCAGCAGGGTCACCCATGGCAGACAGGTTTCAGCTGAGCTTCCAGACTAAGACAGACTAGGATGAAGGACCTGGCAGTCTAGTTCTGAAAAGAATTAACAGTGAGAACCTTATGTATTGCAATGGGACATTGTCTGGTATAGTGCTGGAAGATGCACCCCTCAGGTTGGAAAGCACTCAGAAAATGACTAGGGAAGAGCTGCCTCCTCAAAGTAGAGTCGACCTTAATGATGTAGATAAAGTAAAGCTTTCAGAACCTTCATTTGCTGATGTGGCACGACTCAAAATGAGAAGAAACAGCTGCAAACACCCATTAATAATCTGAAAGTGGAATGTACGAAGTATGAGTCTAGGAAAACTGAAAACTGTCAAAAATGAAGTAGAATACTAAAACGTCGATATCCTAGGCATTAGTGAGCTGAAATAGACTGGTATTGGTCATTTTGAATTGGATAATCATATGGTCTATTGTGCCAGAAATGACAACTTGAAGAGGAATGGCACTGAATTTCAAGATCTATTCTGAAGTACAGTGCTGCCAGTGATAGGATAATATCCATGCACCTACAAGTTAATACAACTATTATTCAAATTTACCACCAACCACTATGGCCAAAGATGAAGAAACTGAAGATTTTTACTAACTTCTGTAGTCTGAAATTAATCCAACATGCAATCAGGATGCATTGATAATTACTGTTGATTGGAATATGTAAGTCAGAAACAAAGAAGAAGGATTGGTAGTTGGAAAATATGGCCTTGGTGATAGAAACAATGCCAGAGATTGCGTGACAGAATTTTGCAAGACCAACGACTTTTTTGCTACAAATACCTTTTTCCAATAACGTAAATGGTGCCTGTGCATGTGGACCTCACAAGATGGAGTACATAGGAACCAAGTCAACTACGTCTGTGGAAAGAGACGATGGAAAAGCTCAATATCATCAGTCAGAATTAGGCCAGGGGCCCACTGGAGAATAGACCATCAATTGCTCATATTTGAGTTCAAGTTGAAGCTGAAGAAAATTAGAACAAGCCCATGGAGCCAAAGTACAACCTTGAGTATATCCCATCTGAGTTTAGAGACCATCTCAAGAATAGATAGAACACATTGAACGCTAATGATAGAAGACCAGAAAAGTTGTACAAAGACATCAAGGACATCATACATGAAGAAAGCAAAAGGTCATTAAAAAGACAGGAAAGAAGGATGGATGTCAGAAGACACTCTGAAACTTGTCCTTGAACATCAAGTAGCTAAGCAAATGGAAGAAATGTGAAGTGAAACAGCTGAACAGAAGATTTCAAAGTGTGGCTGGAGGAGACAAAGTATTAGAATGACATGTGCAAAGACCTGGAGTTAGAAAATCAAAAGAGAAGAACACAGTCGGCATTTCTCAAGGCGAAAGAATTAAAGAAAAAATTCAAGCCTCTAGTTACAATAGTGAAGGATTCTACAAGGAAAATATTAAACAACACAGGAAGCATCAAAAGAAGATGGAACACAAAAAAAGAAAATTACACACCTATATCCCTCATGAACATAGTTGCAAAAATCCTCAACAAAATTCTAGCCAATAGAATTCAGCAACATATCAAAAAATTAATCCACGATGACCAAGTGGGATTTATACTAGGTATGCAAGGCTGGTCTAATATTAGAAAGACCATTAATGTAATCCACCATATAAATAAAACAAAAGACAAAAAACACATGATCGTATCAATTGATGCAGAAAAGGCATTTGACAAAGTCCAACACCCATTTATGATAAAAACTCTCAGCAAAATAGGAATTGAAGGAAAATTCCTCAACGTAATAAAGGGCATCTATACAAAGCCAACAGCCAACATCACTCCAAATGGAGAGAGCCTGAAAGCATTTCTCTTGAGAACAGGAACCAGACAAGCATGCCCTTTATCACTGTTCTTATTCAACATTGTGCTAGAGGTCCTAGCCAGAGCAATTAGGCTAGTCAAAGAAATAAAGGGCATCCGGATTGGCAAGGAGGAAGTAAAATTATCTCTATTTGCAGATGACATGATCTTATACACAGAAAACCCTAAGGAATCCTCCAGAAAACTACTGAAACTAATAGAAGAGTTTGGCAGAGTCTCAGGTTATAAGATAAACATACAAAAATTACTTGGATTCCTCTACATCAACAAAAAGAACATCGAAGAGGAAATCACCAAATCAATACCATTCACAGTAGCCCCCAAGAAGATAAAATACTTAGGAATAAATCTTACCAAAGATGTAAAAGACCTATACAAAGAAAACTACAAAGTACTACTACAAGAAACTAAAAAGGACCTACTTAAGTGGAAAAACATACCTTGCTCATGGATAGGAAGACTTAACATAGTAAAAATGTCTATTCTACCAAAAGCCATCTATACATACAATGCACTTCCGATCCAAATTCCAATGACATTTTTTAATGTGATGGAGAAACAAATCACCAACTTCATATGGAAGGGAAAGAAGCCTCGGATAAATAAAGCATTACTGAAAAAGAAGAAGAAAGTGGGAGGCCTCCCTCTACCTGATTTCAGAAGCTATTATACAGCCACAGTAGTCAAAACAGCCTGGTACTGGTACAACAACAGGCACATAGACCAATGGAACAGAATTGAGAACCCAGATAGAAATCCATCCACGTATGAGCAGCTGATATTTGACAAAGGCCCAGTGTCAGTTAATTGGGGAAAAGATAGTCTTTTTAACAAATGGTGCTGGCATAACTGGATATCCATTTGCAAAAAAATGAAACAGGACCCATACCTCACACCATGCACAAAAACTAACTCCAAGTGGATCAAAGACCTAAACATAAAGACTAAAACGATAAAGATCATGGAAGAAAAAATTGGGACAACCCTAGGAGCCCTAATACAAGGCATAAACAGAATACAAAGCATTAGCAAAAATGACAAAGAGAAACCAGATAACTGGGAGCTCCTAAAAATCAAACACCTATGCTCATCTAAAGACTTCACCAAAAGAGTAAAAAGACCACCTACAGACTGGGAAAGAATTTTCAGCTATGACATCTCTGACCAGCGCCTGATCTCTAAAATCTATATGATTCTGTCAAAACTCAACCACAAAAAGACAAACAACCCAGTCAAGAAGTGGGCAAAGGATATGAACATGCACTTCACTAAAGAAGATATTCAGACAGCTAACAGATACATGAGAAAATGCTTTCCATCATTAGCCATTAGAGAAATGCAAATTAAAACTATGATGCGATACCATCTCACTCCAAGAAGGCTGGCATTAATCCAAAAAACACAAAATAATAAATGTTGGAGAGGCTGCGGAGAGATTGGAACTCTCATATACTGCTGCTGGGAATGTAAAATGGTACAACCACTATGGAAATCTATCTGGCATTATCTTAAAAATTTCGAAATAGAACTACCATACAACCCAGAAATCCCACTCCTAGGAATATACCCTAGAGAAATAAGAGCCTTCACACGAACAGATATATGCACACCCATGTTTATTGCAGCCCTGTTTACAATAGCAAAAAGCTGGAAACAACCAAGGTGTCCATCAACGGATGAATGGTTAAATAAATTGTGGTATATTCACACAATGGAATACTACGCATCGATAAAGAACAGTGACGAATCTCTGAAACATTTCATAACATGGAGGAAACTGGAAGGCATTATGCTGAGCGAAATGAGTCAGAGGCAAAAGGACAAATATTGCATAAGACCACTATTATAAGATCCTGAGAAATAGTATAAACTGAGAAAAACACATACTTTTGTGGTTATGGGGGGGAGGGAAGAGGGGAGAGGGTTGTTTACTGATTAGTTAGTAGACAAGAACTGCTTTAGGTGAAGGGAAGGATAATACTCAATATATGGAAGGTCAGCTCAACTGGACTGGACCAAAAGCAAAGAAGCCTCCGGGATAAACTGAATGCTTTAAAGGTCAGCGGAGCAAGGGCGGGGGTTTGGGGACCATGGTTTAAGGGGACTTCTAAGTCAATTGGCAAAATAATTCGATTATGAAAATATTCTGCATCCCACTTTGAAATGTGGCATCTGGGGTCTTAAATGCTAACAAGCGGCCATCTAAGATGCATCAATTGGTCTCAATCCACCTGGAGCAAAGGAGAATGAAGAACACCAAGGTCACACGACAACTAAGAGCCCAAGAGACAGAAAGGGCCACATGAACCAGAGACCTACATCATCCTGAGACCAGAAGAACTAGTTGGTGCCCGGCCACTACCGATGACTGCCCTGACAGGGAGCACAGCAGAGAACCCCTGAGGGAGCAGGAGATCAGTGGGATGCAGACCCCAAATTCTCATAAAAAGACCAGACTTAATGGTCTGACTGAGACTAGAGGAATCCCGGCGGTCACGGTCCCCAAACCTTCTATTGGCCCAGGACAGGAACCATTCCCAAAGACAACTCATCAGACGTGGAAGGGACTGGACAGTGGGTAGGAGAGAGATGCTGATGAAGAGTGAGCTACTTGTATCAGGTGGACACTTGAGACTGTGTTGGCATCTCCTGTCTGGAGGGGGGATGAGAGGATAGAGAGAGTTGGAAGCTGGCAAAATTGTCATGAAAGGAGAGACTGGAAGGGCTGACTCATTAGGGGGAGAGCAAGTGGGAGTACGGAGTAAGGTGTATACAAACTTATATGTGACAGTTTGACTTGATTTGTAAACGTTCACTTGAAGCTCAATAAAAGTTAATTAAAAAAAAAAAAAAGATGGAAGGAATAAACAGAGTCACTATACCAAAAAGAATTGGTCGATGCTCAAACATTTCAGGAGGTCGCGTATGATCAGGAATCAATGATACCCAAGGTAGAGGTCCAAGCTGCACTGAAGACATTGGCAAAAAACAAGACTCCAGGAACTGACAGAATACCAACTGAGATTTTCAACAAATGGATGTAGTGCTGGAAGTGATTACTCATCTATTCCAAGAAATTTGGAAGACAACTACCTGGCCAACCGACTGGAAGAAATCTGTATTTATGCCTATTCCCAAGGAAGGTGATTCAACCAAATGTGGAAATTATTGAAAAATATCATTAATATCACAAGCAAGTAAAATTTTGCTGAAGGTAATTCAAAAGCAGCTGCAGCAATACATCAACAGGGAACTTCCAGAAATTCAAGCCAGATTCATAAGATGGCGTGGAACCAGGGGTATCGTTGCTGATGTCTGATGGGTCCTGGCTGAAAGCAGAGAATACCGGAAGGATGTTTACTGTGTTTTATTGACTGTACAAAAGCATTCAACTGTGTGGATCATAACAAATTATGGATAACCTTGCAAAGAATGAGAAGTCCAGAACACTTAACTGTGATCATGAGAAACCTCTCCATAGACCAAGAGGTTGTCATTGGAACAGAACAAGCGGATATGTGGCTTAAAGTCAGGAAAGGCGTATGTCTGTGTTGCATCCTTTCACCATACTTATTCAGTCTCTATGCTGAGGAAATAATCTGAGAAACTGAACTTTATGAAGAGGAATGGGGTATCAGGATTGTAAGAAGACTCATTAGCAACCTGCATTATGCAGATGGCACAACCTTCTTGCTGAAAGTGAAGAGGATTTGAAGCACTTACTGATGAATATCAAAGACCACAGACTTCAGTATGGATTGCACCTCAACACAAAGAAAACAAAAATCCTCACAACTGGACCAACAAGCAACATCATGAAAAACAGAAAAGATTGAAGGTTGTCAATGATTCCATTTTACTTAGATCCACAATCAACACCAATGGAAGCTGCAGTCAAGAAATCAAAAGACACATTGTATTGGCAAATCTGCTGCAAAAGACCCCTTTAAAGTGTTAAAAAGCAAAGATGTCACCTTGAAGACTAAGGTGCCCCGACCCAAGCCATAGTGTTTTCAGTTGCCTCATATACAAGCAAAAGCTGGACAATGAATAAGGAAGTTCAAAGAATTGGCGTCTTTGAATTATGGTGTTGGCAAAGAATATTGAATATACCATGGACTGCCAAAAGAACAAACAAATCTGTCTTGGAAGAAATATAGCCAGAATGCTCCTTAGAAGCAAGGATGGTGAAACTACATCTTGCATACTTTGGACATGTTATCAGGAGGGATCAGTCCCTGGAGAAGGACATCATGCTTGGTAAAGGAGAAGGTCAGCAAAAAAGAGGTAGATCCTCAATGAGATGGATTGACACAGTGGCTGCAACAGTGGGCCCAAGCATGACTATGGCTGTGAGGATGGTACAGGACTGGCCTGTATTTCCTTCTAGTGTACATAGGATGGCTATGAGTAAGAACCGACTCGACAGCACCTAACAACAATAACAACTTGTGCATTTAATGGCAAGGAACACTTGTATCTTGGGAAGGTGCTAAGAAAGGGGAGAAATCCATGTTAGAGCAGACCTGTGGTGGTATTGACCCAGGTTAGGACTCTTATTTGGGTAGATACAATAAGAATCAGTACAGTACTCAGTGAAGTATCTCTGCCACTTTTTAGTTTTGTAAACTAGGGTTAGAGACTTACCCCCTCTGCTCCTCAGTTTCCCTTTCTGTAGAATGAAAATCATAATGGTACCTACTTTATAGATTTGTTACAGAGATTAAATGTGTTAATCCTTAGAAAATGCTTATAATGCTTTAAATGCCTATTACACACATGCTAGCTATGGTTGTAGCTATTACTGTTTTTGTTGTTGTTACCAGAATGTTTAGTTGTTTCCCTTTCTGTTTCTCCCACTTTCTGCAATTAAATAAAGTGAAGTTAGTGTCTGGAATTTGACATCATGCTGAATTCTTGTAAAACTTCTAGATAGTTTGTTTTTCTCAAGACCATTGGGTCCGCTCTGCCTCACTCACTTTATACCATATATATCTAGCTTAAATGTGCCCAGAACCACATGTTGTAGCTTCATACATAGTTTGAAAAGGGAATAAAGTCACTTGGAGGTAGCTTGCATGTTGAGAATCCAAGATCCAACCCTGCAGCTAAGGTGGTTTATTACCTGAAGCAAGTCATTTACTTCTCTGACCTACCTTGGGGGAAAATGGTGCCCACATGTTAAGTGGCTCCATAATCACCATGGAATTTTCTGTGAAATCAGAAATAACCAAGTTTGAATGTTAATGCTGCCATGTGCTAGAGTGTGACCTTAGGAAAGTTAATCAAACCCTCTAATTCTCAATTTTTTTCCTCTGCAAAACACTGAGAATATTATCTGCTTCCAGAGGTGTATGTAAGGGTTAGGGGAGTTGAGGTAGTAGATTGAACTTGGCAAGGTACTTGGCTCATAGCCAGAGCCCTTCATGCCTTCTTATTCTGATGCTCCTGCTCTCTCCAAGTCACTATACCTAAACTCAAATATACATATAAGAATACACACACACACCAAAGTAAATTAAATGCCCCTTATTCTCATTTAAAAGCTTTGTGTGTTGTTGGGAGAGGGGTGACAACATGATTGTTCTCTAGGCCATGATATATCCTTTTAGTATACTCCTAGGTCATTTATTTTACTATGAATTATCTTGGTCAGCAAAATCTCTTGTAGCCTCTTTCAACTATAACTAGGAAACCGTAAATTTTGCTGTTAGGTACCCACCAGACAGATAAAGACTGCTTTTCAAAACGCTTGTCAGTTTTTAAGTTCTTAAGTTCTAGGTAGAATTGATGCCAGATTACAAGAGATTCGAACAGAAAATGCTCTGTGAAGACTTCTCTGAATACACCATCAGAATTATGCCTCTATCCACTCTCTTATTGTGCCTTTCACTTTCCTCCTACCTCCTAAAATGGATTTATCTGCTTCAGCCTCTGAACTGTGAGCTCCTTGAGGGTAACAGGGGCTGAATTTTTCTAGTTTCTCATCCCTAATGTCTATAACTAAGTCCAGTGCCTAGCATGGCAATGAGAGTTACTAAATATTGAATAAATAAGTGAATAAAAATCATCCCCTCCTTCCAGTCCTTCCTCCACTGTCAGCATAAATATGTACCTTGATGTTATACAGACCCACCACGAGGATATGGCCATTATGATTTAGTTAGGGAATTATTGGAAGACACATTTTATAACTCTTGCCATAATTAATGTGACAAGAAACAATAATTGACTTAGTAATGTAATCAAATCAGAATGTATTTGATTTGATCTGTCAAGTTGTTATTCATATCTCTAATCCTTCTAGTCAGAGCTTTCAACACCTAATTATTTCTGAAAGCAGTGAAGGCAGGAGAAGTGTGTGTCAGCCTTGGCTGGAAGAAATGAAGAACTGTTAAACCCTTCGTCCAGTCTATAAAACTGGAGAAGGTGGGGAGATGAGCCTTTTGCCCAATGAAATGGAAAGTATTCATGCCCTGCTTATGTTCTGCCCAGTGGTGTGGTGTTTACTAAGTTATAGGATCATAAGCCAGTTCTTTAAAGCAATCGTCTTTTGAGGCATAAAGTCACTCTGTAATGTATTTCACGCAAATTCCATGAAACTGGAAAGACTTGCCCAAAATGCTTGCTTTTTTGGAAATGTACTGTTTGCACTACAGTTTCTAAAAGTACAAATGAACTTTATATGAGAACTTCTTATTGAGCATGAATGTATGCTGATATCTTCACGTATATTTACTCTCTTCTTCACAACAACCCTACCATAACATCAATCTTCCCCTGGACTAGAAGCTTCTCTGTGCAGGAACCCTAGGTCCAAGGACGTGCTCTGCTTCCAGTTCTACTTTCTCGGTGGTATGAGGTCTCCGAACTATCTGCTCACTTCCCTTTCCTTTTATCTCTTATAAGATAAAAGGAGGTGCAGGCCACACCTCAGACAAATTCCCTTTACATTGGATCAGGTATAAGACCTTAGTAAGGGTGTTACAATCCCACTCTACTCTTCTTTAACATAATCTATTCTTGCCTCATTAACCACGGGCAGAGATTAGGATTTACAACACAAAGCAAAATTACAATCACAAAATGGAGGACAACCACACAATACTGGGAATCACGGCCTAACCAAATTGACATATATTTTGGGGGGACATGATTCAACCTATGACAAGTGGTGTATACTTATTTGTGTATAGTCTTGGAATTTAAATCACTCCCAAGCATGTATCCTGAGACTAATGTTAAGTTTTTAATTTAGGCAGGGAATTACCAGAAATTCAAGATAGATTTAGAAGATGACATGGAAACAGGAATATCATTTGCTGATGTCAGATGGATTCTATCTCAAAAAAAGATATTTACCTGTGTTTTATTGACTATGCTAAGGCATTCGACTGTGTGTATCATAACAAATTATGGATAACACTGTGGAGAATGGGAAATCCAGGACACTTAATTGTGCTCATGATCAAGAGGCAGTCTTTCAAACAGAACAAGGGGATACCGCATGGTTTAAAGTCAGGAAGAGTGTGTGTCAGTGTTGTATCCTTTCACTATACCTATTCAATCTGTATGCTGAGAATGTAATCTGAGAAGCTGGACTATACGAAGAAGAATGGGGCATAGGGACTGAACAAAGACTGATTAACAACCTGCATTATGCAGATGACACAATTTTGCTTGCTGAAAATGAAGAGGACTTAAAGCACTTACTGATAAAGATCAAAGACCAGACTTCGGTATGGATTAGACCTCAATATAAATAAAACAAAAATTCTCACAACTGGATCAATGAACTACATCATGATAAATGGAGAAAAGATTGAGGTTGCCAAGGATTTCATTTTACTTGGATCCACAATCAACAGCCATGGAAGCAGCAGCCAAGAAATCAAAAGACGTATTGCGTTGGGCAAATCTGCTGCAAAAGACCTCTTTAAAGTGTTAAACAGCAAAGATGTCACCTTGAAGACTAAGGTGCACCTGACCCAAGCCATGGTGTTTTCAGTCAACTCATGTGCATGCAAATACTGGACACTGCATAAGGAAGACCAAAGAAGAATTGATGCCTTTGAACTGTGGTGTTGGTAAAGAATACTGAATATACCATGAACTAACAAAGAAGCAAACAAATCTGCCTTGGAAGAAGTACAACCAGAATGCTCCTTAGAAGCAAGGACAGAGACTATGTCTTACATACTTTGGACGTGTTATCAGGAGGGATCAGTTCTTGGAAAAGGACATTATTCTTGGTAAAGTAGAGGGTCAGCAAAAGAGAAGAAGACCCTCAATGAGATGGATTGACACAGTGGCTGCGACAATGGGCTCAAGCATAGCAACAATTGTGAGGATGGTGCAGGACCGGGCAGTGTTTTGTTCTGTTGTGCATAGGGTCGCTATGCGTCAGAACCGACTCAACAGCATCTAACAACAACAACGATTTTCTATAGCCTGTTTAAAAGTGTAGTTTGACTAATGACACAGCAGTGCAGTAGAGACTACGAAGAACAGATCAACAGCTTTGACCCTCTCTTCTAAGAAAAGCCATGGAAAAGTCAGAGTTGCAAACTGCAACCTAAAACTCGTTAATGATGAGGAAAAGTCACCATTCACTACTACTGGAAGTCAGAAACAATTCACAATCATGCAACATGAATTCCACAATAGTTTTTTACAAAAAAAAAAAAAATTACCTGTTAGAAAAATCATACCATGTCTGAATGGACTAAGTATTGCCATCTCTAGCCACTTGGCATGGGAAGGAGTGAGGAGATGGTAATAAGCAATACACCCTACCTTCACACCTCTCCTTGTCTTGCTCCTGGATTAGCCCATCACAGATGTCCCAAGCAGAGAGAAGGGAGGGGATTCCTGTGCTTGCTCCTGCCCCTTGGTTCCTTGCTGATTAACTGCAAGGTGTTCAGCAACAAAAGTCGCTGGCAGAGCTACGGCTTCTAGTGTCCTCCAGCTTCTCTACTTGCCAATTTTGTGTCCAAGTTTTTTTTTTTTTTAGACATGAGGCTGCCAAAGTCTGAGAACATCTATGTCATCTGGACATGGCCTAATTTTCCTCCAGAGGAAAATCTCAAATCAGTAATTTCTTTAGTTTCAGTAGCCTCTTGTTTTTTGAGAGCTGGCTCCCCGTTTTTTTTCCCCCTCTTCCTTCTATAAGCAGTGCCACAACATAAAAATTTCAAATATCCCATTCTGTTATTCAGACTCTGTCAGATGTCATGTCCCAAATATTGTTCCTGAAGATAGAGTCAATATACCAGTGGACACTCAATTAACACCCAATGAATGAATGATACAGTCAAAGGGCATGAGTTCAAAATGTAAATTCTCTGAGGGCAGGAGCAATGACTCGCTTGCCTGTAAACTCTCAACATTTAGCCCCCTGCTTGCCATGTAC
The DNA here is from genome assembly GCF_030014295.1 of Loxodonta africana. Classification (NCBI taxonomy): domain Eukaryota; kingdom Metazoa; phylum Chordata; class Mammalia; order Proboscidea; family Elephantidae; genus Loxodonta; species Loxodonta africana. The sequence goes on from NC_087344.1 coordinate 100,328,287, forward strand.
TAAGCGCTTAGGAAACCGTTGTATGGTTAAGCGCATGGTATTTGGAGTCTGCTTCACCACCTACTTACTAGCTGTGTGACTCTGAAAAAAGTTACTTAATCTTTTAAGCCTCAGTTTCCTCATTAGCAAAATGGTTCCTTTATGAAAATTAAATGAGATGATTGCACCAAGTGTTGAGCATAGAGTATGCCCTCCCTAAATGATGCAAACAGTCAACATGCGTGCTTGGCTGCTAACCAAAAGGTTGGAGGTTTGAGTCCACCCAGAAGTGCCTCAGAAGAAAGGACTGGCAATCTACTTGTGAAAAATTAGCCATTGAAAGCCCTACGGAACACAGTTTCATTCTGACAGGCATGACGTCATGATGAGTCAGAATCAATTGCAACTTTTTTTTAAAGCCCTGAATAAAGACTGTTAGTTGAATTTCACCTCAGTAGCTCAGTCTCCTTGTTAATATTGTCTAAGCATCTAAGATTTCTGCATTTTCAAAGGCTTGTTCACCTGTAGCCAGCAACTTAGATATTAATGTGATCTAGGGTGTGACAAGTAACTTATAGGTGAGTTTCCTCTCTCTCAACCTAGTGAATTCATTAAAAAATTTATGTCTACCATACAAAGGAAGGCCAAATATCTAGAAGATTCTATTTTAAAAGTGTAGCCCAGAGAACTGGGGGAAAGGGATGCATGCCAGGAATACACCACACCTGATAGCCTCAAGCATACAGGTGTTTCAAAAATGTCTACAACAGTGGTTTCCTCTTTTCAGAAAAGAAAAATAAGTCACTGCATTCCCCTAGAAGATTCAAAATCATCATTAGTGCTATGAATAATTTATCAGAAGCTCCTTAAACCAGAGAATGACACTTTTGTTTCCTGCTGAAAGAGCAGAGAAGCTGTTCGACAATAATAAAATTAGTTCCCCCAAAACAAAACCATCCTTTTCACCCTTGAACTTCCTTGTCGAGCAACTGCAGATGTATCAAGACACCAGTTGAGCCAAAGAACACAGCCAAAAACAAACAAAAAAAAAAAAGAGAAAATAATCCAAAACAAATTAATACATTTAAGAGAATCTTTTTTTCCCCCTTGTTTTCTTAAAATCATCCAAAAGCTTTCCATTGTGGTTATATTTTCCAAGTACAGAATTGTGTTTCTGAATATTATAAAAGACTTATTTCCATGTAGCTGAAGGATGCATATAAGAATGAGTGTGGTTTCTAAGCTTTTGATGCACGAAGTCCAGCATTAGCTCCATTATGGGCGAAGGTTAAAAAGCACCAGCGGTCAGGCATTGATCCCGACTTCTTGGAAGGCTGTTAAAACAGTGAGGGGCAGATGCATGCCAACATGAAAATCAAAGCCATCCCTGGAAGCAAAGCAGAGTTGGGGTTGTGCCTTCAGAATTATTTTTCATGTGTTTGAAATGGAAACTTTCAGAAGGCTGGAATGGTTCCTTAAAGTCACTGAACCTCTTAAACACAGAACTGTTTTTCCCTCCTTCAGAGAAAAAGGGCAGGTGGGTAGAAGGTAGAAAGATTTGAAAACTCAGAAGAGGCATTACATGTAAACTTCCCCTAGCAACTGAAAAGGAAAAGGACCTAAGCATTCAATACATCTGTCCAGCCCTCTAACTCGCCCCATTCTGCTGTCGTGTGTCCCAGATGTTACCAATTTTGTAAGATAGCAATTCCCAGCTCCCAAAACTGACTCCAAATGAGAAAATAGGAAAAGTAATTGGTTGCTATTAGATACACATTCTGATGTGGAAAGAAATGTAGGCAGTGAGGAATTTCTGGCCTGGATTAGAGGTTCATGGTAATTAAACAGTAATGGCAAAGAAGATTCCCAATAACTTATTTGAAACCCAGATAGTAGGTTAAAAACACAAATGGATAATGTGCCTCTTTCAAATCATCATAAGAAAATATACCTGTCATTCAATGAAAGGTTTCTTCTTCCCAGGAACAGACCATCATTATTGAATGTCACTGATACCCTTTCGATTGTTCAAACATTTGTTGAAGGCAGGCGGAGCCAAGATGGCGGACTAGGCAGACGTTACCTCGGATCCCTCTTACAACAAAGACACGGAAAAACAAGTGAATCGATCACATACATAACAATCTACGAACCCTGAACAACAAACACAGATTTAGAGACGGAGAACGAACTAATACAGGGAAGCAGCGATAGTTTCCAGAGCCTGGAGCCAGTGTACCAGTCAGGTACGGCACAAGCACAGAGACCTGCTCCACCCCCCTGAACTAACCCCGGGAGGGGGACCAGCCGGTTCCACGGGCGGTGTGGGACGCAGCCGGTAGGAGAAGTCCCCGGGAGGCAGTGACTGATCTTGGAGCAGAAAGAGCAGTATCCGAGCTGGGGAACCGTCCCGCAGGGATTTGGACTGCTCGCAGGTACGCCATAAACACGGAGAGTTGCTCCACCCCCTGAACTAACCCCGGGAAGGGGACCAGCCGGGTCGCGCGGGCGGCGTGGGACGCAGCCGGTAGGAGAAGTCCCCGGGAGGCAGCGACTGGTATTGGAGTGGGGAGAACAGCGTTCCAGCCGGGACACTTGGTCGCGGCACAAGCACGGGGAGCTACTCCACCCATCTGAACTAACCCCGGGAGGGGGCGCAACTGGTTCACGGGGGCGGCACGGCCACGCGGCTGGAGGGACGAGAAGTCCCCGGGAGGCAGCGACTGATTTTGGAGTTGAGAGTGCACCGTCCCAGTAGGGGAGCCTTGACGCTGGGCGTGGGGCTGGAAGCGGAGGATCTGACCGTGACTCCAGCGGGCCAGACCCCCTGGGGGCAATCTCCACACAGCCAGCACACATAGGCGACGCGCCCGCGGGAATCTCAGATATAACAGTCATTCCAAGCAAGACAAGCAACTCTGGCTATATTCTGAGGTGCTACTCTCCTATCTCTCTGTTCCCTCCCCCACCCTCCCCAGGCGGCTTCATTAACATCTGAATAGCCTGAGCCAGAGGGAGAACTCTGATAGGGATCTGACTGCAGTTTTTTTTTTAGCGGATTTTCTGGAAAAACTAGTTTCCCAGTGATGGCTCGGAGACAACAATCCATATCAAACCACTTAAAGAAGCAGACCGTGACAGCTTCTCCAAGCCCCCAAACAAAAGAATCAAAATCTTTCCCAAATGAAGATACAATTTTGGAATTATCAGATACAGAATATAAAAAACTAATTTACAGAATGCTTAATGATATCACAAATGAAATTAGGATAACTGCAGAAAAAGCCAAGGAACACACTGATAAAACTGTTGAAGAACTCAAAAAGATTATTCAAGAACATACTGGAAAAATTAATAAGTTGCAAGAATCCATAGAGAGACAACATGTAGAAATCCAAAAGATTAACAATAAAATAACAGAATTAGACAACACACTAGGAAGTCAGAGGAGCAGACTCGAGCAATTAGAATGCAGACTGGGACATCTGGAGGACCAGGGAATCAACACCAACATAGCTGAAAAAAAATCAGATAAAAGAATTAAAAAAAATGAAGAAACCCTAAGAATTATGTGGGACTCTATCAAGAAGGATAACCTGCGGATGATTGGAGTCCCAGAACAGGGAGGAGGGACAGAAAACACAGAGAAAATAGTTGAAGAACTTCTGACAGAAAACTTCCCTGACATCATGAAAGACGAAAGGATATCTATCCAAGATGCTCATCGAACCCCATTTAAGATTGATCCAAAAAGAAAAACACCAAGACATATTATCATCAAACTCACCAAAACCAAAGATAAACAGAAAATTTTAAAAGCAGCCAGGGAGAAAAGAAAGGTTTCCTTCAAGGGAGAATCAATAAGAATATGTTCTGACTACTCAGCAGAAACCATGCAGGCAAGAAGGGAATGGGACGACATATACAGAACACTGAAGGAGAAAAACTGCCAACCAAGGATCATATATCCAGCAAAACTCTCTCCGAAATATGAAGGCGAAATTAAGATATTTACAGACAAACACAAGTTTAGAGAATTTGCAAAAACCAAACCAAAGCTACAAGAAATACTAAAGGATATTGTTTGGTCAGAGAACCAATAATATCACATATCAGCACAACACAAGGTCACAAAACAGAACGTCCTGATATCAACTCAAATAGGGAAATCACAAAAACAAACAAATTAAGATTAATTAAAAGAAAAAATACACATAACGGAATCATGGAAGTCAATAGGTAAAAGATCACAATAATCAAAAAGAGGGACTAAATATAGGAGGCATTGAACTGCCATATGGAGAGTGATACAAGGCGATATAGAACAATACAAGTTAGGTTTTTACTTAGAAAAATAGGGGTATATAATGAGGTAACCACAAAAAGGCATAACAACTCTATAACTCAAGACAAAAACCAAGAAAAACGTAACGACTCAACTAACATAAAGTCAAACACTATGAAAATGAGGATCTCACAATTTACTAAGAAAAACGCCTCAGCACAAAAAAGTGTGTGGAAAAATGAAATTGTCAACAACACACATAAAAAGGCATCAAAATGACAGCACTAAAAACTTATTTATCTATAATTACCCTGAATGTAAATGGACTAAATGCACCAATAAAGAGACAGAGAGTCACAGACTGGATAAAGAAACACGATCCATCTATATGCTGCCTACAAGAGACACACCTTAGACTTAGAGACACAAACAAACTAAAACTCAAAGGATGGAAAAAAGTATATCAAGCAAACAATAAGCAAAAAAGAAGAGGAGTAGCAATATTAATTTCTGACAAAATAGACTTTAGACTTAAATCCACCACAAAGGATAAAGAAGGACACTATATAATGATAAAAGGGACAATTGATCAGGAAGACATAACCATATTAAATATCTACGCACCCAATGACAGGGCTGCAAGATACATAAATCAAATTTTAACAGAACTGAAAAGCGAGATAGATACCTCCACAATTATAGTAGGAGACTTCAACACACCACTTTCGGAGAAGGACAGGACATCCAGTAAGAAGCTCAACAGAGACACGGAAGATCTAATTACAACAATCAACCAACTTGACCTCATTGACTTATACAGAACTCTCCACCCAACTGCTGCAAAATATACTTTTTTTTCCAGCGCACATGGAACATTCTCTAGAATAGACCACATATTAGGTCATAAAACAAACCTTTGCAGAGTCCAAAACATCGAAATATTACAAAGCATCTTCTCAGACCACAAGGCAATAAAACTAGAGATCAATAACAGAAAAACTAGGGAAAAGAAATCAAATACTTGGAAAATGAACAATACCCTCCTGAAAAAAGACTGGGTTATAGAAGACATCAAGGAGGGAATAAGGAAATTCATAGAAAGCAACGAGAATGAAAATACTTCCTATCAAAACCTCTGGGACACAGCAAAAGCAGTGCTCAGAGGCCAATTTATATTGATAAATGCACACATACAAAAAGAAGAAAGAGCCAAAATCAGAGAACTGTCCCTACAACTTGAACAAATAGAAAGTGAGCAACAAAAGAATCCATCAGGCACCAGAAGAAAAGAAATAATAAAAATTAGAGCTGAACTAAATGAATTAGAGAACAGAAAAACAATTGAAAGAATTAACAAAGCCAAAAGCTGGTTCTTTGAAAAAATTAACAAAATTGATAAACCATTGGCTAGACTGACTAAAGAAATACAGGAAAGGAAACAAATAACCCGAATAAGAAATGAGAAGGACCACATCACAACAGAACCAAATGAAATTAAAAGAATCATTTCAGATTATTATGAAAAATTGTACTCTAACAAATTTGAAAACCTAGAAGAAATGGATGAATTCCTGGAAAAACACTACCTACCTAAACTAACACATTCAGAAGTAGAACAACTAAATAGACCCATAACAAAAAAAGAGATTGAAACGGTAATCAAAAAACTCCCAACAAAAAAAAGTCCTGGCCCGGACGGCTTCACTGCAGAGTTCTACCAAATTTTCAGAGAAGAGTTAACACCACTACTACTAAAGGTATTCCAAAGCATAGAAAATGACGGAATACTACCCAACTCATTCTATGAAGCCACCATCTCCCTGATACCAAAACCAGGTAAAGACATTACAAAAAAAGAAAATTATAGACCTATATCCCTCATGAACATTGATGCAAAAATCCTCAACAAAATTCTAGCCAATAGAATCCAACGACACATCAAAAGAATAATTCACCCTGATCAAGTGGGATTTATACCAGGTATGCAAGGCTGGTTTAATATCAGAAAAACCATTAATGTAATCCATCACATAAATAAAACAAAAGACAAAAACCACATGATCTTATCAATTGATGCAGAAAAGGCATTTGACAAAGTCCAACACCCATTCATGATAAAAACTCTTACCAAAATAGGAATTGAAGGAAAATTCCTCAACATAATAAAGGGCATCTATGCAAAGCCAACAGCCAATATCACTCTAAATGGAGAGAACCTGAAAGCATTTCCCTTGAGAACGGGAACCAGACAAGGATGCCCTTTATCACCACTCTTATTCAACATCGTGTTGGAAGTCTTAGCCAGGGCAATCAGGCTAGACAAAGAAATAAAAGGTATCCGGATTGGCAAGGAAGAAGTAAAGTTATCACTATTTGCAGATGACATGATTATATACACAGAAAACCCTAAGGAATCCTCCAGAAAACTACTGAAACTAATAGAAGAGTTTGGCAGAGTCTCAGGTTATAAAATAAACATACAAAAATCACTTGGATTCCTCTACATCAACAAAAAGAACACCGAAGAGGAAATAACCAAATCAATACCATTCACAGTAGCCCCCAAGAAGATAAGATACTTAGGAATAAATCTTACCAAGGATGTAAAAGACCTATACAAAGAAAACTACAAAGCTCTACTACAAGAAATTCAAAAGGACATACTTAAGTGGAAAAACATACCTTGCTCATGGATAGGAAGACTTAACATAGTAAAAATGTCTATTCTACCAAAAGCCATCTATACATTTAACGCACTTCCGATCCAAATTCCAATGTCATATTTTAAGGGGATAGAGAAACAAATCACCAATTTCATATGGAAGGGAAAGAAGCCCCGGATAAGCAAAGCACTACTGAAAAAGAAGAAGAAAGTGGGAGGCCTCACCTTACCTGACTTCAGAACCTATTATACAGCCACAGTAGTCAAAACAGCCTGGTATTGGTACAACAACAGACACATAGACCAATGGAACAGAATTGAGAACCCAGACATAGATCCATCCACGTATGAGCAGCTGATATTTGACAAAGGACCAGTGTCAATTAACTGGGGAAAAGACAGCCTTTTTAACAAATGGTGCTGGCATAACTGGATATCCATTTGCAAAAAAATGAAACAGGACCCATACCTCACACCATGCACAAAAACTAACTCCAAGTGGATCAAAGACCTAAACATAAAGACTAAAACGATAAAGATCATGGAAGAAAAAATTGGGACAACCCTAGGAGCCCTAATACAAGGTATAAACAGAATACAAAACATTACCAAAAATGACGAAGAGAAACCCGATAACTGGGAGCTCCTAAAAATCAAACACCTATGCTCATCTAAAGACTTCACCAAAAGAGTAAAAAGACCACCTACAGATTGGGAAAGAATTTTCAGCTATGACATCTCAGACCAGCGCCTGATCTCTAAAATCTACATGATTCTGTCAAAACTCAACCACAAAAAGACAAACAACCCAATCAAGAAGTGGGCAAAGGATATGAACACACATTTCTCTAAAGAAGATATTCAGGCAGCCAACAGATACATGAGAAAATGCTCTCGATCATTAGCCATTAGAGAAATGCAAATTAAAACTACGATGAGATTCCATCTCACACCAACAAGGCTGGCATTAATCCAAAAAACACAAAATAATAAATGTTGGAGAGGCTGCGGAGAGATTGGAACTCTCATACACTGCTGGTGGGAATGTAAAATGGTACAACCACTTTGGAAATCTATCTGGCGTTATCTTAAACAGTTAGAAATAGAACTACCATACAAGCCAGAAATCCCACTCCTAGGAATATACCCTAGAGATACAAGAGCCTTCATACAAACAGATATATGCACACCCATGTTTATTGCAGCTCTGTTTACAATAGCAAAAAGTTGGAAGCAACCAAGGTGTCCATCAACGGATGAATGGTTAAATAAATTGTGGTATATTCACACAATGGAATACTACGCATCGATAAAGAACAGTGACGAATCTCTGAAACATTTCATAACATGGAGGAACCTGGAAGGCATTATGCTGAGCGAAATTAGTCAGAGGCAAAAGGACAAATATTGTATAAGACCACTATTATAAGATCTTGAGAAATAGTAAACCTGAGAAGAACACATACTTTTGTGGTTACGAGGAGGGGAGGGAGGGAGGGTGGGAGAGGGTTTTTTTATTGATTAATCAGTAGATAAGAACTGCTTTAGGTGAAGGGAAAGACAACACTCAATACATGGAAGGTCAGCTCAATTGGACTGGACCAAAAGCAAAGAAGTTTCCGGGATAAAATGAATGCTTCAAAGGTCAGCGGAGCAAGCGCGGGGGTCTGGGGAGCATGGTTTGCGGGGACTTCTAAGTCAATTGGCAAAATAATTCTATTATGAAATCATTCTGCATCCCACTTTGAAATGTGGCGTCTGGGGTCTTAAATGCTAACAAGCAGCCATCTAAGAGGCAGCAATTGGTCTCAACCCACCTGGAGCAAAGGAAAATGAAGAACACCAAGCCCACATGACAACTAAGAGCCCAAGAGACAGAAAGGGCCACATGAACCAGAGACCTACATCATCCTGAGACCAGAAGAACTAGTTGGTGCCCGGCCACAATCGATGACTGCCCTGACAGGGAGCTCAGCAGAGGACCCCTGAGGGAGCAGGAGATCAGTGGGATGCAGACCCCAAATTCTCATAAGAAGACCAAACTTAATGGTCTGACTGAGACTGGAGGAATCCTGGCGGCCATGCTCCCCAGACCTTCAGTTGACACAGGACAGGAACCATCCCCGAAGACAACTCATCAGAAATGAAAGGGACTGGTCAGCGGGTGGGAGAGAGATGCTGATGAAGAGTGAGCTAATTATATCAGGTGGACACTTGAGATTGTGTTGGCAACTCTTGTCTGGAGGGGGGATGGGAGGATAGAGAGAGAGGGAAGCCGGCAAAATTGTCAAGAAAGGAGAGACTGAAAGGGCTGACTCAAGACGGGGAGAGTAAGTGGGAGTAGGGAGTGAGATGTATGTAAACTTATATGTGACAGACTGATTGGATTTGTAAACGTTCACTTGAAGCTTAATAAAAGTTATTATAAAAAAAAAAAAAACATTTGTTGACTAGGCCTTCTGTGTAAGGCCTCTTCCTAGTGTGGGACCATTGACTTGAATAACATTCCTCTCCTGGCTGTGCTGCACTCTTACTATTCCAAATTCTAAGTATATTTTTTAGGAGGTACTAAGACATTTTCCACCATGTGTCTGTCAGTTTGTCATACTACGATGGTTTGTGTTGCTGTGATACTGGAAGCTTTGCCATTGGTATTTCAAATACTAGCAGGGTCATCCTTAGTAGACCGGTTTCAGCAGAGCTTCCAGACTAAGACACACTAGGAAGAAGGACCTGGCAGTCTACTTCTGGAAAAACTGGAGTGAAAACCTTATGAATAGCAGCAGAACAGTGATATAGTGACAGAAGATGAGCCCCTCAGGTTGGAAGGCACTCAAAATATGCCTGGGGAAGAGCTAGCTGCCTCTTCAAAGTAGAGTTGACCTTAATGACGTAGATTGAGTCAAGCTTTCAGGACCTTCATTTGCTGAGGTGGCACGACTCAAAATGAGAAGAAACAGCTGCAAACACCCATTAATAATTGGAAGGTGGAATGTGTTGTTGCTGTTGTTAGGTGCCATTGAGTCCATTCTGATTCACAGCGACCCTATGTACAACAGAACGAAACACTGCCCAGTCCTGCAGCATGCCTACAATGCTTAAGCCCATTGTTGCAGCCACCGTGTCAGTCAATCTCATTGAGGGTCTTCCTGTTTTTCATTGACCCTGTACTTTACCAAGCATGATGCTCTTCTCCAGGGACTAATCTCTTCTGACAACATGTCCAAAATATGTAAGACATAGTCTCACCCTCCTTGCTTCTAAGGAGCATTCTGGTTGTACTTCTTCCAAGACAGGTTTGTTCATTCTTTTGGCAGTCCATGGTATATTTAATATTCTTTGCCAACACCACAATTCAAAGGCATCAATTTTACTTCAGTCTTCTTTACTCATTATCCAGCTTTCGCATGCATATTATGCTATCAAAAATACCATTGCTTGGGTCAGACGCACCTTAGTCTTCAAGTTGACATCTTTGCTTTCCAACATTTTAAAGAGGTCCTTTGCAGCAGATTTGCCCAACACAATACGTCTTTTGATTTCTTGACTGCTGCTTCCATGGGTGTTGATTGTGGATCCAAGTAAAATGAAATCCTTGACAACTTCAATATTCTCTCCATTATCATGATGTTGCTCATTAGTCCAGTTGTGAAGATTTTTGTTTTCTTTATGTTGAGGTGCAATCCATACTGAAGGCTGTGGTCTTTAATTTTCATCAGTCAGTGCTTCTAGCCCTCTTCACTTTCAGCAAGCAAGGTTGTGTCATCTGCATAACGCATGTTGTTAACGAGTCTTCCTTTAATCCTGATGCCCTGTTCTTCTTCATATAGTCCAGGTTCTCAGATTATTTGCTCAGCATACAGGTTGAATAGGTATGGTGAAAGGATACAACACCAATGCACACCTTTTCTGACTTTAAACCACACGATATCCCCTTGTTCTGTCCGAACAACTGCCTCTTGATCTATGTACGGGTTCCTCATGAGCACAGTTAAGTGTTCTGGAATTTCCATTCTTTGCAATGTCATCAATAATTTGTTATGATCCACGCAGTCATATGCCTTTGCACTGTTAATAAAATGCAGGTAAACATCTTTCTGGTATTCTCTGCTTTCAGCCAGGATTCATTAGACATCGGCAATGATATCCCTGGTTCCACGTCCTCTTGTGGATCCAGCTTGAATTTCTGGAAGTTCCCTGTTGAGGTACTTAGGTGGATCATAAACTAACCAATCCTATTTGGTGGATTTGCAAGCCTCTTATGCAGATAGTAAACTGGCCAATCACTTGCAAGATTGGGGACTGACCAATCATATTGGAAGAATTACAAACCCAGGGTCAGAAAGGCCATACAAAGAAACCCATTGCACCACACATGTAACATATGATCTTTTGTGAGTAGCTTCACTTTGAGTTTTAAAACTTTCAAGTCACCAGGCAAAAATCCAAGACTTCTGAACTGTACCTCCGTTTCTTCATTTGTAAAATAAAGAAGATATTACCTCCTGGGGCAGTTGTGAGAAGTAAATAAATTAATAATATGTGAAAGTAAGTAGCACAGTACCTGGCATACAGAAATTGCTGAATAAAAATTGACGTTATTTCTGAAAACAATTATAAAAATCCATCTTATATCTTTATGCTAGACATAGTTTCCATGTCATTCTGTGAAAAGAGCAATAGGATGCTTTACACAAACTATATTTATAAATCAAAACATATTAAATAACTGCCTATTTGAAAAATCTTGAAAAACACAGAAAAACAAATCTTATTCATAATCTGACCACTTAAAAACTGTATAACTCCCCTAGAGATTAAAAAAAAAACATATAACCATTATTAATAGCATAATATATAGCCATCTAGTTTTTCCTATGCTTCTTACAATAAATTTATACATGTTATATTTTACATGTGCACACATACATTAGAGTAATATAAGACATCATCCATACCTTCAAGGGCTGTCCAGTCCAGAAAGGAATAGAAAATAGAAAAACACAGAAATTATTATCAATAACATAAAGTATAAAGCTAAGTACGGAATTGTGTGGTACAAGCAAAAAGGAATAAAATATTAAAACCTTATAACATTCTCAGAGTGCATGATACTGGTGACTTTGGCTTTCAAAATGGCAATAGTAAATATTCAAAGTACAAAATTCAAATACGACAGACAGAAATAAAGGAGCATGTAACAGAGTTATAATTCTCAGAGAATTTAGTAGAGTCTCCAAGATGGTTTTGGCTTATGGCACCCTTAGTGCCTTGGTCATTTTTTACACAGCCAAAAGCAATACCTAACAGTTCTATTCATTAAGTAGTTAGGTACATACAACTTCATAAGTATTTAAATCCTAACTACTTAGTAGCTGTTTGAAAATTAATACATATGTATTAAAAAATAACACTTTTTTAATGTTATTTTTATACAACCACAACTACTTACTAATGGGACGCGTGTGCCCTTGTGCACTGAATAACTTCTCAAACTTTGGAACAAGACTAGCTGGGTTCTGCCATCCTCATTTCCTGCTTCACATTGATTTTCATGTGGTGCTTGGTTTTTAATAAAAATTCTAGCTTTGCTCAGGGACCACATAGCTAAATAGGCCCAACATAGTTTATAAAGAAAATGTTCTACATTCTAGTTTTGTGAGTAGTATCTGGGGTCCTAAAAGCTTGTGGGCGGCCATCTAAGACACTCCGCTGATCCCAGCCCATCTGGAGCAAGGGAGGAAGAAGAAAACCAAAGACATAGTGGAAAGATTAACCCAAAGGACTAATGGACCACAACTACCACATCCTCCATCAGACTGAGTTCAGCACAACTAGATGGTGCCCAGCTACCACTACCTACTGCTCTGACAGGGATCACAATAGAGGGTTCCGGACAGAGCTGGAGAAAAATGTGGAACAAAATTCTAACTCACAAAAAAACACCAGAGTTACTGGTCTGACAGAGGCTAGAGAAACCCCGAAAGTATGGCCCCTGAATACCCTTATAGCTCAGTAACGAAGTCGCTCCTGAGGTTCACGCTTCAGCCAAAGATTAGACAGGCCCATAAAATAAAATGAGACTAAAGCGGTACAGCAGCCCAGGGGCAAGGATGAGAAAGCAGAAGGGGACAGGAAAGCCGGTAATGGGGTACCCAAGGTCAAGGATAGGAGAGTGTTGACATGTCGTGTGGTTGGCAACCAATGTCACAAAACAATACATGTATTAATTGCTTAATGAGAAACTTGTTGGCTCTGTAAAGCTTCATCTAAAACACATTAAAAATAAAATAAAATCCTACCTTTGCAAAGATGTGGCATCATCAAAAAGAAATGTGGTACAATCTAATTTTGAATCTCCGAACTATCTTGAGCAATTAGTTCATGTGGAATCTGAAAGATGCTGATCATCACTGTGTTTCTCTCAAAATTTTAAGAACAGTACCTTTGTGAGTTAGCTGCAGTACCCTGGTATGACTTATCATACAGTCTGGAATGTGTGGACTTAGGCTATTTAATCCTAAATAGTATTTCAAATACAGAAGTCTACAGCTCAGTGGAAAACTTCATGGGGGTTAGACAGAGATGTAATTATTGACTATGCGATTGAACATTCCGAGCTGTTTCCCTATCTAAGAAATGGAAACATTCTACTTTATATGATTACAATGATGTTTAAAAGAGTTCACATGTGTTAAATGCTTATAGCACAATGTCTTGTTCCAAGTGTCACAATCTCTATAATGGAGTCCACTGTGATAGCTGAAGGGTTGGGATGATTGGTGGAGCAACTACAGCCCCACAAAGACCAAAGTCTATGGGATTAAAGCAGAATAGATGTGTTGGGTTTGGACTGATGCTGCAGTAACAATAATAGTAATAATAATAATAACAGCAGTAATAATAATGTTGCTATTATTATTAAAAACAAAAATAACCAGGTATGGAATGTCTTGCCCTCTGGGAGACAGTAGAGCACAATGTATCCTGATCACCTACAAAGGTTAGAATCTCAGTTATTTAACCAATCTGTGCCTCATTTAATAAGCATAACTATCTTATGTCAGGTATTTAAAACAGTGCCTTGCACATAGTAAGCACTCAATAAATATTAGCCGTCATTAGTATGTGCTACATGCTAACTTCTTCTTCTTGTTGTTAGGTCGAGTCAGTTCCAACTCATAGCACCCCTATGTACTGCCTGGTCCTGCACCATCCTCACAATCATTGTGCTTGAGGCCATTGTTGCAGCCACTGTGCCAATCTATCTAGTAGAGGGTCTTCCTCTTTTTCACTGACCCTGACTTTGCCAAGCATGATGTCCTTCTCCAGGGTCCAATCACTCTTGAGAACATGTCCAAAATATGCTCCAAGGAGCACTCTGGTTGTAATTCTTCCAAGACAGGTTTGTTCTAATTTGTCCCTTGCATAATCTCATTTTTTTTTCTCACAACTACACTTTTTGGTTTGTATTGTGTTTACATTAAGAGTGGCATTCAAGGTCTCAAAGTTAGTAGACTAAGTAGTAGAGGCATGATTTGATTCCCCAAGCCTTAGATATTTCCATTGTATTATTCTGAATGGAATCAGAATCCCTGATTAGTTTTCAATTTTTCTCAATGGTGGAAAGGTTTATCTAAGTCTGAATTAAGTCTCAAGGGACAATTGAGTGCACATTGTTTATTTTCCCCTTAGGATAACAAAACAGGCCTATTTATTTAGTTCAGTGGACAACAAGGAACCTACCGGCACCAATCTCTTACTGTCATCTTCAAAACAGCATATTTATTTAGTTCAGTGAACAAGGAACCTACTGGCACGAATCTCTCACCCTCATTTTCCAAAGCTGCATACTCTACTAATCTGAGTGGTCCTAATCTGTGTAGTTACTGATGGATGTGTTGGTAGGGACCCATCTAAGACCATGGCTTTAATCCTATGCATCTTCACCTTCAGATACTTATCCTATAGGGGGTATGTCAAATAGTCAAGTCAGTCTGAACACATCATCTTTCCCCGCTTTGTTGTCTCATGTAGAGTTGGGATTCTTCCTCCTTAATATGTCTACCACAGTTGTTTCATCAGTAGGTGTGATGGTTAAAATTGTGTGTCAACTTGGCTGGGCCATGATTCTCAGTGTTTTGGAGGTGGTGTGATATTGTGGTCACTTCCCTGTTGAAATTTGATATGTGATCACCCCCACGATGGAATCTGCTGTGAGTGGCCAATCGATTGAGGGGGAGTTTCCTTGGGCATGGGGACTGCATCGAATGTGGGTGAGCGTTCTGGCAGGACTTGGGGGACTTTTGCTCATTCTGTACCCTGTAGCTTGCTCCTGTTCCTCTGGCCTCTGGTTCTTGGGACTTGAGTTGGCAGCTTACCTGCAGTCTTGGCTGCCAATCTTAGGATTTGTTGATCTTCACAGCCTGTGAGCAACAGGCCCGGTGTCTAACATGCCAATCTTGAGTTCGCCAGCCCCTTTGACTGCATGAATCAGGAGAAGCCTCTAACCTGACGCACGGACTTGAGACTTTACAGACGCACGGACTTGAGACGTTACAGTCTCTACAACCGCATGAGCCATTTCCTTGTTATAAATCTCTCTCTCTATATATATATATTATATGCTTTACTGGTTTTGCTTCTCTAGAGAACCCAACCTCAGACAGTAGGCTTACATACCATAGGTATATCTTTTAATCATTGCTGTTGCTGTTGAGTTGATGCTGATTCAAGGAGTCCCCAGGTAGCACAAATGGTTAAGCACTCAATTACTAGATGAAAGGTGGTGGTTTGAACCCACCCAGAGTTGACTTGGAAAACAGGCCTGGCTATCTGCTTCCAAAAGGTCGTACCCTTGGAAAGCCTATTGGAGCAGTTCTATTCTACATACACATGGCCTCTGTTTTCCTTCCTGGTATCTTCTTTCACCATTATTGAAAATGTACCCTACACCCCAGCTAGATTAATTTTTTGCTGTTTGCTGTTTCTCAAACACCTTACTCTTTTCTCTACCAGTTACAATCTCCCTTCTTCTCTTCATGGCTAAATCCACCTCATTTTTTGTGACTCAATGAATACGCCAGCTCTCCTGCAAAGTCTTGATTAACAACTCTGGCATAGGTATTCTTTCTCTCACAGCAACTTCCTAGCACTTATTTTCTCCACTCTCCCAAATGGTCTCAATTCAAGGTCTCATCCTCCCTCATAAGTACTTTACTTCTCCTTTAGCTGTGTCCTTTACCTGAGATACAGAGCCTATATAATGCCCCCTCCCCACAGTACTCATGCATGATCATTGCACACCAGAATCACAAATCCAAAATATTGACTTCCAAAGGTTCTTTGTTGCATCAGCAACAACAGCAACAATAACTAACACCTCTGAGTGCTTGTTATGTGCTATCTACTGTTATGAGTGTGTTGTGTGTATTTAATCATTTAATATTCACAACTCTGTAAAATAGGAAAGATTATTTTCCTCATTTTACACTTAATACAAAATGAAACACAGGGTGATGAAGTGATTACCTAAGGTCACAAAGATAGAAAGAAACTATATTCTTCCTCTTTGGCATGACTGGAAACCCTCATGTTCTGCCTGAAACTCCCTGGCACTTGTTAAACACTTGACCATGTGTGTAGGAGGATGAGCTACTTCACTTAGGTTCCCAAGTTTAACTGTGGTTCCAAATCCACTCCCATCTTCTAGCTAGTGCCATGATTTGACTCTTGTTTCTTCTAAGCCCAAAGTTATAAAAAAAAAAAAAATTTTTTTTTTTTAAAGACGTCTAGAATTAATAAGTTCCATGAGAACAGGGGCCGCATTTATTTTCTTCACTGCTACATTCTGCATGGCAGAACATTCAATAAATACATGCTGAATAAATGAACTAGTGATAGTGAGAATTTCACTGGCATCAGAGAGTATAACAGGTTTGGGATCACCCAGTACAGAATGACAACTGAAACTGTCCTCCCGCCCCAGTTCATTACTCACTGGAGGAAAGGAAGCCGGAAAAAAACAAAAAATGGATGAAAGCAATCAAGGTAAAAAGTAAATACATTTGCAAGCTGTGATGAATGGTATAGATTCCAAGTAACTTTTAAAGAATAAATATCACCATTGTCTCTAAAGTACATAAATGGATTGTACAGTGTGTGCAAAGCAAGAGTTGGATTCCTAGATAAGGGGACAGTTTTAAGTTCTGATGATGAATAATTCAACGCAGTCAGATCTCAGCAAGGACATATGCCTGCAGTTAAAGAAAGTACAATCACATGAGAGACTTCTCTGTAAAGAATGTTGTTGCTTTATACTCTCCTGAGCAAGTCTTAAATTAATAAATGATGGACAAGTAAAGGAATTGAGGTTATTCATTTCATGGAGAACAATGAGATTTGAGTTATTCATGGCCTTTTATTCTGTGAAACATAAAGAATGTGATATATAATTTATAGCTGTCCTTCAAAAATTGTCTTAACCCACAACATTTGGACACCCCTAGCAAGATGGGGCTTACCCTTTTTACTCTTAAACCAAAGGAGCATTGGTGAATAAGGCCTGATACTTATGTGATAAATTGTAAACCTAAGGACTCCATGTCTGGAATTTAAGAATCTTCACACCTGGACTCTCCCCAATTTAATTTTTCAACCAAATCCGTACCTCTCTTCTATTTTTATCTGCTGTGCATCCTCTAAGCTCTTTTTTAATATGTAATCCCGGCTTTGGGCTTAGTTAACATAGTTCATATAGGTGAACCAAATAGGTAAACATAGCTCATACAATTCCAACCAAACTGGTATCAATAACAGAGGGGATCTTGGATTAGGATCGAGCGGAAATCCTGAATTAGCAAAGTGTAGATGAAATAATGCCAGGGATCCCAGAATCAGAATATTGACTAGAGGTAGTACTTGGAATCATCTGGAACATATGGAAGAGGAGAAAGGTCCAAGCAACGGTGCTGGGCCTTCTGTGGGGTTCTGGCTTCTAAGATTATGCTGAGCTAGAAATAAAAGGTAAGATCAAGAATTCAAAGCAGATGACAAGTCAGGTTGCTGGGATCCCATTCTTGTAAAGGTGCCGTTCTTTGTTCCCTCCAGGCATTGGACACTGGGCATATAGCAACAGACACTCTAGGCATCATTCACTGGTGGAGAAGAAGTCCCTAATGTATTTCCTGTCCTGGCTCTCATTGTCTTTAGAACCTTGATGCAACTCAACTTGCATTGAACAAATTGTTATTGTTGGTACTTGGGTGGAGCAAGATGGTGTTCGATGCCAGAAATTACTCAAAATAGTGTCTTCATGTAGGAGCTCTACCCTAAGAAGACCATCGCCCGTCTGTCAGGTTGTCGTACAGTGGTGGCATGCATGCTGCTGTGATGCTGAAAGCTTTGCCACTGGTATTTCAAATACCATCAGAGTTACCCATGGTGGACAGGTCTAAGTGGAGCTTCCAGAGTAAGACAGGTTAAGAAGAAAGGCCTTCCAAAAATTATCTAATAAAAGCCTCATGGATCACGATAGAACACTGTCTGACTCACTTGCTTTGGACATATCACCAGGTGGGATCAATTGTGGGAGGTGGACATCATGTTTGATGAAGTCGTAGGCCAGCAAGGGCAAGGGAGGCTCTCAGAGATATGGGCTGGCACAATAGCCACAGCAATGGATTTCAACATACCAGCGATGGCGAGGACAATGGCAATCATGAAGATGTTGGGAAAAGTTTTGTTCTGTTGTACATAACATTGCCATGAGTTGAAGGTGACTAAATGGCAGCTATCTCTCTCTCTCTTTCTCTATCTATTCTTCCTCAGGAGAAGATAAGAAGCTAACAAATTAGATTTCAGTAGAGTCAAGTTATGAGGAATGATTAACATTTTGGAAAGCAATTTTGCCACATTTGCTATGATACTTAAAAATCTTTGCCTTAGTTTGGGGTTCCTTGAAAGCAGAGCTTGACAAGGACTTATGTGCAGGAAAGTGATTCCAGGGAGCAGAAGTGAGAGACTAGGGAGAATGAGAGAAGGAAAGAAGAAAAGTCAAACTACAGGTGCAATATCAAGGGTACTGCTGTGGGATATCGGAGATCAATTCTGCCAGAACTTCCCGAGAAGCATACAAAATGCCACCCTAAATTTTCTATCCAAAAGTTGTGGAAGCATTTGTTATAATATCAGACGGTACTTCCTCCTTTAGTCAAGGATTGCTCCTTGGAAGTAAAAATTCTTCACACTTCTGAGCTTCTTGAGTGCACAGGCTAAGAAAAGCATCTGCCTTTTTCAGGATGTTGAAAGAATCCTGGGGCAGAAAAGCAAAGGTGTGCAGCACACTTAAGGTGCGATACTTCAGTGCAAAATGAGTTGAAGTGTCCAAAGAATGGACCACCTCAGCCACAGAAGGAATGAGAGTTAGGCCAGAAGGAATGTGAGGGAGAGCCCTAAAGGCATTGGTTACAAGGGTGCGATCTTCATTGCCATTGACACAGTTATTTGAGTCCTTAGTATCTAACCTAAGGATTTTATGTAAAATGTGAATAAAGATGAAAAAGATGTCCCTATGATATTATTTACACTAGAAAAAAATGTAACAGAATTAGAAGTTAAATAGAAGAATTAAGTACATTATGGTGAATCTCTATAATTGGTTACTATGCAATTATTAAAAATATTTCTTAAAGGTTTATAAGAATATGAGAGAATATTTCTAACATAACATGAAGTTGGAAAAAAAGGATGCTGGATTATATACACAGAATGATCACAGTCATATAAATAATCATGTAGAGAAAAGTATCTCCAAAACACCAAAATATAAAAATAGTTATATATGGGTCTTGGGACTATAAGTGAATATGTTCTACTTTTCTATAGAAGCCAGCAGGAAGAGCCCAAAGTGGCTCCTTTAAGTAGGTTATACACAGCTATTAAGCCTATCTTCTAAAGCTTTGAACTTCACAAATTATTAATTCCTGTGGTGCCTCCAACCCCACCCTATATCCCAAGTACCTCTTCTCCCCTTAGAGTGATTAGGGCATCTACCTTTATTGCATTGTTTCTCTCTTGACTTTGGCCCTCTAGAAAACATTTAACTCCATTATAGTCCTCCTGGCTAACAGCACTCACTCATCAAGTAGACTTTCCTAAACTGATCCCTGCCTTCTCCCCTTCCTGTCTGGGTTAGGTGCCTCTCCTGTCTGATCCCGTAAGACTGTACTTTTCCCACCTTCGCACTTGTGACTCTGTTCTATATTGCTTATGTGTTTGTCTTGTCCACCTCTGGTAACAATAAGCCCTGTTGTATGTATTACCTCACTAATCAACACAACTCCTCTATCAAATAGGTATTTTTATTATTATCTCCATTTTGTAGAAGAGGAATCTGAAGTTTAGAAAACTTTAATAATTTATCCAAAGCCACATAACTAATATATCAAGGAACCAGGGTCAGAAACCAGAATAGTTTTGACAACAAATCCATTTTTAATCATTTTCTTCTGATAGGGACGATAACCAAAGCAATATGAAGCAATAAACCAAAAACCCACTGCCCTCGAGTCGATTCCAACTCATAGTGACCCTACAGGACAGAGTAGAACTGCCTGGTAGAGTTCCAAAGAGTGCCTGGAGAATTCGAACTGCCAACCTCTTGGTTAGCAGCCATAGCACTTAACCACTACTCCACCAGGGTTTCCATACAATAGGATTCTGTCAATTTAGTGGCTGTTTTCTTATATTTTGCTAACCTGGTGAATATTCTGACTTTCCATTGATACAAACAAATCTGATCATGAACAACCAGTAGGCCCTGGATTTAGTTCTAAATTAACAAAATCTCATTTACAGTAATATATCCAAAAAAAATTAACCAAAAACAAACAAACAAACAAACCTATTGCCATCCAGTCTATTTCAACTCAGAGTGGCCCTATATGACAGAGTAGAACTGCCCCATAGGGTTTCCAAGCAGAAAGGGGCTGGTGGATTCGAACTGCCAATCTTCTGGTTAGCAGCCAAGCTCTTAACCATTTGACCACCAGGACTCCCAATAATAAGAGAAAAAAATTAATTATGTACTTGGTGAAGTCATCAACGATGATGTTCACATTTTAAAGAGGTAAAAGAATGCTTATGTGATATCATTATGTGAAAAAAAGCAAGATATCAAAAATTTTATACACGGTATGTTTTAAACACCCACACATACATACACATGCAAAACTAAAAATAAATGCACCAAAATATTACAACATTTTTATGAATGCTAGAATCACTATTTTATTGTTTTATATTTGTCAAATGTCCTACAATAAAATTTCTTATTTATATAATCAGAAAAATTCATTAAGCTTTGCTTTTAACTTACATATATAATTTTTACATATAAATTTATGTGCTAATATTTGGGTCATAGAGGTAAGTTGAATCAAGTTTAAAAGGTGAGGCAAAATGATCATAAGCCATAGCTACAAGTCTGATTTATTTTACCTGGAGCAGGACGAGAATCAACTAATGATTCTGCAGCAATACCTCATCTCGTTTATGGACGCACAATGGCAGCAAAGCAAGAAGGTAAAGTACCCCAATATTCCTTTTTCAATGTATGCTGTCCACAAGAGAGTTTGTTGTCAAGAGGTATGACCTTTTCAAGTAGACACAAATTAGGTGATGAATGACGAAAGGCACATTTCAGCTACAACTGAGAACTTCAATGCAGAAGCTTTGAGCCAGAACAGGAAAAGGGTTTGAAGATGCTTATGGCCTCATTGGTGGTTTTCAACAATTCTAATGAGTGATGATGAGTATCCCTATGACATTCCAGGGAGGAAATAGGTAATTAACTTTTTTTCTGAAAAATATATGCATGATATATGACATGGGAGGGTGGTTTCTGAATTTCCCATCATAACATTCAGCTACTGTAGAGTCATAACTCAGCTACTTGACTGTGGGCTTGACTGGAACTTGTAACAGGACATCCTGCCTTGGTCTTTTACTTTAGAAAAATAAATAAGTAAATTCCATTTATGGTTTTAAAATCCATTTTTAATTTTGAATTAATTTAAAAAAAAAACACATGCTCAGCAAACCAACAAGCACAAAGATCAAATTATCAAAACAGACCAAGTAATACTAGCTGATTAAATAAATAATCAGCAAGATCTAAAATTAAGGTTGTACAAACTACACTCATAAAGCAATGACTTTATACTTCTATTCTTAATGCCCACAATTGTGAAACTTGCATTTAATTTGCATCAGAACCCTTCAGAGAAAACATTTCAGCAGGAAATTCAGAGTTTGAGCGAGCTGGGTTACCTTTTTAAGAAAGCTGGAATACTACTCTGGAGCAAAGTTGCCATGGATCAAGGAAGCCAAAGCTTTATTATCAAAGCTCAGCATCTGTGGTACTAATCTGTTCAGGTCTCATTATCCACTAGCATGCTGCTTGAAATTTAGGCTGTTTAACCTTAAGAGAGGACAATGGTGGTCCAGTGGTAGAAATCTCGCCTTTCATGTGTGAGGGATCACAACTGTCCACGTTCTTTTCTTCATGGGGTCACCATGAGTTCCCAACTCGACAGCAGCTAACAACAATAACAACCTCGACTACACAAGGTTATCCAGCTATGTTTATAGCGAGAAGAGTTTTGGACATGGAGTTCTGGGTATGGGCTCATATTTGGATTTGATTATTAGCTGTGTGACATCATGTAGCTCTCCTAACCTCTCTGGATCTCAGTTTCATTAATCATCTATAAAGTGGGATACCAAACTCGCAGGCCGCTGTGAGATAAAAATGCAAATAATTAGTTTAGTGGTTTTAAATATGAAAAAAAAGAAAAAGACAATAACCAGTATATCTGAATTACATTAAAAATACAATTAAAATTGACTACGAGAAAATATAACAAAATAGCAACAGTGGATAAAAAAATAATAATAATAGAATTATGTGTGGGACTTTTGGATGCTGCTGTATTCGTTTTCCTTTATACTTTTTATGTATATCTCAGGAAGTACAGAAATTCCATGACAACCAGATGAAATAGTCTGGTTAGGCCACACTGTTGGAGTTATATATTCTCCTCCTTCCCTTCTGGTTACAAAATACTGAGTGGCTCCATTTCCAAATTTCCCCCGTGGTTAATCTTTGGCATTAGATCAGACACCGCAATATGTTTTAGAAGAGTGTGAGAAAAGGAAAGCAGACCATTAGAACTTAAGGGCTTTGGCAATCTGAACTATGAGGTGAGTTTGGAGAAGATGATTAAAAAAATAAATGAGAAAGAAAAGCCTGTAGCTTTTGGCAAGAGGCACATGAAATGCCACTCCTCAGCCCTCCTGCCTCTGTGCCCCCAACCACCTCCATTAGGAAGGGGTGAATGTTTGCTTGCTTTGGATTTGGGATCTGGCTTGTCTTCAAAATGTCCCATCCATTGGCACAGAGTATCAGCTTCTTTCTGACCCCCAAATCATAAGACATTTTGGAGTGCAGGTGAAGGACTAGTTGATACAGTGTCATGGGGTATTCTGACCTCTTGAGAGGGGTTTGTAAGAGACCTTGGATTATTGTTGGTATTATCTGTGCTTTTCCTTTATTGACTTGAAATCTCAGAAGACACTTCTCCTCCTGAATAGGCCTCCACTTCTCATTTGTGAAGACTCCCTTCTCTTCAAGTTCCCTGCAGTCTAATGGTGTTTCCTGAGAACTGTGTGAGAGGGCAGTTCAAGCCCCAGCCATTTGCCGGAGGGCCTCCTCTCCCCTTGGCTGTCCTAAGAATTAGGCTTTTGTCTAGGAAAAATCAGCAAAAGGCTCCCCTTCTTTGTTCTCCAGTGCTGGGATGGGTTTGAGGACAAGTTATCTCTGAGCAGATGGCAGTGCAGCCTGATGACTGTGCTTCATGTTCAGCAAACCAGTGAATCTCCATTTATGTATTCACACTATGCACTTCTTTGTACCTGGCACCTTTTGCATAGTTTTAACTGTGTTGCCTGTGGATATGGCCCATTTAAACTGTGCCTGGGTGAAAATCATGGTTCAGCTTAAGTCCTGTTCCAAACCCACCACATAAGAGTTCATCAGCCTTTTCATAGGAGGACGGGAAATAGCCTTTCGGTAGAATTTTTAAAAGTGGCTGTAACCTTTCTTGAAATAAAATATTAAATGAAATTCAAGCTGCTAGAGAGAGATGAAAGAAGCCAGGAGTGGAATTCAAGGCTTGGGAAAAGATTATAAAAGGTACAGAGACAGCACGCTCACCTTTGAAAAGCTGTGTTTCTCAGGGTTCTGGCTGAACTAAATCTCCACGTACTTCTAAAGTTCTCCTCTATACTGAAAGGCTATCCCTAGGTGGTGCGAAGGTTAATGCATAGCTGCTAACTGAAAGGTTGGCAGTTGGAGTCCACACAGAGGCACCTCAGAAGAAAGGCCTATCATCTACTTCCAAAAAACCAGCCACTGAAAACCCTACAGAGCACAGTTCTACTCTGATGCACATGGAGTCACCATGAGTCATAATCAACTGGAGGGCAACCGGTACCAGTACTATACTGATCACCTATATGCTAAATCTATATCCTCAGTTCTAACCTGTTTCCATATTTCCAGATTCCTATTTCCTACTGTTTTTTAAGGCAGTGGGATTCAATATTTCTGGTAAACATATATACAAAAGCTCCTCAAATTTAATACTTACAAAACCATCATCTTCCACCCCAAACTTTGCTTATTTGTCTGTTTTTCTATATAATTTATATTATCTCCAACCACCCAACTGTTCACATTAAAAATCTCAGACATTCTTGACAACTTCCCCACAGCCAATCAATTATCAAGTCTTTGCAATGATACCATTGAAACTTCTTTCACATTATTCCCCTTCTTGCCACCAACCATCACTGCCTTTATCTGGGCCTTCATTATTTCACAGTTTAATAAAAGAATCTCGGTTGCATAGTGGCTAAGTGCTACAACTGCTAGTCAAAAATGTCAGCAGTTCAAACCCACCAGTCGCTCCTTAGAAACTCTATGGGGCAGTTCTACTCTGTCCTGTAGAGTCGCTATGAGGCAGAATCAACTGGATGGCAACAGGTTTGGTTTTTGGTCTCTGTAGTCTCAGTGTATGCTCAGTATGCCATTAATATTATCTTTCTAAAACGTAGATTTAGCCCCATCACTTTCTGCATAAAAATTGTCCAAGACTCCTATACCTAATGACAACGTTCTCAGGAGCAGATAGCTCAGCCAACACTACAGAATGAAGCAAAAGCTCGCACACAAAGGATACCAATCTAGCTCAGTTAATTTATCATTCCCTTTCTTAATCTTCAGCCAATCTCCCTACCGTCGCTGCCTGGCCCCAAGTACCCCACCCCTACATGTAAGCCTCCTTGGTGTTCCTAGGCACTCTGCATTTTCCCTCCTCTGTGCCTTCATGGATTCTGATTCATTTTTCCTGGAAATTATAACTTTTCTTCTAGGCAGAATTAATTGCTTTCTTATCTATGTTTCCATAGCAATTTATATGTTTTTCTTACAGTATTTTTCATATCATATCTTTATTATTTATGTGTCTATCTCTCAAATAAATTTTAATTCATAAGGACAGAGATTATATCCTAGGCATGTGCTAAGCCTGCAAGAGAGGAAGGGCTCCAAGAATATTATCTGAATCGAATTTTTAAAAATGTCTTTGTTGCTTAGGATGCATCAGAAAGCTACCTGACTAGGACTCAAATACTACAAATCTCTAACTGGTTGCCACCAGCACTGCAGGTACCTGAAAACAGATGTACTACTATCCAGAACACCTCAATGAAACGCAAAATATTTATTACCATATGGCTCCAGATAAACCTATAGAACCTGCCCTTGTAATTTAGGTTGAATATGTGCAAGATTTGAGGACTTTTTTTCTTTTTCTTTTTTTGTCTTTTACCTAAGAATTAACCCCTGGGATCACATGGGGACAATGGATAAAAAATGCACTCGAAAGCAAGAGACTGATTAATGGGTAGTTTGTTATTTTTTGTTATTACTACTCCCCAACGCGTGCACGTACACACACACACACACACAACTCCACCTCTGCTAGAATGCTCAGTTCCTTTTCAAACAGGTGAGCATTGACCATAACTCTGATTTTTATTTCTCCAAATATTTGAGGTCTGTCTTAGGGGTAGTAGGCTGAGAAATAGAAAGGGACAGATTTCCTGAGAGGGTGAGTTCAGTGCTGTCCAGGGAGTTTGAGATGCCTATGGGACATCAGAAACCCTGGAGGCATACTGGTTAAAAGCTACTGCTGCTAACCGAAAGATCAGCAGTTTAAATCCACCAGGCAGTCATTGGACACCCTATGGGGCAGTTCTACTCTGTCCAATAGGGTCACTATGAGTCAGAATGGACTTGGCTCAATGGGTTTTTTTTGTTTTGTTTTGTTTTTTGGTTTATGGGACGTTGGGAGCAGTGGCGGCACAGTGGTTAAGAGCTATGGCTGCTAACCAAAATGTTGGCAGTTCAAATCCACCAGCCACTCCTTGGAAACCGTATGGGGCAATTCTAGGAGAAGGTGTTCAATAGGTGATTGCAAATGAAGTACCAAAGCTCAGTGCCATTTTCTCAAATGCCTTGAGAACCAGATTTGTATTATAAAAATGGGCATATGGATCTAATCTTCAAAGGAAGACATAACAGTTAACTCTCAATGCTTAAGCACCATTTAAAATTCCTGAACGCCCCAGATAATACATTCCAGCTTCCTCTACCCTTGCTTTTAAATAGTGAGTCAGTATATACTTTACATCGTTATAGCATATTTTTCCCACAGCCCTGGGCCTCCAAGTTAGTTCCTTTCTTTATAAAATAATTATTTAGAGAGAAAACCCTGGCCAATTATTTCGATTTTCCCCAGGAATGCATACAAATTGGACAGTAGGGTATAAGCCTATCTGGTCTGGTTTTTTAAAAATACATCAGATAGTACATATTGTTAGTTCCCCACATTTTGTTACACTTCTCTTTGGAAGGTTTTTCTTCATTTGAGATTAAATCATCATTAATTGGTATTTTCACCTTCTCTGACTATATCCACCACACCTTTCTTTTCTTTGAAGATATGTGCAGCTTTAACTGAGAAAATCAGTCAGTGGATTTGTTATTGCTTGGCAGGATTTTGAAACCATATGGTAATCCTCCATATTACTAATTCTATTATACTTTTGTAGAAGAAATATACTAATTTGAATATACTTATGTGATGTAAAGACTGGAAAAGACTTAATGAATATTTTGGATTAAATATTTCTGAGAGATTTACTGTTAAATGTAAATTAATCACAGAGACTCAGAGCACCCCTCAAAAATGTTATTTGAATATATGGGCAGAAAAAAATTAGTGGGGGAATAGTAAGTGGGAGGTCCAGGTTTTAAGAGGTTTTAGATTCAGTATCATGTGAATTTCATTTCAGTCTAATTCAATGGGTATTTATTGAGCATCTATTTATTATATACATGACACTTTTCTTAGTACCAAGCAGTACATAAAGAAGAAAAAGCCATTGTGCCTCTGTCCTATAGAAGTTTTTATTAGAATAGACGATAGACAAGGATTGGCAAATCATAGTATTCATTTCATTATTTTCTACTTCTTTTCCCATGGCAGACCTTACGAATCATTTATGGCATTCTTTTCCATGGAGCTGGATTAGGTCTCATACACCATTTTAATGTTGTGATCTACACAACCACCACCAATCAATCCAATTTGGCATGGGAAATAAAATCTATTTGTCATGCCCAGAGCTAGACAGATGCATGCAAATTAACATATCAGGCAGATTTCATTAAATGCTATATTGAAGATCAATACTATCTTTCAGGAGGAGAGAGGATAAGGGAGATTAATTTGAAATGCAGGATTTTCAGAAAGGCTTTATGGAGAAAGTGGCATTGAGCTGGATATTGAAGGATGAGTGTATCATTCACCTATTTATTTATTTGACAGCAACTAATACAACCCCTGGTAAACCAAACACTATGTTGAGTGCTGAGCTCAGTGCTGCATTTGATTCTAGTCTCAGTTCCACTGTTGAGTTTCTCTGGAAAATTTTAGAAAAATCATCAAAACCCTCTGAGCCTAAGTTTCCTCATCTGTTCCAGGAGAAGGCAAGGTGAGAAGATCATTAGCAGATCATGTGACTCTTTAAATTCTGTGAGGCTGTGAAGATTATTCTAGCCAAAAACAGGATAACTTTAATAACCACCACCCTAATCAAAGTTGTATTATAATCTAGGAAAGTATCTAAAGTCTGTATTTGCAGTTCCATGAGTGAGAAGGAAATGAATGAAGTCAAGATGGTGCTCAAACCACACCCCCTGTAACAGAAAATGGGTGCAGAGGGCAATGGGTCTTTCTTCACACCAAAGTTTGTAAAACTGCTTGTATTATTCGTGAAAGGCCAACTGCTGAAGAAAACATCCTCAGCTCTCAGCGGCTTAATGAAACAAAGGTAGAGATGGGGGTTCTGTACCACACAATCACTCAGGGACCCAAGATCTCCCCCTTTTTTTTTTTTGTCCCAGACATCCCCTAGAGAATCCTTCTGTGCAACCACCCAACAAGGGAAGTTACCACAAAGAAGGCATACCTGCCCTTAACTTCCTCAGCCAAGATGTGACACAGATAACTGCCATTCATTCCATTGGTGATAATTTGTCCTGTGGCTACACTCAGAGGCAAAAAGGATGAAAGTAAAATATAGCTGAATGCCAGAGGAAAAGTAAATCGGATTTGGTGAATACATGGCATTTTCTCTATTACACTGCTCTAACTGATAGGTGGTTGATGATGATTTGTGGCTTATCACTCAAAATGTCTATTCTCTCTCCTGTCAGTTTAGAGTGCAAAGACACAATCTCAAAGGCTTTTTTTTTTTTAAACTGGTACTAGAACTTCTTGCTACTGAGCCATCTTAGTCATCCAGTGCTGCTATAACAGAAACACTACAAGCACAGAAGTTTATTCTCTCACAGCCTAGTACCCTAGAAGTTCAAATTCAGAGTGCCAGCTCCAGAGGAAGGCTTTCTCTCTCTGTCAGCTCTGAAGAAAGGTCCTTGTCATCAAACTTTCCTTGGACTAAGAGCTTTTCCACACAGGAAACCCAGGTCCAAAGGACACATTTTGCACATTGCTTTCTTGGTAGTATAAGGTCCCCTTGTCTCACTTCTCTCTTTTATATCTTAAAGAGATTGGCTTAACTGCCACTAATCCATCTCATTACCATTATAATGATAGGGTTTACAACACATAGGAAAATCACATTAGATAGCAAAAATGGTGGACAATCACACAGTACTAGAAATCGTGGCCTAACCAAGTTGACACATATTTTGGGAGACACAATTCAATCCATGACAAGAGCCTTCTGAATATATTTCTGAATATATTTAAACAAAGCCTTCTGAATATATTTCTCTTCATGGACTAATGACCCAAGTTCTGGGATGTGGAATATTCTGGATAGACAGAATAATGCTCCCCCGCCAAATGTCCACATTATAATCTCTAGACAGATGTAATTAAGTTAATGATCTTGAGATGGAAAAATTATCATGGAATACCCAGGTGGGCCCACTGTAATCCCCAATTTCCTTATACATGAAAGAAGGAAGAAAGAGAGAGTCAGAGAGGGAGATATGACTGTGGAAGCAGAGATCAGAGTAACACAATGTGAGAAAGACTCCATTGTTCATTGCTGGCTTTGGAGATGAAGGAAGAGGTAACAAGCCAAGGAATGTGGACAGCCTCTAGAAGCTGGAAAAAGCATAGAAATTAGTCTCTCCTAAAGCCTGCAGATGGAATAAAGTACTTCTAAAACCTTGACTTTAACCCAGTGAAACCCATTTTAGACTTCTGACTTCCAGAACTGCACAATAATAAATCTGTATTGTTTTAAACCACTTATTTTACGGTAATTTGTCATAGGAACAATATAAAATTAATAAAGAGGTACAGAACTAAAAATAATAATAAATAATAATAATAATAGCTAATATTTATTGAGAACACAGTGTGTTCCAGGCACTGTTTCAAGCCTTAACTCATTTAATTCTCAAAATAAGCCAAAAAGATACCTGGTATAACAGGAAATTTTAAATTTAAGATAATTTCTAATCATCTATTTAGCATTAATAACATCTGCAGCTTTATTAAAATGCTTATTTTATCATGGAACTGTTCTCAGTTCCATGATGCAATAAGGAAACTGGGACACAGAGAGGCTAAGGAACTTGCCCAAAATCACACAGCTAACAAGTAGTAAATCTAGGATATATATCCACCCCTGAGATTATATCATTAAAGACAAATTGGATATAATAGATTGACCAAAACATACACACGATATTTTTCAGCTTCTTCCTTCAAGAGCATGTGAGTCTAGATTGCTAATGTTATTTTCAGTACGCTTGTAAAGAGGAAAAGCAACACTACATGGTTTGGAGTCTACTTCTCCACCCTTCAAATACAGACTTGACTATGTGACTTGCTTTAGCCAATTGGACATTAGAAGCATGATGAAAGCAGAAGTTTGAAAAGTATTTGCTCACTGGAGTTTGACCTCTCTTGCTTTTTTTAGAATCCAGCCACCATGGGAAAAAGCCAGTGATGGCCTACCAAATGCTAGAAGCATGTGGTCCAGTTGCCCCTGTTGCCCCAGCCAAATCCGGAATGTGAGTAAGGCCATCTGGGACCACAACCACATGGATGAGGCAAGATACGACCTGCAGAAGAACTGCTCAGCCGAGCCCAGACCAAATTTTCAACCCCATGGAATCATAAATAAATAATTACTGTTTTGAATCCCTAAGTTTCAGGGTTGTTTTTTACACAGCAAATACTAAAAAATGGGCCATTGAGAACTTATAGCACCTTGGTAATCATATTCAGTGGCTCAGGCCTCCTCAACTAACTCCTGCCTGGCTGCTAAAGAATTATTTGTTGGGGCTGATAATTGAACTAATCCACTACCCTCCAAACCTCTTTCCAGCTTTTCTGAAAATATAAGGACAGTCCCAACCACTAGGCACTTAGGCAAAAGGAAATGGTTTACTTTTATCCAAAAAGATACCTGGTATAACAGGAAATTTTAAATTTAAGATAATTTCTAATCATCTATTTAGCATTAATAACATCTGCAGCTTTATTAAAATGCTTAGCACTACTATCGGTGAAGGAGGTCTTAGTGTCTTTTTGCTATAGTTTCCCAGTTTTCACTTTACTATCTTTAAAGCAAGGAGAAACTCTTAGAAATTCATAAATAATTATTCAGACCATAACTCAGGACATCAGAAAGAAGTTTTCTTAAAAACATGGAGAAAGGTTTTCTAAGAGTAAGTACTGTGGAGGAATTACAGGACCCCAACAGAAAAGTCCCGTAAGTGTTGCTGCTGCCTCAATCCAATTTATTATAGTACATTTTTGACCCAAAGCCAGTCTGTTACCACACCCCACATTTCTAAATGTTAAAGATGAAAACTCACAATTCCAGAAACCACCCCATTTCTGTTCTATAATAAACCCCAATCCATTTTTCAAAGTAGTTTATATGGTCTTAGAATCACCAGAAAATTTTATATCTTGCCTTTGGTTTCACCTAGGGAAATTATACTTTTCTATTTTCCTCAACCTTCTAATGCAACTGTACAAGAATCAAATTGTTTTTCTAGAAGTCACCAATAATGGTTCACATTTTAGGCAACACAAAAAAAAAGAAGCCTGGGTTCCGGCTCATTCAGTGATTTATGACTAACCTCTTCTGAGCAATTTCTATTTATACATTCATTTGTCGTCTCTCCGTGATATATTTTTGGCAGAGTCACTGGACACAATATAGAGTGTCCCAATTCTGCCTCTGAATCATAAGAAAACATTCAGCAGAAGTGAAACGATATCGCCTTTTAATTTTCTTGTAGAAATCTGTGGTTTGTGTAACATGACTCAGTCTAGTTCTGATTAATGGGGATGCATTTTACTCTGCAACAGCCAAGTCCACACATATTAAAAGCTCTCACAATCCAAATACTGGAATTAAATGCAAAGCCCTGTGAGCTCGGAATTTACGGCTCTAAGGAAGAGATTACAAAGGAGTTGGAAATAAATCCAGTGGTAAATTTAAGGAGGTTTCTGAGCTACTGTTTCCTCCTGCAATGGATTCCTTGTGACCCTGGGTTGATAAATTACTTGGATAAGAGCTGGCCCCAAAGTAACCTTTGTATGAGCAGTGATGTAAGGAATGACTACTCCCTGTAACTCTGTGAGTATCACATATGAATTTGGGGGCTGATGTGTTATATATAAGATAGTGTTATCCTTTTGGGACTGTCAATAGTGAGGTCATTTCTGATGTCAGTCACCCTCAGACAGGAAACCTGAATATAGAAACCATTCCTCTAAAAGTCTCGCTCTGGCCGCATTAGTATCTCCCCTCAAAGTTTTAATAGCTCTCTGATAACCTATGAAAATAAACTCAAAGCCCTTAGCTGGACATTAGATTATCTTCCAGTATCCAAATCCTCAAATCCTATTTTCAGACAAATCATCTCCTTTTTGTGATCTGAATTTGTATGCTTCCCCCTCTCCTGCCTTGGTGCCTCGTGTTTCCTCTTACTGCAAGCAGCATCTTTTATCTTGTAAGACAATCCAAGCCCGCTTTCTCCTGTTGACATAATCCCCATTCCCTCAGCTGTATGTAATGTCTTTACCCTTTTAAAGGCTCTAGCATCTTCTACACTTTGGTAGAACTGCCTACTTCTTTGCCTATTTCTTTACTTCATTCAAAAATATTTATTAAACACCAATGTCCCATTTCATTGTTCTAGGCACCAGGAATAAAAAAATGAGTAAATGATAGTTCCTGATCTGAATGGCTCAAAAATTGGGAGTGCAGACAGGAATGTAAAATAATGTTTACTATTATTACCATATAAGGTATTTGGCATGATCAGTCGCTATGGGGGTTCATATCTTATCTCCCTTTTAAAACTCAAGCTCTCTGAGCTAAGTATAAGATACGTCTCCTAAGAAAAGATGGCTAGAAATTTGAGGCCCTGAGTCATGGCAAGATGTTTACCTCTACAAAGACTCTAGTTTAATCTCTGAGGAATGTAACCGTATAAGGGACATTCCAGAAAAATGTTCACTTTGTATTACTAGGCTCATCCTCAATCCAAAATCTCTATGTGATTTTCTACCTTGGAATGCTGGGTAAAATAACTGAAGCCCTTTTATTCCTTTTTTATACCCCCCTCCTATTATCCAGAGAAGAACTGGTCTAAACCATCCACTGTACGTATTCCTCCTGCTGGGACTCCCCTTGTCACACTTGGCCTTCCAAGGTTAAAGGCAGTTCCCAAGATGCCACTTCCAGACCTCAACTTACTATGACCTTAGTCTGAGATAGTGGAGGGTTAGTCATGAGGTGGATACAAATTTAACTGTGCATCTGCCTGAAAGTGCACTACTCCCTATGGTGGCTCCATTGTGCGTCCTTAAAAATTCTATTTCGTCCTTGACCTAGAGCAGAGTTCCTCCTCCTTGAGGGATGAGGGATGGAGGAGAACTGTACGTTGTGAGATCTCCTGGAGATTAGAGTGAGTGACCCCTACTAAGGCCTGTCACTGGTTTATCTCTATACACATCACAATACCTAGCCCAGGGCCTGGCCCATGGTAGGTGGTCAGACAATGCCAGTTAAATGGCTAAATAAAGTAATCACTGGCTATCCCCTGAGAAAGAATTTATTTACTTTTATTTAGACATGGTCATAAACAAACCGTATAATTTAGTGTTTGTAATTGGACTTGAAAATCACTGAACCAACCACCCACTCATTCTCTTTCCATCTAAGCATCATATACGTAACTGGATAAAACCCATCCTCTGTAATACACAGTAACCATCAGGCTCCCAGGAGACTTCCTCAGACAACAAGACACCTGCTGCTTTGCAGCCCGCGTTTAGCAATAGCCTAGATTGCTGGGACTAGCTGCACAGGCTTCTAATCAACAAGCTTGTTGCAGCAACCACTCCTTCTGCACAGAAGCACCTCTGAATGAAGTGTTGATCATATTGAATAATGCTTTCCAGAAAAGGATCCATGTATTCAAAACATAAAAAGGCCAGATTGTCCTGATCTCCATCTTAACCTCAGAACTAATTGGCAAAAAGATTTCCATTAAATTTATCCACCTTTTAACAAATATTTATGGAGGAAGCTTAGTACACTGAGGCCTGGATCAACATTTTTCCACAGCATTTTATTATTAAAAGTTTCAAGCATACAGAAAAGGTCAAAAAATTTTACTGTGAACACTCATTTGCCCTCCACTTAAATTCGACAATTAACATTTTGCTGTACTTGCACTATAGATATCTCAAAATCAATATCTGTTCATCAACCCATCTTAATCTGGTTAATTTTTTAACACTCTGCTCTCATGCCACAGCACTTCTTTTAAATGTCATGCATGCATTCAGTTATTCATCTGCTCAGATGCATTATGGAAGGTCTTCTGCTATGTCCCAGGAACTGTGCTAGATGCTGAGAATGCAAAGATTAATTAAAACACAATCTTTCTCATTAAGGAGTTCCCAAATGTATAGAAGAGATTATGATAAGCAGAATAATGGCTCCCCAAAATGTCCACATCCTAACGCTTAGAACCTATGAATATACTAGATTACAGGACAAAGGGGAGTGAAGGTTTCAGATGGGATTTAGGTTGCTAATTATGTGATTTTTAAAATTGAGAGATTATCCCAGATTATCCAGGTGATCCCAGTGTCATCACAAGGACCTTTAAATGAAAGAGGGAGGCAACACAGAGTCGGAGATGAAGATGTGACTACAAAAGGAAGGCATACAGATATGCAACGTTGCTGGCTTTGAAGAAGAAAGGGGCCACAAGCCAAAGAATGTGGGTAGTCTCTAGAAGATGGAAAGGCAAAAAAATGTATTCTCCCTGTGAGCCTGTAGAAAGGAACACAGCCCTGTTAACAGCTTGATTTTTTCCCAGTGAAACTCACTTTAGACTTCTGATCTACAGAACAGTAAAAAAATAAACTTACTTTTTGTTTTAAGCCACTAAATTTTTGGTAATTTGTAACAGAGGCCGTAGGAAAATAACACACAAATAGACACACACACATTGTTAGGATGCCTTGTGATAAATCCTGTAATGGAGGCAGCATAGTTATGTTGGAAGATACACATTCTCCTTGTCTGTCTTTAAATCTCTATCCACTCTTACTGACCCTCACTCACTCAGGTGAGCATGTAGGATGCAGCTCAGGACATGTACAAACAGAGAGACAGAAGCCATGTTGAAAGAGGATCCATAATTAGAATTCCTAGGAGATGGGAGTTGAAAAATAAATTAAAGACTATCACTTGCTGTCTTGGCCATCTAGTGTTGCTATAACAGAAATACCACAAGTGGATGCCTTTAACAAAGAGAAATTTATTTTCTCACACTCTAGTAGCTAGAAGTCCGAATTCAGGGTGTCAGCTCCAGGGGAAGGTTTTCTCTGTCAGCTCTGGAGGAAGGTCCTTGTGATCAGTCTTCTCCTGGACTAGCTTCTCTGTGCAGGAACCCCGGGTCGAAAGGATGCACTCTGCTCCCGGTGCTTCTTTCTTGCTGGTACGAGGTCTCTTTGTCTCTCTGCTCGCTTCTCTCTTTCATCTCAAAAGAGATTGGCTTAAGGCTCTATCTAATCTTGTAGATCTCATCAATATAACTGCCACTAATCCATCTCATTAGATCAGAGTGATAGGATTTACAACACTTAGGGAAATCACATCAGATGACAAAATGGTAGACAATTATACAGTACTGGGAATTATGACCTACCCAAGTTGATAGATATTTTGGGGGAACATAATTCAATCCATGACACTTGCCCTCAGGAAACTTGTAGTTTGGGTGCTGCTATGGACTGAATTGTGTCCCACCAAAATGTGTATCCACTTGGCTAGGCCATGAATCCCAGTACTGTGTGGTTGTCCACCATTTTGTGGTCTGATGTGATTATCCTATGTGCCATAAGTCCTAACCTCTATGATATGAATGAAACAGGATAAGAAGTAGTTATGTTGACGAGGCAGGACTCAACCTACAGGATTAGGTTGTCTCTTGAGTCAATCCCTTTTAAGGTATAAAAGAGAGAAGCAAGCAGAAAGGAGAGGGATCTCATTACCACCAAGCAAGAAGAGCCAGGAACAGAGTGCATCCTTTGAACTCAGGTTCCCTGTGCTGAGAAGCTCCTATGCTGCAGGAAGACTGATGCTAAGGACCTTCCCCCAGAGCCAACAGAGAGAGAAAGCCTTCCTCTGGAGCTGGCATCCTCAATTTGGACTTCCACCCTCCTAAACTATGAGAGAATAAATTTCTCTTTGTTAAACCCATCCCCTTTTGGCATTTCTATTACAGCAGCACTAGATAACTAAGACAAGTGTGTAACTAAAATACATAGAAAAGAGAACGCTTAACTAAGAACCTTCTATATTCTGGATAATGCTATGCAGTTTGGCTTGCTTTACTAATCCAATCATATTACTTATAATATTTTGTGTCTACCGCCTGTCTGTCAGTTTGTTGTACTGTGGTGGCTTGCATGATGCTATGATGCTGGAAACTATCCCACCAGTGCTTCAAAAACTTGCAAGAGTATCCATGATGGACAGGTTTCAGTGGAGCTTCCAGACTAAGACAGACTAGGAAAAAGGCCTGGCGATCTACTTCCAAAAATCAGTTAATGAAAACCTTATGGATAATCACAGATCATTCTATGCTATAGTGCTGAAAGGTGTGCCACCTAATTTGGAAGGCACTACTCAATAGCTACAACAATGGACTCAAAGACATCAACAATCATGAAGATAGCACAGGACTAGGCAATGTTTCATTCTGTTACTCATGAGGTTGCCATGAGTCAGAACTAACTCAGTGGCAACTAATAACAATGTCATTCTCTCCATTTTAGGGATCTAGGGAATTAAGAAAGTTTAGCAATTGTCCCAGGATCAGCTAGCTAGTGAGCTGTGGCACCAGGACACCAACAGAGGCCTTCACATGCCAAGTCAATGCTCTTCCCACAAAGACACACAAAGAAAAACTCCAACAAGTGACCAGTGTGTAGCTGCATGGAGCCATGTACACATCTCTGCAGGACTAACATTCCTACAGTTTTCTTCCTTTCTTGCCTGTTACAGTTCTGCTGTTACCAGCTTACTCAACTCCTGCAATTTGCACTGTTTTTCAAAATCCATTCTCATTTTCTGGAAGCACTTGTTCAATATCAACACTCTTTGCCATGAAACCAGGCCTAAAGAATGTGCAGAGGTTTCCTACATTCTGCTAAAACTAAGTTCATTGAGCCCAACTAGTGCAAAACTACTTGAACAACGCCCAC
Source organism: Loxodonta africana (assembly GCF_030014295.1). Lineage (NCBI taxonomy): Eukaryota > Metazoa > Chordata > Mammalia > Proboscidea > Elephantidae > Loxodonta > Loxodonta africana. Next base: position 100,365,695 of record NC_087344.1, read on the forward strand.
AGGCAGAAATCTCCATGCAAAAAACTGATTCATATTCTTGACCTTTAATTGGCTCCACCAAAGCCACCAAAGTCAGACGGTGGTAGGAAGGAGCAATCCTTTGAAAATGTTCCCTTGCTTATAAGAGGGAAGTAAAACAAAAACCAGGTTATGGCGTTTTTGCACAAGGGGCTTTCTGTGATTTTTGCCAACCTTGGACTCCCCCCGCAACCCATCCCCCAGGTATTTTTCTAAGCTCATTATGCTTATTTTTCTTTACATGTTGCTGTTTAAAAAAAAAAAATGAGCATAGCTCACTGAGGAAAATACCCCGGAGGGAGGGGAGAAAAAAAATTGAATACATAAAAATATGGTATTCTATTTTCTATATGTGTGTGTCATTGTCCTGGTTAATGTTTTTATTGATTATCTCCTGGATGCATGGCAGGTACTTACTAGGCATTAGGAACACAGGGAGGACTATGAACCAGTCGCTATCCTTAGGAAGCTCCTGCTAGTGGGAGGGACAGGCAGGTAAACCAACAGTTCCAGCCCAGGAAGCGTGAGGTCCCTGGAACACAGGAATAGGGCTAGCTTCAGTGGCATGTAGCCTGCACGGTTACACAGGGCCTAGTGCTTAGGAGGGCCTGTGTTTGGTTTTCTTTTCTGCTGTTACTGTCTTGGACTTGTCAATTTTCGAACAAGGAAAAAAGAACATTCCTGTCAAGGCAATTCCAACTCATAGTGACCCTATAGGGCAGAGTAGAGCTGTCCCATAGAATTTCCAAGGAGCAGCTGGTGGATTTGAACTGTCAACATTTTGGTTAGCAGTTGAGCTCTTAAACACTTTGCCACCAGGGCTCCAATTTGTGAACAAAGGGCCCCATACTTTCATTCAGCACTAGGCCCCCAAATAATGTAGCCCATCCTGAATAAAAGATATGCTCCTCTCTAGGAGCAGTGAGGCAGGAACTCCCACTACTTCTGAGTAAATGAATGTGAAGCACAGGTCAGGGGAGAGATGTGTAGGAGGCGAGCATGAAAAAGTTGTTTTTGTTGCTGTATGCTATGGAGTTGATTCTGACATAGAGACTCTACAGAACAGAGCAGAGCTACACCATAGGGTTTTCTAGGCTGTAATCTTTTGATCATAACAAATTATGGGTAACATTGCAAAGAATGGAACTCTAGAACACTTGATTGTGCTCATGAGGAACCTGTACATACACCCAGGGGCAGCCATTCAAACAGAACAAGGAGATAGATATTGCATGGTTGAAAATCTGAAAAGGCGTGCATCAAGGTTGTGTACTTTCACCATACTTATTCAGTCTGTATGCCGACGAAATAAAAGAACGCGGCATCAGGACTGGAGGAAGACTAATTAGCAACATAGAGATGACACAACTTTGCTTGCTGAAGGTGAAGAGGACTTGAAGCACTTACTAATGAAGGCCTTCAGTATGAATTATACCTCAACATAAAGAAAAATCCTCACAACTGAACTGACAATCAACATCTTGATAAATGGAAACAATACTGAATTTGTCAAGGATTTTTTTTTAATTGGATCTACAATCAGTGCCCATGGAAGCTGAGAAGCTCCTAGACCAGGGGAAGGTTGATGACAAGGACCTTCCCCCAGAGCAGACAGAGACAGAAAGCCTTCCCCAGAACTGGCACCCTGAATTTAGACTTCTAGCCTCCTGAACTATGAGAGAATAAATTTCTATTTGTTAAAGTCATCCACTTGCGGTATTTCTGCTTTGGCAGCACAAGATAACTAAGACAGTGGAAAATGAACTTTAAAAGGATAAAGATGAAATAGAGAGCTACCAGTTAGAAGGCAATTGTAATCATCCAGAAAATGGTAAGGAGAATAAGAGAGAAGGAGAGATAGTGAATTAAAGAAATATTTAGGAAATAAAAATTGTGTAATGGGGTGTGGTAAATACTGCAAGCTTCCTACCTTATTATGAGCTTCCGTCTCTTTGAACTGTAATTTTTGGGAGGACAATAATGCAAGGAGTTAAAACTACACCCTCTTTCATTCTTCTGTGGAGTTAGAGGCTTCCATGTGATACAAACCTGGTTGATGAGATATAACCAAAAGGCACTAGTCTACCAGTGGAAGGTTTCTGGGAAAGCTACTGCTTTTCTGATTAAAAAAAAAAAAAGATGGATTTAGCTGATACATGTCTTTTGACTACGGTGCTCCCCATTTATTTCCTTTTTGTGATTGTAACAAGGAAAGGCACATGCTATGGAGTCAAGACTGAATGGAGGTTAGGTCCTTGGTGACTCACTTCAGTGCTGTCACTAGCCTCTGACAGCTCTTACCTAGACTTCTTGTAACTAAATTTCTTGTTTCTTCTTGTTACTGAGAAAAATAAAACCCAATTTAGTTAATCCACTAGTGGGTGGGCATATGTTCAGTTCAATCACATGCAATTTTAACAAATACAGTTCATTATTCGCTGAGTGCTGATGGTATGGAAGCCAAAGAGCCAGGGTAATTTCAATATGGGATCTCAGATGATCTAACAGATGGGGTGTAGCTGTTATGGTCACTGTGTGATATTTCAGTAAAAACCACTGTAGGATACCAGCAAGGCTTTTCAAAGCCAGCAAGTCATGGGGATGATAAAACACTAGCACCATATATAAATGTGGGAGGGAAAAATCGAGTGGAGGATAGTGCAGTAGAAGCCCAGGATTTTCACCAGGTGGGTGGTGCAAAAGGTTAATTCACTTGGCTTCTAACTGAAAGGTTGGAGGTTTGAAGGTGCTCAGAGGCACCTTGGAAGAAAGGCTTGGTGATCTACTTCTGAAAAATCAGCCATCGAAAACCCTATGGAGCACAATTCTACTCTGACACATATGGGGTCGCCATGAGTCAGAGTAACTGGTTTTATAGCCTTAAGCCAGCTATGGGGAGACAATATGGTAGAAGGCCATGGGCAGCTTAGCACAGGTACCCTAGAAAAGTGCTGAAACTAGGCATTTACTGAAATGGCAAGGAGAGTTGCTGAGATGAACTTTTCCTTCCATTTTATCTTGAGATGGCTTTGAATAAAACAGCAATGATATTTATTAGTGAAATACTGTGGTACTATGGATGAATTCAGGGCTCAAAGTGACTTGGACAGGATACACTGTTAGTGAGGAGTGGAGCCAAGATTCATGCCAGATTAAGCAATCCCTGTAGCCATAGGAGAGCTGAGGTAGAGAAGCAGAAGCAACATTAACTATGTGTATGAGAGGAAGGAGCACCCAGCCAACCTTGCAGAGAACGGGATGAAGTGTTGCCAGGAAGCAGAGTGAGATCACTAACTGGAAATGAGAGTAGAAGACAAGCCAAATGCCTCTGAATCAGAAGAGAAAGCTAGGCTGGAAGAGTGGGGCTGGTCAGAAGCTCTGGTTCATGACCTTCCCTTAGGAAGTCACATCTGGAACCCAGGACTTGGGGTTTGAGCCATGCATTTCTAGGTGGCCAGGAAGTAAAGAATCTTCATCCACGCCACCCACCAGAGAAGGGTATAGGCCTCAAATTTCCTTAACTATCCTGTTGCTTCTAATCAACAGAAGGGGAAACTTAGTATAAAATGCTCTTAACTACGAGTGAAGGAAAGAAGTAGCATGATTCAGAGCACCTACCATGTGTCATGCTCAGTGTAAGGCACTTCACACGACTTTGTTGTCAGAAGTATCCATGGTTCGACCATTTTCTATATAGTCTGTGTTGCTATTGTTAGGTGCCATCAAGTCAGTTCTGACTCATAGTGACCCTATGTACAACAGAATGAAACACTGCCCCGTCCTGTGCCATCCTCACACTCATTGCTATGCTTAAGCCCATTGTTGCAGCCACTGTGTCAATTCATCTCATTGAGAGTCTTCTTTTTCACTGACCCTCTACTTTACCAAGCATGATGTCCTTCTCCAGGGACTAATTCCTCCTAACAACATATCTAAAGTATGTGAGACATACCACAATGGAATACTACGCAATGTTAAAGAGCAATGACGAATGCGTGAAACATCTCATAATATTGAGGTATCTGGAAGGCACTATGCTGAGTGAAATTAGTCAGTCACAAAGGGACAAATATTGTATGAGACCACTATTATAAGAACTCAATAAAAGGTTTAAACACAGAAGAAAACATTCTTTGATGGTTACATGGGTGGGAAGGGAGGGAGAGGGGTATAGCTAATTGGATAATAGTCAAGAACTATTTTAGGTGAAGGGAAGGACAACACACAATACAAGGGAAGTCAGCACAACTGGACTAACTAAAAAGCTAAGAAGTTTCCTGAATACAACCAAAAACACTTAGAGGGACAGAGTAGCAGGGGGCAGGGGTCTGGGGGACATGCTTTCAGGGGACAGCCAGGTCAACTGGCATAATGAAATTTATTAAGAAAACATTCTGCATCCCACTTTGGTGAGTGGCGTCTGGGGTCTTAAAAGCTAGCAAGCGGCCATCTAAGAAGCATCAATTGGTCTCAACCTACCTGGAGAAAAGGAGAATGAAGAACTCCAAAGACACAAGGAAAATATGATCCAACCAAATCTGGAAATTATCGAACAATATCATTAATATCACACACAAGTAAAAATTTGCTGAAGATCATTCAAAAGTGGCTACAGCAGTATACTGACAGGGAACTGCCAGAAATTCAGGTCAGGTTCAGAAGAGGACCCACAACCAGGGACATCACTGTTGAAGTCAAATGAATTCTGGCTGAAAGCAGAGAATACCAGAAAGATGTTTACCTGTGTTTTATTGACTATGCGGTGCATTTGACTATGTGGATCATAACAAATTATGGATAACATTGTGAAGAATGGGAATTCTAGAACACTTAATTGTGCCCATGAGGAACCTGTACATAGATCAAGAAGCAGTTGTTCAAGCAGAACAAGGGGATACTGATTGGTTTAAAGTCAGGAAAGGTGTGCGTCAGGGTTGTATCCTTTCACCATACCTATTCAATCTGTATGCTGAGCAAATAATCCGAGAAGCTGGACTATATGAAGAATGGGGCATCAGGATTGGAGGAAGACTCATTAACAACCTGTGTTATGCCAATGACACAGCCTTGCTTGCTAAAAATGAGGAGGACTTGAAGCACTTGCTAATGAAGATCAAAGACCACAGCTTTCAGTATAGATTACACCTCAACATAAAGAAAACAAAAATCCTCACAACTGGACCAATAAGCATTATCATGATAAACAGAGAAAAGATAGAAGTTGTCAAGGATTTCATTTTACTTGGATCCACAATCAACACCCATGGCAGCAGCAGTCAAGAAATCAAAAGAAACATTGCACTGAGCAAATCTGCTGCAAAACATCTCTTAAAATGTTGAAAAGCAAAGATGTCATCTTGAAGGCCAGGGTACGCCTGACCCAAGCCATGGTGTTTTCAATTGCATCATATGCATGTGAAAGCCAGACAATGAATAAGGAAGACCAAAGAAGAATTGATGCCTTTGAATAGTGCTGTTGACGAATAATACTGAATATACCTTGGACTGCCAAAAGAACGTACAAATTTGTCTTGGAAGAAGTACAACCAGAATGCTCCTTAGAAGCAAGGATGGAGAGACTGTCTCACATATATTTTTTTTGGCAGTGTTATTTTGTGTGTGTGTGTGCTTTAAGTGAGTGTTTACAATTCAAGTCATTTTCTCAAACAAAAACTTATACACACATTGTTATTTGACCCTAGTTGCTCTCCCTATAATGTGACAGCACACTTCTTCTCTCCACCCTGTGTTTCCCATGTCCATTCAGCCAGCTCCTGTCTTCCTCTGCCTTCTCATCTTGTATGTGCCACATGACAGAGCTTCAAATATATGAAGCAAAATTTAAAACAAAAAGGAGAAATTAACTCATAATTATAATTTGAGATTTCAAAATTCATTCCTCAGTGTTTAATAAAAGAAGTAGACAAAAAATATTTCTGTTTTTATTCTTAATTTAATTCCATTTTGAACAGAGAACATCCTCCATATTATTTCAATCTTTTAAAATTTATTTATGTTGGTTTTATGACCAGTTTCAAAATTCTTGAAATATTTGGAAATCACTTCTAAATTACCCATAAACAAAAACCCATAAGTCAAACAAAAATCCCGTGGAATTTGGAAAGTATTTTGAACTCATTAATAGTGAAAACACAAAATATCAAAGTTTTTAGGATGCAGCAAAGTATTGCTTAGAGGGAAAGCTGTATCTTTAAATCTTATATTAAAAAACAAGAAAGGTCTAAAATCAGTTATGTAAAAATCTACTTAAAACAACTAGGATAAAATTTTTAAAAATCAAAAAATTAAATGCAAATAAGTAAAACAACAACAAATTAAAACCAAAGTAAGAAATACGCATACACATACACTTGTTGCCATTGAGCCGATTCTGACTCGTAGCAACTCTATGGGACAGAGTAGAACCACCCCATAAAAATAGGGCTTCCAAAACTGTAATCTTTATGGTGTAGTTAAGTGCTACAACTGCTAATCAAAGGGTCACAAGTTAGAATCCACCAGGCGCTCCTTGGAAACTCTATGGAGCAGTTCTACTCTGTCCTATAGGGTCACTATGAGTTGGAATTGACTCGACAGCAATGAGGTTTTTTTTGTGGGGGGGGAGGGGGTGGCTTATCTCTCATTAACACAGGCACAAAAATCTATAACAAAATAAAATATTAGCAAATTGAATCCATAAAAACAGAAACAGTTTAATACATTACAAACAAGAAGTGAGGTTCATTCCAGGAATGTATGGTTAATTTAAAATTAAAAAAACATTTATTATAAATCACAATGTTAAGAATAAAGGAGAAAAAATTATGACTACCTCAATAGATGCAAACCTAGCATTTGATCAAATTTAATCCAATTTCTGACAAAACTTTTAGCAAATTTCAGAATAGATGGAAACTTACTATACCTGATAAATGGCATCTATAAAAATGAGACAACTAATATCACACTTAATGGAGAAAGACTGAATCATTTTTTCTTGAGACTCATAACACGACTAGTTATCTCCCCTCTTCTTTCCTATTCAATCTTGTACTGGAGGTCATAACCTATGCAATAAGACAAGAAAATGAAATAAAGGAGTACATATCAGAAGGAAAGAAGTAAAACTGCTTTCATTCACAGACAGCATAATTGTTTACACAGAAAATTCTGAAGAATCTGCAAAATGACTACAACAGCTAATAAACAAATATGGCAAGATTTCAGAATAAAAAATATCTATTAGTACACATAAACATATGTATATACTAGTAACAAACATTTGCAAAATAAAATTATTAATAATATTATTTACAATAGTATCAATAAACAAATATACTTAGGGTATGTTCATAGCAGCTTTATTCATAATATCCTAAAACCAAAAACTATCCAAATACTGATCAACAGGGAAAAGGATATATTGTGGTATCTTGATACAATGTAAAACTACTCAGCAATAAAATGGGAAAAAATTACTAATATATGCAACAATATGGATGAATTTTCAAAAGTAATACAAGCCAGATACAAACTACCTAGTGCATGATTCCATTTATCTAAATTTCTAGCATTGGTAAAGTTGATTATTTTGATCAACTGGGATAGAATTGGAGAAGACACAAGAGAGCTATCTAGGATTATGAAGTGTTCTGTATTGTGATGGGGTGTGGGATACACAGTTGATTGCTTTTATTAAAATGGATTAAACTATTCACCAGAGATCAGTGCATTTTGTTGAATAAAATTATACTACAGACAAAAGAAGAAGAAAACAAAGAGAAAATAAAGAAATAGTAAGAAAAGGAAATGATAGAAGGAGAAGAGGGAGGGAGAGAAAATAATTGTCCCAGGAACTGGGGAGGATCTGAGCCAACAGTTTGGGATTACATTGCCAACGCCTGAGAGAAGCAGAGAGCTCTGAAGGGTCAAGGTCCCAGCCAGGTTTCTGTTATTCTTTAAATGTCCAAACTAAATCTTGATGCATAAGGAAAACGCATTTTGCAGATGCAAGATGGAAAAGATGAGCTCTGACCTCTGACTTCTGCTCCATTGATTTTAAATAGCAGGTGGAGTTACAAAAGTCCATTATTAGGGATTCATTTCTACAGTTCTCTTGTTCAGTTACTTTAACATGGAATATAAAAGTTGTTCCAAATTACCCCCTGTATTTCTGCCAAACTTTTATGGGAAGAATTGGGTGGCAGGTGTTTCATTCTGTAGTCATTCTTAGAAGGGTCTGTTTCCATGTTTGAATGGAGTCAGTTATATACCCTCCTGCCCCCAACTATCCTTGCAGTGTTGCCTGAAATCTATTCTTCTGGAATACAGTGGAATGTTAACCCATTTATAATTGCAGCAACCATTCATTTTTCTCTCTGTTACTTCGTTGTGCCAAGCACATCAGAGCTAAATTCTTGGCAAAAGATTTTTTGCTTGTAATAATAGGAAACAGCTCTTACTCTGCCCTGAAATAAGTGCAGAGGGGAAACGAGGAAGAGTAAAATGACTGAGGGAGGGCAACAGAACATGTGTAAAAGTAAACTCTCACTACAGCTACACTGAGGTACCTCAAATTGTGAGAACAAGTTCAGAAAAATAAATAATAATAATATCACCTTAAGATCAGGAAACTCCAAAAACCCAATATACAACATGTGAATTACAGTCCCTGTAATCCAATCCTCATAACCACTTTCTGAGTAGTCATTATAACTCCTTTATTCAGGTAATAAAATTTAGGTTCAAAGATAGACACTCAATAACTTAACTGATTAAAAACAATAAGTTCCACAGGTAGAATTTGAATTTTTATGTTTCACTCTCTTTTCACTATCATAGCTTGTTCTATCACAATACCCCAAGGATCTAGCACAGTGTCTGGCACTGAATGAGCCCTCAATGAATATGTGTTCAATGAACACATGTGTTATCCACTATAAGAGATGGCTGAGTAGTTCTGGGACATAACTAAATCTAATCCACATGGCTAGAGTATCTCTGTCTGGGGAAAAAAGGCAGGCTGGAAACAAATTAACCAACTGTATTATGGAGTATGTTGCTCTTTAGAAAGAGGGTTCATATATATCCAAGAACCAATATTAGTTCACTTGGAAAGTTCCTATCAGGGATAGGAAGAATACACCCTAACTTGCACCAGACTGGAGACTTGAGGCTGTTGTTGTTAGGTACCATCAAGTCAGCTCTGACTCATATCCACCTTATATATGACAGAACAAAAACTTGGCCTGGTCTTGCACCATCCTCAGAATCATTGCTATGTTTGAGCCCATTGTTGCAGACACTGTGTCAATCCATCTCCTTAAGGGTCTCCCTCTTTTTTACTAACCCTCTACTTTACCAAACATGATAAACAGACACTCTGTCTTTCTTCAGTGATTGGTCCCTCTTGATGACATGTCCAAAGTAAGTGAGATGAAGTCTCACCATCCTTGCTTCTAATGAGCATTCCGGCTGTACTTCTTCCAAGACAGATTATTTGTTCTCCTGACAGTCCATGATATATTCAATACTCTTCACCAGCATCACAATTCAAATGCATCAATTCTTCAGTTTTCCTCAGTCACTGTCCAGCTTTCACAGGTGTATGAGGTGATTGAAAATAACCATGACTTGGTTTAGAGGCACCTTAGTTATCAAAGTGACCTCTTTACTTTTTAACACTTTAAAGAAGTCTTTTGCAGCAATACATCATTTGATTTCTAGACTGCTGCTTCCATGGCATTGATTGTTGATCCAAGAAGAATGAAATCCTTGACAACTTCAGTTTCTTCTCCATTTATCACGATGTTGTTTATTGGTTCAGTTGTAAGAATTTTTGTTTTCTTTATGAAAAAAAAAAACCAAACCCAGTGCCATCAAGTCAATTTCGACTCATAGCGACCCTGTAGGACAGAGTTGAACTGCCCCATAGAGTTTCCAAGGAGTGCCTGGCGGATTCGAACTGCCGACTCTTTGATTAGCAGCCATAGCACTTAACCACTACGCAACCAGGGTTTTCGTTTTCTTTATATTCAGATATAACCCATACTGAAAGTTGACTATATCCATACTTGAGGCTGACTAGTTCAGTAATCCCAGTGGCCATGTTTTATACACCTCTTGAAGTTGTTTTACCTTTATATTATACCAAGACACCCTATTACTATCTATTTGTGTGTGTGTTTATTGTGAAAATATAGATAACACAACGTTTGCACATTCAATATTTTTCACATGTACAATTCAACGACACCATTTACATCAATCATGTCCAACCATCAGTAATACCCTTTGCCAAATTTTCCATCACCATAAACAGAAACTCAATACTTCCTAAACAATGATTCTCCCTTTCCCTCTCTGTTGCCCCTAGTAACTACTGTTAAACTCTGATCTCTACATTAACCTATTGAAGATCATATAATATTTGTCTTTTTGTGATTGACTTACTTCACTCAGTATAATGTTTTCAAAGTTCATCTATGTTGTAGCATGTATCAGGACTTCATTTATCTTCATGGGAGATTAGTATTGCATTGTATGTATATACCACATTTTGTTTATCCATTCATTTGTTGATGGACATTTTACTTGTTTCCACCTTTTGACTATTGTGAATAGTGCTTCAATGAATATTCCTATTGCCATCTATTCTGATGGGGTCAGTCAGATGATATCTTAGGCTGGGTTCTCTAGAGAAGCAAAACCAGTAAAGCACATAAGTATATAGAGAGAGAGATTTATATTAAGGAAACAGTTCAAACAATTATAGAGGTTGAAATGTTTCAAGTCCGTGGATCAGTATAGAAGCCTTCCCCAATTCATGGAGCTGCAAAAGCTGGTAAACCCAAGATCAGCAGGTTGGAGAGCAGGGTTTCTGCTCACAGGCTGTGAAGTTCAAGGAATCTCAAGGTCAGCAGGCATGATCACAAGGCTTCTCCTGATTCATATAGCTGCAGGAGCTGGCGAACCCAAGATAGGCACGTCGGCAAGGAGGACTCTTGCTCGCAGGCTGTGAAGGTCCACGAATCCCAAGATGGACAGGTAAAGTACTAGCTCAGGTAAACCTCCCAAGAACCGGAGGTCAGACAAGACGCAGCTGCTGGATCCAGAAAAAGCCAAAAACCTTAGCAGGGTGAGCAGGAAGGAAGTAGGCAGCAGAAGGCAGAGAGATGAAGGCTGAGGGGGCAGTGAGCCGCCACAGGCCCCACCGCCGCCAGTACCACTCAGTACATGGAGTTGATTACATATCAAATTTCAACAGGGAAATGATCACAACATTATACAACTGCCAAAACACTGAGAATTATGGCCCGGCCAAGCTGAAACACAATCTTAACCATCACAAATGACTTACAGCCAATCACATCCCAGATGAGTTAGACAGAACCTTCAAACAAGGAGAGGTATTTAACATTTGGGGGTTTTAATTTTGTTTTGTTTTACATTGGGTCAGTAGTCTAAAAATTTCAGCAAAGCTCCTGACATTTCATACAAACTTTTCAGTATGTATCTGTTTTGGGAGAGGTTTCTTAAGGTTATAAAAATAGTAATGGGTCCATTGTACAAAAATTATTAAATACCATTCTAAGCTTTGGAATCTTATGGGTGTCCTCAAAGGCTCCATTTCTCAGTTTGCACTCTAAAGAAAAGGACATCCTTTATAAAGCAAGCTACAAGCTTGGAACACAATGTGAGTTTTTATTTGTTTGTTTCTCTTAAGTTGATCTCCTCTGAAACCTTTATCCATTATTGAAAGGCCCACTATTATTTTAATGTCCCTTCTCTGATCACATGAGAAAAGTGTGCCCTAAACGAAGTCTGGTAATGTTCAGAGTCTAGAGTTATTTTCACAAGAATGTAAGAATCTGATAGAGTGTTTTCTTCAGCATGGTTTGTGATATGGCCTAGTGATCACCCATCTTGCCTTTTTATGGATCTGTTTTTCTGGGAGATGTCATTTGTCTAGACCAAAAAACCAAACCCATTGCCATCGAGTCGATTCTGACTCATAGTAATCCTATAGGACAGAGTAGAACTGTCATTTGCCTAGAGCACTCAAAAATGCCTGCAATGTTAGCTGACAATCACCCACAGGGCTCTTGAAGCATTTGAACAAATAAAGCTTAATGAAATGAAGTACTACATTATGTATGATGAACTAGGCTGGTTCTCCATAACACCCAACGTAAAGCTCTGGAGATCCTAGGTTGAGTCACTTGCTAAAGCCTAAAAAGCAACAAAGTTCTTTCTCTCCTCTTAGTCCAAAATCAAGATGGCAGAATATGTCTTAAGGAAGTATGCCTTGTTTTGTTTTATCCAGACGCAAGGAAGGGAAAGTTAGGAACAGGAAAGAAAGCCACATACATACAATCTTTTATCACACAGTGCCCACAAAAGGGACCTAATTTGACTAATGATATTAAAATCTCCTTTTTGGGGTTGAGCAAGGAAGGAGACAGATTGAAAGTTGGAGAGGTAGATAGAGAGATAGGAACACTCACTGCCTACTAAAGCCCTGTTCATTAATATTATTCAAATCTTGTTTCTAATACTAGAATTACCAAACAAGCTACTCAAAATGATTGAATTTCCACATAGATTCTCCTTCAGAGGACAGATCAGTCAAATGAAGTAGTTTAATTGGCTTGCCAATTTAATTTCTCCAGTTATTGGCATTCTGGTTTATTTATCTCTCTCCTAGTAGGTGCTTATTCTTATATATCTAGGACTCAGTATGGTGCCTGAATGAGGCAAACATTCAACAAATGTTTTTACATTAAAAATGGTTATTCTGGACGGGGGCCAAGATGGCGGACTAGGTGGACGCTACCACGGATCCCTCTTGCAACAAAGACTCGGAAAAACAAGGGAATCGATCACATACATAACAATCTACGAACTCTGAACAACAAGCACAGACTTAGAGACGGAAAATGAACAAATACGGGCAGACAGCGACTGTTTTCAGAACCAGGAGCCAGCGCACCAGGCAGGTGACTTTCGGAGCCCGATCTGGGGCAGAGCCCAGGGGGGCAGACGGCACAGAAAGGGGGCCCACCCCTTCCCCCCCGAACCCATCCCGGGAGGAAGTCTAGCAGGTTGGCGCGGGCGGCGTAGAGGCACAGCCGGAGGGGGAAGCACCCGGGAGGCAGTGACTGATCCGGGAGGGGGGAGAACAGCGTCCCAGCTGGGGTGCCGTCCCGCCGGGAGTTAGGCGAGAAGCTGACGGGGCGCGAGCGGGGGGGGTCAACTATATTTCCCTAAAGTGACCCCAGGGCGGGGCCCACACATTCGTGCGGGAGGACGCACACCCAGTCCGCGCATGTGGCACGGCACACCAGAGGGAGAAATCCCCGGAAGTGTCTGGTCTCAAAGCAGGGAAAGCAGCATCCCAGACGGGGAGCCATTCCGCTGGGATCTGGGCGCGCGCGCCCGCCAGCGGAGCGTGAGCGCGGGGTCCATTTTTATTACCCTGAATTGACCCAGGGGGTGGGCCCATCTGGTCGTGCGAGTGACGCCCTCCCAGTTTGCGGGAGAGGTGTGGCACACCGGAGGGAGAAGCCCCCGGGAGGAAGTGATTGGTCCTGAAGCGGGGAAAGTAGCGTCCCAGATGGGGTGCCATCCTGCTGGGACTTGGGCGCGCGCACGAGCGGGGCGTGAGCGCGGGGTCCATTTTTATTACCCTGAATTGACCCAGGGGGCGGGCCCACCTGGCCGTGCAGGTGACGCCAACCCAGTTCGCGCGAGAGGTGTGGCACACCGGAAGGAGAAGTCCCCGGGAGGAAGTGACTGGTTCCAGAACGGGGAAAGCAGCGTCTCAACCCGGAAGTCATCCCGCTGGGATTTGGGTGCGCGCACGGGCGGGGCGTGACCTCGGGACCCAATTATAATCGCCTGAATAGACCCTGGGGGCGGGCCCACCCGTTCATGCGGGAAACGCCCACCCAGTGCCCACGAGCAGTGCCGCGCACCGGGGGAAGCCCCCAGGAGGAAGTGACTGGTTTCCAAGGAAGGAAAGCAGTGTCCTAGCCAGGGACCCGTCCAGCCCGGATTTTGGCGAACGGGGGCGGAGCGTGAACATGGTGTTCAGCTCTGTATTCTGTGGTGCTACACTCCTAGCTCTCAGATCCCTCCCCCACCCTCCCCAGGCGACCCCATTAACATCCGAATACCCGGAGCCAGAGGGAGAATTCAGATAGGGATCTGACTGCATTTTTTTTTTAGCCGACTACTTGGAAAATCTAGTTTCCCAGTGATGGCTCAGAGACAGCAGTCCATATCAAACCACATAAAGAAACACACCATGCATGACAGCTTCTCCAACCCCCCAAACAAAAGAATCAAAATCCTTCCCAAATGAAGATACAATCCTGGAATTATCAGATACAGAATATAAAAAACTAATTTACAGAATGCTTAATGATATCACAAATGAAATTAGGATAACTGCAGAAAAAGCCAAGGAACACACTGATAAAACTGTTGAAGAACTCAAAAAGATTATTCAAGAACATAGTGGAAAAATTAACAAGTTGCAAGAATCCATAGAGCGACAGCATGTAGAAATCCAAAAGATTAACAATAACATTACAGAATTTGACAACGCAATAGAAAGTCAGAGGAGCAGACTCGAGCAATTAGAATATAGACTGGGACTTCTGGAGGACCAGGGAAACAACACCAACATAGCTGAAAAAAAATCAGATAAAAGAATTAAAAAAAATGAAGAAACCCTAAGAATCATGTGGGACTCTATCAAGAAGGATAACTTGCGAGTGATTGGAGTCCCAGAACAGGGAGGGGGGACAGAAAACACAGAGAAAATAGTTGAAGAACTCCTGACAGAAAACTTCCCTGACATCATGAAAGACGAAAGGATATCTATTCAAGATGCTCATCGAACCCCATTTAAGATTGATCCAAAAAGAAAAACACCAAGACCTATTATCATCAAACTTGCCAAAACCAAAGACAAACAGAAAATTTTAAAAGCAGCCAGGGAGAAAAGAAAGGTTTCCTTCAAGGGAGAATCAATAAGAATAAGTTCAGACTACTCAGCAGAAACCATGCAGGCAAGAAGGGAATGGGACGATGTATACAGAGCACTGAACGAGAAAAACTGCCAACCAAGGATCATATATCCAGCAAAACTCTCTCTGAAATATGAAGGAGAAACTAAGATATTTACAGATAAACACAAGTTTAGAGAATTTGCAAAAACTAAACCAAGACTGCAAGAAATGCTAAAGGAGATTGTTTGGCCGGATGACCAATAATATCAGGTACCAGCACAATACAAGGTCACAAAACAGAACGTCCTGATATCAACGCAACTCAAATAGGAAAAGCACAAAAACAAACAAATTAAGACTAATTCTAAAAAATAAATAAATAAACAAAATAATACACATAACAGGAAATCATGGAAATCAATAGATAAACGATCAAAATAATCAAAAAGAGGGACTAAATATAGGAGGCATTGAACTGCCAGATGGAGAGTGATACAAGGCGAATAGAAGGATACAAGTTAGGTTTTTACTTAGAAAAATAGGGGTAAATAAAAAGGTAACCACAAAAAGGAATATCAATCCCATAACTCAAGAAAAAAGCCAAGAAAAACGTAACGACTCAATAAACACAAAGTTAAACATTATGAAAATGAGGATCTCACAAGCTACTAAGAAAAACGTCTCAGCACAGAAAAGCATGTGGAAAAATGAAATGGCCAACAACACACATGAAAAGGCATCAAAATGACAGCACTAAAAATTTACTTATCTATAATTACGCTGAATGTAAATGGACTAAATGCACCAATAAAGAGACAGAGAGTCACGGACTGGATAAAAAAACACGATCCATCTATATGCTGCCTACAAGAGACACACTTTAGACTTAGAGACACAAACAAACTAAAACTCAAAGGATGGAAAAAAATATATCAAGCAAACAATAAGCAAAAAAGAAGAGGAGTAACAATATTAATTTCTGACAAAATAGACTTTAGACTTAAATCCACCACAAAGGATAAAGAAGGACACTATATAATGATAAAAGGGACAATTGATCAGGAAGACATAACCATATTAAATATTTACACACCTAATGACAGGGCTGCAAGATACATAAATCAAATTTTAACAGAATTGAAAAGTGAGATAGACACCTCCACATATATAGTAGGAGACTTCAACACACCACTTTCGAAGAAGGACAGGACATCCAGTAAGAGGCTCAATAGAGACACGGAAGACCTACTTACAACAATCAACCAACTTGACCTCATTGACTTATACAGAACTCTCCACCCAACTGCTGCAAAATATACTTTTTTTTCTAGTGCACATGGAACATTCTCTAGAATAGACCACATATTAGGTCATAAAACAAATCTTTGCAGAATCCAAAACATCGAAATTTTACAAAGCATCTTCTCAGACCACAAGGCAATGAAGCTAGAAATCAATAACAGAAAAACTAGGGAAAAGAAATCAAATACTTGGAAAATGAACAATACCCTCCTGAAAAAAGACTGGGTTATAGAAGACATCAAGGAGGGAATAAGGAAATTCTTAGAAAGCAACGAGAATGAAAATACTTCCTATCAAAACCTCTGGGACACAGCAAAAGCAGTGCTCAGAGGCCAATTTATATCGATAAATGCACACATACAAAAAGAAGAAAGAGCCAAAAGCAGAGAACTGTCCCTACAACTTGAACAAATAGAAAGTGAGCAACAAAAGAATCCATCAGGCACCAGAAGAAAACAAATAATAAAAATTAGAGCTGAACTAAATGAATTAGAGAACAGAAAAACAATTGAAAGAATTAACAAAGCCAAAAGCTGGTTCTTTGAAAAAATTAACAAAATTGATAAACCATTGGCTAGACTGACTAAAGAAAAACAGGAAAGGAAACAAATAATCCGAATAAGAAACGAGAAGGACCACATCACAACAGAACCAAATGAAATCAAAAGAATCATATCAGATTACTACATAAAATTGTACTCTAACAAATTTGAAAACCTAGAAGAAATGGATAAATTCTTGGAACAATACTACTTACCTAAACTAACACATTCAGAAGTAGAACAACTAAATAGACCCATAACAAAAAAAGAGATTGAAACGGTAATCAAAAAACTCCCAACAAAAAAAAAGTCCTGGACAAGATGGCTTCACTGCAGAGTTCTACCAAACCTTCAGAGAAGACTTAACACCATTACTATTGACGGTATTTCAAAGTATAGAAAAAGACGGAATACTACCCAACTCATTCTATGAAGCTACCATCTCCCTGATACCAAAACCAGGTAAAGACATTACAAAAAAAGAAAATCTTAGACCGATATCCCTCATGAACATAGATGCAAAAATCCTCAACAAAATTCTAGCCAATAGAATCCAACAACACATCAAAAAAATAATACACCCTGATCAAGTGGGATTTATACCAGGTATGCAAGGCTGGTTTAATATCAGAAAAACCATTAATGTAATCCATCACATAAATAAAACAAAAGATAAAAACCACATGATCTTATCAATAGATGCAGAAAAGGCATTTGACAAAGTTCAACACCCATTTATGATAAAAACTCTAACCAAAATAGGAATTGAAGGAAAATTCCTCAACGTAATAAAGGGCATATATGCAAAGCCAACAGCCAATATCACTCTAAATGGGGAGAACCTGAAAGCATTTCCCTTGAGAACAGGAACCAGACAAGGATGCCCTTTATCACCGCTCTTATTCAACATCGTACTTGAAGTCCTAGCCAGGGCAATTAGGCTAGACAAATTGGTAAGGAGGAAGTAAAGCTATCACTATTTGCAGGTGACATGATCGTATACATGGAAAACCCTAAGAAATCCTCCAGAAAACTACTGAAACTAATAGAAGAGTTTGGAAGAGTCTCAGGATATAAAATAAACATACAAAAATCACTTGGATTCCTCTACATCAACAAAAAGAACACCGAAGAGGAAATAACCAAATCAATACCATTCACAGTAGCCCCCAAGAAGATAAAATACTTAGGAATAAATCTTACCAAGCATGTAAAAGACCTATACAAAGAAAACTATAAAGCTGTGCTACAAGAAATTCAAAAGGACACACTTAAGTGGAAAAACATACCCTGCTCATGGATAGGAAGACTTAACATAGTAAAAATGTCTATTCTACCAAAAGCCATTTATACATATAACGCACTTCCAATCCAAATACCAATGTCATACTTTAAGGGAATAGAGAAACAAATCACTAATTTCATATGGAAAGGAAAGAACCCCTGGATAAGCAAAACATTACTGAAAAAGAAGAAGAAAGTGGGAGGCCTCACCCTACCTGATTTCAGAACCTATTATATAGCTACAGTAGTCAAAACAGCCTGGTACTGGTACAACAACAGGCACATAGACCAATGGAACAGAATTGAGAATCCAGATATAAATCCATCCATGTATGAGCAGCTGATATTTGACAAAGGACCAGTGTCAGTCAATTGTGGAAATAATAGTCTTTTTAACAAATGGTGCTGGCATACCTGGATATCCATTTGCAAAAGAATGAAACAGGACCTATACCTCACACCATGCACAAAAACTAACTCCAAGTGGATCAAAGACCTAAACATAAAGACTAAAACGATAAAAATCACGGAAGAAAAAATAGGATCTACCCTAGGAGCCCTAATACAGGGCATAAACAGAATACAAAACATTACCAAAAATGATGAAGAGAAACCAGATAACTGGGAGCTCCTAAATATCAAACACCTATGCTCATCTAAAGACTTCACCAAAAGAGTAAAAAGACCACCTACAGACTGGGAAAGAATATTCAGCTGTGACATCTCAGACCAGCACCTGATCTCTAAAATCTACATGACTCTGTCAAAACTCAACCACAAAAAGACAAACAACCCAATCAAGAAGTGGGCAAAGGATATGAACACACATTTCACTAAAGAAGATATTCAGGCAGCCAACAGATACACGAGAAAATGCTCTCGATCATTAGCCATTAGAGAAATGCAAATGAAAACTACGATGAGATTCCATCTCACACCAACTAGACTGGCATTAATTCAAAAAACACAAAATAATAAATGTTGGAGAGGCTGCGGAGAGATTGGAACTCTCATACACTGCTGGTGGGATTGTAAAATGGTACAACCACTTTGGAAATCCATCTGGCGTTATCTTAAACAGTTAGAAATAGAACTACCATACAACCCAGAAATTCCACTCCTCGGAATATACCCTAGAGATACAAGAGCCTTCACACAAACAGATATATGCACACCCATGTGTATTGCAGCTCTGTTTACAATAGCAAAAAGCTGGAAGCAACCAAGATGTCCATCAACGGACGAATGGGTAAATAAATTGTGGTATATTCACACAATGGAATACTGCGCATCGATAAAGAACAGTGACGAATCTCTGAAACATTTCATAACATGGAGGAATCTGGAAGGCATTATGCTTAGCGAAATGAGTCAGTTGCAAAAGGACAAATATTGTATAAGACCACTATTATAAGATCTTGAGAAATAGAACAAACGGAGAAGAACACATACTTATGTGGTTACAAAGTGGGGAGGGAGGGAGGGAGGGAGAGGGCTTTTTATTGATCAATCTGTAGATGGGAACTGCTTTGGGTGAAGGTAAAGACAACACTCAAAACAAGGAAGGTCAGCCTAATTGGACTGGATTAAAAGTAAAGAGGTTTCCGAGATAAAATGAAAGCTTCAAAGGTCAGCGAAGCAGGGGCTGGGGTCTGGGGAACATGGTTTGAGGGGACTTCTAAGTCAATGGGCAAAACAATTCTATTATGAAAACACTCTGCATCCCACTTTAAATTGTGGCGCCTGGGGTCCTAAATGCCAACAAGCGGCCATCTAAAATACATTAATTGGTCTCAACCCACCGGAAGCAAAGGCAAAGGAAGAACACCAAGGTCACACGACAACTAAGAACCCAAGAGACAGAAAGGGCCACTTGAACCAGAGACCTACATTATCCTGAGACCAGAAGAACTAGTTGGTGCCCGGCCACAATCGATGTCTGCCCTGTCAGGGAACACAACAGACAACTCCTGAGGGAGCAGGAGACCAATGGGATACAGACCCCAAATTCTCATTAAAAGACCACACCTAATGGTATGATTGCGACTAGAGGAATCCCAGAGACGATGCTCCCCAGAACTTCTGATGGCACAGGACAGGAACCAACCCCGAAGACAAATCATCAGGCATGAAAAGGACTGGTCAGTGGAGGGGAGAGAGATACTGATGAAGAGTGAGCTAATTAAATCAGGTGGACACTGGAGAGTGTGTTGGCAACTCTTGACTGGAGGGGGGATGGGAAGATAGAGAGAGAGGGAAGATGGTAAAATTGGCACGAAACGAGAGACTGTAAGGGGTGACTCAATAGGGGGAGAGCAAGTGGGAGAAGGGAGTAAGATGTATGTAAACCTACATGTGACAGACTGATTGGAATGGTAAATGTTCACTTGAAGCTTAATAAAAAAAAAAAAAAATGGTTATTCTTAAACATGGATATTCTGAACCACTTGAAAGCAGTAGTTCTCAAAAAGTAATCTTCAGCCTAGCAGCATCTCCTGAGAATTTGTTGGAAATGCAAATTATTGGACCCACCCTATAGTGACCTACTTAATTAGAAATTCTGGGGGTAGGGTCCAGAAATCTGAGTTTAATAAGCCATTTAGTATGATTCTGATGCATGCTAAACTTTGAGAAACACTTCCTTAGAACTTATTCTAATCAACTGATGTAATGCAGTTCTTAAACCTGGCAGATGGGACCACAGTGACTCCACCAAGCTTCCCTCTTCTGTAGTGCTTATTGAAGGCACACGTGGATCTTTGAGGTGTATCCAGGAGCTGTTAGTTTGCTGACTTCCAGAAGGCCTGAAAAGAGGTGTTTATCATGGTAAACTCAACATGGATCAGAATCTGAATCATATAGATTCAGAAATCTGATTTTCGTCATCCCAATATTACTGCAGATATTACCTCAGGAATAGACTGAAATTATTCAGCCTTAAGAAAATTATATGTAAAACAGGATGCCAATTTTTCCATTCACAATGAGAAGTATAACTGTCACATGCACTACGATAATCATCATTGTATTTTCTCTATACAGGCAGACCAACATGGGAAAGTCCAGAAGCTTCTAGAAAAGCTGGCAAACACTCCCAGGATATTTGACCGAATGATCCTAGTATTTAATATAAACAGGCTGTAACAACACTAAAAAAGGCTAATATTTACTGAATATTTTCTAGGTGCCAAAGCACTGTGTTTAAGAGCTCAGGCTTCTAACCAAAATGTCGGCAGTTTGAATCCATCAGTCTCTCCTTGGAAACCCTACGGGCAGTTCTACTCTGTCCTATAGGGTTGCTATGAGTCAAGGTCGATGGCAACAGGTTTTTGTTTGTTTTAAGCACTATACTAAGTAGTTTACATGCACTCTGTCATTTACTCTTCACAACATCCTATGAGTTGGTTAGTATATTATTCCCTTTTGCAGATTAGAAAACTGAAGATTACTTTTCTAGTAATGTCAGAGCCAAGATTTAAACCTAGGTCTTAAAACAGAGCAATGTTATAAATCATTACACTAAGTTTCCTCCTGTAAGACTAACATAGCCCTCCCCACCTGGGGGGTGACCTTGCCAATAGGGCAATCATAATACTTGCTGTCCCCTTGACAAGACTTTTTATTAGAGATTTTATCAAAGTCTCCAGAGAAACAGAATAGGATGTGTGTGTGTGTGCGTGTGTATATATGTGTAGAGAAAGAAAAAGAGACAGAGAGGTAGAGAGAGCTTTAGACTGTGACTTATTTATTTGTTTTAAGGAATTAGCCATAAGGCCTGACAAGTCCAAAATTCATAGGACAGGTCAGCAGGCTGAAAACTCAGGCAGGATTTCTATGTTAGCCTTGAAGCAGAATTCCTTCCTTTCTAGGAAACTTCAGTTTTTGCTCTAAAGGCCTTCAACTGATTGTATGAGGTTTACCCACATAATCAAGGGTAATAACCTTTAAAGTCAACTTATTATAAATGTTAATGACATCTACAAAATACTTGCACAGCAACATCTAGACTAGTGTTTGACCAAGCAATTGGGCATCAAAGCCCAGCCAAGTTAACATATAAAATTAACCAACAGAAGGACAACGTTTATATGGGCTCTGTCATTGGCCACCTACATAATTTCTTTTTCCCCTTCTTCCTGTTGCCTGACCAATATCCCCTAAACTCGAGGGGCACTTTCTTTAGCTATTTAAATACATTTAACTAGGTTAGAGTTAGGGCCGTTAGCTGTAGAGTTACCATATCTCTTTCAGGTGACTGTACATCTTTGCTCTAATCCATTGTTGATCTCACTATTTCCGTCATAGAGAATAATTTTCTTTGCCACATTTCTGATTTCTCAGAGAAATTCCCCTCAGTATCTCCTAATTACTGGTAATAGTTAAAATCAGTTTGGCAAATTTCTATAAAACATGGGTAGCATGTAGCAGAATTTCCTATTTTTTTTATCAACCTTTTTTGTCCTAAACCCAGTACCCAGTGCCGTCGAGTCAATTCCGACTCATAGTGACCCCATAGGACAGAGGAGAACTGCCCCGTAGAGTTTCCAAGGAGCACCTGGCAGATTTGAACTGCCGACCCTTGGGTTAGCAGCTGCAGCACTTAACCCCTACGCCACCAGGGTTTCCTTCTTTGTCCTAAAAACGCCACCAGGGTTTCCTTCTTTGTCCTACCCACCTTAAAATCCTAAAAGTTTAAAAATGAAAAGAAAGAAGCTAAAACCAAGTACCTTCAATGTTCCAAGCACACTTTTTTTATTCTATTGTTTCATCTCATCCTCACAAGAACCCTGTTAATGTAGGTATTATCATCTCCATTTACAAATGGGAAAACTGAGGTTCAGTGTGAAGATAGATTTGAAGCAAAATTTGTCTGTTCGAACAGAGAAAATAAGTTTGAACCAAGATTTGTCTGTTACCAAAAACTGGACTTGTTTCTCTACTCCGTACTCTCTGTATCCTGACTTTGAAGGTTTGATTGTTTTCTGGAAGGAGTGAGAAGGGCAATTAGCACAGAAAGGGAGAAAAATAGCCTAATCCTGATAAAGGTTATCTATAAAAAAGAGACAACTAATAATCACACTTAATGGAGAAAGACTGAATCATTTTTTCCTGAGATTCATAACACCTTTCCTATTCAATACTGTGCTAGAGGTCATAACCAATGTAATAAGGCAAGAAAATGAAATAAAAAGAGTGCAAGTAAGAATGAAAGAAGTAAAACTGCCTTCATTTACAGACAACATAATTGTTTACATAGAAAATTCTGAAGAATCTACAAAAAGACTACAAGAGCTAATAAGAGCCTAATAAGTAAATATGGCAGGATTTCAGAATACAAAAATATCTATTATGTATATATATATTGTTGTTTTTTTAATATATATACAGATATATGCATATACTAGCAACAAACATTTGTAAAATAAAATTATAAATAATATTATTTACAATAGCATCAATACACAAATATACTTAGGGAATGTTCATAGCAGCTTTATTCATAATACCCTAAAACCAAAAACTATCCAAATATTGATCAACAGGGGAAAGGATAAATATATTGTGGTACATTGATATAATGTAAAACTACCCAGAAATAAAATTGGAAAAAATTACTAATATATGCAACAACATGGATGAATTCCAAAATTAATCCAAGCCAGATACAAACTACACAGTGTATGATTCCATTTATCTAAATTTCTAGCATTGGTAAAGCTAATTGCTCTGGAGCAACTGGGATAGAATCATGGTTTGCAAGTCAGTAAACAGGAGCTCAAAGAGATTAAAATCTTATTCAGGGTCACCTATTTATTGAAGGTAAAATTAGAACTTTTTTTTTTATTGTGCTTTAGGTGAAAGTTTACAGCTGAAGTTAACTTTTCATAAAAAAAATTTATATACATGTTGCTTTGTAACACTAGTTGCAATCCCTATAATGTGACAGCATTGCTTTCCACCCCAGGTTTCCCGTGTCCATCCAACCAGCTCCTGTCCCTTCCTGCCTTCTCATCCTGCCTCTGGACAGGAGCTGCCCATTTGGTCTCATGTATCTGCTTGAATTAAGAAGCACGCTCTTCAGGAGTATTATTTTATGTTTCATAGTCCGGCTTAGTCTTTGTCTGAAAAATGGGCTTCGGGAATCCTTTTAGTTCTGGGTTAACAGAGTTAACCCAGACCTTCTTTTTATTTATTTATTTATTTATTTATTTATTTATTTATTTATTGTGGCTTAAGTGAAAGTTTACAAATAAGTCAGTCTCTCATACAAAAATTTATATACACCTTGCTATGTACTCCTAGTTGCTCTCCCCTCAGTGAGACAGCACACTCCTTCTCTCCACCCTGTATTCCCCATATCCATTCAGCCAGTTTCCGTCCCCCTCTGCCCTCTCATCTCCCCTCCAGACAGGAGCTGCCCACATAGTCTCATGTGTCTACTTGAGCCACAAAGTCACTCCTCACCGGTATCATTTTCCATCTTATAGCCCAGTCCAATCCCTGTCTGAACAGTTGATTTTGGGAATGGTTCCTGTCTTGGGCTAACAGAAGGTCTGGGGACCATGACCTTCAGAGTCCTTCTAGTCTCAGTCAGACCATTAAGTCTGGTCTTTTTAAGAGCACTTGCAGTTTGCATCCCACTGCTCTCCTTCTCCCTCGGGGGTTCTCTGTTGTATTCCTGGTCACGGAAGTCATCAGTTGTAGCTGGGCACCATCTAGTTCTTCTGATCTCAGGATGATGTAGTTTCTGATTTATGTGGCCCTTTCTGTCTCTTGGGCTCATAATTACCTTTTGTCTTTGGTGTTTTTGATTCTCCTTTGCTCCAGTTGGGTTGAGGCCAATTTATGCATCTTAGATGGCTGCTTGCTAGCATTTAAGACCCGAGATGCCATGCACCAAAGTGGGATGCAGAATGTTTTCTTAATAGATTTTACTAGACCAATTGACCCAGAACTTTGTAATGCTCTGGATGTACACCATCTTCCAGGACACAGAGTTTCGCTGGTATCCAACATAACTGGATATTTCACAGAAGAGAAGCCCAGTATGGATTTTAAGTAATACCACCATGACTGTATCTCCAAGTCACCCCCGCACCACCACCTCAAAGGCTCTAAAAAATTAGTGCTGCCTTCCTGAATCTCACATAATTACCGAAGAGAATTCATTTTCTGATTGCCTCTGTGAAATACATGTTTTAAGGTAAGAGCATCACAAGAAATAAATCTTTCCATTTCTAAAAAGTCCGAATTCTAGGACTTTCCTACAAGCAGGCCTAGCAAGAAGGGACTCCAGTACCAACCGCTTTCAGCCAAGTCATGAACACTGACCTAATTCTGTTTGCCTTTTCACTTTAAAAAGTCGAGGCCTACAATCGTCATGATAGATGCCTCAAATTTCAATAGTAGATGCCTCTTGGTTAGGAGGTTGCTTGGTCTCTACGTAGCAGGGATCATGCTGTTTTCCTTTTATCTCTTGGTGCCTGTACAAGTTCCCAGGGACTAGCTGGTGACCAGCAAATCCAGTAAAAACAGAAACTGTTACCTAATAAAACACCAAGAGACTTTCCAGGCCTCAGGGCCAGTAATACCCCTGCCCTTTCTAATTCTCAGAGCACATTCCAAGTGTAAAATGGAATCATTTTTGTTTTCAAAGTGATGCTAATTTATTAGCCATGGTGCAAATGTTGACTGTGGTAATGGACTTCAAAAAGAATGTCTGCAGTCCAGAAAGCTTGAGGGGGAAAGGGAAATAGGGAGGTGAACAGAATTCAATAGGATCTTTAGCCGCAACTGACTACACTAGGTAATTGATCCACTCTAGCTTTCCACCTCGCTCTTTTTTTTTTTTTTTTTTTTAAATTACTGACCTACTGGATTCCAGGAACTTCAGAGGGGCTGGAAGTATGCAGTCGATTAATATATGATACGTTTTCTCATGGAAATTATAGTTGAATCAGGGTCACAGACATGTAAGCAAAGCATTACAGAAAAGTATGTTACCTTCAAAATAGAAGCATGTACGTGGTACAGAAAAGGCAGTGTGAGAAGTCAGAAAAGGCATGAGAGAGTATGGACATTTTGAAAGATGAAAAGTCTTAAAGGATGATTTACAGAAAGTTCATTTAAATAAAACCCCAGATCTTCCAAGGAATAATTAGAGATGTAGTGGCACAGTGGTTAAAAACTCAGCTGCTAACCAAAAGGTTGGCAGTTCGAATCCACCAGCCACTCCTTCTTTGGAAACCTATGGAGCAGTTATACTCTGTCCTAAAGGGTCACTATGAGTCAGAATTGGCTCAGCTGCAACAGGTTTTAGGTTTAATACCATTATATACCTAGCAGCGGTAACCTCTTTTTATACAAGAGGCATGAGAAACACGTGTTGCCTGTGGGAAGCTGTTGTGTTGGCTATATCCCATTCTCTGATAGAGATTTCTGAACTCTATTACAACCTGATGGGAATAAGGACATATATGTGGTCAGACACAAGACTATAAACATGTTTCCTGCCCTCAAGCAGTGTTATTAACTGGAAACATAGGCTAGCCAATACAGTACAGTTTGATTGTCATTGCTATAGGGTTTAATAGGAATGTAGAGAAAGAAAAAGCCTAAATTGAAGTGGAATGTGAGAAACGATTCTCAGAGGAATAGAACTTGAGCCAACCAAGACTTAAAGATTGATGATAAGCATGCCTAGCAAGTGAACCCCGGAAAGCTCCAAATATACAAAGGCTTGAGTGGCCACAAAATTTCCTGAACTACCAAAAAGCTCAGAATTTGCTAAACCGTGAAGTGAGAGATGAAATACGACCAGAAAGGACTAAGAAAAAGTAGTAGGGCATGGGTTGGGATGTGGGGAGGGCTTTTATATCATGCAAAAAAATTTTTTCTTCAATCCTCTAAGACTGTTCTTTTAGGTGCCAACTACTCGGTTCTCATAGCAAACCCATGCACAACAGAAGAAAACATTGCCCGGTCCTGCACCATCCTCACAATCGTTGCTATGCTTGAGTTCATTGCTGCAGACATTGTGTCAATCCATCTCCTTGAGGGTCCTCCTCTTTTTTGCTGGCCCTCTGCTTTACCAAGTATGATGTCCTTCTCCAGGGCCTGGTACCCCCTGATAGCATGTCCAAACTATGTGAGATGAAGTCTTGCCATCCTTGCTTTTAATGAGCAATCTGGCTGTGCTTCTCCCAAGACATTTTTTTGTTCTTCTGGCATTCCACGGTATATTCAATATTCATTACTAGCATTATAATTCAAAGGCATCAATTCCTCTTTGGACTTCCTTATTCATTGTCCAGCTTTCCTATGCATAGGAAACTACTGAAAATATTATGGCTTGGAACAGGAACAACTTAATCCTCAAAGTGACATCTTTGCTTTATAATACTTTAAAGAGGTCATTTGCAGCAGATTTGCCCAGTGTAATACATCGTTTGACGTCTTGACTGCTGCTTCCGTGGGCATTGATTGTGGATCCAAGTAAAAGGAAATCCTTGACAACTTCAATATTTTCTCCATTTAGCATGATGCTGCTTATTGGTCCAACTGTGAGAATTTTTGCTTTCTTTATGTTAAGGTGTAATCCATACTGAAGGCTGTAGCCTTTGATCGTTGTCAGTAAGTGTTTCAAGTCCTCTTCACTTTCAACAAGCAAAGTTATGTCCTCTGCATGTTGCAATTGTTAATTAGTCTTTCTCTAGTCCTGATACCCCATTCTTCTTCATATAGTCCAGCTTCTTGGGTTATTTGTTCAGTACAGAGAATAAGCGTGGAGAAAGGACACAACCCTGACACACAGCTTTCCTGATTTTAAACCACGCAATATCCCCCTTGTGCTGTCTGAAACAACTGTCTCTTGATCTATGTACAGGCTCCTCATGAGCACAATTAAGTGTCTGGAATTCCCATTCTTTACAATGTTATCCATAATTTGTTATGATCCACACACTCAAATGCTTTTGCACAGTCAATAAACACAGGCAAACATCTTTCTGGTATTCTCTACTTTCAGGCAGGATCCATCTGACATCAGCAACAATATCCTTCGTTCCATGTCCTCTTCTGAATCCGGTTTGAATTTCTGGCAGTTCCCTGTCGATGTACTGCTGCAACCATGTTTGAATTATCTTCAGCAAAATTTTACTTGAGTGTGATATTAATGATATTGTTCAATAATTCCGACATTCTGTTGGATCACCTTTTTTTGGAATGGGCATAAATATGGATCTCTTCCAGTCAGTTGGCCTCCCAAATTTCTTGGTGTAGATAAGTGAGCCCTTCCAGTGTTGCATCTGCTTGTTGAAACATCTCAATTGGTATTCCATCAGTCCCTGGAGGCTTTTTTTTTTTTTTTTTTTAATCAATGCCTTCAATACCATCAGTTCTTGATCATGCGCTACCTCCTAAAATGGTTGAACATTGGCCAGTTCTTTCTAGTACAGTAACTCTACGTACTTCTTCCATCTTCTTTTGAAGATGCTTCCTGCTTCATTCAGTATTTTGCCCACAGAATCCTTCAACACTACAACTTGAGGCTTGAATTATTTCTTCAGTTTCTTTAAGCTTGAGAAGTACCAGGTGTATTCTTCTGTTTTGGTTTTCTATCTTCAGGTCTTTGTACATTTCATTAAACTACTTGACTTTGTCTTCTCGAACTGCCCTTTGAAATCTTCTGTTCAGCTCTTTTGCGTCATCATTTCTTCCATTTGCTTTAGCTACTCTGTGCTCAAAAGCAAGTTTCAGAGTCTCTTGTGACTTTCATTTTGGTCTTTTCTTTCTTTTTAATGATCTTTTGCTTTCTTTATGTATGATGTCCTTGATGTCATCCCACAAGTCTTCATTAGTGTTCAATGTGTTAAATCTGTTTTTGAGATGGTTGCTAAATTCAGGAAGGATATACTCAAGGTTGTATTTTGGCTCTTGTGGACCTGTTCTAATTTTCTTCAGCTTCACCTTGAACTTCCTTTTGAACAATTGATGGTATGTTCCACAGTCCGTCCTTGGCCTTATTCTGTTGAGCTTCTCCATTGTCTCTTTCCACAGAAGTAGTCAATTTGATTTTGGTATGTTCCATCCAGTGAGGGCCACATGTATAGTCGCCATTTATGTTCTTGAAGAACTCACTGGTCTCACAAAAATCCTATCATGTGATCTTCGGCGTCATTTCTTTTACCAAGGCCATATTTTCCAACTACTGATTCTTCTTCTTTGTTCACAACTTTTGCATTCCAATCACCAATAATTATCAATACATCTTGATTGCATGTTTGATCAATTTCAGACTGTAGAAGTTGATAAAGATCTTCAATTTCTTCATCTTCGGTATTAGTGGCTGGTGGGTAAATTTGAACAATAGTCATATTAACTGGTCTTCTCCGTAGGCATATGGATATTAACCTATCACTGACAGTGTTATATTTCAGGATAGATCCTGAAACGTTCTTTTTGATAATAAGCACAATGCCATTCCTCTTCAATTTGTCATTCCCTTCATGGTAGACCATATAATTGTTCAGTTCAAAATGGCATTATGAATATAGACTCCTTGGGCCCTCTGTGGATTCAAGAGATATCCCACTGATACTGTAGCAAGGTATTGTTGTTGGGTATTTTTCTTAAGGAGAAGGCGCGTAATTTATATCAGCTCTTCAATATGATAGGTAGAATCTGAAAGATGGCATAAAGACAACTGAGTATTTTTGAGGTGTTTCTGCTTTCAACACTTCTGTATACTAACCTAGATGTATTTTTTTTCCATTCATAATTTGCAGTGTAATCCCAGCATTAGCAACAGTGTCACTGCAAGTACTTAGACTTGGGGATAGAGAGAAGTTTGTGGCAGTGGAGGATGGGGAGCAGGGGAGTATGCAAAAAAAAAAGGATTTTTTTTTCCCTAGGAGTAGCAGCATGCCAATTGCCAAAATAATGAGCTCACCCTGAATGTTAATGCAGTGAGTGCCAGGTGAATAAACTATTATTAGACTATACCATACAGTAATTGCTTTTGTCCCCTCCTTTCTTGGGTAACACCTGCTGCCCCAATGCCTATCAACTTTGGGAACATCGGTCTCCACTAACATGGAAAGAATAGAAATTGTGTGAGAGAAATGCTTGCACAGAGAGTGACTAACTGGAAAAAGGAGTTTTGTCAGAGCCCCCCCCCCCACCCCCGCCTTTTTTTTTTAAACTCCAGCCATGCCGGTGAGGTTAAAAAGCAAAGCTGTCACCTTGAAAACTAAGGTGCACCTGATTCAAGCCATGGCGTTTTCAATTGCCTCATATGCATGCAAAAGCTGGACAATGGATAAGGAAGGCCAAAGAAGCATTGATGCCTTTGAATTACGGTGTTGGCAAAGAATATTGACTATACCATGGACTACCACAAGAATGAACAAATCTATCTTGGAAGAAATACAGCCAGGATGCATCCTTAGAAGAAAGGATGTCAGGACCTTGTCTCACATACTTTGGGCATGTTATCAGGAGGGATTAGACCCTGGAAAAGATCCTCAAGGAGATGGATTGGCACAGTGGCTGCAACAATGAGCTCAAGCATAACTATGATTGTGAGGATGGCACCAGACGGGGCAATAGTTTGTTCTGTTGTACATAGAGTCGCTATGAGCTGGAACTGACTCAACAGCACGTAACAACAAACGCTGGTGGAGTGGTAGTAACATATGTGTTCTCTTCCCAGTTTTATTATAAGCATTAAAGTTGTGAAGACTGGGGTATAATTTTTCTTTTCTCTCACCTTCAGCTCCTCAAACCATACAGGCCATATAGAAACTTTTTAAAAATGTTATAGTTCACTATTCTGAAAGGAACTATATCAATTTAGCAAATTACCTAGCAAAGAAGTAGTGAGCACCCAGGTAAGTGCAGGAATTGTGGGAATTCTCTCAGGGAGCTAGAAGTTTAGTGGGAGACACAGATCTTTAATGACTAATAAGGGTACAAATGAGGCTAAAATATGCTTCATTGAAAAAATATATATACAGCATTTAAGACTTCAGCCATTTGGGACAGATAAGCATGATGGAATTCTGGCTCTGAGACTCAAAAACTTCATGACCTTCGGCAAGTTACATAATTCCCCTGGGTCTCAGTTTTCTTATACGTAAGATGGAAGTGGTAACAACTATCTCTAGTTTTTATGCTTCTGTTGTTGTTTGTTTTGTGGGTTAAAATACACACTATATGTAAAGTACTTAACATAGGGCATGCATAGTAAGGTGTTTTCAGTTAATTAATACCACACCAGTTTCCCTCAAGTCGATTCTGATTCATGGTGATCCCATGTGTGTCAGAGTAAAATTGTATGCCGTAGGGTTTCCAGGGATTATTTTTCAGAAGTAGATCTCTAAGCCTTTCCTCCAAGGCATTTCTGGATGGATTCAAACCTCCAATCTTTTGGTTAGCAACCAAAAGTGTTAACCATTTGCACCATGCAGGGATTCCTCAATTGCTTAAAATGGCTTAAAAAAAAAAGACACTAGAATCAAGAATAGTGGGTCATTGGTTCTGAACTGTGATATAGAAAAATTTTCATTAAGGAGGAAGCATTTGATCTGAACCTTGAAGCATGAGTAAAATTACCATATGAAAATAGAATGAGAGTGAAAAAGCGGTGAAATTGAGGAAAATGCATAGAGAACTGGAAGTACATGCCAGACATGTGGAGAACAGAAGATACTCCAGTGCGGAGAGAGCCAAAAAATCACTCTGAGGGGAATAAAGTGTTCTTGGAGGAAGATGGGAATAGAAAATTATTTAAGGTCATGCCTTTATAAGCAGCATAATTGAATGAGTGAATGAATTAATCAGTTTATTCTATAGTCAATGATATAACATTGAAATTTTTGTTCAAACAAATTTTTAGATAGATCAGTCTGGTAGCATTTAGGGGAGACGATTGAACCAGCAAAGCTGAAGGTATAAAAATCTTAACATTACTCTGTGTAACAGGTGATGAGGAACTGAGCTGAAGCAGTGGCCCCAGGAACGCAGAGGTGAGAATAGAAGAGACGACTGAGGAGTAAAATAGACTAATAGCCAAATTACATCAAGAGATTACTAAATATTTGTCCCAAGGTATTTAATTACGAGTAATAAGTATTGCCAATTAAATTGTTTTTCTCTTCATCTATCATACACACCAAACCAAAGTTTTGTTTTTTTTTTTTTAATCATACCCACCAAACCAAACCCACTGCCATCAAGTCAATTACCAACTCATAGCGACCCTATAGGACAGAGTAGAACTGCCCCATAGAGTTTCTAAGGAGCGCCTGGTGGATTCGAACTGCCGACCTTTTGGTCAGCAGCCATATATCCTGTATGTTCGCAAATGATTCAAACTGAGGACACTGATTTATTCTACCTTTCCAATGATTAGGAATGTGACATCAGTATCAAAAGGTAATTAGTTGCTAATCTGCTTACATTCTTGGGCACTTTCCTCTAACCCCATAGTCTCTGTTACTTCCTAAGCTCTGAGAGTTGTTCTACAACCTTATAGGCAATGGATTTTTTTTATTAGATCTTCCACACACAGATCAAACTCTGCAATATGCCTAAACTGAAGTTAACCTCTCTCCTTCCCCGTTCTCAACAACCCACCCACAGAAACAACCTCGTATGTTTGTATGTTTTTCTCCTGGGTTTTGTGCCTCAATCCATGGCCTGCTGTCCACCCTTCCATGTCAGTGGGTGCTTCTCAAACTTAAATGTGCAGAGGAATCATCTGGTGATCCATTTAAAATGGAGATTGTTTCAGAAGGTCTGGAGTGAGATATGAGATTCTACATTTCTAACAAGCTCCCAGACCATGCCAGTGTTGCCACTGCTTCCTGATTAGTAAGGGTCTAAGTCAAAAAACCTGAATTTGTATATTTTTCATCCCCTTTTTCCTTCAAAAATTATCAGTCACCAAATTTTATCAATAATTTCTTCTAAATACTTCTCAAACCTCTTCCCTCCTTGCCTTCTCCACTCTAAACAATTATCACGAGTTGCTCATTTACCTGTTGTTGTTGTTAGGTGCCACCGAGTCCATTCCAACTTACAGTGATCCTATGAACAACAGAATAAAATTCTGCCCGGTCATACGCTATTCTCACAATCACTGCTATGCTTGAGCCCATCATTGCAGCCACTATGTCAATCCATCTTGTTGAGGGTCTTCCTCTCTTTCACTGACCCTCTACTTGCCAAGCACAATGTCCTTAGGAACTGGTCCCTCCTGATAACATGTCCAAAGTATGTGAGATAAAGTCTCGCCATCCTCACTTCCAAGGACCATTCAGGCTGTACTTCTTCCAAGACAGATTTGTTTGTTCTTCTGGCAGTCCACGGGATATTCAATATTCTTCGCCAACACCATAATTCAAAGTCATCAATTCTTTATACATTGTCCAGCTTTCACATACATATGCTGTTGATGTTGTTGTTAGGTGCCATCAAGTCGGCTCCGACCCATAGCAACGCTATGCACAACGGAACAAAAACACTGCCCAGTCCTGACCATCCTCAAAATCTTTGTTATGCTCGAGCCCACTGTTGCAGCCACTGTGTCAATCCACCTTGTTGAGGGTCTTCCTCTTTGCCGCTGACCCTGTACATTACCAAGCATGACGTCCTTCTCCAGGGACTAATTCCTCCTGACAACATGTCCAAAGTATGTAAGACACAGTCTCACCATCTTGCTTCTAAGGAGCATTCTGGTTGTATTTCTTCCAAGACAGATTTGTTCATTCTTTTGGCAGTCCATGGTATATTCAATATTCTTCGCCAATACCACAATTCAAAGGTGTCAATTCTTCTTCCATCTTCCTTATTCATTGCCCAGCTTTCATATGTATATGATGCAACTGAAAATACCACGGCTTGGGTCAGGTGCACCTTAGTCTTCAAGGTAATGTCTTCGCTTTTCAACACTTTAAAGAGGTCCTTTGCAGCCAATTTACCCAATGCAATATGTCTTTTGATTTCTTTTTTTTTAATTAATTTTTATTAAGCTTCAAGTGAACATTTACCATTCCAATCAGTCTGTCACATGTAGGTTTACATATATCTTACTCCCTTCTCCCACTTGCTCTCTCCCTATTGAGTCAGCCCTTTCAGTCTCTCGTTTCGTGCCAATTTTGCCATCTTCCCTCTCTCTCTATCTTCCCATCCCCCCTCCAGTCAAGAGTTGCCAACACACTCTCCAGTGTCCACCTGATTTAATTAGCTCACTCTTCATCAGCATCTCTCTCCCCCCCACTGACCAGTCCTTTTCATGCCTGATGATTTGTCTTCGGGGTTGGTTCCTGTCCTGTGCCATCAGAAGTTCTGGGGAGCATTGCCTCTGGGATTCCTCTAGTCCCAGTCATACCATTAAGTATGGTCTTTTTATGAGAATTTGGGGTCTGTATCCCATTGGTCTCCTGCTCCCTCAGGAGTTCTCTGTTGTGCTCCCTGACAGGGCAGACATCGATTGTGGCCAGGCACCAACTAGTTCTTCTGGTCTCAGGATAATGTAGGTCTCTGGTTCATGTGGCCCTTTCTGTCTCCTGGGTTCTTAGTTGCCATGTGACCTTGGTGTTCTTCCTTTGCCTTTGCTCCAGGTGGGTTGAGACCAATTGATGTATCTTAGATGGCCGCTTGTTGGCATTTAGGACCCCAGATGCCACATTTCAAAGTGGGATGCAGAATGT
This sequence comes from Loxodonta africana, assembly GCF_030014295.1. Classification (NCBI taxonomy): domain Eukaryota; kingdom Metazoa; phylum Chordata; class Mammalia; order Proboscidea; family Elephantidae; genus Loxodonta; species Loxodonta africana. The sequence continues at coordinate 100,400,573 of NC_087344.1, forward strand.
TTTCATAATAGAATTGTTTTGCCCATTGACTTAGAAGTCCCCTCAAACCATGTTCCCCGGACCCCAGCCCCTGCTTCGCTGACCTTTGAAGCTTTCATTTTATCCCGGAAACCTCTTTGCTTTTAGTCCAGTCCAATTAGGCTGACCTTCCTTGTTTTGAGTGTTGTCTTTCCCTTCACCCAAAGCAGTTCTTATCTACTGATTGATCAATAAAAAACCCTCTCCCTCCCTCCCTCCCCCCTTTGTAACCACAAAAGTATGTGTTCTTCTCCGTTTTTTCTACTTCTCCAGATCTTATAATAGTGGTCTTATACAATATTTGTCCTTTTGCCTCTGACTCATTTCGCTCAGCATAATGCCTTCCAGTTTCCTCCACGTTATGAAATGTTTCAGAGATTCGTCACTGTTCTTTATCGATGCGTAGTATTCCATTGTGTGAATATACCACAATTTATTTACCCATTCATCTGTTGACAGACATCTTGGTTGCTTCCAGCTTTTTGCTATTGTAAACAGAGCTGCAATAAACATGGGTGTGCATATATCTGTTTGTGTGAAGGCTCTTGTATCTCTAGGGTATATTCCGAGGAGTGGGATTTCTGGGTTGTATGGTAGTTCTCTATTTCTAACTGTTTAAGATAACGCCAGATGAATTTCCAAAGTGGTTGTACCATTTTACAATCCCACCAGCAGTGTATGAGAGTTCCAATCTCTCCGCAGCCTCTCCAACATTTATTATTTTGTGTTTTTTGGATTAATGCCAGTCCAGTTGGTGTGAGATGGAACTCATCATAGTTTTCATTTGCATTTCTCTAATGGCTAATGATCAGGAGCATTTTCTCATGTCTCTGTTGGCTGCCTGAATATCTTCTTTAGTGAAATGTGTGTTCATATCCTTTGCCCACTTCTTGATTGGGTTGTTTGTCTTTTTGTGGTTGAGTTTTGACAGAGTCATGTAGATTTTAGAGATCAGGTGCTGGTCTGAGATGTCATAGCTGAAAATTCTTTCCCAGTCTGTACGTGGTGTTTTTACTCTTTTGGTGAAGTCTTTAGATGAGCATAGGTGTTTGATTTTTAGGAGCTCCCAGTTATCTGGTTTCTCTTCATCATTTTTGGTAATGTTTTGTATTCTGTTTACGCCCTGTATTAGGGCTCCTAGGGTAGATCCTATTTTTTCTTCCATGATCTTTATCGTTTTAGTCTTTGTGTTTAGGTCTTTGATCCACTTGGAGTTAGTTTTTGTGCATGGTGTGAGGTATGGGTCCTGTTTCATTCTTTTGCAAGTGGATATCCAGGTATGCCAGCACCATTTGTTAAAAAGACTATCATTTCCACAATTGACTGACACTGGTCCTTTGTCAAATATCAGCTGCTCATACGTGGATGGATTTATATCTGGGTTCTCAATTCTGTTCCATTGGTCTATGTGCCTGTTGTTGTACCAGTACCAGGCTGTTTTGACTACTGTAGCTGTATAATAGGTTCTGAAATCAGGTAGGGTGAGGCCTCCCACTTTTCTTCTTCTTTTTCAGTAATGTTTGCTTATCTGGGGGTTCTTTCCCTTCCATATGAAATTGGTGATTTGTTTCTCTATCCCCTTAAAATATGACATTGGTATTTGGATTGGAAGTGCGTTATATGTATAGATGGCTTTTGGTAGAATAGACATTTTTACTATGTTAAGTCTTCCTATCCATGAGCAGGGTATGTTTTTCCACTTAAGTGTGTCCTTTTGAATTTCTTGTAGCACAGCTTTATAGTTTTCTTTGTATAGGTCTTTTACATGCTTGGTAAGATTTATTCCTAAGTATTTTATCTTCTTGGGGGCTACTGTGAATGGTATTGATTTGGTTATTTCCTCTTCGGTGTTCTTTTTGTTGATGTAGAGGAATCCAAGTGATTTTTGTATGTTTATTTTATAACCTGAGACTCTTCCAAACTCTTCTATTAGTTTCAGTAGTTTTCTGGAGGATTCCTTAGGGTTTTCCATGTATACGATCATGTCATCTGCAAATAGTGATAGCTTTACTCCCTCCTTGCCAATCTGGATACCTTTATTTCTTTGTCTAGCCTAATTGCCCTGGCTAGGACTTCAAGTACGATGTTGAATAAGAGCGGTGATAAAGGGCATCCTTGTCTGGTTCCCGTTCTCAAGGGAAATGCTTTCAGGTTCTCTCCATTTAGAGTGATATTGGATGTTGGCTTTGCATAGATGCCCTTTATTATGTTGAGGAATTTTCCTTCAATTCCTATTTTGGCAAGAGTTTTTATCATAAATGGGTGTTGAACTTTGTCAAATGCTTTTTCTGCATCTATTGATAAGATCATGTGGTTTTTATCTTTTGTTTTATTTATGTGATGGATTACATTAATGGTTTTTCTGATATTAAACCAGCCTTGCATACCTGGTATAAATCCCACTTGATCAGGGTGAATTATTTTTTTGATGTGTTGTTGGATTCTATTGGCTAGACTTTGTTGAGGATTTTTGCATCTATGTTCATGAGGGATATAGGTCTGTAATTTTCTTTTTTTGTAATGTCTTTACCTGGTTTTGGTATCAGGGAGATGGTAGCTTCATAGAATGAGTTGGGTAGTATTCCGTCTTCTTCTATGCTTTGAAATACCTTCAGTAATAGTGGTGTTAAGTCTTCTCTGAAGGTTTGGTAGAACTCTGCAGTGAAGCCGTCTGGGCCAGGATTTTTTTTTTTTGTTGGAAGTTTTTTGATTACCGTTTCAATCTCTTTTTTTGTTATGGGTCTATTTAGTTGTTCTACTTCTGAATGTGTTAGTTTAGGTAGGTAGTATTTTTCCAAGAATTTATCCATTTCTTCTAGGTTTTCAAATTTGTTAGAGTACAATTTTTCGTAGTAATCTGAAATGATTCTTTTAATTTCATTTGGCTCTGTTGTGATGTGGTCCTTCTCGTTTCTTATTCAGGTTATTTGTTTCCTTTCCTATTTTTCTTTAGTCAGTCTAGCCAATGGTTTATCAATTTTGTTAATTTTTTTCAAAGAACCGGCTTTTGGCTTTGTTAATTCTTTCAATTGTTTTTCTGTTCTCTAATTCATTTAGTTCAGCTCTAATTTTTATTATTTGTTTTCTTCTGGTGCCTGATGGGTTCTTTTGTTGCTCACTTTCTATTTGTTCAAGTTGTAGGGACAGTTCTCTGATTTTGGCTCTTTCTTCTTTTTGTATGTGTGCATTAATCCATATAAATTGGCCTCTGAGCACTGCTTTTGCTGTGTCCCAGAGGTTTTGATAGGAAGTATTTTCATTCTCGTTGCTTTCTATGAATTTCCTTATTCCCTCCTTGATGTCTTCTATAACCCAGTCTTTTTTCAGGAGGGTATTGTTCATTTTCCAAGTATTTGATTTCTTTTCCCTAGTTTTTCTGTTATTGATTTCTAGCTTCATTGCCTTGTGGTCTGAGAAGATGCTTTGTAAAATTTCGATGTTTTGGATTCTGCAAAGATTTGTTTTATGACCTAATATGTGGTCTATTCTAGAGAATGTTCCATGGGCACTAGAAAAAAAAGTATATTTTGCAGCAGTTGGGTGGAGAGTTCTGTATAAGTCAATGAGGTCAAGTTGGTTGATTGTTGTAAGTAGGTCTTCCGTGTCTCTATTGAGCTTCTTACTGGATGTCCTGTCCTTCTCCAAAAGTGGTGTGTTGAAGTCTCCTACTATAAATGTGGCGGTGTCTATCTCACTTTTCAATTCTGTTAAAATTTGATTTATGTATCTTGCAGCCCTGTCATTGGGTGCGTAAATATTTAATATGGTTATGTCTTCCTGATCAATTGTCCCTTTATCATTATATAGTGTCCTTCTTTATCCTTTGCGGTGGATTTAAGTCTAAAGTCTATTTTGTCAGAAATTAATATTGCTTCTCCTCTTCTTTTTTGCTTATTGTTTGCTTGATATATTTTTTTCCATCCTTTGAGTTTTAGTTTGTTTGTGTCTCTAAGTCTAAGGTGTGTCTCTTGTAGGCAGCATATAGATGGATCGTGTTTCTTTATCCAGTCCGTGACTCTCTGTCTCTTTATTGGTGCATTTAGTCCATTTACATTCAGCGTAATTATAGATAAATATGTTTTTAGTGCTGTCATTTTGATGCCTTTTCATGTGTGTTGTTGGCCATTTCATTTTTCCACATACTTTTTTGTGCTGAGACGTTTTTCTTAGTAGCTTGTGAGATCCTCATTTTCATAATGTTTAACTTTGTGTTTGTTGAGTCGTTACGTTTTTCTTGGCTTTTTTCTTGAGTTATGGAATTGATATTCCTTTTTGTGCTTACCTTATTATTTACCCCTATTTTTCTAAGTAAAAACCTAACTTGTATCCTTCTATATCGCCTTGTATTACTCTCCATCTGGCAGTTCAATGCCTCCTATATTTAGTCCCTCTTTTTGATTATTGTGATCGTTTATCTATTGATTTCCATGATTTCCTGTTGTGTGTATTATTTTGTTTATTTATTTATTTTTTAGAATTAATCTTAATTTGTTTTTGTACTTTCCCTATTTGAGTTGCGTTGATATCAGGACGTTCTGTTTTGTGACCTTGTATTGTGCTGGTACCTGATATTATTGGTCATCAGGCCAAACAATCTCCTTTAGCATTTCTTGCAGTCTTGGTTTAGTTTTTGCAAATTGTCTAAACTTGTGTTTATCTGTAAATATCTTAATTTCTCCTTCATATTTCAGAGAGAGTTTTGCTGGATATATGATCCTTGGCTGGCAGTTTTTCTCCTTCAGTGCTCTGTATACATCGTCCCATTCCCTTCTTGCCTGCATGGTTTCTGCTGAGTAGTCTGAACTTATTGATTCTCCCTTGAAGGAAACCTTTCTTTTCTCCCTGGCTGCTTTTAAAATTTTCTGTTTGTCTTTGGTTTTGGCAAGTTTGATGATAATACGTCTTGGTGTTTTTCTTTTTGGATCAATCTTAAATGGGGTTCGATGAGCATCTTGAATAGATATCCTTTCGTCTTTCATGACGTCAGGGAAGTTTTCTGTCAGGAGTTCTTCAACTATTTTCTCTGTGTTTTCTGTCCCCCCTCCCTGTTCTGGGACTCCAATCACTCGCAAGTTATCCTTCTTGATAGAGTCCCACATGATTCTTAGGGTTTCTTCATTTTTTTTTAATTCTTTTATCTGATTTTTTTTCAGCTATGTTGGTGTTGATTCCCTGGTCCTCCAGATGTCCCAGTCTACATTCTAATTGCTCGAGTCTGCTCCTCTGACTTTCTATTGCGTTGTCTAATTCTGTAATTTTATTGTTAATCTTTTGGATTTCTACATGCTGTCTCTCTATGGATTCTTGCAACTTATTAATTTTTCTACTATGTTCTTGAATAATCTTTTTGAGTTCTTCAACAGTTTTATCAGTGTGTTCCTTGGCTTTTTCTGCAGTTAGCCTAATTTCATTTGTGATGTCTTTAAGCATTCTGTAAATTAGTTTTTTATATTCTGTATCTGATAATTCCAGGATTGTATCTTCATTTGGGAAAGATTTTGATTCTTTTGTTTGGGGGGTTGGAGAAGCTGTCATGGTCTGTTTCTTTATGTGGTTTGATATGGACTGCTGTCTCCGAGCCATCACTGGGAAACTAGTTTTTCCAGGTAATCAGGTGGTACGCTGGCTCCTGGTTCTGAAAACGATCGCTGTCTGCCCATATTTGTTCGTTCTCCGTCTGTAAGTCTGTGTTTGTTGTTCAGAGTTCGTAGATTGTTATGTATGTGATCAATTCACTTGTTTTTCCAAGTCTTTGTTGCAAGAGGGATCCGCGGTAGCGTCCACCTAGTCCGCCATCTTGGCCCCGCCCCCCATCTTTTGATTTCTTCACTGCCGCTTCCGTGGCTATTCATTGTGGATCCAAGTAAAATGAAATCCTTGACAACGTCAATCTTTCCTCTGTTCATCATGATGTTACTTATTGGTCCAAGTGTCTGTCACTGTGGGGGCTTGCATGTTACTGTGATGCTGGAAGCTATGCCACTGGTATTCAGATACCAGCAGGGTCACCCATGGGGACAGGTTTCAGGTGAACTTCCAGACTAAGGCAGACTAGGAAGAAGGACCCGGCAGTCTACTTCTGAAAAGAATTTGCGTGAAAACCTTATGAATAGCAGCAGAACATACATACAAAGCAATTGAACATACCATGGCATGGGTCAGGTGCATCTTAGTCTCCAAAGTGACAACTTGCTTTTTAACACTTTAAAGAGGTCTCTTGCAGCAGACTTGCTCAATGCAGTACGTCGTTTGATTTCTTGACTGCTGTTTCCAAGTGTGATGATTACTTATGTGTGATATTAATGATATTGTTCGATAATTTCTGCATTCTTTTGGATCACCTTTCTTTGGAATGGGCACAAATATGGATCTCTTCCAGTCAGTTGAACAGGTAGCTGTCTTCTAAATTTCTTGGCATAGACAAGTGTGTGCCTCCAGCACTGCATGTGTTTGCTCACTTATCTATCTGGTCTCATTTCACACTAATTTATCCTATACAGTATTGTCAAAATTATTTTTCTCCCCTGAAAATCAGATCATGTTACTTCTTTTTGCCTAACACTTTCCAGTGACTTTTACAGAGGAAAGGATAAACTCATCTGAAAACTGTGCCCCCTACTTCTGGGTCAGCCTCATGTCACGCTACTTCTGCAACTCTCCACTTCTAACTCCCCTCTTCCCTACCCCAACACACACAAACACACACTTGCATATGCACATGTTCACACACAGACTGTGCTCCAGGACAGAGTGATCTTTCCTAACATCTTGGCTTTGGAACATGCTGTTTCCCTGCCAACAATGCAACTCACTCTTTATATATCAATTAAAAATATTGCCTACTTCATGATGCCTTCTCTGACTCCCAAAGCTGATTCAGGAACTTTTCTAAAGTTCTCACTGTACTTTGTATGTGCCAACAACAAAGCAATTTTTCTTTGTGTTGTAATTGCTTTTTTCCCATGTTTCTTATTCCTCTAAACTGTAAGATCTTTGAGAGCAAAGACCTTTTCAAAGGTCTTTGAAAGGATGCAAAGGATACAAATCTTTGAAAGGAGGCAAGCTTTTCATTTTTGTATCTCCTCCAGATCAAGAAATACTAAAAAAAAAAGAAGAAGAAGAAGCCAAACCAGTTGCTTTCAAGTAAAACTGCACTCCATAAGTTGTTCAAGGCTGTGACTTTTCAGAAGCAGATTGACAGGCCTTTCTTCTGAGGCAAATCTGAGTGGATTCAAACCACCCATCTTTTGGTTAGCAGTTGAACACTTAATCATTCGTGCCACCAATGGGCTTCTAGAAAATGCTTATGACTGCACATATTAATACATAAATAAATAAGTGAATAAACAAAATTACATCAATATTTGACGATATTAGTAAAGTTGAGTTTTAGCTCAACACAAGAAAGAATTTTATTGCAACTAAATCTGTTGTACAGGTATCTTGTGCAGTAGTGAGCTCCCTGCCACAGGAGAGAAAAACAGGCAGGGTAATATAGCAAGAGGTTTTATTTTTGAGGGTGTATTTTAACTATGTAATCTTTCATCCCTTCTAATTGGAAGAATTTATGATGTAAGATGACTTTAGGAACGATATTCACTTTCAAAAAATTTCTAGATCAGATAATAAATATTTTCTTCCCAAAGTAGACAGGGAAGACTAAAGGATTTGTGGCACAAAAAGAGACCGCAGTTCTATCTTCCACATTTTCAACTATGTGTTATTTAATCTTCCCTAAAATAAACTGTGATCTTCAGCATCTCCTTGACACTTCTTTCACTGCAACCAAAAGGTTTCCAGCTCAGCAGAAAGACCCATATTACCGTAGCTTCAGGAGGCAGGGAAATTTGGGGACCTAATTTTGGATTTTCTTTTCAATGCTATTCTGTTACTTCTGCAAAGCCTTGCACTTCAAATCAGTAAAGGGGTTGTTGCCAGAAGAAAAATTAGTATTTGTGGAACGATAGTTTCAAAGAACAGAAGCTACTCCCGAGATACACATTTTTCATTTGGAGATATTGCATTAAATCTATTATGGTCACTTTTTGGCCTGTCTTACAGGAAAAAAACTATAAATTTCTTTCCAGTTTTGACATTTGAATAATTCTCCTTCATCATTCATGAGGTTCAGGATTATCCTGGCTAACTAAACTCCATAAATTCATTTACTTAATAATTATACAAAAATTATTAAGTGCTTGTAAGTGCTACATAGTGTTTGATGTTATGTGGATGTATAAACAGGACACAATTCCTATCCAAGAAGAGATCAAAGCCAATTTGTGAAGTGGCAATTCAGGAACAACAACAAAAACTGCTTGTTATATTAATTCACTAAGAGACTAAATCAATAAGAGGCTATTTCACCAAATTAAGAAGTATATTTTTTTATTTTAGCTTTTCCCTTGCTTCTGTTTCTGCCATTATTTAGATGATTCAGTATGTTTTTTCTATTTTTGTGTGGATGTGTTTTATCTGAGCCTCTCTCTAGTGGTGGTTATATTCCCTACTCACTTTTTTTACTCTTCGCCCTACCCTCTGGTCCCATCTCTGGCCCAGTCACAGAGACTGTCTAACAAACAATTTAAAGAGGGTCTAGAAATACTTTTATTCATTAATAGTAATATCCATATTCATAGTCAAGAAAACTGATTCAAAAATATACTTGGGCTCAGAACAATTCTTCTACTCTACTGCAACCGAAAGTAATGAGTCTTAGGAAAGAGGGACTCTGGTTTGACTGGGATAGTGTGGACTTAAGTTTTGGCCTGAAGTCACTAGTGACAGAGTTAAATAATGCTGTACATCCTGCTAATGAGTGACTTTCCAGTCTCTGTGCATGGTGACAGGAAGGAGTCTCTCTCCATGGAGTGCCACGGTCCTTGCAGGAAAAAGGGTTCATGCAGTTTCAACTTCAGTTCTGACTCTCAGACTCCAGGGGCCAGAGCTACTCTGCATGGAGAAGGCAAGAGCTGTGAGCGACCATGTGGATAGGGAATAGAATGACCAAAGGGCAGATCTCTGAGCTGATAGGTGCAGTTGTCAGAAGCACAAGCCTTGAAGTGTCCTGCTTCATAGGCTTTTCTTAGGATTAAAAGGAGTGATGTATGAAAAGGCTTAGCATGTTGCTAGGGATGTAATACATGTTCAATAGATAATATGCATTTAATTGTTATTATCATTGTTACTAAAATAAATAGGCAGTCCCTTAACTGGAACCATAAACTCTTTCAAATAACAATTGTTTGTTTCAAGCCAGACTAAAACAGACCTGAATACACTCTGGTATTTGCCATCTTAAAGCAAACACATACACAGACACAGACACACACACACACACACACACACACACACACACACACACAGACACACACACGATACACTCTTGTTACCTTTTCCCCGTTAGCTATTGCGAAGAACTTTGAAAGGTCTAATATTTCACTCTACTTGCAAGCTACCAGGGTAGCCTGCCACAATTTAATGGGCCTTGGCAGAAGGTAGGAGACAAAGATTAGTTTGTTGCTCACAATAACAGCAATAGCCACAGTATCAGCAATTTTTCCATCACAGTTTTCCAACCGCACTTCCCAAACTGTGGCACAAAGAGAACCAAGTGTCACCTGACCATGCAGTGAGTTGTGTCACAGGAGAAGACCCCTGAGTGTCAAGAAACCAAATCCTTTTTAAAAAGGCAGTAAATGTGCCTGCCCTTTCTCTGGGCAAGACATTATCTTTATTACACTGGACAGTAAGCATGCCTGCCCTTTGCTCTAGAGGGAATGTCTTAGTTTACTTGGGCTGCTGTAATAAAATACCTCAAATGGGTGGTTTTAAAGCACACAAATTTATTGTCTCACAGTTCTATAGGCTAGAAGTCCAAACTGGAGTACTGGCTGTGTCAGTTCCTTCTAGGGACCTTAAAAAGGCACTGTTCCATGACTCTTCCGTAGTATCAGTTGGCTTCCGGCAATTCTTGGTGTTCCTTGATTTGTAGACAGATTATCACATGCTGTCTTCCCCCTCTGCCAGTACCAAGGGCTGGCAAGTTGACTCTGACTCATGACGACCCCATGTGTATCAGAGTAGAACTGTGCTGCATAAGATTTTCAATGGCCGATTTGTAAAAAATATATAGCCTTTATGAGGTGCCTCTTGGTAAACTTGAATCTCCAATGTTTCGGTTAGCAGCCAAGTGCATTAACAGTTTACACCAGCGAGGGACTCTACTTGCCCCTCTGTATGACTCCATTTTCTTGTCTATCTTTCTCTTCTACAAGCTGCCACTGAGAAAGGGTTAGGATTAGGACATCACACTAGAATTAGGATCAAGTATGACTTCCTTAATTTAGTTGATAACATCTGCAAAGAAAAACCTATTTCCTCAAACAAGCTCACTTTCAAAAGTGCAAGGGTTAGGCCTTCAACATATATTTTTGGGGACACAATTCAATCTGTAACAGAGAGATACCATTTCTACCTTCCAAGGCTAAAAGCAAACTCACACTTTGCTCTGAAGGGAAATGCTATCTCTATCTTCTGAGACTCACTAAACAAACATCCTTGTAAAGATAGTCCACAGCAAAGGGCACCAAAATAACATATGAAACTGTGTTGATGTTCTGTGTTTTTCTATGGAAATGCCCAGCAGGATTGCAGGCAGCTATTATTATGGGATTATTAATGGCTTGCATGCATGGTTTTAAGATATAAATAATGACATGAAGGATACTAAAAGAATTTTTAAGAAAAGCCAACAAAGCATGCACCTGGTTTGGATGGTCAAACTCTTCTGTTAAAAATTACCAGTAATATCCTGTATTTTTCTTCCATACAGCCCCGGTGACACAACAGTTAAGCACTCGGCTACTAACAGAAAGTTTGGTGGTTTGAACTCATCCAGCAGTTCTGAGGGAGAAAGACTTGGCAATCTGCTCCTGTAAAGATTATGGCCTAGAAAACCATATGGGACGGTTCTACTTTGTAACATGGGTTGCTATGAGTCAAAATCAACTTGATGGCACCTAACAACAACAACATCACAATTACAATTACAATTAATTAAGCATTTATTTACTTTTTAATTTATGACTCTTATTAGACTATAACCTCTCTGTCACTGAGGGTCCTTTTGTCTATCTTTTTTATCACTGTGTTCAGATCACCTGGCATATAGTAGACATACAGTAAATATACGCAATAAGTATTTGTTGAGTATTGACTGAATTGAATCACACTTCACTTATAAATGGAAACCCTGGTGGAATAGTGGTTAAGAGTTTGGCTGCTAACCAAAAGGTGTGTGGTTCGAGTCCACCAGGTGCTCCTTGGAAACTCTATGAGGCAGTTCTATTCTGTCTTATAGGGTAGCTATGTGTCAAAATCGACTCGATGGCAATGCAGTTATAAATGAAAAATGAAAATCTGTTCACAGTGTTTGATTTCTCCCACACCATATCTTTACTTGGGCTTCCAAGAATCTGATTTGTTTCAGATAAGGCTGGATGGAGAAATGGTCTAAGAGATCATCTAGGATTTTCAATTCATTTCATAGATGAAGAAACTAAGGGCCAATCATTTGCGCAAAGTCACACAGCAAATACTGATGGGCCTATGCTTGAGTTCAAGTTTCCTAATTCTTAGTCTAGTATTCTTTCACCTAGGTTATTTCTTCAGCTACCACTTCAACCTCTTGTGGCAATGTTTTAACGCACTTCTGTGTTCATCACTATGAAGAAATGTGGTAAGGGGTCATTAAGGCAAGAGTGAGGAGATGAGAACATCTGTAGCTGTATGTTAATGCCACCTATCATATGGGTTATGGAGCCTGAGCTCTCAAACACAAAGAAATATGGAATGCGTTTTCAAAGTTTGATCTTTGTCTGAGGGTGTTTTGGAGTGTGCTGGGGGAAGGATGTATCATGACACAGCTCGGAAAGGATGAGAGCTACATCTACAAACCAAAAAGTCTCTGACTCTGCCAAAGCCCAATTCCAAAGAACTCGAGAAGTTTCTACTTCTCCTCCAGTCTTATTTAATTTGGCAAGTAAGAAACTTTTCCTACTTTAATTTGTTATCAATTGCGACAAGTTAGTAGTGAAGACATCATTGTTAGGGTTGTAAATATGTTGAAATGGAGAATTTAATGGGTTTCACCTGTTCCAAGATACTAGCAATTTTCTATAGTAACCATACTACAAAATTGAAAAGAGCATCTCCATAGTAAAGATTCTAGGAAGCCATTGCTGTGTTTAATGTGGAAGAGTGTTTGATATTCTGCTTACCTGTAGGTGCCACAACATCCCTGTGATCAATGTTCCTTTTTGGAGTCCGTTCTGACAAAGATGCTGCTTTGGAAGAAAGGTGCTCTATAAATGTAATAAATAAATAAATGGATAGACTGAGTGGAACAGCACAGACTCCCAATTAAATCGAGGCAAGAATTTAGTTTCCAAATTTGAAAGGAATGTGAGACTAGTCCTAGTCTTCCATCCTGGAAAGAGCTGCAAAGATTAATTTTTGTGAACATATCACAATTGTCATTCTCATGCAGCTATAGCTATTGGAGTACCTGGGTGAGATTGCTTTATGGCCTAAGAACAGCAAATACAGGTCTCTCTCAACTTAAAGGCTAAGTAATTTCATACTAATTTCTGAGCAATGAGGCTAAGTTTTCTGGTGAATTCCAAGAAAAGATTTTCAAACTTGTAATTGTACAGAACAAAAAATCCCACCATAGACTGAATGGAAAACTTTTAGAAAGAGACCAGCCATCAACTTTCAGAGAGAGACTGGACAAACAATAGTTTTGCAATATGTTGCAGAATCTGGTATTCCATCCTGTAATTTTCCACACACATACTGCTTTCATGCAGTAAGAACATGTTCAATAGGACAGGTTTATAGTTTTCAGATTCACAATTTAACTCATCTCCTTCTTTGGAATTTGGATTTTAATATATACTAGGTAGGGTTACACTTTTAGAACATTTTTTCTGGCAGGTTCTACCACTAACTCACATCTTACCCTTGCCTCGCCAATTTTGAAGTCTGAGAGTTTGATTCGTACAATCACAATAATCTGATTGTACTTTTTCACTAATTTCATCTTTTCCTACAAAAACCAAACCAAACCAAACCCATTGCCATCAAGTCCATAGGACAGAGTAGAACTGCTCCATATAATTTACAAGGAGCGCTTGGTGGATTTGAACTACCGACCTTTTAGTTAGCAGCCATAGCTCCTAACCACTATGGCACCAGGGTTTCCTTTCCTACAAAAAGGATAACTGATTCTTCCATTCATGAGTGTCATAATTCTCTGAGTCTTCAGAGACTATTATAAAAACAAGCTTGGTTTTAGACTGCACCAATTTCAATCTCCTGGTTTTGAGAGTGTACTATAGTTATACAAGATGTAACCATTGGGGAGACTAGGTAAACGGTGCATGAAACCTCTCTGTTGTATCTTTGCAACTTCTTGTGTATCTATAATGGTTTCAGTAGGAAAAGCTAAAACATATCAACAAACAAATTTAAAAAAAAAGGTCTGGAAGTAGAGGATATAAAAGTAGAAAACAGACATGAGAATGACAAAACTGACTCTTATCCAGTGGATACTATATGTATTTTTGGTAAACTATAAAAAAAAAAAAAATTTTTTTTTTTTTTTTATAAAATGGAGATGTATATACCTATATAAATGTATGTATACTCTATATGAAGGAGACCTCGTGGTGCAATAGTTAAGCACTCGGCTCCTAATCAAAAGGCTGGAGGTTCAAACCCACCCAGTGGCTCTATAAGAAAAAGACCTGGTGATCTGCTTCTGTAAAGATTACAGCCAAGAAAACCCTATGGGGCAGTTCTACTGTCACATGGGGTCACTATGAGTCGACATGCCAGCACCCAAAAGCAAAAACATACTTTGTATGTGTGTTTGTTAAACTATAAAATAGAGAGTAATCACCAGTAGTAACAACTGAATGAGATTAAATGGAATAGCTTATTCTATATGGCATAATAATTAAGACAATATCCTCTGAAACCAGACTGGTTGCATTCAAATCCCAGTTCATGTACTTTCTAGTGATGTCCTTAGTCAGGAACTTAATCATGCCTCAGTATCTCCATCTGGGAAACAAGGATGACAATAATAGCAATACCTATTTTGTAAGATGATTGTGATGATTAAATGAATTAATACATGTAACACACTTAGAATAAAACCTGTAACTTAGCAATACTATATGAATGTATGTTATATTGTGAGGAAATCACTTGAAACACAACTAATTGTTAGGTTTTTTTTTTTTTTTTTTTAATACTGAGTTAAAGCCTATAGACAGCCCAGCAGCAGCATGGATAAATAAATTGTGGTATGTTCACACAACTGAATAACATAATGAGTGAAAAATCTTGCACTACACACAAAAATATGAATGATTGAATCCTACAAACATAGTACTGAATGAGAGAAGTCATTCACAAAAAAAAAAGAGAGTACTTAATTATGATTGCATTTATATAAAGTAAAACATAGGTGAAACAAAACACTGCTTCTGCCCGTGATGGTATAATTGGTACTGGATGAGCCCTGCCACGAAAAACAACTAGAAAATTGAAAATAATACATAAAACAATTGTTTACAGATATTGGGCAACTGATAACAGGGACTATGCTGCCTAAGAGAAGGAGTACAAATAAGGTGAGCCCTATGATTACTCCATATTTCAGCTTCCTGTTACTTCTCAGACCCCAGTCCAGAGCACGGGAGTCTAAGCAGAGCACGGTGATATCACTACACTGAAGACACGGAGACTGGAGAGAAAGGCAGAAGTGGCTGGCATTTGTGAGACAGAGTACAAGAGAAGAAGGGGATATGCAGAAAAAAACTTCAAAAATTTGCATAGAATCCCCCTTGAGTCATTGGCTGAATACACAGCTTTGGATGCATAGGTGAGACCTCATGAGCCAAGGTAAAGAACAACTACTAGCAAAAGAAAAGCTACCAGGAAGCTGTAAATTTAACAACTACCAGAGCTCACACAGGCTTGGGATATGCTGCAATTCTGAACAGTCTGTGTAGATAGAGCTCATTGCATATCTAGGGCATTTAGTTGAGAATCTATGAAGTTTACTCTTGAGGAGTATGGTTAAGTTAGCCGAGATTACAGGCATCTCAATTTGCACTAAGAAAGTTTAAAAGCAAACTACTAAATGATTAAGATAATCTGCAAGTGCATTTATTGCCTTTTGAAACAAATTGGCACATTTCTTGAGACATTCAACAACATAAAACACAATGCCAAATATTCAACCAAAAATTACTAGACGTGTCAGGAAGCAGAAAAATGGAATCCACAGCAATGAGAAAAGTCAGTTTATAAAAACAGGCATAGAAATGACAGAGATGATAACATTAGTATACAATGCTTTAAAACAGCTTCTATAAACATCTCAAGGATTTAAAGGAAAACATTAACATAATGAGGAGAGAAATAGAAATTATATATAAAAAAATTAAGTAGAAATTTTAGAGTAAAAATTACAAAACCTAAAATGAAAATTTTACTAGATGTTCTTAATAGAAAATCAGACATGGCAGAAAGAAATATCACTAAATATAAAGTCAAGGGAATAGAAACAATCCAAAATAAAATGTGTGTGTATGCACACAGAGAGAGAGAAAGGGAGAGATTAAAAAAAGGAGCAAAGCCTCTATGACATGTGGGATAATATCAGGTGGTCTAACATATACATATTTGATGTCTAGAATATGAGAAAGAAAACGTGTTTAAAGAGGACTTGCCAAAATATTTCCAAATTTGGTATCAAAACCGACAAATCCAAGAAGTGCAAAAAACCTTCAAAAAAGATAAATACAAAGAAAACCACAGGAAGGAACGTTATAATCTAGTTGCTCAATACCAATAATAAGAAGAAAATTCTAACGTGGCTTGAGGAAAAAAACACATTACATATGATGAAACAAGAATAAGAATTAATACTGATTTTACATTAGGGGCCCTGGTGGCACAGTGGTTAAGAGCTTGGCTGCTAACCACAATGTTGGCAGTTCAAATCCACCAGCTGCTCCTTGGAAACCCTATGGAGCAGTTCTACTCTGTCCTATAGGGTTGCTGTGACTCAGAATTGACTCAGCGGCAATGGGTTTTTAGTTGGGTTTACATCAGAAACATCGAAAACAACACTTTTAAAGTGCCATAAGAAAACAAACAAACAAAAAGCAAAGAATAATAATGTTGCTGTTGTTGTTGTTAGGTGCCGTCGACTTGGTTCCAAGTCATAGTGACCCTATGCACAACAGAACGAAACACTGCCTAGTCCTGTGCCATCCTCACAATCGTTGTTATGCTTGAGCTCATTGTTGCAGCCACTGTGTCAATCCACTTTGTTGAGGGCCTTCCTCTTTTCCGCTGACCCTGTACTCTGCCAAGCATGATGTTCTTCTCCAGGGACTGATCCCTCCTGACAACATGTCCAAAGTATGTAAGACGCAGTCTCGCCATCCTTGCTTCTAAGGAGCATTCTGGTTGTACTTCTTCCAAGACAGATTTATTCGTTCTTTTGGCAGTCCATGGTATATTCAATATTCTTTGCCAACACCACAATTCAAAGGCGTCAACTCTTCTTCGGTCTTCCTTATTCGTTGTCCAGCTTTCACATGCATATGATATGATTGAAAATACCATGGCTTGGGTCAGGCGCACCTTAGTCTTCAGGGTGACATCTTTGCTCTTCAACACTTTGAAGAGGTCCTTTGCAGCAGATTTACTCAATGCAACGCATCTTTTGATTTCTTGACTGCTGCTTCCATGGCTGTTGATTGTGGATCCAAGTAAAATGAAATCCTTGACAACTTCAATCTTTTCTCCGTTTATCATAATGTTACTCATTGGTCCAGTTGTGAGGATTTTTGTTTTCTTTATGTTGAGGTGCTATCCATACTGAAGGCTGTGGTCTTTGATTTTCATTAATAAGTGCTTCAAGTCCTCTTCACTTTCAGCAAGCAAGCAAGCATAATGCAGGTTGTTAATGAGTCTTCCTCCAATCTTGATGCCCCGTCCTTCTTCATATAGTCCAGCTTCTCGTATTATTTGTTCAGCATACAGATTAAATAGGTATGGTGAAATAATACAACCCTGACACACACCTTTCCTGACTTTAAACCAATCAGTATCCCCTTGTCCTGTCCAAACGGCTGCCTCTTGATCTATGTAAAGGTTCCTCATGAGCACAATTAAGTTCTCTGGAATTCCCATTCTTCGGTGTTATCCGTAGTTCGTTATGATCCACACAGTCAAATGCCTTTGCATAATCAATAAAACACAGGTAAACATCCTTCTGGTATTCTCTGCTTTCAGCCAGGATCCATCTGACATCAGCAGTGATATCCCTGGTTCCACGTCCTCTTCTGAAACCGGCCTGAATTTCTGGCAGTTCCCTGTTGATATACTGCTGTAGCCATTTTTTGAATGATCTTCAGCAAAATTTTGCTTGTGTGTGATGTTAGTGATGTTAATGATATTGTCCTATAATTCCACATTCCGTTGGATCACCTTTCTTGGGAATAGGCATAAATATGGATCTCTTCCAATCAGTGGGCCAGGAAGCTGTCTTCCACATTTCTTGGCATAGACGAGTGAGCACCTCCAGTGCTGCATCTGTTTATTGAAACATCTCAATTGATATTCCATCAATTCCTGGAGCCTTGTTTTTTGCCAATGCCTTCAGAGCAGCATGGACTTCTTCCTTCAGTACATTCGGATCCTGATCATATGTCACCTCTTGAAATGGATGAATATCAACTAATTCTTTTTGGTATAATGACTCTGTGTATTCCTTCCATCTTCTTTCCAGGTTCCCATTATAAGAATGATAATAATAACTATCAACTTAGAGGAGCCCTGGTGGCAGAGTGGTTAAGAGCTTGGCTGCCAATTACTCAGCAAAAATTTTCCTCCAAGGTTCAAAGCAAAATAAATACAACATTCAACAAATACAAGCTAAAATGATTTATCACCAGCATACTTAACTACAAAAATACATTAAAAGAAATTCTTCAGGACGGAGGGAAATGATAAAAGATAGAAATTTGAATGTGCACAAAGGAATAAAGATAAACTTGGGATAAATTCCAAAGACAATTATTTTCTCATTTTGTATTTCTTCAAAATATAATTATTTAAAGAAAAAAAATACTAATGTATTTGGGGGTTTAAAACATATACACCTACTCATCACCTATGGAAGATTTCATCACCCAACATCTTGCATTTATGACCATAGTAAAAAAATCTACTATGACTATTTTGAACACTAATGGCATGCGTCTGGCAGGAACAAACACTGAGATGTGAGGTGAGAGTACTGCTGGCTGTGATGGTTAAGGTTATGTGTCAGCTTGATTGGGTCATGATTCTCAGTGGTATGGCAGTTACATAATGATATAATTTGCAGTTATGTAATAATGTAGTCATCCTTCTTTTTGTGATATGACATGGTCATCCTCAATTTTCACATAATACCAATTTTCATATAACGACCTGGTCTTTGGAACCAAATCAAGAATAAGTGTATAAATAAAAATTAAACAAAAGCACAAACGACAGAAGAGAAAACATGAAACTACAATGTTATAAGGTTTTAATATATAAAATATTCAACTATAATTTAATTTTTATAGTAAAATAAAATATTACTTTAAGCCAGACTGTGATAAAGTTAAAGGTGGACTTTATAAGCTTTACAGAATCACAAAAAAACACATCAAATATGCAGAGCCAATTAAAATGTACACACATAAGTGAAATGAATCAATGTTGTTCAAAATCAGAATAGTTGTTAACTTCATGGGAGTTGTGATTGGAAATGTTAGAAGAGTTTTCTGGTAATGTTCTGGTAATATTCTATTTCTTGTGTGAATGCATATTACATAATTTGTCCATTTTGTGATAACTGAGTGAGTTCTACACTTATGTGCACTTTTCTGTATTGCTATATTTACATTGGAGCACTGGTGGCATGATGGTTAAGAGCTCAGCTGCTAACCAAAAGGTCAGCAGTTCAAATCCACCAGCAGCTCCTTGGAAACCCTGTGGGGCAGTTCCACTCTGTCCTGTAGGGTTGCTATGAATCAGAACCAACCCGAGGGCACCTAACAACAGCAGTGTATTTACACATGCATATGTATGTGTGTGTGTGTATACATTCAACTTTAGGCCTACAAGAGTCTGAATCCTTTACCTTTAACATGGAACTTATTGGGGATAAAATGCCTTCTAATATAAAATGAGCAAAATGTATAACTAAGTAGATGCAGAGCACAACCAAAGAATGATTTTAAAAATCAAACTTTGCCTAGCTGCTCTAGTTCAGGATACTGTTACCAGAATCTTACCCACAGTTACTCAATTTCTACTTCTAGCTTTTAGGATTTTTCTTATCATCAATAGGCTTTTCTTAATGATGATCAAAATTTGTATTTGTGGACAACTAATCAACATATGGAGCCTGGTGGTGCAGTGGTTAAAAGCTCAGGTGCTAACCTAAAGGTTGGCAGTTCAAATCCACCAGCTGCTCCTTGGAAACCCTGTGGGGCAGTTCTACTCTGTAGGGTAAATTCTGCAGGCAGTTCTATACTATAGTATAGGGTCGCTATGAGTCAGAATTGACTCTACAGCAACAGGTTTGGTTTTGGTTTGGAATCAACAAAAATGCCTGTTTGTGGATTGCTTTTTCATTTCTCTTGTTTTTGTAGATTTTGTTTTTAATTGAGACTTTATGTTTTTCTTCTTTATTTTGATGAGTAGGTTTGTTAACTTTCTTTATGGTTACCTTGAAATTTACCCTTATCTTCCTAGGTTTGAACCAGTCTATTATTACTTGGTATCACCTTGCCTTCCTCTCCATTAGAAAGTTCTATACCTACACCATTTATTCTCTCTTTTATTGTTCTGACATTGTTGTCATTTACGGATTAACCTTGCTGGTTCCCTTTTGCAATTCTTTTGGATTTGGATAGTCCTTGAAAGTTCATTTCCTATGTTGATATCTGGCTGGTGTGATCTTGCGTCCTAGATTCAGGCTGTGGCCTGATGTTGTTTGTTCTTAGACCAAAGGACTTCCTTTAATAATTCTTGTAGTTTTGGTTTGGTTTTTACATATTCCCTTAATTTCTGTTTA
Organism: Loxodonta africana; assembly: GCF_030014295.1. Classification (NCBI taxonomy): domain Eukaryota; kingdom Metazoa; phylum Chordata; class Mammalia; order Proboscidea; family Elephantidae; genus Loxodonta; species Loxodonta africana. Next base: position 100,420,797 of record NC_087344.1, read on the forward strand.
TCTGGACATAGCCTAATTTCACCATCATATTTGAATGAAAGTTTTGCAGGATATATTATTCATGGTTGGCAATATTTTTCTTCCAAGGTTTTATATATCTCATCCCACTGCCTTCTTGCTTGCATGATTTCTGATGAATAATCAGAGTTTAGTCTTATTGTTTCTACTCTGTATGTGACTTTTTGTTTTTCTCAAGCTGATCACAGGATTTCTTCTTTGTTTATGGTCTTAGCAAGTGTGATTATGATAGGCCTTGGTGTTTTTCTTCTGGGGTCTCTACTATATGGGGTTAGTTAAGCTTCTTGGATGGTCAGCTTTTCATCGTTCATGATATTAGGGAAGTTTTCTGTCAGCAATTCTTCAATGACCTTCTCTGTGTTTTTCATTTTGTCTCCCTGTTCTGGAACTCCTATCACTTGTAAATTTTTGCTTTTGATTGTATCCCACATAATTCTCAGGCTTTCCTCATTTTTCTTAAATCTTTTTTCTGATTTTTCCTCAGAGTTTTATGCAAGTGTTTGTCTTCAATTTCACTTATCCTGTCTTCCATCATTTCAAACCTGCTCCTCAGTCCTTCTAAGACACTGTCCATTTCTGAAATCTTGTTGTTTATCTTTTGGATTCCTAATTGTTGTTTTTGTATGATTTCCAGTTGTGAATTTATTTTGGCATTTTGTTCCTGTATTATTTTCCTGAATTCTTTTTTTTTTTTTTTTGTATTTTCCATGAATTTGTCTGCCTTTTCCACAAATTTGTCTATTTTTTCCTCATTTTTGTCTGCTTTTTGTTTCAACTCTTGGATAGCTCTGAATATTAGAGATTTGAATTTCCTCTTAGGTATTTCTATTGCCTTTTCTTCTACTGGAAAGTCATCCTGTGTTTTATTTTGGATGCCTACTGGAACTATCCTGTCCTTTTTTTTTTTTTAAATATGTTTTGATATTGTCTGCTGTCTTCAAGACATTTAGTATTCAGTAGTTATTTTCTTCTTTTCTTAATTGTAGATTTATTTGTTTCACACTGTTTTTTTGTTTTATTTGGTTATGTTTGAGCAAGCAGGCTGTGCCTTCTTTGTTGTTTGCTCATCTGTAGTCACGATACTTTTCACCTCCTTGTCCAATGGGTAGGGCCAGTCACTCAGCTATGGTGCAGCAGGGCAGGTCCAGCTGAAGGGGAGCGGCTGGGATGGGTTGTTTGTGGCATGTACTAGGGCTGACAAGGTGGTCCAGGAATCAGTGCTGGGCAGGTTTCAGTAGGCTGTGCCTGTGCTGCTCAGAGGTGTGATGTTCAGCGCATGGTGCAGGCAGGCAGGAAAGAGGGGGGAGGTTGTGATGTATGGAGCTAGTATGAGTATGGGAAAGAGGAGAGAGAAACAGGAGCTGAAAACAAAGGAAAAAAAAAAAAAACATATACCCCCCCCCCCCAAAAAAAATAGTGCAAAGGGAGCTTGCTTTTGGAGTGGAGAGATGAGAAGTTCAGAAATGGAGAGAAGCAAAAATGGAAAAAAAAAAACTAGATAAAAATTTGGAAGAGTAGAAAAGAAAAGCCCCCAGGGATCCCACCAGTGTGGCCACAAGGACCGGGGGGGGTCTCCCAGATTGCACAGTATAGCCTGGCTAGAGGGGGTATAGGTGTCACACAGCACCACGTATTGAGGAGACTGGAAAAGAAGGTAAGTATAGACAGACAGGAACTGAGAAATGAAGGAAGACAGAAAGAGAAAAAGAGAGAAGGAAAAAAGAAAATGAAAGAAAGAAAAGAAATCCCCCCAGGGATCCCACCTACCTGGCTGTGCAGATTGGGAGAGTGGCTCCTATGTGGTTTAGTGCAGCCCAGCTAGAAAGGACTCCCAGATGCGGAAAGAGAAAGAAAGCAAGCAAGCAAACAACAAACAAAACAAAACAAGCAAAAAAAAAAGCTCCAGGGATCTCCACCTGCGTGGTGTCACAGGCCCATGACTGGATCCCGAAAACAAGCAAAAAATAGAAAAAGACCCAGGGATCCCACCAGCTTGGTGTCACAGGCCAGGGGAGTGGATCCCCAGTGGAGCAGAGCTTCACAGTCTTTTAAGAAGAAGCAAAGATGGCACACGGAGCTAGGCATTCAAGAGAAAGGAGGGGAAGATGGTGGGGAGGCACAGAAGAAACCAAAAGAGACAGAAAGAAGCTACACTAGCTCAGGGGCCTGGCCACTGTGGATGGGGTGAATCCAAGTGGCCCAGGGTGGAAGCAGATGCCTCCTGGCCAAGAGACTGCAGCTGGCGGGAAGCAGAAGAAGCCTAAGGGGGAGGGGATGAAGGGCCAGAGTTAGGAAAGCATATATCTCTCCTTACCAGGTGCTCTGTCTCCTGCTGGGAACGTCATGAAGCTGCTTTCCAGTACTCCCTGTCTGTGGATCTGCGATGTGGGTGGGGCGAATCCAAGCGGGCTGGACGCTGCACTTCCCAGCCGGCCGAGTCACCGCAGCCAGCCAGAAAACTCAGAGGTAGAGCAGCAGCAAGAGGATGTGGGGTGGGAGAGCCTGTATCGCTGGTTACGGGGTGCTCTGTCTCCTGCTGGGAGCTCCATGAAGCTGCTTGCTTGTGCTCCCTGTCAGCGATCTCCGACAGGATTCCAAGATGGCGAGTCCGTGCTGCCTTAGCTGAAAAGGAGCCTCGGCAAGTGTCTCTCCTCACTCTCAGTCCTCTGTCAGTTTCTTATTCCATTTGCTGTTTGGCTGAGTTCTTTATCTCTTCGTTTGACACTTTGGGTTCCAGGAATGATGTTTGTCTCTGTTTTACTCAGTTTTTCGGGTCTTTGTTGGAGAGGGACGGCACGGTGCTTCTGTCTATGGTGCCATGTTGGCCGGCATTCCCAAAAATTCCTGTTTGAATTAACTCTCCACACTGTCAAATTTGTCAAGATTGTTGGTACCTCAGCTAACCTAAATTTACAGATTCAGGTAAGAGATTAATGCAAAAGGAAGCAGAGGAGACAAATAAGAGAGTATCTTAGAAAATACCAGGGTTATCACAGTGTCCAACTCCTAGGCAGCACGATTCATATTACAGTCTTTCTGAAAATAGTGCCCCTTGGAGTTAGAGGAATAGATTCCATACCCTTATGTGATTACTGTGGAAATTACCCTTCTATTAGAATTGCATTTCAAAAACTTTTTGTGGCACGAAAGCACATTGAATTGTCAATCCAATTTTCACAGGAAAGTGCTTCAAAGGAACATTTGTGAAATAGCTTCTATATTAAGTGTATGATTTTACTATTTGATGTTCTGTAAATTTGCTTACCTTTCACTTATTTTCATGGCCAATCTCAAAATTTACAGTATCAGATTTCGGAAATAGAATTTTAATTTATAACTTATAGCATTATTCCTATAAAAGGACAGTTCATAATTGCATAGATTGCTACCATTGCCTGGAAACTAATTAGGTCATAAGTAAGACTTTATGTAAGAAACAGAATGTGTGCCTGTCAAGACCCTGTTTGAATATCACCACCTCTCTGAAGCCTTGCTGGATTCCCCTGGGGCAGAATTAATTACTGTTTCTTACAGCCTCCCCAACATATTATGGAAACTTCTATTAAAGCGTGTGCCACAATGAATTGATTTCTTTGTCTATGCTGCTAGACCATTTCAGTCATCTCTGTATGCTCAGCACCTAGTACAGAGTCTAACACACAGCAAATGCTCAAAAAATGCTTGAAGGTGAGAGAAACAGGAAGTAGGAGAGGGAGAGACAAAAAAAGAAGAGAGAAAAAAAAGATTTTCTTAACACTAGCAAATTAAGGGGAAGACTTTCTTCATTGGATGAAACATTTGTTTGTCCAGAAAGATTCAATTTGCATCCATTGCCATGAAGTAATTAGAATTTCCCTAGGTTGTTACAGTGATGGCTGTGAAAACTTTGAACGTATTAATCCAGTGTTAGACGGGTGCTTCATGTCCTGCTATGCCATATGAATAGTTTCCCTTATGATCTGAGGACAGTAAAATATTTTACAAATATTATCTTGCCAAATGAGTATGTGTAAAAATTGTCCTCAGGGCTTCCAGAGATGGAAGAGGGTGCACACCAACAAAATAAACACACTTCCCCAACCCCCAGGCAACATTCGCTGCCTTCTCTGCTTCCCAGAGCACGTTATTCATTCCTCTAAGAGAGCATTCAGCACATTTCAGAGTCTGTTATGATTCCCCTGTCTAGTTCGTTGTAAGCTTCTTGAGGACAGAGACTGTGTCTTCATCTTTTTATCCTCAATTCCCAATACAGGGACTGATAAGTGGTAATCAAAACCAAAAAACAACCCCATTGCTGTTCTGAGTTACAGCAAACCTATAGGACAGAGCAGAACTGCCCCATAGAGTTTCCAAGGAGCAGCTGGTAGATTTGAACTGCTGACCTTTTGGTTAGCAACTGAACTATTAACCACTATACCACCAGGGCTCCAACATGTGGTAGGTGTTCTGTATTTATTTCTCAAAAGATTAAATGAATAAAAGAACATCTTGTAGTACTTGTATTTTAATACCTTTTAGATGTCCAGTCAAACTAGTTGTCTGACATCCAGTCAAACTAGTTGTCTGACATCCAGTGTGAGAGACAGGGCGCCTTCAAAGTAAGAGGTCTCTGTTATGAGTGAGCTCCTGACCACCGTGGTGGCAATGTCAGAAGCAGAAAGAGGCCTTAACTTGGTTTCGGTGACCTGGGAACAATCAGATCACCATGTGGAAGTAAGGCAGACCTCTGCTCTCTAATAATATCTAGAATAGTTGTATTTATCAGTTGTTAAACCTAATAAGCTCAGAAATGTCTGGAGATCTTTGAGCTAAGAAGTAAAAAGTAAAGAGAACAAACAGAATGATAGATGTGAAAGAAAACTGCCTGACATTTAACCACAAACCTGTGTCAGACACCACAGTAGGTGCTCAGGATTCAATGTTGAAGTACCATGTACTGGTTTATATATATTTTGAGTCTGTGGAATTCTAAAGTACCTCCTGCTACAATTCCAAAATGTTCTCAGAGCACAAAAAAAAAAAAACACTTTAAAATTGATCATTAAGACTACAAGCATTTGGTGTTCAATTTGGGTATTCACTTGATTTTAAAATCCCATAGAATATATCTTGATTTTCCAATAGAACAAACAAATATCATAGTCTCTGTTTTACTCCCCAAACCCCAAACTGCACTGTGGAACTAAAAATAAGAACTTGGCAGCATCAAAGATGACACTGCTCTACCCTACTTATTCAATCACAAAACACAGAGCAAAGAACCTTTGCAGCCAGGAAAACTCATCCTGCATTGGGGTTTTGGCAATGGGATCAAAGTGTGATTGAAGCAGAGTTGTATCTGTCCAATTGTGGGGCAACTGACAAGAAGACATATGGAATATTTTTATAAACCCATAATGAGAAAAGGTAACAAGAGAAGGAAGGTCACGAACAGGGCTGTGTGAGGGAGAGTTTAGGTAGTGCTAAAACAATCCTGGAAAAAACAAAATTTTTTTTTTTTTAATATGCCAGTGAAGGAAGAAACTTACAGAACATAAGTACAGTATCTAAATGATTTTTTTGAAGCTCTATGTAGAGAGAGGAAACCCTGGTGGCATAGTGGTTAAGTGCTACGGCTGCTAACCAAAGGGTCAGCAGTCCGAATCTGCCAGGTGCTTCTTGGAAACTCTACAGGGCAGTTCTACTCTGTCCTATAGGGTCGCTATGAGTTGGAATCAACTCGACGGCAACAGGTTTTTAACGGGTATATATTAGAGTTCATTTGAATGTGACTTTTGCCAGCTTATCAAAGGAAATTTTCTAGTAGCGTAAACTCTCCAAAATGTTTTATTTTTAATTTTCTAGAATTTTTATTGGAAATAAATATAAAATGAGACCCAAAGCACTCACTCTTAGAAAGAAAAAAAAAAAAAGCACATTACAACTTCACTTAATTATCATTTGGTATATTCACCTATGCAGCAAAAAAGAATGTGTTGCATTGTTCAACCAATACTGTAGAAGACACAGTCTGGGATACTGATGACTCTGACAAGGTCTGTTTTCTCAGAAGCCTCCCTATTTAGTAAGAGGATAAGATCTGTAGATAAACGGTAATGTAAGAGGTAAAATATTTCTACATGTCCTAAGAGAGGTAGAAAAAGAATGCTATGAGGTCTCAGGGGATAGAAATATTATATCCACGTAAAGAAAAAAAGTCATCAGAATTATTGAAGGAAAACAGGGGTTCTGGTAAAGTGGAAATAATAATGCTTACTTTCCAGGTGTGTTGTGTGGATAATAGAGCATGTATGTAAAGAGTCTCAAATACTATCAAGCATATAATTGATACACATTAAATGAGCTAAAACATTGTCCAAACATTTAAGGATTCACTGCCAGTTTTTTGTTTGGACCCTTACTAAAAGTCTTTAGAAAAATTAGTTTACTTTCTATCCTTAGGAATCAGTGCTTTGCTAAAGCTGTTTATCGGTAATAAGCTTAGAGTGAGTGCCCCAGTCTTTATTATTCTTATTGCATTTCTTAATAACCTACCAATAAAAGGAAACCTGGGTTGAAAACCCAAACACCTCAGAGGCTAGGTGGATCATGTTAAGTGTGAAACAGTATGATGTGAAGCAATAGAAGAGTGGTGGAGACCTGGGAAAAGTGGAGAAAAATTGCCCCTCCTAAATCATTCACTTTGAAGTTCCAAAGGTTTAAAATGCTGTGCTTCAAGGATTCAAAAAAAAAAAAAAAAAATCCTATCAAAATTCCAACTGGTGTTTTTTGCAGAAATTAACAAGCTGCTACTAAAAGTCTTATGGAAATGCAAAGGATTTGGAATAGCCAAATTAACCCTGAAAGAGAAGAATAAAGTTGGAGGACTCATACTTCTCAATTTCAAAATTCACTACAAAGCTACAGGAATCATGACAGAGTGATGCTGGTAAAAGGATGTCATAAAGATCAACGGAACAGAATCGAAAGTCCAGAAATAAAGCCTGATTATTCATGATCAGTTGATTTTTGGCAAAGGTGTCAGGATAATTCAATGAGGAAAGGATAGTCATTTGGGCATACGATGTTGGGACAACTGAATATTCACATGCTAAAGCATGAAATTTTCCATTTACCTCACACCATATACAAAAATAAACTCAAAATGGATTAAGATCTAAATGCATGAGCTAAAACTATAGAACTCTTATGAGAAAACATAGTAAATTTTCACAACCTAGTGTAGGCAAAGGAGCCCTGGTGGCATAGTGGTTAAAGCGCTCGGCTACAAACCGAAAGGTCAGCGGCTCAAAATCACCAGCAGCTCCATGGCAGGAAGACGTGGCAGTCTGTTTCAGTGAAGATTTACAGCCTTGGAAACGCTATGGGGCAGTTCTGCTCTGTCCAATAGGGTTGCTATGAGTTGGAATTAACTCGACAGCAGTGAGTTTAGCGTAGGTAAAGATTTCTTAGTTAAGACACCAGAAGTTCAAGAGATAAAAGAAAAAAAAAGTAATTAATTGGATTTCATATTAAAATCGTTTTTCCTTCCATTGACACTACCAAGAAAGTGAGAGGAAAAAAAAAGTCATAAACTAGGAGGAAATATTTGTAAATCATATATCTTATAAAGGGTTTGTATTTAGGATATATAAAGAATACTTAAACTCAACAATAAGAAAACAAATAAACCAACTGAAAATGGGCAAAAAAACTGAATAGACGTTTCAACAAAGAAGACGTATGAATAGCCAATAAGCCCATGAGGAGAAGCTCAGCATCATTAGGCATTAGGAAAATGCAAATTTAAGCCATAAAGATGTACCACCTCAAACGCTATAGAATGGCTATTATCAAAGAGATAGACAAAAAGAGGTATTGATGTGGATGTGGAGAAACTGGAGACTGGAAGGTAAATGGTGCAGCCACTTTGGAAGAAGTTTTGACAATATAAATGTTAAGCACTCATCATATGACCCAGCAATTCTACCCGTTGATATATAGCTCAGAGAAATGAAAACATAGGTTCACACAAAAACTTGTACACAAATGTTCATAATAGCATTATTCATAAGCCAAAGAATGGAAACAACCCAAATGTCCATAAACAATGGATAAACATAATGTAGTATATCCATACAATTCAATACTATTTGACAATAAAAAAAGATCAAAGTACCCATACATACTATAATATGAATGAACCTCAAAAATATTATGCTAATTAAAAGAAGCGAGATGAAAATAACATATTACAAGATTGCATCTATATGAAATACCTAGAGAGGCGAATCCATGGAGACAGGAGCGAAATTAGTGGTTGTCTGGGCAGAGGATGAGAATGGGGAATGCCTGCAAATAAATAAAAGTTTTTTTGAGGGGGAGGGTAGGAGAAGGGAGAGAAGATGAAAATGTTCTAAATTTAGATTGTGTTACTAGTTGCACAACTTTTAAAAACTTTTAAAAGTCATGCAGTAGTACAGTTAAAATTGGCTAATTTATGATATGTAAATTAGACTTTTTTTTTTAATTAGACATTAGTAAAACTGTTCAAAAACTAAAGGTAAAAATTTTTTTTAAAAATCAAAGCACTATACTGGCCAAAGGCTGTGGGGACCATTCTCCCCCCATGCACTTGCTTCAGAACTCCTGGATTACAAAAGACTGAATAAAATAGCTCTGAGCTCCAGGCTATCTCTAGAAATTAATTACAAAAAAAAACAAAAAACAAACCTGTTGCCATGTAGTGGATTCTGACTCATAGCCACCCTATAGGACAGAGTAGAACTGCCCCACAGGGTTTCCAAGGAGCGGTATAATTAATAATATCCTGAATTGATAAATAGCAAGTTGTTAAGATTGTTTGGTCAGAAATAGAGTTCAAGGGCACAGTACCTCCATATCAACGATGAACACCCAGGTACCAAGTTTAGTGGAAAAGTGGGGAGACAGCTTAATGGAAAGGTGCCAGAAAGCTGTTAATAATGGGGATCACAATGAGGCACCTTCTAGGAGGGTTCAGAAATCTGAATTCAGATAACCAAGAACTAGATTTGGAGTTTCAACTGGAAGGACTTCTGATAATTTCTGCTGAATGTCTTCCTTGTTGTCCCACTGATGCCTTTTATGAGGTTACCTACAAAAGTGCAGGCTTCTCTAGCACATCTGTGTCAAAGAGAAAAATTAAAAGCATACATCTTACTTTGATTTTAAGGTTTTTTCTTACCCATGTAACCAAACATTAACTGTAAAAAAAATTCCTGGCCCAAAACTAATACCACCAGTGACTTTTTTTTTTTCACCCAAAGTTGCTAATCTTTTCTTTCTTGTTAAAACCAGGTTTACTTAATTTAAATTTCGAAAGGTATTATGGCTGCAAGTGATAGAGAGCCGGAGACCTGATATAAGTTGATTTCAGTAAATGGGAGAGGGCAGGGTTCAATCAATCATGTCAAGATTAGCCAGTGGCTGATCTTCTATTTTTCTCCTTCCTCTTGTTTTATAAGCTTCATTGTAAGTAGTCTACTTCCAGCCATATGCTTTTTTTTTTTTTTTTTGGAATCAGAATGGTCTCCGTATATGCATGTAGAATAACTGCTCAGAATAAATCTTATTTGTTTCAATTTCTTTTGAGTTTGATTATTTTTAACATCATAGAAGTATTTATTTCATTCTGCATGGTTGACTATTTACCTATCTGCACCTTCAACATCCAACCCCTGCCCCATGCGCACATGATTGAAAACTCAAGAACAGGAACCATGTCTAATTAATTTTGGTACACTGTACAAGCTCGATTGGTACACTGTGCAAGCTCGATTGGTACACTGTGCAAGCTCGATTGTCTATACCCTAAAAGCTAAGGGCAGAGAGCCAAGCGAACTCTTCTTAATAGAATCCAGTGTTTCAGACAGAACCTAGCTTCTTTGAAAGCCAAGGCTCACACTAAATACAGAGCCTCCAGGAGTCATGTCTCTCCTCAGAGCTCAGTTCCTCCTCTCTGAAATGTGGATGGTTGCACTATCTCCCAGGATTCTTATGAGGACTAAATGGCAAATCTTAGGTCAAGTACTTGGCACACAGGTGCTTAATAACAGTTAACTATTATTTTTTCTAAGGTAGCATTTAGCCATGGCCTTTCCAAGTCTCTCACCCTGAAGCCCTGTTCTCCCAGCATGCCCTATGCTCCATGGAATTCCTCCAAATTCAGTAGCTGGGCTGGGTCCCGAGAGGAAGTCTCATAGACATAGCATTCCAAAGAAGGCCTGTTTAACCACAGAGAGCTGATGTAACTTGTATCAAATCGAATGCCTCTTGTCTACCTTCCTATCTTTTTTCCTGCACTGGCAAAGCTTTTCAAAAATACAAAATAGATGGCTCAGAGAAATCATATGAGCACCTAAAAAAAAATTGAGAATCCCAGATTTCATCCCAAATGGTGTTTTTCCTGCACCTAAAAAAAAAAAGCAAGCCACTGCTGTCAAGTCAATTCCGACTCATAGCGACCCTATAGGACAGAGTAGAACTGCCCCCATAGAGTTTCCAAGCACCTAGGCTTCACAATTCCTTGCTTCTACCTTTTGTTTTTAGAAATTGTCAGACTCCTTCCAATGCATCCAGTGGTGGCTCCAAGTTAAGCCAGAGACCTTGGTTGCTTTATTCTGTAATTCTTCTTCCTGACACTTCTCCATTCACATTCTTAGGTCGCAGCCTGGTTTACTCAGACAATCCTTCAGGCCTAACAAGAGGCGCCTTCACCAAAGGACCAAGATTGGGTTTGAGAGCTTACAGTAATAGAGAAAATATCACAGGCATGGGGAGGAGAGGGACAGAAAAGCAGTGTCATAGATTGAACTATGTCCCCCCAAAAATGTGTGTATCTGTTGGGCTGGGCCATGATTCCATATGCATATACAGAGACCATTCTGATTCAAAAAAAAAAAACTTTTCTTTGTTAAAGCCATCCACTTGCGGTATTTCTATTACAGCAGCACTAGATGACTAAGACAAGCTGAATATAGAGTTGTTCATTGTACACTGTGTAAAGACACTTTAGATACATTTGCAGGATTCACCTCTTTTTCACACTGACATCCATCCTCTTACTTACCAATACAACAGCCTTCTCATTAGTCCCCCAACTCCTTTCTCCTTTTATTTCAATTCACCTCTCATAGCAATGATTCCATCAAAGCATTAATTTATCCTGAAAACTATTATATTACAATTGAAGTTCTATGATATATTGGTTAAGAGCTGGGGTTTGGAGCCTGACAGACCTGGACTTATATCCTAATATTCACCAGGTGTTTCTTGGAAAAGTTATTTAACCTCCCTGAACCTAATCTGTAAAATAGAATTAATCACATCTCTCTCATAGTGTAAAAACTAAATAAGCAATTACTGCAAGTGCTCATTGCATGCCCTGGCTCAGTAAACTGTAGCTTTTAATAATATTAGGATGAGTGACTTCTTCAGAGTCCCTAATCGCAGATAGGGAATATGAGCCCTTTTTACCACATTGTGCTTCACCATGCTGCTACTCTCTTTAAAGGACACATCCCTTGCCTTTTAGACTAAGAGGTGAGATAGTTTAGCAAAGACAGCAAGAACATAAGCATAAGTGAGAACTGGGCTTCAATCTCACCACCGTCATCCACTAGCTTTGTTACCCTGTCCAATTCTCTAAGTCCAGTTGTTTTGTTTTGTTTTAATCTGTCAAATGATTGGCTGTGATTGTATGTGGTAGAGTTCCTGAAACATTGCAGATGCTTTAAAAACATGTATTTCTTATTTTTTGTTCCTTTCTTTGACAGGACCAGTAAGCTCAACCTACCCTGTTTTTCTGTATGACACTAGTTTTCCCTCTCTGGCGTACAGGGCCCTCATGCTCCCTCTGCCTGCCACCATCCAATCCAAACCTACTTTGAGAAAATAGTCTATGGTTAAGAGCTATTTAGAGAATAAATGGAATTTACTTGATTCATGGTCAATTGATCCCATCCTCACTCATTACATTATCCTTTCCTGATGAGCTACAATGTGGCTTCAAAGTCAATTCCATCCCCTGTTCTAGCTGCCATCACCAATTGGTGGTTGGCAACATGCAAGCTGAAACCTATTTAGCCACCTTAGAATTGGTGTTTCATCCATTCTAAGTGTAATATGCTTTTAAGACATCACAAGCCATGCGTAAAGGTAGCAGGTCTGGCCAGCAAGGGGAGTGAAGGATGGGGTGAAAATGACTATAGTGAGCTTACCCAATTGCTAAAAGTCCACTAAAGTCAGAGGGAATTTGGATTTGTAATAACAACTGAAAGTCCAATAAAATTAAAGTTCATTTTCCTTATCTATAAGGTGGAGATTTGGAAAAGATGAAATGAATGTTTATAATATGCTTTGAAAATTTATCAAATAAAAGCAGTAGTGATTCAATTCACAAATGCCATTACAATGGTTTCCATTGAAACATCATAGAATTTGGATTTAAATGGTCACCTCCTCTGTTCGCTGTGTTGTTTGTCTGTTTTGTTTGTTTATTATTACTGTAAAAGAGCCATGGCTGTCATTTTTTGAGCTCCTACTTTGCACTGGAGGCTTTACACACATTATCTCATTTAATGCTCAGAATAACTCCATAACTTGACACAACTCAGATGAGCAAGCTGAGGTTTAGGAAGTTAGATAACTCACACAAGACCACCCAGCCAGATATCTTTGATCCTCCTGTTCTCTGTACACGCCGTTATTTCTTTTTTGATAATTCTGAAAATGTATCCTTGATTTAAAAAAACAAGAGCCAGGCCCCCAGAGGCTGGAGTGAAATCCTACTAGGGTCTCAATGCCTGCAGCCATGGCAGGCTGCAGTGATGGTAGGGAAGATTGTGGCCTTCATGGAGGATTGGTAGCCTCAGGAAGAAGCCGTCAATCTCAATTAAGACATCAAAGTGTCAGATGAGGAAGGTACTGCCATGAAGCCTATTGTTGAAAGTGCGTCAGGTGAAGGCAGTACTAATTATGGCATGATCTAAATATGTCTGTTCTCTATTCCTCCCAAACTAAGGTCACCGAGTTATTATGGTGTGGCGGTTTGCACTATTTTGGATTCGCCAAGTGGCAGGTGGCCTGACAAACATGCGACTCAGCATGGTTTGTTGGGTCCCCACAGCTGTGCTGCCAATCAGTTCAGGATGGCTGCAAGTTAATGCTAATTAGCTTCTGTTGATCTGCATATTCCAACAGCCTCCCAGGATTCCCATTTTGATATGCAAGATTGCCAGTTGGGTATGTGATTGAATTAAGAAGCAAAAAAGATTTTATCTTCCATGCAGGGATATGTGGGTCTGAAACCCCAGCAGAGGCTGTTACCCTTCCAATTTATGGTTGGCAGCTCTGGTCCTCAGCATGGGAGTATGCACTCCAGGCTAGAGGGTGCTGCCACCCTGCTTTCAGGAACAAAAATGATGCCTTAACCTCCTCGCACTATCAGGAGTGAACATTCGTTCCATCTGGTCTGTGAACTGGCACTGACATTTAGATGGGCAAGTGATCTCTAGTTGTGTTTTCTGGTTGGTTCAAACCTGTTTAGTTCAAATCGTCTAAGCGGCAATGTACCAGTAACAAAGAATTATTTCCTATGGTGTCCAAAGAGCTCTGATTCCAAGTAGTCACTTCCAAACTCACTGGGTAACCTTGAGTAAACTGTCCTACCTTTCTGGGCCTCAGTTTCCTCTAATGCAGTGTTAGGGGCTGGGCTAGAGTCTGTTAAATGAGAGAAGGCTTATGATAAGGATAGTAAAACATTTGGAATGTATTAGCCCTTGGATGTCATCATTTCTAAAATCATTTTAAAAAAGAAAAACAGCTATCCTGTGCTTGTTCTGTGCCGGCACTATGTACATGGCTACAGATTCAAAGATGAATAAGAAATCATTCATTTCCCTCCAGGAGTACATAGTAAACATGTAATTTCAATGCAATAAATAAGATCCCTTCCAATAATGGCATATTATACATTTTTTTTTTTTTTTTTTGCTATTAAAACATGAGAAAACCACAAGTCGCTAGCTTTACCACTTAACAGATTTGTGTTCTTGAATACCTGGCTTAACTTCTCTGGGTCCATGTTTTCCCTTCTGCAAAAATAATGTTGTTAGGTACTGTCTAGTCAATTTTTACTCACGGTAACACCATGTGACAGAGTAGAACTGCTCCATAGGGTTTCCTAGGCTGTAATCTTTTAGAGAAGCAGATCACCAGGTCTTTCTCTTGGGAGTGGCTGGGTCAGTTCAAACCACCCGTCTTTTGGTTAGCAGCTGTCACTTAACCCTTGTGCCACCGGGACTTGATGTAAAAATAATACATACTACATAATGATTTTGAGTCATTTAAATGAAATAACACTTGTTAAAGTTACTGACACATAGTAGGCATTCTGTAAATTCTATTTTCCTTCTGATTTCCTGTTTAGTAGATATTCTTAGACTCACATGAGTCTAATAATTTGTGGGGTGAAGGACAGAGGCAGAAGAAAAAGAGGTGGAAGTTAGTTCAGCCATGCTAAGAAAGGAACTAGGCAGGAAACTGCATGCTGGGGGGGAGTGGCGGGGGTGGCTAATGTATTTAGATTTTGCACCTGTATTTCATCAGGGCAATGAAAATATGATCTCACTGGGTAAACACTACAAAAACAATTTTCAAAAGTTTTACTTGGCTGCAGCCTGAAAAAGTTCTGCTTCCCTGAAGTGATTAAACAATATTTATGGAAAATATTTGCTAAATATAATTGTAAGAGAAATTTTTTTTTAATTTTCATATTGTTGAGTTCAGAGGTCTAGTTGGATTTTTGTAGGAAAAGTTATTACTAAAGTTGTTGCAATATTTATAAAAAAAATTTTTTATAGCTTGTATTTATTACATATTGTATATTTTCTTATCTGTGTGTATATGTATATATACATATAAACATGCATGTCTCCATTTCCCTATGTATATGCATATAATACGTGTGTGAACATGTGTCTATGTATCTAGTGTATGTATATAGATATGTATCTGTGCATATACAAATTTATGTTGATGCTTTGAGATATGAACTGAGTACATGCCTACCCATATGCATGTGTTTTATAATATGACACCCATATTTATCATTCATTTAAGCATTGTATTATGGTGGCTAGGAGCATAGACTTCGAAACCGAACTGCCTGAATTTGAATCTCAGCTCTACCACTTACTGTTATGTGACTTTAGACAAGTCATTTAATCTCTGCATCTCAGTGACCTTACTGTAAAAATGGACATAATAAATGTACCTGCCTCAAAGTGTCATTGTGAAGATATATATACACACACACACACACACACACACATATTTTTTTGGGAGAAATATAGCCAGAATGCTCCTTGGAAGTAAGGATGGTGATACTTCGTCTCATATACTTTGGACATGTTATCAGGAGGGACCAGTCCCTGGAGAACGGCATCATGCCTGCTAAAGTAGAGGGTCAGCGAAAAAGAGGAAGACCCTCGATGAGGTGGGCTGATACAGTGGCTGCAACGATGGGATCAAACGTAGCACCAATTGTGATGATGGCACAGGACTGGGCAGTGTTTCCTTCTGTTGTACATAGGGTTGCTGTGAGTGGGAACTGACTGTATGGCACCTGACATCAACACAACAACAAAAACAACAACAAATAGATAGATAGATGATAGATAGATAGATAGATAGATAGATAGATAGATAGATAGATAGATAGATAGATAGATAGATAGATAGATAGATAGATAGATAGATGATAGATAGATGATAGATAGATAGATAGATGATAGACAGACAGATATGCTTAGCACTAAGCTTGGCAAATAAGAAACACTATGAGTCAGAATCGACTCAACGGCACAACGTCAATGGGTTTGTTTTTTTGGTTTAAATGATGTTATTATTGGTATTTTCACTTTGTTATTATTTTTATTATGACTATCATTTCTATTATGTTACTGTTACTATCCACTCATCCATTCATTTGTTCTAGATTACTTTAACTTGCTTTTATTTAAAACCTCACCAACCAGAAATTTTTAGAAAAGTAGTATCAGAGCTTCTAGCGTTTCTATTATATGAGTGATAGATATTTTAATTAAATTTTGAAGCCAATAACTTCTCTGTTCTGTAAAGAATCATCTGGATATATGTACTTAGCTATGCAAATGTAACATAACTACTCTCCACCCTATCCCT
Organism: Loxodonta africana; assembly: GCF_030014295.1. Lineage (NCBI taxonomy): Eukaryota > Metazoa > Chordata > Mammalia > Proboscidea > Elephantidae > Loxodonta > Loxodonta africana. The sequence continues at coordinate 100,437,039 of NC_087344.1, forward strand.
GGCCCCTACTTGAAGAAACTGGTGAAATAGCCTGAACACATATGTTTTACACTAAATGGATAAATGTCCTATTTGGCAATGCAAATTGGCTATATGCTTTAGGAAAGCTATTTCTTTGAATACTTGTTGCTTCTTTGAGAGGAAGATTTCTTTATTAAGTAGGAATTTAGACTGCAGATTATTGTTTGATTTGACCAAGACGCATGTGCTTGTATTTGATCAAAAGAGATTAGTTACAAAGGCTCCATGATTGGAGTAAAAGAAATGCAGGCCCAGCATTTAACTCAAGTTGGAGGAGAAAGTGGACAAAAGAGCCGTGTGGGCTTGGCACAACTCAGACTGGACAGGATTTGAATCTCAGCTCCATCCCTTCCCAGAGATGTGACCTAAGGCAGTTGGTGAATTCAGAGGTGAATAACTGAACCATTCAAATCTATTGAAGTTGGACTGTTGCCCTCTTGTGTCAAAGTCTTGTGGTCACAGGGCCAGACGGTATCTCTGTCAATCATAGGTGGGGCCTTTCATAAAGAATGTAGATAGCCCCATAATTGTCATGGGAGTAATTTAATCCTTGCAATGAAACAAGAACAAAAACCAAAACCAAACCCATTACCTTTGAGTAGATTCTGACTCATAGCAACCCTATAGGACAAAGTAGAAATGCCCAACAGAGTTTCCAAGGAGTGGTTGGTGGATTCAAACTGCAACCAGGGTTTGTCCAAAATGAGGTCAAGGGAGAGAAGAATTACATATTCTACAGCTTTCATTGGGTTGCTTAAAAAATCCATTTAACTGTGGAGCCAATATTAACTCAGCTCCTATTCTGAGTTTGAGCCCCAATGGCTCACTGGTTAAGAACTTGGTTGCTGACCAGAAGGTCGGCAGTGCTATCCAACAGTCGCTCCTTGTAAACCTATGGGGCAGTTCTACTCCATCGTAAAGGGTAGCTATGAGTTGGAATCGATGCAACAGCAATTTTTTTTTTTTTGCTTTGTTTTTTATTCTGGTCCAGACACTGATCAGAGTATTAAAACACAGTGCATAAGACATGGTTTCTGTTCTCAAAATACTCACTGGGGGGCATGAACATGTAAATAAATTTTTGAAAAATTAATTTGGTGGGTACGATAGTAGAGTACAAGAAATGGTGTGGGCACAGAAAAGGAGGAAATTAATTCTGTCCAGGAATAACAGAAAACATCTAAAATGAAATTACCCTTAAACTGACCTTTAAAGAAAAAAGAGGATTATGACAAGTGGAAAGAAGGGAAAGAATGCTTCAGGCATAAAAAACACTCAAAGTTACTGAGGCAAAAAAATATATAACGACTTCAGGGTAATACCAATAGTTCAGTGTGACTGAATCTTAGGATGTGCAGGGGGAGTAAACAGAAATAGGCATCAAGAGATAATTAGCCAGACCAGGATAGCTTACGTATGCTGTGCTGAACTGTCAGATTTATTTTATTAAGGGCAAGATGAAACCTTTGAAAAGGTTTAAGCAGCTAAGAGACATGTTCATATTTTCATTTTAGATAGTACAGTCTTGCAGCCATGTGAAGCATAAGTGTGAAAACCAGTTGTCATTATCTTAACTCCCACTCCTGGCAACCCCATGTGTGTAAGAGGAGACTTGTGCTCCAGAGGGTTTTCAATGGCTGGTTTTTTGGAAGTAGATCACCAGGCCTTTCTTCTGAGCTGCCTCTGGGTTGACATGAATCTCCAACCTTTTGGTTAACAGCTGATCTGAGGGTGTTAATCATTTGTACTACCCAGGAACTCTCGTGATTGTGAAGCGGGAAAGAATAGAGGCAGGAAATTATCTGTATTTTTACAGTGATTGGGGCATAGAATAATAATGATTAGACTAATGTAGTAGCCCCCAAGTGTCTGTCAGTTTGTCGTACTGTGGGGGCTTGTGTTGCTGTGATGCTGGAAGCTATGCCACCGGTATTCAGATACCAGCAGGGTCACCCATGGAGGACAGGTTTTAGCTGAGCTTCCAGACTAAGACAGACTAGGAAGAAGGACCCAGCAGTCTACTTCTGAAAAGCATTAGCCAGTGAAAACCTTATGAATAGCAGCAGAACATTGTCTGATATAGTGCTGCAAGATGAGCCCCCCAGGTTGGAAGGCACTCAAAAGATGACTGGGGAAGAGCTGCCTCCTCAAAGTAGAGTCGACCTTAAAGACGTGGATGGAGTAAAGCTTTCAAGACCTTCATTTGCTGATATGGCACAACTCAAAATGAGAAGAAACAGCCTCAAACATCCATTAATAATCAGAACCTGGAATGTATGAAGTATGAATCTAGGAAAATTGGAAATCGTGAAAATGAAACGGAACACATAAACATCAATATCCTAGGCATTAGTGAGCTGAAATGGACTAGTATTGGCCATTTTGAATCGGACAATCATATAGCCTACTATGCTGGGAATGACAACTCGAAGATGAATGGTGTTGCATTCATCGTCAAAAAGAACATTTCAAGATCTATCCTGAAGTACAATGCTGTCAGTGATAGGATAATATCCATATGCCTACAAGGAAGACCAGTTAATACGACTATTATTCAAATTTACCCACCAACCACTAGGCCCAAAGATGAAGAAATAGAAGTTTTTATCAGCTGTTGCAGTCTGAAATTGATCGAACGTGCAATCAAGATGCATTGATAATTACTGGCAATTGGAATGCAAAAGTTGGAAACAAAGAAGAAGGATCAGTAGTTGGAAAATATGGCCTTGGTGATAGAAACAATGCCGGAGATCAAATGATAGAATTTTGCAAGACCAACGACTTCTTCATTGCAAATACCTTCTTTCACCAACATAAACAGTGACTATACACATGGACCTCGCCAGGTGGAACACACAAAAATCAAATTGACTACATCTGTGGAAAGAGACGACGGAAAAGCTCAATATCATCAGTTAGAACAAGGCCAGGGGCTGACTGTGGAACAGACCATCAATTGCTCATATGCAAGTTCAAGCTGAAGCTGAAGAAAATCAGAGCAAGTCCACGAGAGCCAAAATATGACCTTGAGTATATCCCACCTGAATTTAGAGACCATCTCAAGAATAGATTTGATGCATTGAACACTAGTGACCGAAGACCAGACGAGTTGTGGAATGACATCAAGGACATCATCCATGAAGAAAGCAAGAGGTCACTGAAAAGACAGGAAAGAAAGAAAAGACCAACTTGGATGTCAGAGGAGACTCTGAAACTTGCTCTTGAGCATCGAGCAGCTAAAGCAAAAGGAAGAATTGATGAAGTAAAAGAACTGAACAGAAGATTTCAAAGTAAAGTATTATAATGACATGTACAAAGAGCTGGAGATGGAAAACCAAAAGGGAAGAACATGCTCGGCATTTCTCGAGCTGAAAGAACTGAAGAAAAAATTCAAGCCTCGAGTTGCAATAGCGAAGGATTCCATGGGGAAAATATTAAACAACGCAGGAAGCATCAAAAGAAGATGGAAGGAATACACACAGTCGTTATACCAAAAAGAATTAGTCAACATTCAACCATTTCAAGAGGTGGCATATGATCAGGAACCGATGGTACTGAAGGAAGAAGTCCAAGCTGCTCTGAAGGCATTGGCGAAAAACAAGGCTCCAGGAATTGATGGAATATCAATTGAGTTGTTTCAACAAACAGATGCAGCACTGGAGGTGCTCACTCGTCTATGCCAAGAAATATGGAAGACAGCTTCCTGGCCAACTGATTGGAAGAAATCCATCTTTATGCCTATTCCCAAGAAAGGTGATCCAACGGAATGTGGAAATTATAGAACAATATCATTAACATCACACGCAAGCAAAATTTTGCTGAAGATCATTTAAAAACAGCTGCAGCAGTATATCGACAGGGAACTGCCAGAAATTCAGGCCAGTTTCAGAAGAGGACGTGGAACCAGGGATATCATTGCTGTTGCCAGATGGATCCTGGCTGAAAGCAGAGAATACCAGAAGGATATTTACCTGTGTTTTATGGACTAGGCAAAGGCATTCGATTGTGTGGATCATGACAAACTATGGATAACACTGTGAAGAATGGGAATTCAGAACACTTAATTGTGCTCAGGAGGAACCTTTACATAGATCAAGAGGCAGCTGTTTGGACAGAACAAGGGGATACTGATTGGTTTAAAGTCAGGAAAGGTGTGTGTCAGGGTTGTATTATTTCACCATACCTATTTAATCTGTATGCTGAACAAATAATACGAGAAGTTGGACTATAGGAAGAAGAACGGGGCATCAGGATTGGAGGAAGACTCATTAACAACCTGCGTTATGCAGATGACACAACCTTCCTTGCTGAAAGTGAAGAGGACTTGAAGCAGTTACTAATAAAGATCAAAGACCACAGCCTTCAGTATGGATTACACCTCAACATAAAGAAAACAAAAATCCTCACAACTGGACCAATGAGCAACATCATGGTAAACGGAGAAAAGATTGAAGTTGTCAAGGATTTCATTTTACTTGGATCCACAATCAACAGCCATGGAAGCAGTAGTCAAGAAATCAAAAGACGTATTGCATTGGGTAAATCTGCTGCAAAGGACCTCTTCAAAGTGTTGAAGAGCAAAGATGTCACCCTGAAGACTAAGGTGTGCCTGACCCAAGCCATGGTATTTTCAATCATATCATATGCATGTGAAAGCTGAACAACGAATAAGGAAGACCGAAGAAGAGTTGACGCCTTTGAATTGTGGTGTTGGCGAAGAGTATTGAATATACCATGGACTTGCAAAAGAACGAACAAATCTGTCTTGGAAGAAGTGCAGCCAGAATGCTCCTTAGAAGCAAGGATGGCAGGACTGGGGTCTTACATACTTTGGACATGTTGTCAGGAGGGATCAGTCCCTAGAGAAGGACATCATGCTTGGCAGAGTGCAGGGTCAGTGGAAAAGAGGAAGACCCTCAACGAGGTGGATTGACACAGTGGCTGCAACAATGAGCTCAAGCATAACGATTGTAAGGATGGCGCAGGACCGGGCAGTGTTTCGTTCTGTTGTGCATAGGGTCGCTATGAGTCGGAACCGACTGGACAGCACCTAACAACAACAACAATGTAGTAGGGATAGAGACAAGGTAGCATAAATATTTAGGTTATCACCATCTCCAAGACTTGGAAATTGGTCAGTGGAAGGAGTGATCCCAGGTCTCTGGTTTGGAGATGATTAAGTAAACATTGTAATACAGGTTGAAGAGCAAGTTAGGGAAAGGACGGCAATGGTGAGTTTAGTTTTCAACGTGGCAAGTAAGACAGACATGCTTTGGAGACAGTCAAATGAAAATACAAAGTTTCATATATAGATCTGGAGCTAAGGGGAAAGGTTGGGGCTAGAGGTACGCATTTAGAAATAATCAGCCTAGAGATTGTAATTACAATTCTGAGAGTAGACAAGATAACCCACAGATCCCTCAAAGTGATATGAGAATATGGACAAGGGAACAACCACAGGGAATACCGACATTCATAAGGAAAGATATCTATCTGTCCGTCCATCCATCATCTGTCTGTCTGTCTGTCTATCATCTATCTATCTATCTATCTATCTATCTATCTATCTATCTATCTATCTATCTATCTATCTATCTATCTATCTATCTATCTATCTATCTATCTATATCTATCTATCTATCTATCTATCTATCTATCTATCTATCTATCTATCTATCTATCTATCATCTAAGTGGTATTTGTCTTTCAATACACCATGTGAAGCTCTGAGTTTGCTCAGAGAGTTTGAATCAATCCTATGATGCCTTGCATTCTTTGAGAAGCTGTTTATTTTCTCTGCCATGGTGAATCCATCTAAATCTATAAGGAAAGGGAATATAGAACCCATACAGAAAAAAAAAATAATAATAATTCAAAGTTTCAATAGAAGAATTAAAAACTTGATGACCACTGTTCTGAATGGCACCTTTCACTTTTTCTCTAACACAATAGGGATAATGGGACACTTCACTCTCCTTTTAATTAGTAAGCGTCCAAAATGCAGGGCTTTGTTATGCAAGAAAACATTTGTTTCAACTACAAAAAAAAAAAAAGAGACATAAAAAAGGCCCTAGTCATGCAGTAGTAATGAGTAATATGATCATCTTTTAGTTGTTGTTGACTTGGGAATTTTTTTTTTTTTTTAAGTTCATGAATGAAAGCTTCCAAATAATGTGGCAACAGTAGTTTCCTCAGACAGTTTAATAATTGGAAGATGAGATCCAGGGCTAATCAAAAGAATAAATTTGGTAGGGAATTTGGAGTGAGGAAAAACCTTAGGATGTTTTCTAAGAATCAAAGACAAATTTTAATAAATTGAGTGGAGCTGATAGAGCCCTGAAGTTTATTCTCTCTCTGTACAAGAAAATGATCTCACAGTGATAATACAAGTGGTATTCATATGATTTATGAAATATATTTTCTTTTAAAAGGGGTTAATTATGAATGAATTTCATAGCTCTTTAGATTCAGAAAGCATAATAAATTTTAGTAATTTACATATTATCTGGGAAGGGACTTTAAGAATATCTGGGAAAAGATTTGGTTTGAGATAAATTTGATAAAATTGGTTCTTTAAAAAAAGTTGTGACAAGAATAATAAATTTTGTGACTCTCAGGAATTTGAGGTCTGGTTTCTATTTTGTTGCTAGGTGAATTTCACATTGGTTATAGCCCTTTGACCCAGTCACTCCAAAAACCCACCATTTCCTAAATCCATCTAGTACACATGCTGTTCTAAATACCTGAACTGTCTTCTTTCTTTTCTCTCAGCAAACTACCCATTCTTCCGGATCTATCACACTTTTATCTCCTCTATGAAGTATTCTCCAATTCATTGTATTGATCCTTCTTCTGTGTCTCCCCAATATGTTGATCGTATTCCTATATGGACATTTATCAACTCTTATTACAGTTGCCAGCCTACACGTATACCTCTACCTTTGGACTGTGCCTATCACCATGCCTGCACATAGCACACTTTTCAGTAAGTAGTTTTTTTTTTTAATATTATTATTACATCTTCAATCATCATCATCACCATGTCTCATATATGTGTGTGTGTGTTTATGTCTATTTACCTGTCTATCTGCCTCCACCACCCGTCTGTGGGTTTATCATATTGTGTTGGCTTGTGTTCTGCTATGATGCTGAAAGCTATGCGACCAGTATTTCAAATACCAGCAGAGTCACCCATGATAGACAGGTTTCAGCAGAGCTTCCAGACTAAGAACTAAGAAGAAAGGCCTGGAGATCTACTTCCAACAATTAACTGATGTAAGTCCCACGGATCACAAAACAGCCCTTTGTGTTGGAAGGCACTAAAATGCGCAGTGGCCACAGCAATGAACTTGAGCATACCAATTATCATGAAGATGGCACAGAGCTGGGCAACATTTCATTCTGTTGTACATGGACACAACATGAATAAGAGCCAACTCAATACAACTAACAACAATCTATCTACCTATCTAATCTATCCTCTATCTATCTATCTATCTATCTATCTATCTATCTATCTATCTATCTATCTATCATCTATCGATATCTATACAGTGATCTCACACATATAATTTTTTTTTTTTTTTTTGAACCTTGAGATACCAATGTAAGACCATAAGGACAATGTAAGACCATAAGGACAGCTACCTTTAATCCCAGTTTTCAGATAGGGAAAGTAAGAAAACTAAGACTTAGAGAACCTTGACCAGTGTTATAAGTTTAATTGTGCCCCCGCCCCAGGCCCCAAAATATGTGTTGTAAATCCTAGCCTCTATGCCCGTGGTCATAATCACATTTGGGAATGGATTGTTTTTGTTATGTAAATGAGACAGGATTAGTGTAGGGTATGTTTTGAGTCAATCTCTTTTGAGTCATAAAAGAAATTAAACAAGCAAGGCAGTAAAGAAGCTCAAAGAGACAAGGATCTTCCTCCAGAGCCGACAGAAGAGAGAAAGCCTTCCCCTAGAGCTGGCACCCTGAATTCAGAGCTCTGGTCTCCTAGATTGTGAGAAAACAAATTTCTGTTTGTTAAAGCCACCTATTTGTGGTATTTCTGTTATAGCATCATACCTAAAATACCCAGTATTCCATAGGAAATAAATGGAAAACAGAAAATTAACTCCCTTCTTCTGACTTCAAGTCTAATGCACTCTATTCATTTAAGAGGAATTTTTAGTCATGTGTTCTCGATGCTACGCTTTTATATAAATAGACCTCAGGTGCACAACATTGGATTAATCATATTCTTGGGCTCGTCAAGCACTGTCCTTAGTTTAAGCATTTCCTGATATTTTCTGTATATGTATTTATTTATTCATTTTATTCATTTTAATAATGTAAGTAGTACCCATGAATCCACCATTGGACCCTACAACTAAAATAATGTAATTAACTATACATACATATGTAGATAGGTATATACCTATGGACATATGCCTAGGAGTGAAACTGCTGGGTTGTAAGTTACATGAATATTTAACTTTAGAGGAAAACACAAAATTGCTTTTACAAAGTGATTATTACAATTTATAAACCCACTAGCAAGGTAGGGTAAGAAAGGCTTAGTGATCTACTTCTAAAAAATCGCCAGTGAAAATTGTGGACCACAAAGACCTAATACTCTTATGCATGGGGTCACCATGAGTTGGGGGCCAACTCAATGACAGCTAACAACAACAACAAGGTATAAGAGATCCTGAGGATCAACATTCTCTCCAATAATTATTACTGTCAGACTTCTTACATTTTGTCAATCAAATAAATGTAAAATGCTACATTATTGTGTTATTGACTTGCATTTCATCAATTATTAACAAGATTGAAATACCTGCATACATTGGCCAAATGTTTTTCTTCCTATTAATTTGTAAAACTTATTTATATATTTGTGAGAGAAACCCTTTGTCAGTTATGTGCATTGTAGGTATCTTTTCCCAGTTTGTGTCTTGTCTTTTGACTTTCTGTAATAGAAGCTGTTGGTGAGTGACTGTTAGTGCAACAGTTAGTTAGCTGCATCCTTCTCAGGAGATTTGTCCTAAGCCAATGGAATCTGCCTCACCCAAAATTTCGTGCCCCACACCCTGGAGTCAACCTGCATCCAATAACTGACCAATACAAAAAAACAAAAAAAAAAAACCCAAGCCCATTGCTTTCAAGTTGATTCCAACTCATATCGACTCTACAGGACAGAGTAGAACTGGCCCCATAGGGTTTTTTCCAAGCTGGAAATCTTCATGGAAGCAGACTGCCACATCTTTCTCCCACAGAGCTGTTGGTGGGTTCAAACCAAGTGCTAGGAACCACTGCTTCACCAGAGCTCCAAAAAATATAGAAGTACAAAAGGGTAGCCCCTTATCTCAAGGGAAGGCTTGCTTATAGTACAATCCACACTCCAGCTGAAACCACATCTTTACCTAGCATCTTCTGCTTCCCTAACCTGTTTCTCTCATTTTCCTGCAGGTGCCTCCTGAGTTCATGTCCTCAATAAACCACTTATACAAAAATCTCTTAGTTCTGCTTCTAGAAAAACCAACTTAAGGTATTTTCTTTAAGATATCTTTTGATAAGCATTTCTTAATTTTACTATAGTTAAATTTATCAATCTTATTTCATGTATATCCTTTTGAAAATCTCTACTAAGAAATCTTTCCTTTTCCCATGCTCCATAAGATATCACTTGTTTATCCTATAAAAAGTTTAAAATTTTGCTTTTGACATTTACATCTTCAATCATTCTGGAGTTGATTTTTAGGCATGGTGTGAAGTAGGGATCCAATGTTCTTATTTTATATGTGAATAACTATTTTTTGCAAGTTAATTTCTTGAGTATTCCATTCTTTCCCTGTAATTTATCTTTGTAGAAAGCCCAATAGTCTTAGTTATCTAGTGCTGCTATAACAGAAATACCACAAATGGGTGGCTTTAACAAACAAATTTATTTTCTCAAAGTTTAGTAGACTCCAGACACAACCTACACTAATCCTGCCTCATTCACATAACAAACAAAACCCATTCCCAAATGCGATTATAACCGCAGGCATAGAGGCTAGGATTTACAACACATATTTTGGGGGCACACAATTCAATCATAACATTCCACCCTTTGCCCCCCCTAAAATTCATGTCCCTCCCACATGCAAAACACATTCACTACAGCACATCACCCTAAAAGTCTTAAATCTACTCCAAGTCCAAAATTTCATCTTCTGAGTCATCTAAATCATATATGAGCGAGACTTTAGGTATATTTCATCGTGGAGCAAATTCTTCTTCCTGTGTGAAATCTAGACTACAAGTTATCTGTTTCCAAAGTACAATGGTGGAACAGGCACACGGTAGACATTTCCATTACAAATGAGAGAAATTGGAAGAAAAGAAGTAATAATGGGCACCAAACCAACCACCAAACCAAACCCAGTGTCTTCAAGTCAATTCTGACTCATAGGGACCCTATAGGCAAGTCTAAAACCCAGCAGAAAAATTTACCTTAGCTCTCAAGCCTTGAAAATAATCCTCTGTTCTCTGAGACCATCTGGGCAACGGCTCCACCTTCCAGACTCTGGGTGTTGGCCATGCTCTCCGGGTTCTGGGTAGAGGTCCCTCAGCCCTGGGCTCCAGGTCCACCTTCCAGGCCTACTGGAATGGCAACCCTGCTCCCTCAGCTTTGGACGGCCAAATTTCCTAGTCCATCTGCATGTAACCCCCTCAGCCCTGGCAAGATACATTCTTCTGCACCTTGGCATGGCAGCCCCACCTTCTCAGCTTTGGGCAGCAGCCCCATCCCCTTGGTCAAACTAAATGGCAGCCCCACACTCCAGAACCAAGTTGGGAAGATCTGATTCTTTGAAACCTAGAAGGCCCTAGCTCTACTCTCTGAGACCCCAGAGGCCACTGCCCCACCCTTTGAGACCTAGGCACCTCTGCTACCCTTGTTCCTTCCAACATTTCTGCTGATCTGCTCCAGGGATGGTTCTTTTCTTGGAGGATAACAGATATGGCTCCTTTGCCCTGTCTCCTGACTATAGAATTACATGAGGCAGACAGCATTCTTTCCTTTTGTTCTTTCTCTGTTCCCTTCAGTCTAAGCTGATGAGTTTTCTGCTGTGGTAGTTGATCAGCTCTGAGTCACAGGCTTAATCTCTTTAACAAAAGATGGTGTAGCCACATCCTTGGTAAATATTCTACGACACATGTCCTTAGTTTGTACAATATAATTTTCTAAATGTTTAAGTCTTGTTTTCATTTTGCACAGCTCATTTTTAAGTCCATCTCTGTCCTCTCACATTTTACTATAAGCAGTAAGAAGAAGCCATGTGGTCCCTTTAAGATCTTGCTTAGAAATCTCCTCAGCTGAATATTCAAGTTCATCTCTTACAAGCTCTATCTTCCACCAAACATTTTAACATAATTCAAAGTAGTTCTTTGACACTGCATAAAAAGCATCACCCTTCCTCCATTGTCCAAGCACATATTCATCATTTCCTTTTAAAGCCTCACCAGAAGCACATTTAACATCCACGTTTCTAGCAACATTCTGTTGCTGATACCATATATATATTCTCTAAGATGATAGAGGCTTTCTCTATAGCTCTCCTTACTTCCTTCTGAGCCCTCGTCAGAATTGCCTTTGCCATTGTAATTCTAACAACAGACTCTTCGAGGCAGTCTAGGGTTTTACTGTTAACCAGACCAAACCCATTGCTGTCAAGTTGATTCAAACTCATAGTGACCCTACAGGACAGAGTAGAACTGCCCCACAGTGTTTCCAAGGAGCAGCTAGTGGATTCGAACTGCTGACCTTTTGGTTAGCAGCCAAATGTTTAAACACTGTGCAATAGTAGTGAATAAAGTCTACATTCACAGAAAAAAATATGAAAGACAAATACAGATATGACCCACAGGGAGAAAGTGAGGAGAGTAGAGGTCCCAGTTTCATTACTGGAGGGCCTATCTTTTACAGGTCTTTCTTCAATTCTATGACCTATCTAGGTTTCTTCTCAGGAGTATAAGCCAATCAACTCTTTTTTTTTTATTAAACATAATTGACATTAGGTCTGATATTATCAACTGAGAGAGAACTAACTAAAGCAGGAAATGACCCTATCCTAATGACAATAGTTATTAAAGGTCTTTTTACAGGGGAGTATCATGGTTAGGGGAAACCCTGGTGGCGTAGTGGTTAAGTGCTACGGCTGCTAAACGGCTGTGGGTTTGGGTTTTTTTTTGGTTTATCATGGTTAGATATGCTTACTAGAGGTTTCTCATGGCTGCAGGGTGGATGGCAGATTATAGAGGTCCAGAAAACCAAGTGGAAACAATAATAACAATAAATAGAAAAGGAAAGGTTCTAGATCTGCTCAATTGTGCCTAGCACTTTCCTTTAAGTAGGCTGACTCAAGTAGCTATGTGTCAACTCATTTAATGATACCTTTTAGAATTCTTAAAGAAATTTTGCTGATATTTTATTCTTGATAAAAAGACACAACAAATATGTTTTTTTAAACTTGCATTTTATTTGGTATAAATTATTATTAGAAATCATTATAAAAACTTTACAGAAGATTGAAAAGTATTAAGAAAATTAAAATTACCCATCACCTCAACACTTAAAGGAAAATACAGTTAAAAATTTACTGTATTATCCCTCAGGCTCATAGATATATGGGAATACTACTTTATAAAAAAATCAAATTCATTCTATTTTCAAGCAAATATTATACCAGGAATAATTTCCCATATAAAATATATTTTGAATATTCAATTGCTGTATTTCATAATATTGATGAATAGTATTGTATTATTTAACCACTAGTCTATTTTTGGACATTTTGGTTGCTTCTAATTTTTCGTAATTTTAAAGAATGTTACCATAAGCATTCAATATGTATATCTTTTCCTGCATTTTAGATTTTTGTTGGATAAATTCCCTAATGGAATTACTGAGACAGAGGTTATACACATTTTTAAGGCTCTTTCCGCAAGAGAATTTTGCAAATGAGACTATATGTTTTATTTCAGCAGAATATGACAAGTCAGGAGTGACAGATGATCCTAAATCCCGGAATTTCACTGCACTTAAAGTGCAGGGCAATCAGATTCTACTTCTCTTCTGCATTTGGGGCATAATGTGATGGGCTGATTGCTCCTTCTGCAACATTTTTGACTGATACACATTCTCCTAAATTTATTTTACATAGCAACAAAATATTCTAAGAAGTGTGGGGCTGAAATACGGAGTCTCAGCTGAATTTTTCCATGTTTCCTTAAAGCTGGAGTATAATGGAGAGTAATTCCCTGACCTGAAGAAAGTTTTTCAAATGTATTCTACAGATAGAAGGACTTTTTTTGAAAACTGACTATACCAGGAAATTGACATATACGATCTCATTTAGTCCCTTCCATTAGCTCATCTGAGAACTGGAGTGGTGTATCAGAAAACATACAGGTTTTGCAACCAGTCTAATGTGGAATGTGACTCCATTTTTCATCAATTGCTTGCAGTGTCACTTGAATTACCTTCTACAAATTATTCATTTCTCTGAGTTTATTGATACCTTATGTATAAAATCATAGGGATATGGATAAATATCTTTCCAGGTAAATATCTGAATTAAATGAAAAAGTGCAGGCAAAGCAATCAGCATAGTGTATAGATCTGTCTTAGACTGGGGTCCCCTGAGGACAGATCCTGAGGCATGCCTACGTTTCATTCTGGAAGAGATCCCTGGGGCAGGAGTGAAGGACTACACAGAAGAACAGGGAAGAAGGGGAAACTAATACATGGATCTTATGAGTTGGTTGGGAGTCCCTGGGCATTGCAAACCATTAAGTGCCCAACTGCTAACTGAAAGATTGGTGGTTCCAGTCCACCCAGAGAAAACCTCAGAAGAAAGACTTCCTGGGGATTTAGTTCTGAAAAGTCAGCCATTAAAAACTCTATGGAGCACAGTTCTATTCTCACAAACATGGGATCACCATGAGTCAGAATTAATTCTACAGCAACTGTTTTTTGTTTGTTTTTTAATGAGTTGTCACTGGTCCAGATGACTGATGCTATACTTTGCTTCCACGGAGTCTTCTTATTAAATGCACCTCAGAAGTCTTTCCCTAAGAAAAAAAAAATGGATGAAATATTTATTCATTAGCTCCCACTCCCCATTTGTCAAGGATAGCCCCAGGGCACTATCTCTTCTGCATTTCCAAGTTGTGTTTGTTTGTTAGAAGGTTCCGCAGCCGTTACAGAAGCCTCCAGCAAGATGTCTGAGGGACAAAGTGAATCTCATTGCACCTGTATGAAGCTAGTCAGAACTAGTCACAAAAGTAGCAGGTGGGACAATAGAATGGTAAAGGACAGTGTTGAAACTGCAGTTGACAAAGGGTCTGTTGTGATTCAGGGCTGAGTGAGAATAAACCAATGAGAGTCAGGAGAAATGTAACCAAGGAGGGCACTTTGGAAGTACCAACAATTTCAGATTCCATTTCCAGTGTGGTTACACTAAATAGCTTTAAATTCTAAGGGGATGGGAATTTACTTTTTTAAGACGTCAAAGACAGAAAACTTTGGCATAAAGTAAATAAATTTGCTGAATCCAGAACAGATCATCTTAAGTTTTAAATAAATACTAAGTGAGAAACATTTTTTAGTGTGACTTTTTAATAGGATAAAACTTTGCTTGAATTTTTGAGAAAAAAACAACACAAGAATGGAAGATATGAATGAAACTACAATACAGGCACTCCAATTTGAATAGAACAAATATGTAAGTTTATAAAATCATTAAAATGAACAACCATGTACATACCATCCAGGTTGCGAAAAAACACATTACCAGGGCCTTGAGAACTCCTGGGTTCCTCTCATGGATATCTAAGAAGAACAATTCGCCTCTGTGCCCAGAAGTCAGGGAGATGGAAATATTCAGTTATCATCATTAATAGATAACATTATTGTTCTTTTAAATTTCCTTTTATTCTTAAATTTACACTATAGTTCTTAAGCACTAATATAAAATTCTAAACAGATGGTTATTTTCTTGTACCATACTGAAGATATGTTACTGTCTTCTGACTTCAAGTGCCTCTTTAACTGTCAACTACAGCATAATTTTCATTCCATTCCTTTATAGTTAATACTTCTAGTAAAGCTCTCTCTCTCTCTCTCTCTCTCTCTCTCTCTCTCACTTATTCTAAGACTTTCTTTTTTGTCTTTGATTATTTCTAACTTTACAATAATGCATCTAGGTATCTATTTCTTTTTACTTGTTTGGGATTCACTGGATATTCTGAATGAAAGGACTGATGTCTTTCATTATTTTAGAATATTCTAAGCATGAACTTCTCAGTAGTAAGTATCTCTCCCCATTTTTTCACTAATATCCTCTAAAATTATGAATGGACATATATTAGAACCTATCGTTCTCTTTTCAATTGTTTTTAAGTCTTTTATTTATGAGGATCTCTCTGCTGCATTCTGACTATATGCTCTAAATCTATTTTCCACTTTTGATGATTCTGTCTTCACAAGTATCTAATTTGTCATATCACACTGAGTTGGTAATTCCAAGTATTTTAAATTTTTTTTAATTTTATTCTGTTTTAGGTAAAAGCTTACAGGACGAATTAGTTTTTCATTCCAAAATTTAACATACAAATTGTTTAGTGGCATTAGTTGCAATCCCCGCAATGTGTCAGCACTCTCTCATTTCCCTTTCCACCCTGTATTCTCCGTGTCCATTAGTCTAATTTTCCTGTCCCCTCTTACCTTCTCATCTTTGCTTTTGGGCAGGTGTTGCCCATTTGGTCTCGTATTCTTGATTGAACTAAGAAGTACATTTCTCATGTGTGCTATTGTTTGTTTTATAGGCCTGTCTAATCTTTGGCTGAAAGGTGGACTTCAGGAGTGGCTTCAGTTCTGAGTTAGCAAGAGTTCCAGGGACCATAGTCTCAGGGGTTCCTCCAGTCTTGGTCAGACCAGTAAGTCTGATCTTTTTTTGTGAACTTAAATTTTGCCAGGTATTTAAAATTTTTTATTTAATTGGTTAAAAAATCTGCATGGGTATTTAGATAACCATTCATTCCTTAAATTTTCAAATTTTTATTTTATATCTTTAAACATATTGAATAATATTATTCTATATTCTATGTCTAGTAATTCCAACAGCTGAAGAAGTCGAAGATTTAATCCTTCTGTCTGCTATTTATGTTGGCTCTTAATTCATAGTGTCTTCTTCCCTTGAGAAATGTCTGAGTTTGAGTTATGATCCCATCTATGTAAATTATTTAAGGCCTGAGTTGAAGATAGATTCCATCAGAGAAAATATACTTTTGCTTTTGCCAGCTACCGAGGGATATTAACCAACCCAGGCTACATTAAAATAAATTCTCATCTTGAGATTTTTGGAATATCCACATACTATATATTCAGACTAAAAACCTACATGAGGACTAGCTTATGGTATGAAGTTTTTAAGAGAGATTTTTCTTCTCTGCCTGGTGCCAAGGTAGACTTAGTCAAGTTCCCCCATGCTACATGTTAATCACAGGTTAAAACTCTATCCATTTTCATCATTCAGATATCCAGGATAACAAAGGCTCTAGCTGACAGTCTTTTATACTCACGAAAGCAGGAAAATAGAGTCTGCAGGCTTCTAAAGCTTTTTCCTGGAAGTAACACATATCACTTCTGCTTTGTTGTTGCTGCTGTGGAGATTACAATTCATGGTGACACCATGTGCATCAGAACAGAACTGTACTTCATGGGGTTTTCAATGTTTGACAGTTTGCAAGTAGCTAGGCCTTTCTTCCAAGACACTTCTGAGTAGATTCAACCCACCAACCTTTTGGTTAGCAGCCTAGCATGTTAACTGTTACACCATTCAGGGACTTCTGCTTGCATACCATTAATTCTAAGAAGTATATAATTACACCTGAATTCAACCATGTGGCAAGGTACAATCCTTTCTCAGGAAAAAAAAAAAAAACCCCGCTGCTGTTGAGTCAATTCTGACTCATAATGACCCTACAGGACAGAGTAGAACTGCCCCATAGGGTTTCCAAGGAGCAGCTGGTGGATTCGAACTGCTAAGCTTTTGGTTAGTAGCCGTAGCTCTTAACCACTGTGCTACCAGGGCTCCTTTCCAGGAAGAAGAGCCAAATATTTGTGAATAGTAATATTAATCAAATGATGTATTGGGCAAATCTGCTGCAAAAGACCTTTTCGAAGTGTTGAAAACAAAGATGTCACTTCAAGGACTAAGGTGTGCCTGACCCAAGGCAGGGTATTTTCAATTGCCTCACATGCATATGAAAGCTGGACAACGGATAAAGAAGACTAAAGAAAAATTGATGCCTTTGAATTAAGGTGTTGGTGAAGAATATTGAATATACCATGGACTGCCAGAAGAGCAAACAAACCTGTCTTGGAAAAAGTACAGCCAGAACGCTCCTTAGAAGCAAGGATGGTGAGACTTCGTCTCACTTACTTTGGACATGTTATCAGGAGGGACTAATACCTGGAGAAAGACAGCATGCTTGGTAAAGTAGAGGGTCAGTGAAAAGGAGGAAGACCCTCAACAAGATGGATCAACACAGTGGCCGCAACAATGTGCTCAAGCATAACAATGATTGTGAGAATGTCACAGGACCAAGTTCTGTTTCGTTCTGTTGTACGTAGGGTTACTATGAGTCGGAACCCACTTGACTACACTTAAAAAACAACAACAATGTGTACCACAATGTCTTGAATTTATATAGTGAATTTTCTAGCAGTCCCTCACTTTAGAAGAGTTTAGGCTCCACAAGACCATTGCAATCTAAGTTCAAATTCACCAAGGTCCTGCAGGTTACCTCACAGTGAAATTCTACTTTTGAGCTCGCTAAATTCCTGAATTTCTTTTTTAACTTCTTTTTCTTGGCCTCAGGATTTTTTAATTTCCTTGCCACCTCATTGATGCATTCAAAAATTGTACTTTTTAAATTTTATTCATTAGTTTTTTTGTTTTGTTTTTATATGAAAGTTTGTTCCATATATCTAGTCTACCAAACTACATTTGGTGAAAATTGAAATTCACCATTCAACTTTTAAAGGCCTGGAGAAATTGACCCACATCTAACGGAAGCACAAAACCACCCTTCTCTCCTACAGGAGACATAAGCACTGTGTGATGGGGGAAAAAATAAAAAACTACCGTCTTAAGTGTCAAGAGAACAATTCTTCATCCTGTTTTTCACCAAATAGTTTTGTAATCACAGACAAGTCGTCTCCCCTTTCTAGGCCTGCTTTCCTTACCTACAAAGCGTGTAGGTTGCTGTAAGCAACCTTTAAAAGTGCATCCCAATCTATTCATTTATCAGTGTGTTTCACAGTAGATGCATTTTATAATGCTTTTTCTCAGTCTCAAATTCTAAGCCCAATATTCCTGTTTCAGTGGCAAGCCTGTTGCTATTTTAGATTTTTCTAGGCAGGTCTTGGCTCAGAAATTCTGTGGGAGAAGAGGTCCATGTCTTCCTCCTCTCGCCTCCTGCAGATGCGCAGCAGCATGAAGAGACGTTGACAAAGAGTTTGGCTCTGCTGCTATGCAGGTCCTTCCCTGCCAGGCGAACTCAGACACTATCTCACCTCCCTCCTGCAACACGAGCAACAGGGTACCTAAAGGATACCTAATAATTTCTTATAGAACTAGAAAGCTGGAGAAGGTGACTTGGTATAGGTTAATCCAGCCTTTGAAAAAGCTTTTGCCTTCATTTTTTTTAATTCTCTAGAAGCAGCTCTGCAGGAGAAAGACGTGGCAGACTGCTGTCATTAAGATTTACAGTCTTGGAAGCCCTGTGAGGCAGTTCTGCCCTGTCCTTTAAGTTCTGTCCTGTCCTATAGGGTCGTTATGAATGGAAATTGACTAGATAGCAGTGGGTTTTGTTTTTCTTTTTAATGTTCATAGTTCACATTGGGGTTCACCCCTTGTGTTTTACAGTTTTATGGGTTTTGACAAATATATGTCAAATTCAAATGCATACGGCATTGTAGTATCATATAGAATAGTTTCGCTGTCCTAAAACCCCCTTTTGGCTAACAGCCATGTGTGTTAATCATTTGTGCCACCTAGGGATTCCATGTGAGGATCCATCTACAAGCTAAGGAACACCAAGAAATGCCCAGGGCTACCAGAAGTTTCTGGAGACAAGGAATGATCTTCCCTTACAGCCAGCAGAGACCACAGCCCTGCCAACACCCTGAATTTGGACTTCTAACCTCCAGAACTGTAAGAAAATAAATTTTTCTTCTTTAAAAGCCACCCACTTTGTGACATTTTGTTATGACAGCCCCAGGGAATGAAAACAAACTCTAAGAAACTAAGATTCTGTACTATGAAATATTTGTGCATAAATTTGTTTTCTTCCCACAAACCTTCAAATATTCTGTATTGTTTTTCAGTATGAAAACTTTCTGTAATTTTTATTGCTCTTCCAACATTTGAAAGGATACGTAATATTTTATCTCTGAAAAAGGAGTTTGAGTGTCTCACTTAATCATACTTTACATTTTAGTGATATTAGTTGGTCGTAGCTATTTTCCAACAATGCTGATGATTTTTGACAAAATGTGAAATAGCTAAAGACAGATGGCTTGCAGCTCCAACTGTTAGGGTTTATTTTTCTCTGCCAGCAAGGTCAGTGATCCTTCAACCCACTGTAGCCTCAGATCACATGATGGCTCTGATATGCATATTAGAGAAGGAAAAATTCAAACATCTAAAATTTCTTTCTAAAAGGTGTCACATTGTAAAGTGTGGCAGTATATTGTTTGGAAATTTGTTATAGGTTGCTTTGCACAGGCTTTGCACATTGTGAAAATGAAGAGCATATTACCAAAAGGAAATAAGTGGATTGATCTCAGTATTAAACCTTTCTCATGGGAGAGATTGCCTGGAATAGTAGAAAGGGCCCTGGACTTTGATTTGGAATATCTGGGCTTAAATATTTGTTCTTACTAGTTATGTGAACCGGGACAAGTTATTTATGTTCTATAAGTTTCAATTTCTTCTTACGCCAAACTGGAATAACGGAATAACGTGACCCATCTCGCAGGGATATGTTGAGGATTAAATACGTCAGTTTCAGTGAAAGTTCCCACCATATAAAGGGTGCTTAATAAGTCTTCAATAAATATGCAAAAAAAAAAAAACAAGGCAAGTAAAGTTTCAAGATGATCAGACAGCCATTTTCAGGATTTTTACTATTTCACCAACTAAAGTTGGGAAGCACTATCTTCCAGTTTGAGCATCTGAGGGCTCAGGCAGTGGTTCCTTTATAAGAATTCTAATCCAGCAGCCAGGCTAGATGCATCAGAATGACCTGTGTGATAAGAAGCCCTAAATCCTGGGCCACACAATGAAGGTTATAAATTAGTAACCCAACAGCACAGCCTAAGTATCTGTATTTTTAAGCATTTCCCAAACAAATTTTATGTACTATCAGGTTTGGGAATCCCTATTCTAGGAGAATTCAGAACAGTGTAGACATAGTAAGTGAGCCATCAACCCACCAAGTGAGTTCCAAGACTAGAAGCATAGAGTCAGTCACCAAGAAGAGCAACATCCAAGCTGATACCAGCACTTAATGTCATTGTTGTTGGGTGCCGTGGAGTCAGTTCTGACTCATAGCAAAGCTGTGTACAACAGAAGGAAACACTGCCCGGTTCTGCACCGTGTTCACAACTGTTGCTATGCTTAAGTCCACTTAATAACTACAAGTATATAAATGAGTCACGTTTCACCATCTAAGAGTTCAGGCTCTGGAATCAAACTAACTGGGTTTGTATGTACAGTTTACACTTGTGTAACCTTGGCTAGTTACTCAACATCCTTAAGTCTATTTTCCTAATCTCTGAAATAAAGGTTGTAAAGTTCAAATGAGATAATCTGTGTGCAGCACTTAGTACAGTCCTGGCATAGAGTAAGAACAAAAGAAATGTCATTTGTGAATTCTTAACTTCTCAAGCACTTTGAACAACTGTGCCTTTAACACATGCTGGTTCCTATTCTTGGGATGTCTTTCCCACATGTCTCTGCTTAGTAGACTCCTCATCTCTTAAGGTTTAAGGCCCGACACCAAAACGCCATTCTCTGTTCTCTACCCAGTGAAATCCTCACCTGTCATGCAAATCTTCTTGTGGTCAGAAGAAAATCCTAATTAATCATCCCTTTCCCTGCCCTCTGTCACACAGAAAATGCATGCCTAGCTGAACTGACCCAATAGACACAGATCTTGCTTGTGGCTTTATCCTCATTTCCCCATTATTTTCTCTCAAAATACTTTCCTTGAGTGAGCTCTTGGTTTCTCATATCTTCAGGTAACATCCACACGCTGATGATGCCAAAGCCTCTACCGCAAACATACATTCTTCTCCCACACCTAAGACCCACAAAGCTAACAAAAGTTTCTGAAAATATCCTTCTGCATGTCTTGCAAATACTCCAAATTCAACATGTACAAAACCAAGTGAACTCACGACTAAATGAAAAAAAAAAATCTTTTCTGTACCACATTTGAAAATAGATTGGCAGTTCCTCAAAACATTAAACATAGATTTATCATGTGAGCCACCAATTTCACTCCAAAAGAAATTAAAACATATGTCCACAAAAAATTTGCACACAAATGTTCATAGCAGCATTATTCATAATAGCCAAAAAGTAGAAACCGTCCAAATATTCATCAACTGATGAATGTGTGAGCAAAATGTAGTGTATCGATACAATGGGCTATTATTTGACCACAAAAAGAAATGAAGTACTGATACGTGGTACAACATGGATCAACCTTAAAAACATTACGCTAAATAAAAGGCCAAGTATTTTATGATTCCATTTGTATGAACTGTTCAGAATATGAAAATCCATAGAGTCAGTAATAGATTAATGGTTGGGGATGGTAGCAAAGAGGAATGGGGATGGACTGCTAATGAATATGAAGTTTTGGGAGGGATTTATAAAAAATACTCTAAAATTACGTAGTGGTAGTTGTTTCACAACTCTGTGGATATACTGAAAACCACTGAATCGTACAGTTCAAAAGAGTGAATTTTAGGGTATGTGAATTATATCACAATAAAGCTGCTCTTTTAAAAAATTTCTTTCTATAATCTTTATTTCAATATATGACACTATCACTTCATCACTATCTTGATCATTAATTGTTGACATTTTGGCATTAACTTTGATTTTCTGTCATGCAAACAAGCATTTTTTTAAAAAGCAAAATACTTTTAGTTCTCCCTTTAAATACTCTTCCTGGTCCATTATCAACAAATAAAAGATTGTCTTTAATGTCAGCACAGGGGCAAGAAATATTAATTCAGTTTTTGACCATGCTGTATACTTTACAAAGCTTTATCCTTTGTATATCATTACCAAAGCAGTCCTATAACAAGGAGAGAACAAAGTAAGTGATTTGCCCAAGGTTATGTAACTAAGCTGGTTTTAAGATGCATCACATTGTACCTGCTATATATATGAACATATGTACAATTACTAAAAGCATCAACAATAAATAGAACAACCAACTTGCTCCAATCCTAAAGAAATAAAAGATCAGCAAAATACAGACAACCTCCTATTCAGAGCTGGCAAGTGAAGAGAACAATGATCACCTTTACTTCTTCCAGCTGTAGAACTGGAAATTGTTCAAACACCAGTCAGTAGATAGAGGAGCAGCCTGGCACTGGTAATCATCAGTGATAATTGGATTTTCTGAGCTTAGATATTTGTTACACAGACTTATTTTTACAATATATGAATCACAGTACTCTAAATTGGTGGTTCTCAAACTGTGGTGATTTTACCTAGTAGGAGACATTCGACAATGTCTGGAAATATTTTTGATTATCACAACTAGGTGGTGTGATGCTACCGGTATCTAGCAGGTAGAAGCCAGAGATACTGCTAAACATCCTAAAATGCAAAGAACAGCCTCCAAAACAAAGAAATATCAAGACCAAAATATCATTAGTTCCAAGTTTGAGAAAACCTGCCCTAAACTCATTTGCAGCTAGTAAGCATTGCAAAATGTATTCCCACTGGCAGATTTCTGATATTTGATTGTAAAAGACTCACAACAAAATAATCCATGGCCCAGAGAACCTTGACTTCTGCTTAAAATGAAGAGTTCCGGACTTAAAACCTCAATGTTTCCCTACTCTGCTCAAAGCACTAAACCCACTGCCGTCAAATCGATTCTGACTCATAGCGACCCTATAGAACAGACTAGAACTGCCCCATAGAGTTTCCAAGGAGCGCCTGGCAGACTCAAACTGCCGACGTTTTGGTTAGCAGCCGTAGCACTTAACCACTATGCCACCAGGGTTTCCCTGAAAGCACTAGGCTATGAATTATTGAGGAATATGTATACAGTTATAACATGCTCCAGACATTTCAGGAACTTATAGTTTGTTAAATGTAGTAAGTTCTTGGAGACTAGAGACCATGTATTCTTAGTATCTGTATGATAAGTGTTTAATAAATATTTATTCAATGAAAATGAAGTCTTTTAGTAATTTTTCAAAATCTTCCTCACTTCCTTCATATCCCGTACCCAACTTCATCCCTCATTTTTGTTAGAGGATATTGCCTTCTACTTGATAGAAAGAAGTGAGGCCATCAGGTGTGAACTGATGGTAGCTTCTGCATTCCCCTTATTCACATTTATACCCGTATTTCTCTCCATCTTTCAAGTCTCGGAGAATGAGGCAAACAGAGAAGGAAGGAAAACTCAGACTCTACATCCTAGATGTGACAGTGCCACTCAGATCTTCCCTCAAGAGAACTTTCTGAGGAGTTTGGTTGACAGATAACCTCCAGCCAACACACCTTGGATACAGTGAAGTGTTCAAGATGAGGCCAGGTTGCTCCCAGCCAAAGGCTGAGCAAAGCAAGGGTACTAGAACCAGACTATTCCCACTTGATGTGGGGCACCTTTAACAGGCAACCTTTGCTAAGGGGCTTCCCATCAGCCTGGCCAATACTGGCTCACAATTGCACTGTAGTCTACATCTGTTCCTACTTATTCTCCTTCCTTCCCTTTCTCCTCTCACAGATTTAAGATCTGCATAGTGATTTGAGGACCTATTTCCTCTCTGTCACTCACACACATCTCTCCCAATAAAACCCTTCTTCATCTCAACTCATTTTGGTGTCTGCTGTTCTAAGCACCTAGGCTGAAAAACAGATTGTACTAGAGCAGTAAACAAACAAACAAACATACAAAAAACCAGAGGCTTGCATCCTGACTCACTCAGCATCCTAACTGCTGGAAATTTTACTAGTGTTGACCTGATGAGATTTCCTAGTGGAAGGGAATGTCATGGTTCATGCAATGATGCAGGCATTTAAACAATATGGGGAGACAGAAAAGGTGTCTGGTTATTACTGAGATGGTTTAATGCCCTGTAAAGAAACAATGGGAAACTGATAGTGTGGTTAGCAAGCAGTTAAAGGCTATATGAGACAGCCAGAGAGACTGCTCCTCTCCTGAAATGGAAGAATGGACTTAGCTGAGGAGCAAGTTGAAGAATTTATAGAGTAGCAGAGCTTCAGAACCATTTAAATGCTAGGCCAAGTCAGGTCTGTTACACTAAGGTCAGAATCCTAGTTGGGAAAACCTAGGGTTTAAAAACATAATATGGGGACATCTGGGTGTATGTTCTTGACAATTTTGGTTCTGTAGAACCCAAAACCTTCAGACCTTGCAAAAGCATATGACCCTAGTATGACCAAGCACCTTCCCACATGGAAAGACTCAGCAGGGGTCTCTCTCTTGCATGGAATCATGTGCTCCCTTCAACAGCTTACCTGAATTCCTCTCCTTGCTGTCAGGTCAAAACTAGGATTCATGGTAGTCCTAATCAGGAAAGAAAGAAATTACCCTGAAAGACTGGCAAGAATTAGTTAACATTACTGGCAGAGGCAAGTTAATACCCCTGTTATTGGGTTTTAAGCTTTATCAAGGGGGCTGGAATATAAGATTGCATAAACTAGAATGCATTGACTTAGGGGCAAGTTCTTGGGATACAGGATTTAACACCACAGCAAGGACTTAAAGGATCAGCCAAATTCACTGCTGGGATCACTCTTGGAAGCCTGGAGAAAGTGATGGTCCACAGGGTGAAGTGGAAATGCCTGAGTTGCCATGGAAATTTGTAAAAGAAAAGATTAAAAGGGCCATGGACATGGGTATATTAGGATGAAAATATTATGTGAGGCCATAAAACCCATCAGAGGGTTATGTTCCATCGGAGGCCTAGAAGACACACCATTTACTAAGGCCATCAGAAATGGGGCAGCAGCATCACTAAGGACTGACACTAGGAGTGGCTCCAGAGCCAGGTTACTGCACGGCCATGGTGGTCATTACTCTGACTCCCAGGTGTATAACTGAAATTAGCACACACAATAGTTAAAGTAACCCCAACAGGTCCTTGGCTATTATAATGAAGATGGCCAAGAGAAAGACTCAAACTACCACTGCTCTCTCCCTCACTCTCAGCTAAGATAAACAAATTATATTTATATAAAAAACCCAGTGCCGTCAAGTGAATTTGAACTCATAGCGACCCTATAGGACAGAGTAGAACTACCCTGTAGAGTTTCCAAGGAGCACCCGGTGAATTCGAACTACCAACCTCTTGGTTAGCAGCAGTAGCACTTAACGACTACACCACCAGGGTTTCCATATATAACCCAAAAACCCAGTGCTGTCGAGTCGATTCCGACTCATGTACATCTGTATATATACACACAGACACATAGTCATAGTTATCTAGTGCTGCTATAACAGAGATATCACAAGTAGATGGTTTTAACAAACAGAAATTTATTCTCTCACAGTCTAGTAGGTTAAAAGGTCAAATTCAGGGTGTCAGCTCCAGGGAAAGGCTTTCTCTCTTTGTCAGCTCTGGAGGAAGATTCCTTGTCCTCAAACTTCACGTGGTCGAGAAGCTTCTAAGGCGCAGGGACCCCAGGTCTAAAGGATGCGCTCTGCTCCTGATGTTTCTTTCTTGGTAGTATGAGGTCTCCAACTCTCTGCTTGCTTCCCTTTCCTTTTATCTCTTAAGAGATAAAAGGTGGTACAGGCCACACCCCAGGGAAAATCTTTTTACATTGGATCAGGGATGTGGCCTAAGCAAGGTTGTTACATCCCACCCTAATCCTCTTTAACCACAGGCAGAGATTATGATTTATAATACATAGGAAAATCACAAAATGGAGGGCAGCCACACGTGGCCTAACCAAGTTGACACATATTTTTGAGGGACACAATTTACATACATATATATGTATACATGTATGCATATATTCATACATATATATATGTTGTTTTTATTGGCTAATTTTTTTCAGAAGGAGAGCACCGGGTCCTTCTTCCTAGTCTGTCTCAGTCTGGAAGCTCAGCTGAAACCTGTTCTACGTGGGTGACCCTGCTGGTATTTGGATACCAATGGCATAACTTCCAGCATCACAGCAACACCCAAGCCCCTACAGTACTACAAACTGTTGTTGTTGTTAGGTGTCATCAAGTTAGTCCAACAGCTCATAGCAACCCTATGTACAATAGAATGAAACACTGCCTGGTCCTGCACCATCCTCACAATCAGTGTTATGCCTGAACCTATTGTTGCAGCCATTGTGTCAATCCATCTCTTTGAGGGTCTTCCTCTTTTTTGCTGACCATCTACCTTATGAAGCATGATGTTCTTCTGCAGGGACTGGTCTCTTCTGAAAACTTGTCCAAAGCATGTGAGACAAAGTCTTGCCACGCTCTTTCTAAGGAGCATTCTGGCTGTATCTCTTGCAAGACAGATTTGTTTGTTCTTCTGGTCCATGGTATATTCAAATTCTTTGCCAACACCATAATTCGAAGGCCTTCAATCTTCTTCAGTATTCCTTATTCATTGTCCACCTTTCACATGTATATGAGGATACTGAAAACACCATGGCTTGGATTAGGGGCACTTTCGTCCTCAAAGTGATATCTTTGTTTTTTAACATTTTAAAGAGGTCTTTTGTAGTAGATTTGCCCAATGCCATACATCTTTTACTTTCTTGGCTGCTGTTTTGTGGGCATTGATTGTGGATCCAAGTAAAATGAAATCCTGGACAACTTCAATCTTTTCTCGGTTTATCATGATGTCGCTTATTGGTCCAGTTGTGAGAATTTTGTTTTCTTTATGTTGAGGTGCAAACCATACTGAAGGCTACAGTCTGTGATGCTCATCAGTAATTGCTGCAAGTTCTCTTGGCTTTCAGCAAGCAAGGTTGTGTTATCTGCATAACACAGGTTGTTAATGAGTCTTCCTCCAATCCTGATGCTGAGTTTTTCTTCATATAATCTAGCTTCTCGGATTATTTGCTCAGCATACAGATTGAGTAAGTATGATAAAAATGTACAGCCCTGCCACACATTTTTCCTACTTTAAACCACACAGTATACACTCATTCTATTAGAACAACTGCCTGTTGGTCTATGTACAGGTTCCTCATAAGCACAATTAATTATCCTGGAATTCCCACTATTTGCAATGTTATCCATAATATGTTATGATCCACACAGTTGAATGCCTTTGCATAGTCAATAAAACTCAGGTAATCTTTCTGGCATTCTCTAATTTCAGCCAAAATCCATCTGACATCAGCAGTGATATCCTTCATTCCACATCATCTTCTGAATCCAACTTGAATTTCTGGCAGTGCCCTGTCGATGTATTGCTGCAATCCCTTTTGAATTACCTTCAGCAAAATTTTACCTGCCTGTAATATTAATGATATTGTTCAATAATTTCTGCATTCTGTTGGATCACTTTTCTTTGGAATGAACACAAATATAGGCCTCTTCCAATCATTGGCCAGGTAGCTGTCTTCCAAATTTCTTGGCATAGATGAGTGAGCACCTCCAGCACTGCATCCATTTGTTGAAACATCTCAGTTGGTTTTCTGTCAATTCCTGGAGGCTTGTTTTTCACCAGTGCCTTCAGTGCAGCTTGGACTTCTTCCTTCAGTACCATCAGTTCTTGATCGTATGCTACCTCCTGAAATAGCTGAATGTCGACTAATTCTTTTTGGTACAGTGACTCTGTGTATTTCTTCCATCTTCTTTTGATGCTTCTTTTGTTGTTCAGTATTTTCCCCATAGAATCCTTCAATATTGCAATGTTGCTTGTTTTTTTTAGAAGTAGACTGCCAGGTCATTCTTCCTACTCTTTCTTAGCCTGGAAGCACTGCTGAAACCTGTCCATGAGTAACCCTGCTGGTATTTGAAATACCATTTTATATACATACATACATACATATATATATATATAATGTGATTATTGTTATTAGTTTCCATCAAGTCGATTTCAACTCATGGCAACCCCATATATGTCAGAGTAGAACTGCTCTATAGAGCTTTCAAAGTTGTGACCTTTAGGAAGCAGATCACCAGGTCTGTCTTCCAAGGTACCTCTGGGTAGGTTTGAACCACCAACCTTTCAGCTAGTAGTCAAGTACTTAACTGTTTGTGTCAACAGGTACTAAATATATATATATATATATATACACACACACACACTTGTGTGTATATGTGTGTATCATATCTGAGGGCTAATGGCTAAAATCAGTGCCACCATTAAAGACCTACAGGATGCAGAGTTGTTAAATATATATCTGTTTAATCCACCAGCAGTCCTGCAGAAACCAGTGAGATCCCGGAGAACGACCGTAAACTACGGGGGGCACAACCAAACGGTAGCCGTGGCCATAGTTTCTTTGCCAGGCATGGTATCATAGCTGATGTAGATTAATAAGGCTTCAGGAACATGATGAGTAGTCATCGATTTGGTGACTTTGCATTGTTTTACATTCCAATTGGAAAACAGGATTAGAATCAGTTCACATTCACTTGAGACAAAAACATTGATTTACAGTTTTGCCAGAAGAGTTTTTTAACTCTCTTGCTCTCTCTCATAATGTAGTCCAAAGAGATATGGGCTTTCTGGACATCTCATAGAACATCACATAGATTCATTACTTTGATGGCAGCATGCTTAATGGGCAAGAGAAGTAAGAAGTGGCTAGTATGATGGAGCCCTTGATAAGATATATATTCCAGAAGGTGGAGATAAACGCTAAGAAGACTGAGAAACCTAAGAATTAATAGAATTTTTGAGGGGCCTGGTAGTCAGGGACATGCTAGAATATCTCCTCCAAAGCAAAAGACATGTTTGTACATCTCACATTCCCTACCACAAAGAAGGAAACTCCTGGGAGACCTTTTGGGGTTCTGAAAACAACAAATTCTACACCTAGGAGTACTGTTCTGGCCCACACACCAGGTGACGCAGCAGGCTGACAGCTTTGAGTGTGACACAGAGCAGGAAAGGACTCTGTAGCAGGTATAAGCTGCAGTGCATGCATCCCTGCTGCTTGCACAGATCCTATAGTGTTGTAAGTACCCGTAGCAGGAAGGGATGCAGTATGGAAATTGTGATAAACTCTGTTGGGATAATCATAGCATAGGCCCCTGAGGTTCTGGAACAAGGCCATGCCATCTGCAATGGCGAATTATATGTCTTTTGAGAAAAAGCTCCTCTGTGTTACTGGGCCCTAGTAGAAACAGAAGGTTGATCATGAAGAACCAAAACACCACATACCTGTAACTGCCTTTTAGGAGGTGGATTTTGTCAAAGCCACCGATTCATTAAGTCCAATGGGCCCAGGAGCCACCCATTGTAAATTGGAAATGGCGCATCTAAAATTGCTTCAAAACAGGATAGAGGGCATGAATAAGCTTCATGAGTAGGGAGTACAGTGTCACCCACCGTAATTCCACCAGTGACTCCTCCCTCTATATGCATCTATGGGCTTATAGAGGTCCTGTGTGACCAGTTGAAGGATAAAATAATAATAATAATAAGCCTAGTTTATAAGTGAGTTTGGTTTAGTACATGGTGCATACTGAATGTAGAAGGCAGCTGAAATACAGCCAAATTCAGGGGTGGGCTTGAGAGAGAGCAGGAAAAAAAAACAAAAACTTTTTCTGTTGAGTTGATTCCAACTCATAGCGACCCTACAGGACAGAGTAGAACTGCCCCATAGAGTTTCCAAGGAGCACCTGGTAGATTCAAACTGCCAACCTTTTGGTTAGCAGCCATAGTTCTTAACTACTATGCCACCAGGGTTTCTGAGAGACAGCAGAGAGGGGAAATATTCATAATGGTTTTGAGCAGTGAACCTGTTCATTCAAGCTTTGTGGAAGGAACACTGGCCCAAATTGAGAATATATACCACTTTCTGTGCAATAGTCAATGGTTTGGCCAGGTCATAGGGAGGCAAATAGATGGCCATATGGGAATGAACACAAAGTATGAAAAAATTTGTATCACACATTAATGCATACAATAAAACATCTCCCATGGAAGTAATCACTGAAGAACAAAGTAGACAAAATGACTCAGCCAGTTGACAAAAGCCAGCCTTCATTGTCAGCCACCCCAGAACTAGCTTGATGGAGACAGGAATGGAGTAGTCACAGAGGCATAAATGGAGGCCGTGCATGGGGCACACAGCACAGATTCCCCCTACCTAGTGCTGACCTAGCATTAGCAAATGATTCTAAATGTTCAGTTCAACTAGACACACTTCATGACAAGTCAGCTACTTTAAGCCCCATCCATCCTAGATAGGCTAGTACTTTATGCTTACAGGGATAGGTATCTATTCTACAGTTTCACCTTTCTTGACTACAGAGCTTCAGCCAGCACTGCAATCCAGGAAATCATGGAATGTATGATTTATAGGCATAGAATAACAGACAATGTAGCATTCAACAAGGGACCCACTTCCCCATAAAAGAAGTACAGGAATGGACCCAAGACCATGGGATTCACTGATTGTATAGAGACAACAAGCAACTGTAACACTTTGAAGCAAATTTGTGTATGCTAACCACCACCAAATTTACATAGGTTTGAAAGGAGTCATATGCATATGTGAAAGACATTAGTTGTTCAAGCTACAAATAATATTCAAACCTATCTGGACACGTGGAGCCTTTACAAGCTCACTCAGAGTTCCAAGTCCCACAAGTTGAAAATTCCTAAATTTAGGACAAACTCCCTCATTTTTTAAGTGGAGGAAATGAAGCCAAAAATTGAACCCAAATCTTTTATGCTTCAAAGCCCACCCAATTGTGTTATATGACTCTTTTCCACTCCCCTGCCTATACCATTTAAACAGAGGAGATTCAGTCAGAGACCTGTTCTTCAAATAATAAGAATATTCAAATAATTAAATTTATTATTTCCTTCAACTTTATACGTCCCCAATTGCATAAAAATATTTTTAATCATCTATATGGTTTTTTTTTTTTTTTTATGGTTTGGTTTTTTTTTTTTAATATGGAAAAATGGAGCCCTGGTAGCCCAACGGTTAAGAGCTTGGCTGCTAACCAAAAGGTCAGCAGTTCGAATCCAACCCTATGGGGCAGTTCTACTCTGTCCTATAGGGTCACTGTGAGTTGGAATCACTTGACAGCATGGGTTTGTGTTGGTCTGTTATATGGAAAAACAGTGCTTTAGAGTTATAACAGTCACCTTAGGCTAGGTTATTATTCAGTAATACAATACTCCAAAGTCTTACTGACTTACAACAACAAAGATGTATTCTTCACTTATATTCCATGTCCATCACAGGGCAATTCTGGCTCTGTTCCATTTACTCTTCATTTTATTACCCCAATTGTGGGAGCAGTCGCTGTCTGGGATATACAGTTTCCCTGCCAGAAAGAAACAGGAGGAGCAGGCACACAACATCTTCCTCAGACTGAGGTTGGGCCAGGGCAAAGAAAACCCCCCATGGCCCCCATCCTCACCCAGCCTAGCAAGCACCAAAAAACAAGCAACAGCAATATATCACTGAATATGGTGAAAAAACACAGAGATAATACCCTCCTCTGTGGCATATGTTACAAGGAAGGCTTAAAGATGAGGATGAAGCATGATTATTGAAAAAACCCTCCAGAGCCACAACTCCCACCTTAAGCCCAAAGCATCCTTAGAGGAATTTGAAGTCTATGGCCCATTGAAGGGAGCTCTGGTGACACAGTGGTTAAGGGTTACAGCTGCTAACCAAAAGGTCAGCAGTTCAAACCCACCAACTGCTCATTGGGGCAGTTCTACTCTGTTCTATAGGATGGCTATGAGTCAGAATTGACTTGACAGCAACAGGTTTGGTATTTTTTGGTTTCAGTGCGCTGAAGGCAGTGGCATCACTTGGGGAATTATGGGGGGGGATGCAGACCTTACCAGGTGACACTGTCAAAGGTCATTTTGGGACACCAAAATGACCATCTATAAAATTTCTGTGCAGTGTTTCAGCAGAAATTTTTCTTTTTTATAAAAGTATCCCTGTAGTTAGCTAGTTACAACAACAAAAACATTTTTCATAAGCTCAGCTTGCATGTATTAGTATACCTACAAGGCTAAAACTCTATGCTAATTTACTTTTTGAACCTTTCAGTGCCCTCTGGTCATAGCTGTTATTATAACTCAATTACAATGATGCTTCACATCATGTGGTTTCATCTGCATGCACTACAAGCACACACCGTTGTTTTTGTTGCTGCTGGTGTTTTTATTATTGCTAATTTTGTCAAATTTTCTGGTGTTTTAGCTAAAATATTGTGGTAATTAGTATTTGTGAAACTGTATCAATAACTTTTTTGAGAGTGAAGTAGTAATTAATAGGAGAAAATCAAAAAAGGCTTCCACTCAGTTACTAATAATGTTGTAGTTCACTGTAACGCTTTTCCACTAACAGTGCATGCAACCATCAGGAGGGGACCTATATAATTGTTTGATGCAGAAGAAATGCACACGTGCTGCAAATTACGGTTTTTACAGGATATTGTATGGGAGGATGAATCCAGGTGCATCCTGTAGGGGTCATAATTTGTCCCAACAAACTGCACATAAGTCCACAGGAACATTTGTGTCCCAGAGCCCAATGGGACATATGTATTCCACCAATCCGGCACCTGAGTCCAGTGGGACATATATATCCACCAAAGTACAGAGGGACATATGTGTCCCTATTACTCCTACCCTCAGAACCCAGAGTGACACACTCAATTCAGGCACACTCAACGATTCATCATGCATTCCATCATGAAAAAAAAAATTATCAGCAAAAAAACTTTCTTTAATTAAATTGGTTATGAAAGGGATAACGTTTTAACTAACAATGTTGTAATTCAATGTAGAAAGATTTTACAAAACAATTTTGTTGTTAGTATTCATGTAATCTAAGAAATATTATATTCAGCAACTTACAGTTATATTTATCACATATTATTCAATGTTTAAAATTGATAATAAACATTATTAAGGGTTCCATATAGTCTGTTAAAGGACGTGGTCCATTGCGGGGGTAACATCATCAGTTACTGCATTGGGTGATACCAACCGCAGCAATGCCACTGATTGAAGGTAACCATAGCAACAATAATAATCCAAGAAGCTGAACTATATGCAGAAGAACGAGAAATCAGGATTGGAAGAAGACTCTAACAACCTGTATTATGAAGATGACACAACTCTGCTTGCTGAAAGTGAAGAGGACGTGAAGAACTTATGGACAAAGATCAAAGACCACAGCTGTCAGTATGGTTTACACCTCAACACAAAGAAAACAAAAATCCTCACAACTGGACCAATAGGCAACATCATGATAAACAGAGAAAATATTTAGGTTGTCAAGGATTTCACTTTAATTGGATCCACAATCAACACCCATGGAAGCAGTAGTTCAGAAATCAAAAGATGCATTGCATTGGGCAAATCGACTACAAAAGACCCCTTTAAAGTGTTAAAAACAAAGATGTCATCTCGAGGACTAAGGCTGGCCTGACCCTAGCCATGGTGTTTTTAAGTTGCCTCATATGCATATGAAAGCTGGACAATGAATAGGGAAGACAAAAGAAGAATTGACGCCTTTGAATTGTGGTATTGGTTAAGAGTACTGAATATACCATGGACTTTCCAAAAGAACAAACAAATCTGTCTTGGAAGAAGTACAAGCAGAATGCTCCTTAGAAGCAAGGATGGTGAGACTACATCTCAAATACTTTGGATATGTTATCAGGAGGGATCAATTCCTAGAGAAGGACATCATGCTTGGTAAAGCAGAGTGCCAGCAAAAAAGAGGAAGACCCTCAACCAGATAGATTGACACAGTGGCTGCAACAATAGGCTCAAGCATAGCAACAATTTTGAGGATGGTATAGGATGATGGGGCAGTGTTTCATACTGTTGTACACAGGGTCGCTATGAATCAGAACTGACATCATGGCACCTAATAACAACAACAACAACATAGCAACAAAAAGCCTGAACAGTAGAAGTTGTGTGCCAATTTACAAGCATAAATAGCATTTGCCCAAGTCGCTATTGGTCTTCACAGGTGTCTGGCATTCAATGAAACACAAAATGTAATTTAAAGCAACTCATTGTTAAGATGAAAAGCAATTAACAGAATCAAACTCAGAGATGACCTGATGCTGGAATATCAAAACAAAGACTTTAAAAACAATATGACTAACACGTTAAAGGATTTAGTTAAAAATATGGAAAACACATAAACTAATGGTAAATTTTGGCCTGGAGGAGAGTAGAAATTCAAATGATTGTATTAGAGATGGAAAATTCCTTAGCAGGCTCATCATTAAGCTCAACAAAGCCAAGGAAAAAATCAGTGAATTTGAGCATGGATCAATAGAAATTATTTGAATTTAAACACAGAGAAAAAGCAAAAATAAGCAAATAAACAAACAAAAATACAGAACAGAGTATCCAAGAGCTGTAGGACAATATCAACCTGTCTAACATATGTGTAATTGGAGTCCTAGAAGGAGAAGAGAGAAAGAATGAGGCAAAAGAAGTATTTGAAGGCATGTTGTTGTTGTTAGCTGCTTTCAAGTCAGCCCCTGACTCAAACAGACACCATTCACAATGAAACAAAATGCTGTCCAGTCCTGCACCATCTACATGATCAGTTGTGGATCATACTGTTAAAATCCATATGGTTTTTATTAGCTGATTTTTGGAAGTAGATCACCAGTGCTTTCTTTCTAGTTCATCTTATTTTGTAAGTTCCACTGAAACATATTTAGTATCATAGCAACACACAAGCCATCACTGATAGACGAGTGATAGCTGTGCATGAAATGCCTTGGCTTGAAATTGAACCCAGGTTTCTCAAATGGAAGGTGAGAATTCCACCATTTAACCACCAGTGCTCAAGATTTTCCAAAATGACAAACGTCAACAAACTACAGATCCAAGAAGCTCAGAGAACCCCAAGCAGGAGAAATATTA
Source organism: Loxodonta africana (assembly GCF_030014295.1). Classification (NCBI taxonomy): domain Eukaryota; kingdom Metazoa; phylum Chordata; class Mammalia; order Proboscidea; family Elephantidae; genus Loxodonta; species Loxodonta africana. Next base: position 100,472,458 of record NC_087344.1, read on the forward strand.
AATACCTCTTTTTGCTTATCAAACCCTGTTAAGTGACCAAAGTAAATGTCCATACATTTATATATAAGGAAAGTTGAAAGTGGCTTGTCTACATTCACATAGTTTGCATGGAAGCAGAACTCTGAAGGTAACCAAGGACTTTTCTCCACCTGCTGCTTTGCTTGAATTTGTTTACCACCTCTTCTACATACTCACTGTGCAATCTTGGGCCTACTACTTGCATCTCATTTATTTCTCTTTTAAATCAGGCTAATAATAAAGGGTTGTTTTCAGAAAGTATATTTTAAAAACATACACAGAACTTGGCATCATTCTGATCGTTCTTCACTCTACAGTTCCCATGACTTTGGGGTTAGGGACTGTCTTAGGCTGGGTTCTCTAGAGGAGCAAAACTGGTGAAGCATATTATCTTAGGCTGGGTTCTCTAGAGAAGTAAAACCAGTAAAGCATATAAATATATATATAGAGAGATTTATATCAAGGAAACAGCTCACGCGATTGTAGAGGCTGAAACGTCCCAAGTCTGTGGGTCAGGATAGAGGCATCTCCCAATTAACGCAGCTGCAGAAGCTGGAGAGCCCAAGATGGGTAGTTTGGAGAGCAGGGCTCTCACTCAGGCTATGAAGGCTGATGAATCCCAAGATCGCCAGGCAAGACCATAAGTTTTCTCCTGATTCATATAGCTGCAGGGGCTGGTGAACCCAATATCAGCAGGTCAAGGAGTAGGACTCTTGCTCGCAGGCTGTGAAGATTGATGAATCCCAAGATCAACAGGTAAGCTCCTAGCTCAAGTTCCAGGAACCGGGGGTCAGATAACAAGAGAAAGTTGATGGATCCATAACAAGCCAAAGGGCTTGGCAAGGCAAGCAGGAAGGGAGTAGGCAGTGGAGGGCAGAGAGATGAAGGCTGAGGGGGCAGCGAGCCACCACAGGCCCTGCCCCAACCAGTACCACTCAGCAGATTCCATCATGGGGGTGATCACATATCAACTTTCAACAGGGAAGTGATCACAACATTATACAATTGCCAAAACACTGAGAATCATGGCCCAGCCAAATTGACACACAATCCTAATTATCACACACATATATGTGTCTATATACACACACACACAAACACACACACACACTACATATACAAAGAAAGAGAGAGATTTATCTCAAGGAAATGGCTTATGCAGTTATAGAGGCTGGCAAGTCACAAGTCCATGGGTCAGGCATCAGGCTTGAGGCTTCTCTCGACTCACAGAGCTGCAGGTGCTGATGAACCCAAGATCATCAGGTCAGACTGTAGGCCACTGGCTCATGCAGAAGCTGGCAAATTCCAAGATCAGCAGACAATACGGAAGGTAGCTGGCTCAAGTTCCAAGAACCAGAAGCCAGATGATGATGAGCCAGATGCAGGATCCAGAGCAAGCAAGACAGCTTTGCCAGAACCTCCACATATATATTCAATGCAGGCCACACCCCCTGAGGAAACTCCCCTTACAACTGATTGGCTGATCACATCAGATCACATCATGGAGGTTAACGATATCTTTGTATAACTGCCAGATTATATTATTACATAAATACCAAACTACACGATTATACAACTGCCAAACTACATCATTAAATTACTGCCAAACCACTGAGAATCATGGCCCAGCCAAGTTGACAGGTAGGCTCATCATTAAGCTCAACAAAGCCAAGGAAAAAAATCAGTGAATCTGAACAAAGATCAATAGAAATTATTTGAATTTAAACACAGAGAGAAAAAGCAAAAATAAGCAAATAAACAAAAATACAGAACAGAGTATCCAAGAGCTGTGGGACAATATCAAACTGTCTAACACATGTGTAACTGGAGTCCCAGAAGGAGAAGAGACCATCTGTGAATTTACTATCTCTCAGATGAGCACTGGCTACTCTTAGATGCTCCTATTTACCTGAGGGGTCTATGGTTTCTCTTCTTTATCACGGCCTGAGAAGAGAGGGGGCACAGAACAGGCCTTATATTGATGGCTAATTTTTATACTATAGATCCTTTAGCCCCCTTCTTCCTTACCTTGGATAATCATATTTATCTAGTGTGTATGTTTGCTAGGGGTGGGGATGAGAAAGGTACGTGGAAGCAAATTCTACCTCATTTCTTCCTGTCCTAAATCTTTGTTGTCCTTGACTGTAATGTTCTAAAACATAAAATAATAATAATTTAATACAATTTTGCAGCAATACTAAATTCTTGTTTCTGAGCTTGAATGGAAGAATATCATAGGGCTAAATGAATGAATGTGCAGAGGAAAAGTGGGGGAAAACATCAGTACATTACATCACTATTATCATCATTATTATGATTATGATTAGCATAGTTAGTTTAATAAACAAAAATTATCTTTACTGTTCTTAAAATCAATCTATCCACACTGTGTACAAAAAAAAACATAAAGGCCAAATAAAGCATGGTGTGAACACTCTGGCAATTTCTGGCAACCTCTTTAGTTATTTATGATATAGCTTCTGTATGCTTCCAGGTCCCAGCTTCTGCTCTAAAGGACACAACTCTGATCCACCGACTTTTCCCTTCCTGGCTATCACACCAAGGACACTCCACCCTTGTGATGCCCCCAGGTACCCAAACCTTAGCACAGAGCCCTCCCTGCTGACACACAGGGTATTTTCAAGGTTGAGTGATACAAACATTGCAAAGAAACAAAGCTTCAACTAACCTCAGCTAAAGTTCCTGCCTCTTTTTTCTCTTTCTCTCAAAAGAAAAAAAAAAAAATCACTCCAAAGTATGCAAACATTTATTGTGAAACATATTTCCCCTTTCTGTATAAAAGGACATAAACACATCGGCCGACATATGGGCCCATGTGTTCCTTTTCTAAGGTGTGATGAGACTCCGAGCAGCATATGCACCAGGTGATGGAGAGCTTGCCACAGTGCGGGGGGGGGGGGAGGGGGGAGGGGTTGCTGTCTTGTGAAACAGGTGTATGAAAGCCCATGTGAATAGAAGGCCCTGTGAAGTGAAATAGTGGTTATTCAGACCCACAGCTCTAACACAGGACTGACTATTAGGTTCATATTTGACTCTGTTTACTTAGCACCTTCCTTGTGGACGTAGTGGTCTTTAGGACTTACTGAGTCCTAAAATTCATTTTGCAGAATGGGAATTATACCCCCACAGTTGGGAGTTGAGAACTTGAAGAGATAATGTGAAATTTCGATAGCAGTTGTTGTCAAATTCAGCATCATCAGAATCACCTGGTTATCTTATTAAATTATAGCTCGCTAGGTATGAGCCCCAGAGTTTTTGATTCAGCAGTTTTGGGGGGGTGAGGGGTGATACAAGAATTTGCATTTGTAACATGTTCCCAGGTGATGCTGACGCTGATACTGCTGGTTCAGCTTTTTGAAGCATTATGTTGACAGTAAGAAGCCCTGGTGGTGCAATGGTTAAAGCGCTCTTCTGTTAATGGAAAGATTGGTCGTTGAAACCCACTAGCTGCTCTGCAGAAGAAAGATGTAGCAGTCTGTTTCCATAGAGATTACACCCTTGGAAGCCCTATGGCATGGTTCTGCTCTGTCCTATAGGGTCGCTATGAGTGAGAATCGACTTGATGGCAGCACGTTTGGTTTTTGGTTTGGTATGTTAGCAATGCTAAGTTCGAACACTCTGGATAGACTGAAGTAAGAAATATCAGAGAGCAGAGACTCTTAAAAAGTACATGCATCAAAACCAGGAAAGCTAAAGCAGTCATCATGTTCAAGAGTTACAGACAGGGCAGAAAATTGTATACCATGCCAAAAAAGCCAAAATGCTGCTGGGAGTGAAGAAATAAGTTAAAGCTTAAGGTATTGCCACAAACACATCAGACTCCCTACCTCTAGTTCTAAATGGCTACTAGAAGTGTGTTCTTGGGGTCTGCTCATCAGAGCTTAAATGTGCATAATTAGAATAGCCTGGACAAGATTAGAGCCTGGATTTTTTTGACTTTTAGATGCTTTGCTGTTAACTGCTGTACTCCTTTGTTGTGTGAACTCAGACTACACCAAAAACAGGACTTCCAAACAGAAATGTTCAGTTTTTCTTTTAGGTGGACCTCCTCCCAACTCATTTATTGAAGTTCTTCTAAGTATGGGCACCCCATTGGCTATTGGGGGATGGATGAGTCCAGGATAAGAAGTAATTGCCCTTGACTTTGGAGATCCCATAATTTAGCTAGATGTGTCTAATGCATGTCAGGCTGTGACACATGTCATGGAGGGATACCAGGAGGAGGGATTCATTCTGATTTTAGAGAAGTGGTGTCAGAGAAGGCTTCATGGAGGAGGTGATATTTAAATGCACCTTCAAAGAAAAGTAGTTTTTTGGCAGGGACATTTGGAGAATGGCTAGTGTCTAGTATGTGGAAAGAGTAGTCATTTCCTCTTTCACTGAGGAAACAATCTACCTCAGAGTCATTTTCATTCATGTTGGAGGATAACTATTTTTTCTTTTTTTATTTTAATACACTTCCAAAATGAAGGTAAAAATACATAGCAAGGGCAGTAGGAGTAAACACATTTTACAAAGGCAAAATGTTTCCCTGAGTAGAAAGCATTTTTTTATCCTAATCTCTTTCGTGCTTATGTCTCCCTAGGGAGCATTTCATTTGGAGCTGTCCAATTTCCTGAATTCCACTGTGTGTCTGAGCAAACTTCTAAGATTCAAAGTGTAAAACAAAGAAAGTTCTGTACCTTAGAAGCACCCTTTACATTCCTCAGGCAGTATATGAGCTGGAAGAATTAGCTGTTTGTATGACCAGTATTAAAAATAATAATTATATAGATTGCTTTATAATTTCCCCTACGGCACTGTAAATTCCTCAAGGTCAGAAATCTTATTTAGCTTAATTTTTCTCCTGCACTTTCTAAATCATTACCTGGTGCACAGTAGGTCATTTCACTTGAATAGAATCCACACTTAGTCTTTCAGTGAATCATCCCAATAGCACTATGTGATGGGCGGGGCAGCTATTATTATCACTCCAAACTTACACATATATAGTCTTGACTCTGAGTAAATATATAATATGTTTCAGGTGGAGCCCTGGTGGCACAGTGGTTAAGAGCTTAGCTGCCAATCAAAAGGTTCTCAGTTTTCAAATCCACCAGCTGCTCCTTGGAAACCCTATAGGGTGGTTCTACTCTGTCCTACAGGGTCACTACGAGTTGGAATCTTCTCTACAGTGAAAGTGTTTTTTTTTTTTAAGTTTCAGGCACTGTTCTAAACTCTACATGGATTAACTATTATTAGCCTCATTTTAGAAATGAGGGAATAGAAGCTCAGAGAGGTTATGTTACTGTCCAAGCTCACATGCAAAGCAAACCAGACAGAAGGAACCGGGATCAAAACCCCATTAGTCTACCTCTGGAGCTCATGCTTTTAATCACTGTGTGCTCCCTGCGAGGGCTATAAAAGTCATGTGACTCACCTGTTTTCTTAACTACCACCAAAAGCAAGCAGTGATCCAGTATAGAGTCATGTCAACAAATTCTAAGCAATTCGCAGACTTTGGCTTTTACCCCTACATGGATCCAGGTGGCTATTATAATGCAAGGGCAAATCTGTTAGAGGTCTGGCTGTAATGGTTTCAGCTGTGCAGTGGAGAGGTCAGTTTGGAGGTCTGGCACTGCTCTGCCTACTAAACAGAGCCCTCACCTACTCACAGCAGGGACCTGAGGGCTGGAGGCTCCATCCACACCACCTAGCCGCATGTGAAAGAGGTCTGAGGATAGTGGTGCCTATCAGTCTTTACAGGTATAAGCATTGGGTGCCTAAGGTACAGCTGCAGAGCCCACCCACCAGAACACTCTAGAGAACAGAGTTGCCCCCTCCTCACTGACACTTGGGAGAAGGCTGTCAGCACTCTGCCCTCCTCAGAGTGTGACCCCCTGCCACTACCAGAAGCCAGCCCATACAACCATCACCACTACTCCTCTAACATAGTAGGTGAGAGCCTACACCACACAATAGGTGACTATCAGGACACCTGAGCTGAATCTATACAAGAATAGTGAATGAACTCCCAGGCTCATATACCTGGTAACAGCTCTAGCCATCTGGTAACAGGACATGAGTGCTCCAAAAAAAAAAAAAAAAAGGCTCCAATAATTCAAGTTAGCTCACTCTAGTACCCTATTTGGGTATATTTAAACAAAACAAAGTAAGAAGCTAGGACACAGTGAGCAAACATAAAACAAATTATTACAATAACTTATAGATGGCTCAGAGACAGCAGTCGATATCAAATCGCATAAAGAAGCGGACTAGGATTGCTTCAACAAACTCCCAAAACAGAGAATCAAGGACTCCCCCAGATGAAGATGTATTCCTGGAATTGCCAGATGTAGAATGCAAAAGGTTAATATATAGAATGCTTCAAGACGTCAGAAAAGACATCAGGAATGAGATCAGGCAATATACAGAAAAAGCCAAGGAACACATAGATAAACCAGTGGAAGAAATTAAAAAAGATTATTCAAGAACATAATGAAAAATTTAATAAGCTGCAAGAATCCACAGAGAGACAGCACTCAAAAATTCAAAAGATTAACAATAAAATTAAAGAACTAGACAACTCAATAGGAAGTCAGTGGAGAAGAACAGAGGAACTGGAATGCAGAATTGGGGAGATGGCAGACAAGGCATTTGGCACCAATGTATTTGAAGAAAAATCAGATGAAAGAATTTAAAAAAATGAAGAAACCCTAAGAATCATGTGGGACTCTATTGAGAAGAATAACTTGCAAGTGACTGGAACACCAGAACAGGGCAGGATAACAGAAAATACAGAGAGAATTTCTGAAGATTTGTTGGCAGAAAACTTCCCTGACATCGGGAAAGATGAAAGCATAGCTATACAATATGCTCATTAAACCCCGTATAAGGTAGATCCCAAAAGAAAGTCACCAGGATATATTATCATCACACCTGCCTAAACCAAAGATAAACAGAAAATTTTGAGAGCAGCCACGGATGTGTGAAAAGTCACCTACAAAGGAGAATCAATAAGTTCAGACTACTCGGCAGAAACGATGCAGGCAAGAAGGCAATGGGATGACACATATAGAGCACTGAAGGAGAAAAATTCCCAGCCAAGAATCATATATCCAGCAAAACTGTCTCTCAATTATGAAGGCAAAATTAAGACATTTACAGATAAACACAAGCTTAGGGAATTTGCAAAACCCAAACCAAAACAACAAGAAATACTAAAGGGAATTCTCTGGTTAGAAAATCAATAATATCAGATATTAGCACAACACTAGAACACAGAACAGAGCATCCAGATATCAACTCAGAGAGGGAAATCAGAAAAATAAAATAAGATTTAAAAAAAAAAAGCTCAAAACAGGGAATCAGCGATGTCATTATATAAAAGATGACAATAATCAATAAAGATGGACTAAATAAAGTAGGCATAGATCTTCTACATGGAGAGAAAATTAAGGCAATATAGGGAGATGCATGCTAGGTTTCTACTTGGAAAAATAGGGGTAAATATTCAGGTAACCACAAAGAAGACTAACAATCCCACACTTGAAAATAAAAACCAAGATAAACATAAAGACTCAGCAAAAACAAATTCAACTACAATGAAAAAGAGGAACACACAATTTACAAAGAAAAACTTCTCACCACAAAAAAGTGGAAAAATGAAACTGTCAACAACACACACAAAAGAAGGTATCAAATGACAGCACTAAACTCATACATATCTATAATCACGCCAAATGCAAATGGACTAAATGCACCAACAAGAGACAGAGAGTTGGAGAATGGATTAAAAAACATGATCCAGCTATATGCTGCCTACAAGAGACACACTGTAGACTTAGAGACACAAACTAAAACTCAAAGGATGGAAAAAAATATATCAAGCAAACAATAAAAAAAAGCAGGAGTGGCGATATTAATTTCTGACAAAATAGACTTTAAATTTAAATTCATCACAAAGGATAAGGAAGGACACTATATAATGATTAAAGGGACAATATACTAGAAGGATATACCCATATTGAATATTTATGCACCCGATGACACGGCTAAAAGATACATAAAACAAACTCTAACAGCATTGAAAAGTGAGATAGACAGCTCCACAATTATAGTAGGAGACCTCAACACACCACTTTCAGTGAAGGATAGGATATCCAGTAAGAAACTCAATAAAGACAGGGAAGGTCTAAATGCCACAATCAATCAACTTGATCTCATAGACATATACAGAACACTCCACCCAACAGCAGCCAAGTATACTTTCTTTTCTAGTGTACATGAAACATTCTGTAGAATAGACTACATATTAGGTCATAAATCAAGCCTTTGCAGAATCCAAAATATTGAAATATTACAAAGCATCTTCTCTGACCATAAGGCCATAAAAGTAGAAATCAAGAACAGAAGCAGGGAAACGAAATCAAATATTTAGAAACTGAACAACAATACCCTGTTCAAAAAAGACTGGATTATAGAAGACACTAAGGATGGAATAAAGAAATACATAGAATCCAATGATAATGAAAAGGCTTCCTATCAGAACCTTTGCAACACAGCAAAAGCAGTGCTCAGAGGTCCATTTATATCAATAAATGCACACATACAAAAGAAGAAAGGGCCAAAATCAAAGAACTATCCCTGCAACTAGAACAAATAGAAACAGAGCAACAAAAGAAACCCTCAGGCACCAGAAGAAAGCAAATAATAAAAATTAGAACAAAATTAAATGAATTAGAGAAAAGAAAAACAATTCAAAGAGTTAACAAGACCAAAAGCTGGTTCTTTGAAAAAATTAACAAAATTGATAAACCATTGGCCAAACCAACAAAAGAAAAACAGGAGGGGAAGCAAATAACCTAAATAAAAAATGAGATGGGTGTTAGCAAAACAGACCCCATTAATATTAAAAGAATATCAGATTACTATGAACAACTGTAACAAATTTGAAAGCCTAGAAGAAATGGATGAATTCCTAGAAACACATTACCTACCTAAACTAACACAAACAGAGGTAGAACAACTAAATAGATCCATAACTAAAGAAGATACTGAAAAGGTAATCAAAAAACTCCCAACAACAACAACAAAAAAAAAACCCTGGCCCGGATGGCTTCCCTGCAGAGTTCTACTAAACTTTCAGAGAAGAATTCACACCACTACTACTAAAGGTATTTCACAGCACAGAAAAGAAAGGAAAACTCCCAAACTCATTCTATGAAGCCAGCATATCTCTGATACCAAAACCAGGTAAAAATACCACAAAAAAAGAAAATTGCAGACCTATACCCCTCATGAACTTAGATGCAAAAATCCTCAACAAAATTCCAGCCAATAGAATTCAACAACATATCAAAAAATAATTCACCATGACCAAGTGGGATTCATACCAGATATGCAGGGATGGTTCAACATGAGAAAAACAATTAATGTAATCCATCATACAAATAAAAGACAAGAACCACATGATTTTATCAATTGATGCAGAAAAGGCATTTGATAAAGTTCAACACTCATTCATGATAAAAACTCTCAGCAAAATAGGAATAGAAGGGCATGTATACAAAGAAAATAGCCAACATGATCCTAAATGGAGGGAGCCTGAAATCATTCCCCTTGAGATCAAGAATCAGACAAGGATGCCCTTTATCATCACTTTTATTCAACATTGTGCTGAAAGTCCAAGCCAGACCAATTAGGCTAGATAAAGAAAAAAAGGGCATCCAGATTGTCAAGAAAGAAGTAGAAGTATCTCTATTTGCAGATGACATGATCTTAGACACAGAAAACTCCTAAAGAATCCTCGAGGAAGCTACTGAAACTAGTAGAAGGGTTCAGCAGAGTATCGGGATACAAGATAAACATACAAAAATCAGTTGGATTCCTCTACACCAACAAAAAGAACACCGAGGAGGAAATCACCACATCAATACCATTTATAGTAGCCCCCAAGAAGATAAAATACTTAGAAATAAATCTTACCAGAGATGTAAAACACCTACACACACACACACACAAAAAAAACTACAAGACGCTACTACAAGAAACCAAAAGAGACCTATGTAAGTGGAAAAACATACCTTGCTCAGGGATAGGAAGACTTAACACTGTAAAAATGTCTATTCTACCAAAAGCCATCTATACATACAATGCACTTCCGATCCAAATTCCAATGACATTTTTTAATGTGATGGAGAAACAAATCACCAACTTCATATGGAAGGGAAAGAAGCCCCGGATAAGCAAAGCATTACTGAAAAAGAAGAACAAAGTGGGAGACCTCACTCTACCTGATTTTAGAACCTATTATACCACCACAGTAGTCAAAACAGCCTGGTACTGGTACAACAACAGATACATAGACCAATGGAATAGAATTGAGAATCCAAATATAAATCCATCCACATATGAGTAGCTGATATTTGAAAAAGGCCCAAAGTCAGTTAATTAGGGAAAAGACAGTCTTTTTAACAAACGGTGCTGGCATTACTGGATATCCATCAGTAAAAAAATGAAACAAAACCCATACCTCACACCATGCACAAAAACTAACTCAAAATGGATCAAAGACCTAAATATAAAATCTAAAACGATAAAGATCATGGAAGAAAAAATAGGGACAATGCTAGGAGCCCTAATACCTGGCATAAACAGTATACAAAACATTACTAACAATGCAGAAGAGAAACTGGATAACTGAGAGCTCCTAAAAATCAAACACCTATGATCATCCAAAGACTTCACCAAAAGAGTAAAAAGAATACCTACAGACTGGGAAAAAGCTTTTAGCTATGACATTTCCCATCAGCCCCTGATCTCTAAAATCTACATGATACTGCAAAACTCAACTACAAAAATATAAATAACCTAATCAAAAAATGGGCAAAAGATATGAACAGGCACTTCACTAAAGAAGACATTCAGGTAGCTAAGAGATATATGAGGAAATGCTCACAATCATTAGCCATTAGAGAAATGCAAATCAAAACTACAATGAGATTCCATCTCACTCCAGCAAGGCTGGCATTAATCCAAAAAACACAAAATAATAAATGTTGGAGAGGTTGCGGAGAGACTGCAACACTTATACACTGCTGGTGGGAATGTCAAATGGTACAACCACTTTGGAAATCGATTTGGCACTTCCTTAAAAAGCTAGAAATGGAACTACCATACGATCCTGCAATTCCACTCCTTGGAACATGTCCTAGAGAAATAAGAGCCTTTACATGAACAGATATATGCATACCCATGTTCACTGCAGCACTGTTTACAATAGCAAAAAGATGGAAGCAACCAAGGTGCCCATCAACAGATGAATGGATAAATAAATTACGGTATATTTACACAATGGAATATTATGCATCGATAAAGAACAATGATGAATCTGTGAAACATTTCATAACATGGAGGAATATGGAAGACATTATGCTGAGTGAAATTAGTTGCAAAAGGACAAATATTGTATAAGACCACTATTATAAGAACTTGAGAAATAGTTTAAACAGAGAAGAAAATATTCTTTGATGGTTAAGAGAAGGGGGAGGGAGGGAGGGAGTGGAGTTTTCACTAATTAGATAGTAAAAAACCCATCCACTGCCGTCGAGTCGATTCCGACTCATAGCAACCCTAGGTAAGTTTTATTTTAGGTGAAGGGAAAGACAACACACAGTACAGGAGAGGTCAACACAAGTGGACTAAACCAAAAGCAAAGAATTTTCCTGAATAAACAGAATGCTTCGAAGGTCAGTGTAGCAGGGGCGGGGTTTTGGGGACCATGGTTTCAGGGGACATCTAAGTCAATTGGCATAATAAAATCTATTAGGAGAACATTCTGCATCCCACTTTGGGGAGTCTTAAACGCTAGCAAGCGGCCATCTAAGATGCATCAATTGGTCTCAACCTACCAGAGCAAGGAAGTATGAAGTACATCAAGGACACAAGGTAATTATGACCCCAAGAGACAGAAAAGACCACATAAATCAGAGACTACATCAGCTTGAGACCAGAAGAACTACATGGTGCCTGGCTACAACCAATGACTGCCCTGACAGGGAACATAACAGAGAACCCCTGCGGGAGCAGGGAGCAGTGGGATGCAGACCCCAAATTCTCATAAAAAGACCAGACTTAATGGTCAGACTGAGACTAGAAGGACTCCAGGGGTCATGGTCTCAGACCTTCTGTGAGACCAAAACAGGAACCATTCCCAAAGCCAACTCTTCTTGGACTGGACTAAACTATGGGATGGAAAATGATACTGGTGAAGAACGAGCTTCTTGGATCAAGTAGACGCATGAGACTATGTTGGCATCTCCTCTCTGGAGGGGAGATGAGACGGCAAAGGGGGCCAGAAACTGACCAAATGAGCACAAGGAGAGAGAGTGGAGGGAAGGAGTGTGCTGTATCATTAGGGGGAGAGCAATTAGGAGTGTATAGCAAGGTGTATACAAATTTTTGTATGAGAGACTGACATTATTTGTAAGCTTTCACTTAAAGCACAATAAAAATAATAAATAAAAAAAAATTCTCTGCCTAGGGCTTCTCTTCTAGGAACTCTCCCTCTTGCACCTTTCCCAGTCTCATCCACATGTTTCCCATCATGTAAAATGTCCCCAACCCTTGGTCAGAGTTAACCTTTGGTAGCATAGTGACTCAAACCGATCCAAGGTGTCCCTTCCCTAAGACATTTTGGCTTGGATTAAAAGAGAAAGATTAGACTCTCTCAGGTGACAGAAGCAGATTTTTTTTTTTTAATTTAGTTGCTCTTGGCAGCCATATTTCCCATCAGAGCCAAGAAGGACTAGGGTGAGGCAAGCAGACACTTAGAGCACAAAATTCAAGAGTCAGCACTTGCAGGGCCCTGAGAGTGAGGGCCTCCTTACATTTTATGTCCTAGGTAACTCACTTATCTCACCCTAGTCAGCCCTGATTCCCAGCATAAGTACCATACGGTTAGGGAGACCAATGTGGAGAGAGAAAGAAAAAGACAGAGGTACCATAAACATACCTGCTGATGTGAGAGAAAGAGAATACTGGTGACATTCAAGACGCTGGTTCTAGCTTTTCTGAACCTTAGTAAAATTTCTATCATTTGGTTCTATGAGATACCCCAGTAACTATATTAATATATTTCTTATTTTCCCTCTTTTGTTTAAACTTGCTTGAGTTGAGTTTCTATCGCTTGCAAGAGGAAACCTAAGTCCATGTGCCAACACCTACAAGATGGACCAGGTTGTCTCTATAGACATGAAACTGGTTCTCTCTTGCTTTGTTTTCTCATAAAACGTGTATATCTTGCCCTGTCAGCTTGTGATTACAACTCATAGCAATACGACAGAATAGAACTGCCCCACAGAGTTTCCGTGGAGCACCCGGTGAATTTGAACTACCGACCTTTTTGTTAGCAGTCATAGCTCTTAACCATTAGGCCACCAGGGTTTCCTGTAGGTAGGCAGACACTGATAATTCAAAGAAATCTGCTTGAGTATCAATGATTATACTGCATTCCCGGGACTAATGATTATTTTACCATAAACAAAGTAGCCCAGAATGCTATTCTTTTATCATTCTTCTGCTGTTTTTCAGAGTTTTCTTTTCTCATCTGCAGCTGTTAAATATGTCTGCTGCTTCTAATTTGCCATTTTCAGTATTTTAGAGTGTCAAAGGGGAACAACTCACAAGAATGTCTACATAGACTAACACTTCATATTAGCTTATAATTAAAAGGATATCAATTCTGTCTGGAAACTCTTCATCTCACTGGGACCTCAAGGGAGTGTTCTTTGCATCAGATACAGAAAACCAAATGCTCTAAATAGTTGTTGTTGTTGTGTGCCATCCAGTCAATTCTGGTTCATAGGGACCCTATGGGACAGAGTAGAATTGCCCCATAGAGTTCCCTAGGCTGTAATCTTTATGGAGTAGATCGCCTGGTCTTTTCTCCTGCAGAGCCACTGGTGGGTTCAAACCACTGATCTCTCAGTTAGTAGCTGAGCACTTAACCACTGCACCACCAGGGCTCCTTGTCCTAAATAGGACCACCATAATATCATCTTCCCACACTATGTCTCTTCCTCTTCCTGCAGAACAGATCCTTTAGTGTAATGAGAAAAGGAATTATAGAGAGTACTGAATGAAGTCATGTTTCTTTTGTCTCATTCACTGGTTTTATGGTAAGTCAGTTCATCTGTCACTGGGCACCTTCACCTTTGAAGTAATAACAGTAAGTGACATTTGCTGAATGCCTACTCTGTTCCAGGAGTTTCACATAGCCTACCTCATTTAATCCTCACAAGCCTCTTATGTAAAGGTTGCTGTTGTTTGGTGCTATCACCAAACTTATAGTGATCCCATGTGACAGAGTAGAACTTCCCCATAGGGCTTTCTTGGCTGTAATCTTTATGGAAGTGGATCAAGAGATCTTTCTCCTGCGGAGCAGCTGAGCACTTAACCATTGCACCATCCAGGCTCCTTTATGTAAAGGTTAACACTAAAGGTTAACAACCCCGTTTTATCAGTGAGGAAACTCTGGTTTAGAGAGGGTAAGCAGATGGTCTGATTTCATAAACCTGAGACTGGTCAAGTTAGGTTATGAGAACCCAGCAGCTGTGTTCCTCCCATGGCAACAGGCAGCCCTAGAGGCATCCACTAGAAGGAATGTACTTAGCAAGTATTTAATCTCTCCTCCAAAGGACCGGGGAAAGAGGTTCTTGTGATCTGTAGTGTTGCTGGGCAGCTCACCATGATTTGTTACCTGCCTGCACTTGTTTCAGGGTAGCCAAGTAATCTATTCCACTCAAAAGCAGCTGAGAGTTTCCTTCCCTCCAGACCTAGCACCAGGTTGGCCTCAACCAGATGTATATCAAGATAATAAATTCTTCTCTCTCCCTTTCTCTGCTGCAGTTGTTAGTGCATTTTTCTTCATTTACTAAATGTTTAATGTATTTTTTATTTTCAAACCTTCTCCCATAAGTCCAGTGACTCCTTATTTCCCCTGAGCTGTTCTATTTGCCCAAATTATTCATCATGTGTAATAGTGGAAACAATCTGTAATGGGGGCTCAGAAGACTGGATTCTCACTTTGGCTCTCTCCAGGTTTACTGTGTAACTTTTGGCAAGTCCCGTCCAATCTCTGAGCTTCAGCATTCTTGTTTGTAAAATAAAGAATCAGGTTAAAGTGTCTCTAAGATCCCTCCCTGCCAGCTGAACCTTCTGCCAGTTCTGCTACGTGGCAATCTGCAGAACTTTGCCTGTTGTGAAGAAATGCCCTCTACGTGTCTTTCCTTTCATCTCCTTCATGTAACTCAATCCTAGCTTTTCCCTGGAGACACTGCTTCCTTCATAATTCTCTTCACAAAAGGAAAAATCTCCCTCAAGCCTCCTTCCCTAGGTAAGAGGAGGAGTTAACTTTTTTTTTGTATTCCCATACCTCTTCCATGTCATCATTTTACTTTCATTTAACTGCTATTTGCACCTAGGTCAAGTTCTGTGATAGGACCTAGAGAGTCAATGATGGGCAAGACACAGACCCTACCCTCAGGTACACATACAGGAAAATAAGGGAAACACAAAGAAGGACACCTCCTCACCTTTGGGGTTACAGGCATTAAAGAAATTCTCCCAGAAGAGATAGAAAGTTGATTAGTGGGGCATTTAAGAATCCAGACTCTGTGGTCTAAGATCTGAGATCAATTCTAACTTTAATAACTACTACCTGTATGACCTTGAACAAGTTAATTAACTTCTCTATGCCTCCATTTTCTTCATCTATAGAATAAGTATAATGATATCAACTTCATAGCGTTGTTAGGAAGAGTAAATGACATTTATTCATTAAAAATATATGTTTAACACAAATGTCCATTGCAGTGCTAGTCACAACAGCCAAAAAGTGAAACAATTCAAATATCCATCAACAGATAAATGGATAAACAAAATATGATATGTCCATACAATGAAATATTATTCAGTCATAAAGAGAAATGAAGTTCTGATACAAGTTGTGACATGGTGAACTTTGAAAACATTATGCTGGGTGGAATAAGCCAGACACAAAAGGACATATATTCTATCATTCCACTTATATGAAATACCTAAAATAGGCAAGTGCATAGTGGGAAAAATTTATTAGTTGTTGCCAGGGACTGGAAGGAGGGAGGAATGGGGAGTTATTGCTTAAGGCGTACTGAGTTTCTGTTTGTGTTGATGAAAAACTTTTGTAAATAGTGTTGATGGTAAATGTAATTGTCACTGAAACATACACTCAAAAATAGTTAAAATGAAAAATTTTGTGTTATCTACATAAAAATTTTTTTTTTTTTTTTTTACATTTTACCACAATTAAATTATTTAGCTAAGTATGATATGTCAGGCACTATACTAGATTCAGAGAATAGTGTGTTAAGCAAAATATATGTAAAATAAAGGCAAAAAGCTCCAGGCATTATCCTAAGCACTTTGCATGTACTAATTCATTTAATATCTCTCTTTCAGAACCCTACTAGGTAAGCAATTTTGTTGTTCTCATTTCAGAGATAAGGGAACTGAGGCACAGGAAGACTCAGTGATTTGGTCAAACTGACAGCATCCAACTCTCTTGGTACCAAATTCTGTCTTAGTTATCCAGTGCTGCTGTAACAGAAATACCACAAGTGGATGGCTTTAACAAAGAAACATTTACTCTCTCACAGTCTAGGAGGCTAGAAGTTAAAATTCAGGGTGCCAGCTCCAGGGGAAGGCTTTCTTTCTCTGTTGTCTCTGAGGGAAGGTCCTTGTCATCAGTGTTCCCCCATCAAGGAGCTTCTCAGCACAGGAACCCCAGGTCCAAAGACATGCTATTCTCCTGGCTTTTATTTCCTCGTGGTATGAGGCCCCCCATCTCTCTGCTCGCTTCTCTCTTTTATATCTCAAAAGAGATTGACTTAAGACTCAGCCCAATCTTGTAGGTTGAGTTCTGCCCCATTAACATATCTGCTGCTAATCCTGTCTCATTAACATCATAGAGGTAGGATTTACAACACACAGAAAAATCATATCGGTAGACAATCACACAATACTGGGAATCATGGCCTAGCCAAATTGACACAAATTTTTGAGGGACACAATTCAATCCCTAACAACCAGTAAGTGGCAGATCCTGGATTCTGATCAGGAATAGCTTCAGAAGTGATCCCTTAACCATTGTATTATCTTCCTCTACTAATATGACCACAACACTCTGCTACCTCTCTAAGCTCTGTGAGTGTAGTGAGCCCTTGTGGAGCTGTCAGTATAGTGGGGAAACACAACCAAACATGGCAATAACCATGAAGTGTGAAATTACAGCCTGAGCTCCATGATCAGCCCAGGACCCAGGCCTGTTCAACTAGAGTAATGCATCTTCCTGTCCTGTAGTGATTCGTACATGACCCAAACTGGCCCCAGAACTTTTGCAGAATGAATTGGAAAGGAGGGCTCTTTCTAACAGATTCGCTGAAGTAGTAGTAGGTAAACCTGGTAAACCTGGAGCTGCTGGTGGCAGGCCCAGCATGAGACTGAAGCCAACAGAGAAGGAGGTAGAAACATAAGATCATAGGGGACAGATCCCTGACAAGCCTGAGTCTAGAATGACTGCTATTGCTATATCATGAACCACTAAAAACTTTTGTTTGACCAGGATTGGATTGAATTTCTGTCACTTGCAATCCAGAATCCTAACACACTCAGGAAGGTGAATGTAATGCACTTTCCACATAGTAGCACTAACTACCTGGTAGCTATGTATTTAGTTATTTTTGAAGAACAAGTGGGAGTTAATCAAGCAGAGAAGGCGGAAGCGTTCTCAGCAGAAGGACAAGTGTATGCAAAGACACTGAGATACAAGAAGTCATTTCCTATTAAAGGAGCCTGAAGGTCCATATTAATCTAATTATAAATTCCAGAAGCCTCCTTAACATTGTCATCTGCTGATTTCCAGAACACTTAACTTTAACGAGAACTTTATTAACTGGCTTAGAATTTTCCTCTCCATTTCTTCCTATGTCCTGGAAAATTTAAGTAATTAAAAAAAAAAAAAGTGATTACGTAAATAAATATATGTTAAATTGCTACTTCTGTTACATCTGTAATGAATTGGCTGAAACTGTCAGATTGCTGATCTCAGGGCATTGAATCTTTAAGATAAGCAAAAGCTCTATGTTTATTTTAATCTCGGTACCTTTACCAGGCTGGTCTATCATGTTCTAGAGCTCAACCTTTTTTGATCCCTTGTCCCTCTGCAGGTAATCATCACAACGATTTTCTCTATTTCACAATGAAGAAACAGAGTCTCAGAAAGATTAAGTAGTTGACTTGACACTGCAGTTAGACCATGGTGGTGCTGGAACTTGAATTAAGTTTGTCTGATGCCCAAACACATACTCTTTGCATTATGAGAATAACAATAATGCCTACCTGATAGTGAGCATTTAAATGAATTAATATATTCAAAGTGCTTAGGATAGTGCCTGGGACTTTTGCTTTTAAGATAGATGACAGCTAGAATAGATAGATAGATAGATGATAGACAGACAGACAGGTAGGTAGGTAGATTAAAAAAAAAAAAAAAAAAAAAAAACCCTTTGCGGTCAATTTCAACTCATAGTGACCCTTTAGGACAGAGTAGAGCTGCCCCATAGGGTTTCCAAGGATTCATATTGCCAACCTTTAGGTTAGCAGCTGTGCTCTTAATCACTGCTAAACCAGTGCTCCAGATGGATAGATAGATAGGTAGATTTTGCTTAACATTATTCTCTGAATCTAGCACAGTGCAGTAGTTAACTTTATAATTAGTTAACAGTTTTGTCCCAATTAAAACTTAAGACTTGACAGTAACACTTTCTATTAAGCATTACCCTTACGTGATTTCACAGAGATCATTTATATTTATCCCCAAACTCTCATAAAGGCTTTTGGGACTGTGTCTCAACTCTGCACAAACACTGACCCTACAGTATTACTGCCAGTCAACCATGGGGAAAGGCATCAATGAATGAAAACATGTAACAATCAGATAAGCTTCTCTTGTCAACACTGGCTGATTGTGCTAGAGGCCTCTGGATTGGAGCCCTTGGAATTATTACTAGCCGGAGGTGGAAACCCTGGTGGCATAGTGGTTAAGTGCTACGGCTGCTAACCAGAAGGTTGGCAGTTCGAATCTGCCAGGCACTCCTTGGAAACTCTATGGGGCAGTTCTACTCTGTCCTATAGGGCTGCTATGAGTTAGAATTGACTCCACAGCAATGGGTTTTTTGTTTTTTGTTTTTTCTGGAGACATATTATTAGAGTCCATAAATTTGGAATATGAAACAGGCCACTTCCTGTTCTGTGAATTTCACTTGAATCTGCATTATACATATATTTTGTGAGCTTCTTAAGACTCCATGTTGCCTCTCCATCCATCATCATCTAAGTAAACCACTGAGATAACCTTCTCACTGGCTTCCATTTCTCCACTCTTGTTCTGCACATCCCTTTTCACGCTGCAATCTTGGAGAGCTTTGTGTATTACACAGGACTGAATATATCTTCCTTCAAACCTCTACCCTTTTCCCCATTTGGGTCATGGGGGAAAACATGGAGGTCACAGAGAAGCCATTTGTGTTTGGCTGCATGCGATGGTACTTTCTTTGTAATAAAACCCAGAGTATAGAGGAGACAAAGAAATTCTTATCATTATGTGGCTAGAATTGTTATTTTCAAGAAAATTGGACCCAAGTTATGACAACGAGAAGAAGGAAATTTATTCTTAAGACATACAGGCCTAGAGCATAAAATCTAAAATTATTAATAATGCTTATAAATACTTCTTCATCTACCCCAGTCTAGAGGCCACATCTCCTTACTTTTACTTGCTGTGATTTTTTATTGCAGTTGGATTGAAACTTGAAATCAGTTTGGGGAAAACTAACAACCTTTATTATTGAGTGTCCAACTGAAGAACATGGCATGGAAGCAGGGCCAAGATGACAGACTAGTCAGGTGCTTCCAGTGGTCCCTCTTACAACAAAGACCCAAAAAAAAACAAGTGAATAGATTATATATGACAATCTAGGAGCCCTGAACATCAAAGGCAAAGTTGAGGAATCAGACTGAGGGACAGGGGAGAGAGAGATGGTTCAGAAGCAGTGAGGAGTTGCCAGAACTGACCTGGCAGGAACTGGCAACATGCAGGCCAGATTGGCTGACAAGTACAGTGAAGCAAGCAGTGGTGTTCTGCACGTGTTTTCCATATCAGAAGAGACTAAGCTGCGGAGAATGCTCAATCCTCCAGAACCAGTGAGAAGCAGCCCTCAGTTGGCAAAAGATAAATACATGCTTCTAACCTACCTCGTGGATCAAAAAGCACTCCATTTGGGAAGAACCTCTCTCCCATTTATCTGCTCTGTCCCTGCTATGCACTGGTCCTGAGCAGGCTTCAGCGACTGCCAATTGCTGCTTTCCCTAGGCTGGAAGTAGGGCTATCATGCACCCTCAGCCATTCTCCTGCCCTGGGAGAGGAAACAAATTAACAATAGGGAAAAATAATTGACCAGCTCCCCTAAGCTGGGAACTCAGGGAAGGCACAGCTCCTTTGGCTAGGCACAGGCATAAGGGGTCCATAGACTTGAAATGCCTTTCACACCTACATAGACCTGAGTGGGCACATTTCAACAGTGTAGGCCCTCGTTAGCACAGTACAACAGGATATAAACCTGAAGCTTAACTTCACTGTGTCAGCTATATGGTGAAGTTGCAAGTTTGTGACATTTGACACCACTCTGCCCATTAAGCAGCGTCCTCACCTACCCACATCAGCGGCCTGAGGCCCAGTGGCCCCACCCACGCCACCTAGCCAACTGCAACAGGGGTTCAAGAATAAGTGGTGCTTCTAAGTCCTTACAACCAACAGCACTGGGTGCCCATAGTCTGGCTGCAAAACCCACTCACCTATGCACTCTAGGGAACAGGAACACACTTTCCTCCCAGACACTCAGGGGCAGCCATCATCCCCGTCTTGGTCAGCATGTGACCCCTTACTCCAGCTAGATGCCTGTGCCTACTCCAATCACCCCTGCCCATCTAGGACTGTAGGTAAGAGCCTGCACCACACACTTGGTGAATGACTATCTGGACACCTGAGCTGAGTCCATACGAGAAAAGTAAATGGACTCCTGGGTTCACAAACCTAGTAACAGGTCTAACCACCTGGTGATAGGACGTTAGAGCTTCAAAGGCACCAATAATCAAACTAGCTCATGCAAACATCCTATTCGGGCATATCAAAACAAAACAAAACAAGAAGCTAGGACACAGTAAGCAAATGTAAAATAAATAAATATAATAACTTGTTGATGGTGCCGAGACAACAGTAATATCAAATCACATAAAGAGGCAGACTATGATGGCTTCAGCAAGCTCCCAAAACAGAGAATCAGAAATCTTCCTGAGAAAGACAATTTCCTGGATACTGAAGGCAGAATACAAAGGATTAATACACAGAACTCTTCAAGAGATCAGGAAGGAGATCAGGCAAAATGCAGAACAAGCCAAGGAACACACAGACAAAGCAATAGAGGAACTTTAGAAGGTTATACAAGACCCTAATGACAAATTTAACAGGCTGCAAGAATCCATAGAGAGACAGCAAACAGAAATCCAGAAGATTAACAATAAAATTTCAGAATTAGACAACTCATTAGGAAGTCATAGGAGCAGAATTGAGGCAATGGAAGTCAGAATTGGTGAGATTGAAGATATAGCACTTGATACCAACTTATTTGAGGAAAAATCAGATAAAAGAATCTGAAAAAATGAAGAAAACCTAAGAATTATGTATGACTCTATCAAGAGGAATAACTTACGACTGATTGGAGTACCAGAACAGGTGGGATAACAGAAAATACAAAGAGAATTGTTGAAAATTTTTTGACAGAAAACTTCCCTGATATCGTGAAATATGAGAAGATAACTATGCAAGATGCTCATCATAACCCACACAAGGCAGATCCCAAAAGAAAGTCACCAAGACATAGTCGAACTTGCCAAAACCAAAGATAAAGAGAGAATCTTAAGAGTGAGCAGCAAGGAATAAGTGAAAAGTCATCTACAAACGAGAATCATTTAGGCTAAGCTCAGACTACTCAGCAGAAATCATGCAGGCAAGAAGGCAATAGGGTGACATATATAAAGCCTTAAAGGAAAAAAAACTGCTGGCCAAGAATTATATATCCAGCAAAACTGTCTCTCAGTTATGATGGCAAAATTGGGGCATTTCCAGATGAAAAGAAGTTTAGGGAATTTGCAAAAACCAAACCAAAATTACAAGAAATTCTAAAAGGAGTCCTCCTGCTAGAAAATCAATAAAATTGGGTAATAACCTAAGACTAGAACATAGGACAGAGCAACCAGACATAAACCCAGATAGGGAAATTACAAAAATAAATCAAAGCTAAAACACTGAAATTAGGGAAACAGACATCAATATGTAAAGATGAAAGCATTAAAACAATAAAGAGAGACTAAAATATGTAGTCATAGATCATTCATATGGAGAGGAAGTCAAAGCAATATAAAGAAATAAAAGATTGGTTTGAAGTTAGAAAAATAGGGGTGAATATTAAGGTAACCACAAAGGAAACTAACAATCCTACACATCAAAATAAAAAACAAGAAAAAACATAAAGACTCAGCAAATACAAAATCAGCAACAACGAAAATAGATAAAGAAAAATGACTCAGCACAGAAAATTAAGTGGTACAAAGAAACTCTCAACAACCCACACATACAAAGACATCAAAATGACAGCACTAAACTCATACCTACCAATAATTAGGCTGAATGTAAACTGACTAAATGCACCAATAAAGAGACAGAGAGTGGCAGAATGGATAAAAAACACAATCTGTCTATATGCTGCCTACAAGAGACACACCTTATACTTAAAGTCACAAACAAATTAAAACTGAAAAGATGGGAAAAAATATATCAAGCAAACAACAATCGAAAGCAGCAGGAGTGGCAATATCAACCTCTGACAACATAGACTTTAAAGAACATACGTCTTTCCACTTGTTTAAATTTTCCTTAATTTTTCTCAGTAGTATTTTAAACATCTCTGTGTACAAACTAATTAAAAAGTTTATTAGATTTGTCCCTTTTATTAAAAAAAATTTTTTGCTGCTAGTTTATAAGAATAAACTATGGACTTTAAATCTGCCAACATTATTAAATTCACTTACCAATTCCCAATGTTTGTGGAATCTTTTGGATTTTCTTCATAAAACATGTTTGCTGGTTTGTTTTTCCAGAATAATGGAGGTTTTGTTTCTTCCTCTTTAGTTTTTAAGCTTTTTATTCATTTTTGTCTTGCCTTACTTCAATGGCTAAGAACTTCATACATGTTGAATGGAGGTAAAAACAGCTAGCATACTTGTCTTCCTCCCAATTCCAAAGAGAAAGCTTTCAACATTTCCCTATTAAGTATGTTTTTCATAGATACCTATCAGTTTAAATAATACTCCTTCTATTGATAGTTATAAACCTTCTATTCCTGGTGCACTAAATGTTTTCTTTTTTATCATGAAGAAGTTTCAATTTAATCAAAAACTTTTCTGAGCTTTTTGAGATAATTGTATGACTTTTCTCCTTTATTCCCTTAATGCAATGATTGATTAATTTTCAACTCTTACACAAACTTTTTTATACCGTGCTATAAACTCAGCTTAGTTGTACTGCATTATCCCTTTTCATATCATTTTTGTTTGCCAATGTTTTCTCTGTAATTTTTGTGTATATTTTTTATGTTAATGAGAGAGATTGACCTGGAGTTTTCCTTTCTTGTAATATGCTTGTTGCATTTTGGTTTCAAGGTTATGCTAGCCACTGAAATTGAGATGGAAACCATTCTTCCTTTCTCTAGTCTCTGGAAGGATTTATGTAGAAATTGTCTTCTTTCTTAAATGTTTGAAAGAGGTCATCTGTAAAGCTATCTAATAGGATTTTCTTTATAGGAAGGCTTATAATTATGGATTCAAATGCTTTAATAGCTATAGGACATTTTAGATATTTGATTTATTTTCTTGTTAGATTTGGTAAGTTGTATATTTTAAGTCTAAATTTTCAAGTTTATTGGCAAAACATTGTTCATAGTATCTACTTATGACTGTTCTGATTAATTTACCTGTAGTAAGGTCTCCCTTTTCATTGTTATTGGTAACTTGTACTTTTCTTCTATTCTCCATTTTCTTGATCAATCTTTCTAGATGTTGATCAACTTATAAGTGATTGCCTAAAGTTTGGGTATATAGATCAGTGAGATCAGTGTGACAATGTATTGAATACAGATACAGATCTACACATTTATGGTCAATTGATTTCTGACAAAATGTCAAGACAATCCTTTGAGGAAAGGTAAGTATTTTAAACAAATGGTGCTGGATCAGCTGAGTATCCATAAAGAAATAAAAATAAACTCTTATTTCACTTCATATACAAAATGTATTCAAAATAGGTCAAAGAACTAATTGGAAAAACCTAAAACTATAAAACATATAACATAAAACACAGAAAAAAATCTTTGCAACTTTGTAGTAGGCAAAGTTTTCTTGGATAAAACCAAAACAAACCCATTTCCATCGAGTCGATTCTGACTCAAAGGGACCCTATACCCTGGTGGCATAGTGGTTAAGTGCTACGGCCGCTAACCAAGGGGTCGGCAGTTCAAATCTGCCAGGTGCTCCTTGGAAACTCTATGGGGCAGTTCTACTCTGTCCTATAGGGTTGCTATGAGTATTCTTAGATAGAACACAAAAAATATGAACATAAAAGAAAGAAATAATAAATTGGTATTCATCAAAATGAAAAAAAAGTTCTCTTTGAAAGATCCCATTAAGTAAACCAAGAGAGGTCACAAACTGTGAAAATATATTTGCAACACATATATCAGGCAAAGGACTTTTATAGAGAATGTATAAAGAACTCTTAGAAATCAATAATACAAAGACAACAACCCAATAAGAAAGTTGGCAGAGATTTAGACAGCCATTTCATGAACAAAGACATATGAATAGTCAATAGGCATATTAAAAGATGTTCAACATCATTAGGCATCAGGTATATTAAAATTAAAACCATAATGGGATACACTACAAAACTACAAAATCATTGTTGCTGTTGTTAGGTGTTGTTGAATTGTCTCTGACCCACAACAACTCTATGTACAACAGAATGAAAGATAGCCCTGTCCTACACCATCCTCACAATTATTGTCATGCTTGAGCCCATTGTTGCACCCACTGTGTCAATGCATTAGAAAGACTAAAATTTAAAAAGACTCACCATATTAAGTGTTGGTAAGGATGTAAAACAGGTAGAACTCTGATATCCTGCTGATGGGAATACAAAATGGTACAATCACTTTAGACAGCAGTTTGGCAGTTTCTTAAAAACTTAAACATATACCTACCATAAAAAAAAAAAAAAAAAATCAGTAATTCTACTGGTAGATATTTACCCAAAAACCAAACCAAATGTGTTGCTGTTGAATCGATTCCAACTCATAGTGAGTGACCCTATAGGACAGAGTAGAACTGCCCCATAGGGTTTCCAGGAGTGGCTGGTAGATTCAAACTGCCAACCTTTTTGTTAGCTGCCAAGCTCTTAACCACTGTGCCACCAGAGCTCCAATATTTACCCAAGAGAATAAAAAACATATGTCCACACAAAGATTTTACTTAAATGTTCTACCAGATTAATTTATTATAGGCAAAAACTGAAAACAACCTAAATATCCATCAATAGGAGAATGGATAAACAAATTGTAATCATGCCATGAAACACTGCTCAAAAACAAAAACGGACAAACTATTGATACACACAATAATATGAGTCAATCTCAAAATCATCATGCTGAGTAAAAGCTAGTCAAAAACAAAGTACATACTGTATTGTTGAATCCATATAAAATATTTTAAAACATTCAAGCTATTCTATAGTGATAGAAAATCAGTGGTTGCCTAGAGATGTTAAAGGAAGGATTGGACTACAAAGGGGCACAAGGAATTCAGAGTGACAGAAATGTTTAAAATCTTGATGGGGTAACAGTGTCACTCGGTTATAAGTATGTCAAAACTGATTTTCCTTCAGTTTCAGCTTGAACTTCCATATGAACAATTGATGGTCTGTTCCACAGTCAGCCCCCGGCCTTGTTTTGACTGATGATGTTGAGCTTTTCCAGCCTCTCCTTCCACAGATGTAGTCAATATGATTCCTGTGTGTTCCATCTGGTGAGGTCCACGTGTATAGTCGTCGTTTATGTTGGTGAAAGAAGGTATTTGCAATGAAGAAGTCATTGGTCTTGCAAAATTCTATCATTCGATCTCCAGCATTGTTTCTATCACCAAGGCCATGTTTTCCAACTACTGATCCTTTTTCATTTCCAACTTTCTCATTCCAATCACCAGTAATTATTGATGCAGCCTGATGGCACGTTTGATCAATTTCAGACTGCAGCAGCTGATTAAAATCTTCTCTTTCTTCATCTTTGGCCTTAGTGGTTGGTGTGTAAATTTGAATAATAGTCATATAAACCGGTCTTCCTTGTACGTATATGGATACTATCCTATCACTGACAGCGTTGTACTTCAGGATAGATCTTGAAACGTTCTTTTCAACGATGAATACACCACCATTCTTCTTCAAGTCGTCATTCCCAGCATAGTAGACTATATGATCGTCTGATTCAAAATGGCCAATACCAGTCCATTTCAGCTCACTAATGCCTAGGATATCAATGTTTATGCGTTCCATTTCATTTTTGATGATTTCCATTTTTCCTAGATTCATACTTCGTACATACCAGGCTCCAATTAGTAATGGATGTTTGAGGCTGTTTCTTCTCATTTTGAGTCGTGCCACATCAGCAAATGAAGGTCCCGAAAGCCTTACTCCATCCACATCATTAAGGTAGACTCTACTTTTAGGAGGCAGCTCTTCCCCAGTCATCTTTTGATTGCCTGGGGGCTCATCTTCCAGCACTATATCAGACAATGTTATGCTGCTATTCATAAGGTTTTCACTGGCTAATGCTTTTCAGAAGTAGACTGCCAGGTCCTTCTTTCTAGTCTGTCTTAGTCTGGAAGCTCAGCTGAAACCTGTCCTCCATAGGTGACCCTGCTGGTATCTGAATACTGGTGGCATAGCTTCCAGCATCACAGCAACACAAAAGCCCCCACAGTACGACATACTGACAGACATGTGGGGGAAGAAAGCAAGAGGTCATCAAAAAGACAGGAAAGAAAGAAAAGACCAAAATGGATTTCAGAAGAGACTCTGAACGTTATTCTTGAACGTCAAGTAGCTAAAATAAAAGGAAAAAATGATGAAGTAAAAGAGCTGAACTGAAGATTTCAAAAGGCAGCTAGAGAAGACAACATAGAGTATTATAAAGACATGTGCAAAGGTCTGGAGATAAAAAACCAAAAGGGAAGAACACGCTTAGCATTTCTCAAGCTTAAAGAATAGAAGAAAAAATTCAAGCCTTGACTTGCAATACTGAAGGATTTTACAAGGAAAGCATAAAATGACACAGGACACATCAAAAGAAGATGGAAGGAATATACAGATTCACTGTACTAAAAACAATTGACGTTCAAGCATTTCAGGAGGTAGCGTATGATCAAGAACTGATGGAACTGAAGGAAGAGGCCCAGGCTGCACTGATGGCATTGGTAAAAACAAAAATACAAGAATTGACAGAATACCAACTGAGGTGTTTCTACAAACAGATGCAGTGCTGAAGGTACTCACTCATCTATGCCAAGAAATTTGGAACACAGTTATCTGGCCAACCAACTGGAAGAGATCTGTATTTTCACCCATTCCAAAGGAAGGTGATCCAACAGAATGCAGAAATAATCGAACAATATCATTAGTCTCACACACAAGTAAAATTTTGCTGAAGATCATTCAGAAGCAGTTGCAGAAGTACATTGACAGGGAACTGCCAGAAATTCAAGCTGGATTCAAAAGAGGACACAGAACAAGGGATATCATTGCTGATGTCAGATGGATCCTGGCTGAAAGCAGAGAATGCCAGAAAGATGTTTACCTGTGTTTTATTGACTATGCAAAGGCATTCAACTGTGTGGATCATAACAAATTATGAACAACATTGCAAAGAACAGGAATTCCAGAACACTTGATTGTGCTCAGGAGGAACCTGTACATAGACCAAGAGGCAATCGTTTGAGTAGAACAAGGGAATACTGCCTGGTTTAAAGTCAAGAAAAGTATGTGTCACGGTTGTATCCTGTCACCATAATTATTCAATCTCTACACTGAACAAATAATCCAAGAAGCTGGACTATATGAAGAAGAATGGGGCATCAGGATTGAAGGAAGACTCATTAACAACCTGCGACAGGCAGATGACACAACCCTACTTGCTGAAAGTGAAGAGGACTTGAAGCGCTTACTGATGAAGATCAGAGACCTTCAGCCTTCAGTATGGATTACACCTCAACATAAAGAAAACAAAAATCTTCACAACTGAACCAATAAGCAACATCATGATAAACGAAGAAAATATCAAAGTTGCCAAGGATTTCATTTTACTTGAAACCACAATCAACGCCTATGGAAGCAGCAGTCAAGAAATCAAAGGACACATTGCATTGGGCAAATCTGCTTCAAAATGCCTCTGTAAAGTGTTAAAAAGCAAAGATGTCACTTTAAGGACTAAGGTGTGCCTGATTCAAGCCCTGTTGTTTTCAAATGCCTCATATACATACAAAAGCTGGACAATGAATAAGGAAGGCCAAAGAAAAATTGACACCTGTGAATTATGTTATTGGTGAAAAATACTGGGTATAACATAGACTGCCAGAAGAACAAACAAATCTGTCTTAGAAGAAGTACAGCCAGAATGCTGATTAGAATCAAGGATGGCAAGACTTCATCTCACCTACTTTGGACATGTTTTTAGGAAGGACCAGTCCCTGTAGAAGGCCATCATGCTTGGTAAGGTCAGCAAAAAAGAGAAAGATCCTCAATGAGATGAATTGACACAGTGGCTACAACAATGGGCTCAAGCATAGCAAAGATTGTGAGAATTGCACAAGACCAGGTAGCATTTTGCTGGTTGTACTCAGGGTAGTATTTTGGTAGTGACCATGAGTCAGAACCAACTGGATAGCATCTGACAAGAACAGCAGTGTACTTCAATTGTAATTTTTTTAATTAAGAAAGATTAGTCATCGGTCTTATTTCTTCAGACATACCTTTCCCTCTATTGTCTTCACCTGTCCTACTGGGTCTTTAATTAAACACATGTGAGACCTTTTCTCCATGTTCCATATGCCCTTTATGGTCTTCTCAATATTTTCCAACCTTTTTTCTCTCTATCTTCCTGATATTTTCTTCTGATTGATCTTCTAGTTTATTAAACATTTTGTCTTTTATATCCAATCTGCTATTAATCGTATCTATTAAATTTTTAATTTCAGTTATGGTATTTTTTGCTGTAGACTTTCTATTGGATTTTTTTCATATAGATTTGTTTTTCTTATGGCACTTTACATCTTAGAAGTTTGGAGATATTTTATACTCTATATGATATTATTTGCACACAATCTCACATAGTACCACATTTTGCATAATTTCACTATATTCAGTAGGTTATATTGTTGTTATGCACTTAATTCATTCCAAATGAAAGTAAATCAGAATACACCTAAATAAACTGCTTCTGATTGCTGATATGTAACACAGTTATCTGGAAAGTGTTGTTGTAGATACATTTTTTTCTTCTAACAAAAATGACAACTATCTTGCATACGAAAATAGTTTTCACCATTTCACATGTGCTCAAATGCTTTAACTTACCTTCATTTTACTAAGGTGAATTTAAGCAAATCCATCACACTGTTTTCTCCAGTGTGTTGGTGAAATAAAAAGTAGCAAAAGCAAACAGTGGTCTAGGAATTAGGAGATAATGTGTTCCTACTCCTAACTTTGCTACTTACTAGCTTTGTAATGCTTAACAAGTCCAATGAATTCTCTGAACCTATGTGTTCAAGTCTTCAGAATGGGAACAACGATGTTACTTCCTTCCTCTTCCTGTCTTACAAGATTAATTTAATGGCACAAGAGACAAAGAATGTAAAAAGTGCTTTGTAAAATGTAAGATATACAAAATAACCAAATAATATTTTGAAAAAATATTAGATTACATGCTCTGATTTAACAAGCTTTGTGACTTTAGGGAAATTCGGCAATCCAGGATTTGAATGCAGATTTCTGGCTCCACGGCCATGATCTCAGCTGTTACATCATACTACTTCTCAATGATGCAGTTCTTTAAGTCAGGATGTGGCATTTTCTAAATGAGTGTTATAGACAGCATGTGACAATAAACCTGGCATGGCCCTATAATAATTTGAAAATAACCTAAGAAACAGCCAAGAATATAATTTTGTATTAAATTTACTTCATTTAATAGCACCTTGCTCTTTTTCTCCATCTCCTTTATTACTGACCTTTCCTTTTGCTTTCTTTTTTACCATCAAGACTTAACCATTCAGTTCGAAAACACGATTCTGCATTTTTCTTGCTCTCAATGTAGATTCTCTTTTCTGAGTATAAGTCACATTGTTTTGAACAGGATCAGGTCCTTTCCTGAAATTAGACATTAGCTGTGAGAAGAGAAGGAGATAAAGGGTAGAGGATAGAAGAGATAGAAAGTGAAACCTGCAGAACTTCACTACTGGCAAATTTTTTTAAGAATAAATGAAGGTTAACTCCTTACTGCCAGGCAAATAATTCCATTTGAAGATCAAGACAGGTTGGAGCAAGTAGATGAGGGTAGGAAATGAAGGTAATAGATGAGGAAAGAAAACATTTGCAGGTGTAAAACTGAATTTTCACAGAGGTGACTTTTGTCACATAGGTTAAAAACCAGGTATCAAAAGATATATGGAGTTCCTGGGTGGTGAAAATGGTTAAACACTCAGCTGATAACCGAAAGGCTGGCGGTTCAAACCCACCCAGAGGTGCTTTGGAAGAAAAGCCTGATGATCTACTTCCAAAAGATCATAGCCATTGAAAACCCTATGGAGCATACTTTTACTTTAAAACACATGGGGTCACCATGAGTCAGAATCAACTTAACAGCAACTGGTTTGGTTTTTTGGTATCAAGAGAGCTATCTATTTATATGTGTCTTAGTGATCTGGTGCTGCTGTAACAGAAATACCACAAGTGGATGGCTTTGACAAAGAGAAATTTATTCTCCTGTAGTTTACAAGGCTAGAAGTCCAAATTCAGGGCACCAGCTCTAGGGGAAGGATTTCCCTCTCCCTTGGTTATGGGGGAAGGTCCTTGTCATCAATCTTTCCCTAGTCTAGGAGCTTCTGAGCATAGGGGTCCCAGGTCCAAAGGATGTGCTGTGCTTCCAGCACTACTTTCTTGGTGGTATGAGCCCCCTCACCCCAACTTCTTTTATATCTCAAAATAGATTGACAAGATACAACCTAACCTTGTAGATTGAGTCCTGCCGCATTAACATAATTGCCTCTAATCCTCCTTCATTAATATCATAGAGGTGGAATTTACAGCACATAGGAAAATCACATAAGATGACAAAATGATGGACAACCACATAATACTGGGAATCATGGCCAAGCCAAGTCAATACATATTTGGGGGATGACACAATTCAATCCATGACAATGTGCATCTAGGGAATTAAAATTTATGGCTTTAAATGTTGTTACAGAGGGATCGTGTTCACTCCTCCTCCTCTCAGCCTGCTCCCCCCCCCCCCCCAGTAATCCTGATTGACTTTCATCAGAACTGCATTCACCCATTTTCCTTGACCTCTGAAGACATGTGAGTTTGTGATGTCTTCATGCTTGCTTAGGTGAAATCTTTATGCCTCACTTTTTTTTCTTTTTTTGGAAGTCACCTCCTTTGTAATTTGAATAGCCTGGATCATATTTTCTGCCTTACCTTTTCCTTTCCAAATTATAGACATTTTAATGTTATAATAACTGTTTTCTTTTAAATCACTAACCATAGATACCTACCTCACTTTTTCAGATGTCCTAAGTTGAATATTAAGGTCAAACATTATACTTTAGATACTGGCTTTTGAGAAAGGATATAAAGGGCTCTTCAAAAACCTAATCAGGAACTGGCTCAATTTCTCTGTGGTCTTGTTGGTCATCAGTCTCTTCTACAACCTCATAATATAGTGTATTGTATGTTGTGGTTGGTACCCCTGTTATGAACTTGTGATGGGTACATTTTACACTTCACAGACTGTAGTACAGCTTTTATCTGTTCTAAATAAATATCTGATTGTGTACAGTCCAGTGGATTTTGCAGATGAAATGCCCCAAGGCACAAAGTCTAAAAGGCTGAAAATATATACACATTAATATTGTCAAGTTTACATGGCCCAACGCCGTGTACATGCAGAGGAAATCTCTTTGTTTGCAAAGGCTGAGAGCTCAACATCCTATGATAGGTGAAATGTTATCTACTGTAATGAGCAGCTTTTTCTCCAGGAAGCCCTAAGCAGATTTCTAGCTTTCTTTACTTCATACCAGCTGCTTCTACTATTGGAAATAAAAGGGAAAATAACCTGCATATGATTGGTGAATCAGAAGTAGGGATGGGGTTCTTAAGGATCTTCCAGTACTCTTAGATATAATGCACTGGAGGAGAAAAAGGAAAGGGCACAAAGAGGTGCCATTCAGGAAAATCCATTTTGCCAAACACGTGAAAACATTCCATGTGCACATTCTAAAGGAAATGAGAACCATATGTTTCTGATTCATTTACATGTAATCCATCAAAATATTATTTTGTAAGAGATATTTAATGTCCAAGAAACCTGCCAAGCCTTCTTATAAACAATTTTTTTTTTCCAAAGGACCGGCTGCATTAAGGCAGTTGCATAAGAACTTATCGATGAAAAATGGAGCTGGTTTCAAAGTCTCAAACACATCCTAAACTTCCCGCAGTAAGCCTGGCATGATAAAAATGGCACAGGCTTTGGATCTGAACAGTCCTGGATTTAAAATGTGCTTTACCTCTTATTAACCTTCACATAAATATGTTTCTATGTATTTATTTGTTTAGTATCTGCTTTGTGCCAGGCAGTGGATGCAATACTGAACTAGGGATACAAGCCTGGGCAAGTAGAATAAACAATATACCTCTTCTCATCAATATATTTACTCAACTTATCTGAGTCTCTATATTCTTATTTTGAAAAATGCAACCAGTAATGCCCACTCCAAAAGATCTTCAAGAAAACTATTAAATCTCGCATGCAAAATATATTCAAAAAATAGAGTTCTCTTCCATTTTCTCTCTTTCCATTTGAAGCCCCCGCCCTTCAATCTGTCTGTAAATGCCCTCAAACAAGGCCTGTACTCCTCTTATACCCTCAAAGGCCGTACTCATTGGCATGGCTGGCATTCCTTTGGCTCATTATCCACTAGATCAAAAATGCTCCTTTCTCTGAAGTGCAAAGCAATATGCTTTAGGCTAAAACTAAAGAACAATTTGTATTGGGGTAGTGAAAAAAAGTATAAACCTTTGATTCAGAACAAACTGGATTTGGATCTATCATTCTCTTCTTTTAGTCCTGGGAAAGTTCCTGAGCTTCAGTTTCTACATCTGTAAAATGGTATTAAAATTACCTAATGTGCAGTGTTGCTGTGACATTTAAGTAGAATAATATGTAGAAGGTGCCTGGCCCAATCGTGGAAGATATTATTTGCAAAAAGAATAAATCAAAATGTTTCATTTCAAGGGTTTAATGCTCAAAAATCACAATATTAGGAACTTTTTGGTGGATCATAATCCACTCAACTCTTGAGTTGCAGACAGCCTGGTAAACGCAGCAACTTCATCCACCAAACATATAAAACTATACCCACTGAATCTCTTGAAGATGCCCAAAGTTAAATTTTTATAACAAGAATGCAAATACGTGGTATTTGGTTTGCTATTCCTTATTAACATTTTCATGGCAGACATGACCAATCACAGAAATCTTTTCACTAAACCAGATACAGACTGAAAATCCTGTTCTCAGCACCCCATGCAGCCTCTACCAATCATTTGCAGCTGTCAAGTAAGATAACACCTATTTACATCCCTAATGTAATTCATCAAAAAGTTTGCCCTATCCATTCTCCTGAAACTTCAACAGACATTTTTATTTCTCACTTAGAGTTTACCAGGTCTTGGAATTATAAAATAAATAAGTTGTAATCCTGCCCATCAAGGAAGAATGAATAATTGTTAAATAGTGATATGAACTGTGGCAGAGAAAAGGAGAGGTTGCAGAGGAAGGAAAGGAGCTTTTATTCTTGTCATATTTGTTCACTCCTCTATCCAAAGTGTCTAGAATAGAGCTAGCAAATTGCCAAGACCAATAACTCTTTGTTAAGCAAGTGAGTGAGAAAGTATTTGTTGAGCACCTACTTTGTGCCAGAGAGATTATATTTGATATTTGCTCATTAAAAGAATGATGCAGCCTAGGTTGGATAGTTGAGGGAGACATCAAAAGGAGAGTGTTATCTGACATGGATCTCAAAGGATAAGGTGCTTTCTGTCAGAGACAAGGAGGAAGGCGTTCCAAGTAGGTCAAATGGCCTAAGCCAATGCACAGAACCGTGAAAGTTTACAGCCTCAGGCTGCTTTATACTTTTACAGATTTAGAATACATGCTTAGCCCAGGCCAACTCCAAAAGCTTAGACAGACAGATAAAAAACAATGCCTGTGGCCGAGCAGAATAGAGTTAGGTCAATGGAAGGCAATGAAAGATGCCAAAGGGAGAAGCTACTATTTGTTGTTTTTTGAACCTTACTAATGCTATTTTTCCCAGCAGTCACTGCTGCCTGCTTGATCATTAGCACCCAAACATCATGTTTGTTTCCACCAGATGTAAGTAACATACAATTATGCAAATTATTTTAACTCCAAGTAAGGAATCACAGGCCAGTTACTAATGTTGATGCATTATGAAAGGGCAGCTCCTCCTGGAAGAAATAACACGAGCTGCTGATCATAACAAACATTTTGAAGCCTGCAGAGGACTGGTCCCTGCAGCGTAATCTATTATCATATTTCCACATAATTAGTTTGTTTTCCACTTGAAATCAGAAAACGATTCGACATTGCCTTCCCTACCTCAGGATGGAAGAGCATCCAGTGGAATTCTTCTGCAAAGGTTCATATGGTGAATAATTAGTGAGAATTAATCTGCGGAAATTAAAGTTTGGAATATTGTAGAACTCATGAATAGTGCATGGGACAGTGGGATGGGGAAAGAGAAGAGCAGCACTTCCGTGGTAGGCAATCACAGATGACTGCTGGCAATCTGTTTTTTAATCAGCGTCTCATAAGCCAGAGGGTTGAATATGGTTACAGGCTGTAGAGAAACCCTGTCAAGTTTTTACAGGCAGGATAAAGAAACCTTTCCAAAGATGCCCGTCTTTATGTTCATTTTCAGTAGTTTTCATCTGGAAGGAGTGTCCTAGAAGCAGAGGGATTTTCTCCAATTAATGTTGCTGGCATTAGCTGCTTTAATCCTTGCAAGTGCCCTATATTTTCAACTTTACTGTCCCCATTTTAGGGGACAGCAGTGGTTCTGTGGTAGAATTTGCACCTTCCATGTGGGAGACCCAGCTTTAATCCTCAGTCAATGCACCTCAAGTGTAGACAGCACCTGTCAGTCCATGGAGCCTTGTGTGTTGATATGATGTTGAACAGGTTACAGCAGAGCTTTCAGACTAAGAGTAGGAGGAAAGCCCTGGCAATCTACTTCTCTGAAAAATCAGTCAGTGAACACCCTATGGATCACCACAGTCTGATCCCATGATGCATGGGATTGCCATGAGTTGAGGTCGCTGTGAATCAGGCCACCTTGATGGCAGCTGACAACAACAGCATCCCCATTTTAGGAGAAGGAAACTGGTACTTAGGGAGGCATAGTGAGTGGCTGTGGTCACCAGTTTCTAAGTGGAAGTGCCAAGATTGGACAGGAAGTCTTTCTAAAGACAAAACACAATAGCTTGAGGATAAAAAACGCATGCAGCCTAATAAAA
Source organism: Loxodonta africana (assembly GCF_030014295.1). Classification (NCBI taxonomy): domain Eukaryota; kingdom Metazoa; phylum Chordata; class Mammalia; order Proboscidea; family Elephantidae; genus Loxodonta; species Loxodonta africana. Next base: position 100,508,606 of record NC_087344.1, read on the forward strand.
CTGATGTAAATTCACATTTTTAATCCATTTTGGTATCAGTTTCCTCAACTGAAAAAAAATACGATAAAAGTACATATTTTATAAAGTTGTGTCAGGATTATATGAATTAGTACATATAAGCACTTAGCATAGTATCTGGCTTGGAGTAAGTACACACAAAAAATTCTATTTATTTTAAAATATTAATATAAATCCATTCTCACTGATTTCTCTGATCCTCAAAAGTACAGGCATCTAATCATGACTTGGGGATAATCCCCTCAAGTAATTTCAGGATCAAATTATAGCCCCCCTTTCTCTGAGAGCCTTGTGGTGGCAGTTTTCCCAAGCATCTGCTTACCTGAACATAAATTTAAATGGGAAATTTGCAAGTGATCAGGGTTAATGTCTCCAATTATTAAGTGACTGGAAAAATGGGACAGCAGGAACACACCGCAGGGGAGCATTTTAAAAAGTAGAAAGCAAGGATATTTTTTGTAGATTACAGAATGGTTTTATTTTCCACGACTATAGCACACTTTGACAATACTTGCTTATGATTACTAGAACAATATGGTCACCAGAGACGAAAAAACAGTAAGAATGAAGAAATAGTAAGAGCACATTTTCAAAGAAACAAAAAGTTTTTTTTTTCCGCAATTATAAATGTAAAACCAGTTATAGAAGAAAACTACATAAAAGTAGAAAGAAGAAAAATCACCATAACCTTAAAGGCCCGTTCTGTTAACATTTTTGACATTTTGTGTGTTTTCTTCCAATTTTTTTTTTTCTGGGCATATTTTTCCATAATTGTTGTCAAGCTCTAGCTGCAACTTAAATTTTCATTTTTCCCTAAAATTATAAAATAAGCATTTTGCACAGGTTCTAACGGCATGAGCATTTTTTTTTTTTTTTTTTAGTAAGACACAATCAATATACAGAATATAAATTGCTCCCAAAATAAGGACTTGTTTTCAGATTCAAAGATCACCTTTTGTTTCTTTCTCAGAGAAGGTGGTTTCCAATCCAAAAGCACATTTGCCTCTAGGCATCTGCTGCATTTGGAAGAGGTTTCCAGGCTGAGTTGAGAAATGGTCATTATAGTTAAATTGCAACTTCAATCTTGAAAATGAATGAATGGATTCAGTCCAGTTCTTTGGCTGGGACCCAGTCTTTAAAATCCAGCAGAACAATGAGTATGTGGCTTTGCAGCCAGCTGGTATCAGAGTTGGGCAGGGAGAGTGTCAAAATATTAGTGACTTTTTTACATTTGTCAAAGCTGAGGCCAATACAAAGAAATGCAGACAGCTTGCAAATGTGGGTTGTTCACCAAAAGGTTTTGTGTGTGTGTGTGCGTGTGTGTGTGTGTGTGTGAGAGAGAGAGAGAGAGAGTGTGAGTGTATGTTTTTAATCCCACCCACCAATGTCAACATTTCCTTGCTTTTTGAGTACATCTTTTATAGCAAGGACGGAGTGAAATATCTTTTATTTTGTATACGAAAACCACTATAGATTTATCATAGATGTATCAACCACTAATTTATTATATCAAGGCAATGTACTCAACTGGAATAAAGGGGCCATCAGCATTTCCATGGCAATCCCTCTTTTCCTTTCTTTGGTTTATAACTCATCTGCTTACTCAGTTGTTCCTGAACCTGGCAGGCAAGGTCTCAGTGGGAGAATAAATATATTTATACAAAATGTTTAAGAAAGGCTGCCCACACTGAGTTAGAAAAATAAGCATATGCTAGTGCTGTCTGGCACTCTCTTTGCAATTCCTCAATCTCTCCAAAAGGGGAAGAAAAAAAAATCCACAACCGCACATTTTTATTTTATTTTTAAAAGAAACATTGCTGGCAGCCAAAGTGCAATATGGGCTTCATGGTTTCTTTTTTGTTGTTGTTCTTCCTCTTTTTCTTTGCCATTTTTGAAGAAAACGAAATACAAGAACAAGCTCATTGCTTTCAGGATAAAGTTAAATCAGTTATTGACACACATATGTAGCTGTGCATCTCTTTCTTCACATACCTTTCATATTCCTGGGATGAAAGTAGGCTGTTTTCGTGTCCACAACCATCCCATGTCCCCTGCACCTATCTGGTGAGAAACAGGGTAGAGATAGACATCTCTAGATTTGAGTATTCTCCTCTCATTTATGAGCTGTCTGACCCTAGACACATAAACCTTGCTAAGCCTCAGTTTCCTCATTTGTAAAATGGGGATACTAAATACACATCTTACTAAATACACATCTTGGGATTCTACTGTGAGTACTGAGTGGCCTGTACCTGGCATCTAACATTTGTTTTATTATCCTTATTAAAGTGGCAGAAGTCGAAGAAGATAGCATTCATATAACCACTAATAATGATAATGGAAAATAACAAAATAACATTTCTGCAATATTTTCAACTTATAAGACTCTCATATGGTTATTAGTGCACTGGAGCTTCACAGCATCCTAATGAGCTAGTTGTCTTTATTACATAATTGTTCCAATTTTGCTGATGAGATAAATGAAGGTCTGAAATGCTAAGTAACTTTCCCAAAGACATAGCAATTTGAATGACTAACCAGAACAAGACAAAACAATGATAATGATGATGTTTGACAATGATGAATTTTACCTAAGCTCTGTGCTCCTGGAAAACTGTGATAGTCAAGAAACAGCACAGAACCACCTATTATGGATTGAATTACATCCCCCAAAAGATATGCTGAAGTTCTAAACCCTGATACCTGTGATGAGGCATTATTTGGAAATAAAGTTGCTAATGTAATTAGTTAAGATAAGGTCATTAGGATGGACCCTAATCCAATATAATGGGTACCCTTATTTAAAAAAAAAAAAAAAGAAAGAGATAAAGACAGACAGAGGGAAGATGGCCATATGAAGACAGAGGCAGAGATGGGAGTCACACTATCACAAGACAAGGAATGCCTGGGGCTATCAAGAGCAGGGAGAGACAAGACAGGATCTTCCCTTTGGAAAGAGCGTGGCTCTGCTGACAATTGAATTTGGACTTCTAGCCTCCAGAGTGCATGATAATAAATTTCTATTGTTTTAAGTCACATAATTTGTGGTGATTTCTTATAGCATCCTGGCGAAACTAATACACCATCCTTCCCCATGTAACTTACATGTGTGTCGGGAGTGATTCTCTTCTTTACCTATAATGAGACCAGAAGCAGGCCCTCCAAATTCTCATTCTTTGTCTTGGAAATTATTAGCTGAACTGCTTCTTTCCACCGATCAACCTGAACAAAATGCCTACTAACCTGACTTGACCACACTTTAGTGAGACTTCTCTCTTTCCACCAGGCTCCTGAAATGTGGCCCAACATTGAGCATTGGACCTTGGAACCTTGGAACACCACCTCCTAAATGGTTCCTCTCAAGAATCAGCTAAACTAAGGGAAAAACATCAACTGTCCCATCATGCTAACCACTCAACTCACTCCCCCACACCCAGTTCTACCTACATATAAAAGAAAAATCCTTTTCTGTCTGACCTTTGAGACTAGTATAGATCTTATGGTTGCAGTGTTCTCCTTATTGCAATACTTCCCTCCCCCATTGCAATAGTCTGCCTCCCCTTAAACACTCTTTTAAAGTGAAGTCTCTCCTAGCCTAAGTCTACTCCTACCTACTACCCTTTGCCATTGAGTCGATGCGACTCATAGTGACCCCATAGGACAAAGTAGAACTATCCCATAAAGTGTCCAAGGAGTGACTGGGGGATTCAAACTGCTGACCTTTGGTTAGCAGCCAAGTTCTTAACTACTGCGCCACCAGGGCTCCTACCTAAGTGAGTTTAGATTTTTTTTTTTAATTTGGCATGCAAGTAATAATGTTAACAATTGTTAATATATGCATAGTACTTAGAATTAATGAGCATTTTCATGAGAATCATAATATATATTTGATTTGTATAGTGCTAGATGGCCATGTGATGGAGCCCTGGTGGCACAATGGTTAGGCACTCGTCTGCTAACCAAAAGGTCAGTGGTTTGAACCCATCAGCAGCTCCATGGAAGAAAGGACCTGGCAACCTGCTCCCATAAAAATTACAGCTTTGGAAACCTTACAGGGCAGTTCTACTCTGTCCTACAGGGTCGTTATGAGTCAGAATCGACTTGATGGCACACAGCAACAACAACAAATGTTTTTAACAACAAATTTTTTAAAAGTGCTTTCCCATTAAATATCTCTTCAAAATGATTCTTCATCAATAGAACAATTATTACCTCATTTTAAAAATAAAGACACTAGGATGAGAAATAAAGTGGCTTTTCCAACACCATAGATTCTAGTAAATGATAATGAAGCTGTCAGTTCTGGACAAGAACAGAAGCCTTCTGTTTTCTAGTCCACTATTATTTCACTACTGACTGCATGAGCCTAAACAAGACTGAACTTACAGTCGTTTGAAAAAGGTCAGCCTTTTGTGATAGAACATGAAGGTAATGAAGTTTAACCTGTAGGGTTCTTCACTTACACAGGCCTCCTCCAAAATCTAATTTTCATTTCTTTTTCTTAGAGAGCCCCCTGTTCAACTGTATCATCTTCAAGTCCCGCAAAACCTAGGTCTACTTCTGAGAATAATACCTATATGTTGAGTTTTGAGAAGTATCTTCATATGGTTCTACTCTCACAAAATCGTTCCTTCCAGGTTGTTATAGTACCAGATTTTCACAGAGTTTTTTTGTTTACTGCTTTTTTGTTTTAAAGTGCTGTTTCCCAAAGTATGTTTTACATAATGCTAGTTTTATGAGATGTTAACGGGTAGTCCACAAAAAGAGAATTGCAGTTAAAAAAAAAAAGGAAGCATTAATTTAGACAAGCTAAATGGGTGTTTTTCTCTGCAGGACTCCTCAGAGCCTTTAATGTACTAACCTATATAGTATTTCTCAAAAATCCTTTTTGAACAGAGCATCTTCTTGCATTAGCATTAGGAAATATTGGATTAAGTGACTAAGTCTCCAAGAGATCTCGGTTTAAAAGGAAATACACATTCAGGGACAACAAAATAAGCTAATAAGAGCATTTCATATTTTAAGGTCAATGAATTTATCAGGTATATTTTAGCTTCTATGGCATTCTATTACTTTAGAATCTGTCTCTAGAATATGAGGGATGGCTTCTAAAGCAATAGAATGCCATAAAAGTTTTAATTTGGGTAGACAGTCAGTGAGGAGCCTGGTAATGCCTTGGTGGGTAGCCCAAGTATAATCCCAAAGTGCATAGAAGTATTTTAACTATAACAAGAAATAAGCCAAAGAAATCATAGGGCACTTGAGACAAGGCCCTCTGAAATCAGGAGGTAAGAATTCAGCAAACATGGACATCACCCACTGAAGTGCAACAAGTAGCATCTGTACAACATTTTATAGTTAAGTTCTTTTAAAATTCTCATTTGCTTCCTTGTCATAAAGCAACTATGGCTTGGTGAAAGAGCACTGGATTTAAAGTCCAAGAGACATGGCTTTGAATACCAGCTCTTCTATTTCTAGCTTATGAAACTGAATAAGACTCTTAACCTCCCTGAGCCTCAGCTTCCCCGTTTTGAATAAGGAGACAATAATATCTCCTTCCAAAGGTGGTTGTAATTCAGTGAGATGTGGTCTGTGAAGGAGCAGGGCAGAAACTAACATATGGCAGGGAACTCAAAATACACGTGCTGGAACTGAACTACAGCTCTGGAATGTACGTGTTTTATTACTTCTGTTTTACAAATGAGGAAACAGAGGCTCAGAGAAATTAAATTCCTTCTTCAATATTACATAAAACACAGAAGAGTAGAGGCTCAAGCCTTGGGCTACCAATTTTGAATCTTGTCTTTTTTTTTTTTTTTTTTAACAAACCATGTATCTTGGTTCACTCCTAAAAAGAGAATCATTAAATAACTAGAGAGTACCAGAGGATATAGTCTGGATCTTCTCAGAGAAAGAATCAAAAGCAGTCATTTGGTAGATTATAATCCTTTGAGGTAAAGCTCAAACTCCTTAGTATTTTACGAAAGACACTCTAGGGTATGGCTTCTATGTACTCCTTCAGATGTTTTCATTGCCATTTTATCGCCTTGTTTTTTTTTTTTTTCCTTTGAGCTCCAATTATACTAAACTTGTACTTTCCAGAATATAGGAACATGTTAAAAAAAAAAAATTACCACAGCAACACTTAAAAAATACCTCGGGAGTGCCGGTGGCAAACAAACGTAGAAGGCATTGTTATTTGCATAAAAATACAGGTATATATGCTTTAGGAAACCCTGGTGGCGTAGTGGTTAAGAGCTATGGCTGCCAACCAAAAGGTCTGCTATTTGAATCCAGCAGGTGCGCCTTCAAAACCCTATGTGGCAGTTCTGTAGGGTCACTATGAGTCAGAATCGACTCAACAGCAACGGGTTATATCTGCTTTACATTTCCCTGAGTTTATTCATGCTGCATAAACCTCCCTTTTTCCTCCCCACTATTTTTTACCAGGATAATTATTACTTTTCCTTTATGACTTGTTTAAGGTGTCCCCTCCTTCAAACTTTCTCTAACCTTCTTAGGCCAAGTTTAAGGAAACACCTCTTTGCTTACATAGCAAACCGCCAGAACCTCTGTCATAGCACTGATCACAGTGAAGTACAGGTTTTTGTTTACACGTCTCTCCTCATCTAAGTAACTGTCTCTTGTGAACATTTTCTTTGCAAGAAACAGAAGCCTATTCAAATTATCTCAAGAAATTATTGTGTAGTAAAGACCACATTGAAATCTAAAACAAAACTGAGCACTCAGGTGTCAAATAGTGTGGCCTTCCCAGAAACCACAGAAACAGGAATTCATGGACTTCAGTGTTCTACCATTCACACAACTCAGGGGCCAACTCCCTCAGTTACTGTTTTTTTTTTTTTTTTAATTCAAACTTTTAAGAAAGAGAAACTGAGTCCACCCCTAGACCAACAGCTATATCCAGGAGAGGGGATCAACTGTTATTAACATGGAAATCTGGCCCATCCCTTCATCAAAAATATAGGGCATATCTAAAGTGGTGTGTAGGCTGGGCAGGAACCTGAACACTTTTACTAAAGATGGAGAATTTCTCAAAGACAGGGACAATGCCTTAACTACCTCTATATTCTCAGTGGCTAGCATAGTGGGCAACATTGTAGACACCCTACAAATACGAATGTTGAGAGAGATGACTTTTACCACTCAAAAAGGCTGCGGTACTCCTTGAGCCCAGCCCCCCTCTCTCCAAATAGATGAGATCTTGACTTATAAGAGATTAATTTCATTTGACCATCAGGCAGGAGTGCTCACTCAGCAATTTTTAAATGCAAATCCAATTGTGGATTGCTCACAAGGTAATTTTGCCTTATTTTCTTCTCTTTTTCAAAAGAATTGACTGGGATACAATTCCAAAGGATAATGACCATGACCAGTTATATTAAAATTCAGATATAAAGTAGAAGTAATTATCCGTCCTTCAAGAAATTCTTGATGTATGGAGCCAAAAACCCATTATATGCTCTATTCATCAACATTTATTCAATACCTATATGTACACAATATTGCACTAAATGCATGGGAGGCATTCAAAGGAAGGTGAATACCAGCTTCTACTCTTAGGAAGTATGTAGAAAGTTAGCTTGAATAAATTATGACCAGAGAACAGATTGTAGAACAAACTCACTCTGTACTCACATTGTATACTTTTATTTGAAGAATGGAATTAGCCTGCAGAAGAAAAGATTAAGGAAGCAGTAGTTATTCATTCAACAAATACTTATTAAGCAACAATTATGCAACACACACTGTTCTAGATGCTGAAGGTATTCTTGTGAACCTTGTCTTCTGTTAAGAGAAGACAGATAATAAACAAGCAAACAAATAAACGTGATAATTTCATATAGTGATAAAAGCTATGTGGGAAATAGGATGGTTCAATAAAGGTAATGTTTTGCTTTAGAGTGGTTGATTTAGACAGGATAGTCAGGGAAGGCCTCATTGAGATGAATCCTGCATGATAAAAAAAAAATAGTGGGTCATGGAGATGTTTCCAGGCTTAGGGAATAGCAAGTGCAAAGTTCCTGAGAAATGAATGGGCTTAGTGTTCAAGGAACAGAAAGAAGACCTGTGTGGTTGGCATCAGTGAGAGAGTAAGAAAGTAATATAGATGGATTCACAGATGTTGGCAATAACCAAAATATGTAGGGTTTGCAATACTTAATAAGAAGTTTGCACTGCTTTCTAAATGTAACAGAACATCACTGAAGGGCTTTAAGCTAGATAGAGACTTGACTCCTAATTTTAAGATTATTGTGACTGCTGTGGAGAAAATGGATTGTGTATTGTAGGAGTTCAAAAATCTAAGCAGGGAGAAGTTTGTATCTCTTACAGTAGTCTTAGTGACAGATGATGGTCTCTTGACATAGTGGAGAGGATAGTGAGGAGAAATAGAATCAGTATCTATCTTGGATTTATCAATGGTAGAATATGAGGGACAGAAGCAAAAAATAACCATGGAAACGTTCAGAATTTTGGCTTGAACAATTGAATTGTGGTGGTGGTGCAATTAACTGTGATGGAGATGACTTCCATGGTGGTAAGCAAAATTTTGAGTTGGGGCAGAAGTTAGAGATTCCACATGGAAATATTAAGTAGACAGTGAAATAAATATGTCTGCAGGTCCTAGAAAGATCACAGTCAAGTTATTGACATATTGATGACCTATAAAGCCATGGGAGTGGATATCTATCTTTATATACTCGCAGGAAGAGAAAGTAAATGTACTTGTTATTGTTTATGGTAATGACACCCAGACATTGGCTGCATGGTGAAGCATTTTGAATATATAGAGGCTCTAGCTTCATTCTGAAAGTTTTTGACTTAGTAGGTATAATAAATTGTGTGCGCATTTTTGTTCATCTCCCCCAAGTGATTCTGAGATTAAGAATCACTGCTTTACAGGGCAGAGTCGATACAAGTGAATAAAGTTAATATCCTTGGTGCTTCAATGAGGACTGGCGGAGCTATTTTAGAATTCCTGTGTTAATGGCAGAAGGCTTGAAGTATAATATACTTTGGATAACATTTATTTGCCTTGGTTCTCCAGCTTGTATTTTTTCACATAGTAGACATGACCACCCCATGATACCCTGTAATATCCTTTTCTATAGGTCACATGGAGTATTCATGCAAGTTCGGCATGGGTCTAATGCAGGGGTCGCAAACTATTTCTAATGGGTAAGATAGTGAATCTTTTAGGCTTTGCAGGCTGTATGAACTCTGTCACAACTACTCAACTCTGCCTAATGAGAAAGCAACCATAGACAATACATAAATGAGTGAGCAAGGCTGTGTTCCAATAAGACTGTATTTAGAAAAACAGGCAGTGAACATGATTTGGCCTGTGGGCCAGTTTGTCAGCCCCTGGTCTAATGTATGGTGCTGGGTACAAGAAAGGTCTCTGGTGGTAACCTTTTACACCCAGATGAGGATTAAAGCTTGGATTTATCTGGAGCACTTTTTCAGTGTTCATAGACAGGTGCTATATTTTAGAAAATTCTGACAGCACGAAATAAGAAGGTGAGGTTAAACAACTTCAAATTGAGGGTGAAGGCTCCATTATCTGTCCTGATAACGCTTTCATTGCATATTATGTGCACTGTGGATTGCCATCATGTTAGGAGAAAGTTTGAAACTGGGAAATGATATACTACTTAGATGTACTACTCCTTACTTATGTGGCTTGGGAAAGTTATTTGCTTCCTTAAACCCAAGTTCTTTGTCTATAAAATACAGGTAATAATAAGTCATATCTTTTTGGCTTATTGTGATGATCAAATGATATAATAAATTAAAGACACAGTGCAGGCCCTCACCTAGCAAATATTCTAACTTCATATTTAGATGTAGATACAACTGTACATTTAAATATATTAGGTCATAAGTAGAGCTATTGATAAAGGAATAGACATAGGAATAAGAATATAAATATGAATGTAGACATGTATGAATGGTGAAAGAGTAAGCTTATGGTCCCTGGAAGTGTTCAAGTGGAGGCTAAAGAGTCATTAGTCATAACGGTAACAAAATGGACCAGGAAATAATCTGAGTTCCTGATTTTATATTTGCAGACTAATGACAGAATCAAGATGCATCGGCACTGCTTGATACCTCCAATTAAGGTTCACTATTTTTTTTTTTTTTTTATCAGGACTGGGTTGAATATTTTGCTTTTTATGGAAGTAATATGCTACAGGGGACATTGAAATCAGACAGTCATGAGTTTGAACTTTCTGCTCTGCTATTTAACTCTCTGTTAGCATTCAGCCTACTGCTTTACCTCTCTCCATTTATTGGGAGGGATCATATCCCTAAAATAATTAAATTAGATTAGATGTCTATGTAATGACCTGGCATACTTTTTTTAACCTAGTGCCATGGATTCTGACTCAGGGCAAACCCGTGTGTTACAGAGTAAAACTGCTCCATAGGGTTTTCTTGCTGTAATCTTTATGGAAGCAGGTCACCAGGCCTTTCTTTTGCAGCACTGCTGAGTGGATTCAAACAACCGGCCATTAGGTTATTAGTTGAGCACAAGCTGATTGTGCCACCCAGGGACCCAGCTGGCACATAGTAGATAATAAATTATCCTGAGTACCCCATGCACTGAATGCTCCTCAGAAGGAAGGATGGTGAGACTACGCCTTACAGACCTGGGACATGTTATCAGGAGGGATCAGTCTCTGCAGAAGGTCATTATTCTAGGTAAAGTAGAGGGTCAGCGAAAAAGAGGAAGACCCTCAACGAGATGGATTGACACAGTGGCTGCAACAATGGGCTCAAGCATAATGACTGTGAGGATGGTGCAGGACTGGACAGTGTTTCGTTCTCTCTTACATGGTATCGCTATCAGTCATATCCGACTCGGCGGCACCTAACAACATCAACAACCCCGTGCACATTCCATATGTCACCCAAATGAGGTTCCCTCCTTAAGTTTATCTCTTGGTCTTCACATTTTCTTTATTGGGAGCAAATTAAAGTTTCTATCAAGTGTTCACTGACATTACCCCTGGCATGTGAACTATCCGATGTGACATACAAAAAACTTTAATGTGTAGACATGCTAATCAGAAGGAAAATGTCAAATCTGCATACATTTCAAGTGACCCAACAATATTTACCTTAAAGCGAAGCCTCCTATTTTTCTGACAATTGCCTCTTTGAGGAAGTGACTCATTCAGCACACCAAGCCTCATTCCTTAAGAGAACTTAACCTCACGCTGGTTTGAAAGCATCAAAAAGATGAATGTCACTGCATTGCATTTAGTAACAAGCCTAATTTGATTTGACAAATGATGTTGATTTTGAAGGGGTCACTAACCATTGGAACTGCCGAGGACAAAGAGTGCCTTGAAGCTGGATAAAAATTGAATATTTAAGCAGTTTGTTATGAAAATTCACTTACTACCTGTCAGGAGTGGGTAAAGTATAAAGTTAGAGAGCTGGTGGTAAGGCCAAGCCCAGGATTGATGACTGACTGGCACAATCCCTACTATTGCATGATGGATCTGCCACTCTCATTTGCCCAGGCGGTGAGGTTAGGAAAGCAGGCTTCCATGAGGAGTTCAGAGCCACTCAACTTTTCCATCTCTCATGGTCCCTTCTCTGTGGCCATCAAAGAAGGTGTGAACAGGGTGCAAATCAAGCTTCACCTGGAATGCCGATTCCCAAATTAGCCAATAATAAGTGGACTCTTTTGAAGGTGATACTGACATTTTCAAGGGCCTTCAGCATTCCAAAGCAGCAACTCTTCTTGTGTATTGTACCTACAGAAAAGGCTTTGTCTCTATAACTGCTCACTCTTCTAATTAGTGTTCTGCTTGTTCTGGTTTTTAATCAGAAAAATCCCTTAGGAAGTGTCTTTCCTCACACATGTTCCACAAAGTAACTGCCCCTTAGTATTTGTTTCCTGGGAAAGTTTTCTGTGTGTTTTTGCATCTCACTGCAGCTTCATTTTCTTTCTTGTACCTCCATGCAATGTGAGAGCCACATTCTGTCCCTTTTTGTTTAATTTTACTCAAACATTCCCACTGTGATGGAAAGGTTTGACCCTGTTTATGCTCTCTCTCGGCTGGAGCATGAGCGGAAGTAAATTCCCCACATTGGGTAGGAGTACGGAGACAGGAATATTTCTGTGCAACTCGACTGAGCATCATGGTATCCATAACAGCAGAGGTAACACGTGTTAATCCCAGAATATAGTGCTTTCTACACTCAGGGTAGGGCTATTGAGTTGGTCACGGAGGACTTTGTGAGCCATGGTGAAAATATTTGGTGCTACCTAGGGTGAGATGAGAAGCCAACGAAGTTTTGAGGAATTTCTTATTTTACAACTTGTAGACAGCAATATGTCCTCAGAGGGCCACTGTGAAATAATGTATGTAAAGCACACAGTGTAAGACTTGTTACATAATTGGTACATAATAAATACTAGTTCCTGCCATAATGGACATTAAATATATAGCCTCTTTAACTTGGCCTTTTCATTATGTTTTACTTTATTTCTCTTTCTTTTGGTAGAAGAGAGGGTACATAATAAATTCAAAAGATGCCCTTGCTCTTGTAAGACTGAGATATATTTCTGAATAGTCTAACAAAAATCTAACAGTCCCAGACGATGCATGCTTTTAGCAACTGAACCAAAGCCAGATTCCTCGTTTTTAATATAGTCGTGGCGGGAGCTAAAAGAACATCTTGTGACTGAACGAACATTAAAGCTGGATATGATTGGACTTTGCCCATTAATTCAATCAACAAATATATATTGAATGCCTCTATAAAGTACAGTGGCTTTGAACACAAAAGTTCTGAGTTCTGGTTCAAATGTCAGTTCTGCTTTTATTAAATGTGTGACTGTGAGCTTGTCACTTGGTTTCTCCAAGTCCTCATGTTCAAAATGGGAATACTTTAAAAGAGACTTTGTTGTAGGGATTATAAAAAGATAAGATAAAAGACTATAATGCCTTTCTGTGACAGAGATCATAGAAAAATAAATTAATAAATAAATGAATGTGTCCACGATGTGTTCTTTCTGAATGAACTAATTACTAATAGGAATAAACTGGTTCAAATTTTTACCACCCTGGAAAATTTTATTTCAACAATTAAGCACCTATTAACAAAATTACTTCAGTCATCCCTGAGAGGGACATAAATCTGAATAATGTCTACCAAGTTTGGGCCTTTCAGGACACTGCCTCAGCCCAGCAAAGCTGGGTGGGAAACACATAATAACGAAGCCCAGCTTATAACCTGGGTTCATGAAACATATCTTGCTTACTTGCATCATCACTAGCCCTTACAATAATTTTATAAAGTAAATATTATTATCTCCATTATACAGATGAGAAAACTAAGGCTGTCAGGCAAACTCACTTGTCCAATGTTTTCCAGCTGGTAAGTTACGGGGCTGAGTTCTCATTTTATTTAAATTCAGCAAAAATTGGTTTGGTACCTACTCTGAGTCAGATATTGTCTTAGGTGCTGGGGATATGGCAGTAGACAAAAAGCCCCTGACCTCTTGAAGCTTATGTTCATAATTAGAACTCAGATCTGACCTACTCCAAAACTTCAATCATCCTTCCTAGCCCACTGCTTCATTGCTTTGGTGTTGTCTGAGATGATAAGCATGACTTCAATTCAGTGAGTTACAATGTCCCTGTTATGCCGTTTCCATTCCCTTTATGATTTAATCCAAATATTTGTTTAAATTAAAATATAGCTTAGTCATGCATATGATCTTTTCCTCCAACATTTTTTCCAGGGGGCTGTCATTTTTGGAAATTGGCTTGGTTTACACAGATATTTTATCCAGAAATAAATTAAATTTACAATTTAAAATGCAGAACAGAAAAGGCTGCCAATATGCTAATAGCTACATTTCCCTGATTAAGAAGGCTTTCTCCAAGATGGCATAAAGGACAGAGCCCTCCTTGGCCTAAAACTTATTTGGACAATAGTATTGAAAGAGACAAATTCTAGAAAAATACCACCTTGTCTTAGGAATAGACATCCACCTAAGTCCTGCTGCAGAACTAATCTTCAAAAATATTACTTTGCACATGCACGTTGGTCATAAGCCTTTGTGGTTTTCTATGCTTACAGAATTAAAAATCCCAACCCTTGCAGCTGTGATTCAAAACCATAGTTTTTCTCTAACTTCTCCAGTCTTATCCCTTCCCCATGCCACTCTCATAAATCCTCAGCCAGCAGATTGGAGTTTGAGGAGCGTCTCTGCAACAGAAGAAAGGTGCTATCTTAGCCAGGGAGTCCCTGGGTGGTGCAAACGGTTAGAACTCAGCTGCCGACTGAAAGGTTGGAGGTTTGAGTCCACTCAGAGGTGCCTCAGAAGAAAGGCCTAGTAATCTACTTGCAAAAACTCAACCACTGAAAACCCTGTAGAGCACAGCTCTACTCTGATATACATGGGGTAGTCATAAGCTGGAATTGATTTCACAGCAACTGATTTTTTTGTTTGGTTGCTTTTTATCTCAGCCAAGGCACTTCACCTCTCTGTTTCTGTTTCATCTTTATCTATTCTTTAAATGAAGTTAATGAGATTTATCCTTTCCTTGTAGCTAAGGAGAGGCTCAAAGGAGGCAAAAGATTTTGTAAACTGTAAAGCACAATACATACACTGCCTGTGTTATCCTTGCTTCAGCAATATGATCTAGCCTTGTTTCCATACACAACCACATCCATTTCTCTTATAAGCCATTTCTCCTTTTTGGCTACACTCTTGCTCCCTCCTCCCTGCCTATCTGAATAAGAGCTTGCCTTTCTTCAGAACTCAGCTCAAGCCTGACTCCTAGAAGACACTGGTTTCCCTAATGTTCCTAGCCCTCACGAATTTTCTCCTCCACTGACCTGTCATGGTTGCTTTCTTTTGGCACTTGACCTTCAGTGCCTTTATATTGTCATTTTTCATTGTGTCATCAATTAGCTTTTAAACCCCTATGAGGGAGTGATTACTTTTTACATCAATTTGTATTGGTGTATAACACTAATACTCAGATTCAACTAACACTTATTGAATACCTGTTGTGTGCCTGCTCTATGTCAAGGACAACTTTTGGTGCTTTCCCATTTGCTATCTCATTTTCTCAAGATGGATAGTACTATTACATTTTACACACGTGGAAATGAGCTTCAGAGGAGTTAACTCTTCATTGCTCAACATTTTACAGCTAGGAAGTGGCAGAAATGAAAACTGATTCCAGGACAGATTTCAAAGCCCATGTTCTTTCCACCAAATTATGCCATCTTCTTTATAATCTGATGACTATCCTAATCGTGATGATGGTAGATAACTGGGGCATCAAATGGGGTCTCTAGTAGCTCAGAGCACTAACCATCTGGACATGATTATAATTGACCATACGGAGTCATATCTGACTTTTCATCCCATAAACATATATTTTTCTGGCTTTGATTTTTCACATAGGCTAAGCACATAAAAAAGCAATGGAAATAGTATGGAATAAACTGTTAAACTCAAAACTCAAATGCCCTTCTTATTATCAGTGTAATTGTATCTATTTTTACCTTCCTAAGTCCCAGTTTCTTCATATGAAAAATGCAAATATCATTACCAACCTTACAGGGTAGTATGAGATTAACACCTGGAAGAAAATGTTCCTTTAAAACATATGGATGAATTGCTATATGATCTTATATTTATTTACCTGCCTAAATGTTTAATGGCAAAAAAATTATAAAAAAGAAATAATATCTTACAAAAATTCCAATATAAAAAAGTAACAGGAGCAGAGTAAATTCAGTTTTAATGGGGATGCAGAGATTAGACCTGTCCACTTGGCCTCCTCCTTACCCCCGACATGGAAAATAAGACATTTCTCAGAAACTCTATGGGAGAAAACAAAACAAAAAAAGAAAAAAATAGTGGTCCACATTACCAGTAACAACTTTCCCTACCTTCTTCAATCTCATAACGAAATGACAAGTGTTTCTTATTGGTCTGTGTTTCTTATTATCAGGGTTAAGTCAGAAACGAAGGGAGAGAGTTTAGACAAATGAGATCTGATCAGTAGATCATTTAGTTAACAAAATGTATCTGTTTTCAAGGACACTTTCTCTGGACTTGGCGGCACTAACCAGGTTCACACAGCTTTGGAGATTCCATGATGTTGGGCCTTGCTGTTTATGGCAACCAACGCATGCCCACGTACATGGAAAAAGGTGCAAGCAAGAGTCTGTTTCACAACATATCAAAATATAATTCACCATGACCAAGTGGGATTCATACCAGATATGCAAGGATGGTTCAACATTAGAAAAACAATCCATGTAATCCACCACACAAGTAAAACAAAAGACAAGAACCACATAATCATATCAATTGATGCAGAACAGGCATTTCACAAAGTCTAACACCCACACATGATAAAAACTCACAGCAAAATAGAAATAGAAGGGAAATTACTCAACATAATAAAGGGCATTTTTTTTATACAAAGCGAATAACCAACACCATCCTAAATGGAGAGTCTGAAAGCATTCTCCTTGAGAACAAGAACCAGACAAGGATGCCCATTATCACCACTGTTATTCCTAGCCAGAGCAATTAGGCTAGATAAAGAAATAAAGGGCATCCAAATTGGTAAGGAAGAACTAAAAGTACCTCTATTTGCAGATGATATGATCTTATACACAGAAAACCCTAAAAAATCCACAAGAAAACTACTAGAACTAATAGAAGATTTTGGCAAAGTATCAGGGTACAAGATAAACATACAAAAATCAGTTGGATTCCTCTACACCAAAAAAAAAGAACGTCAAAGAAGAAATCAGCAAATCAATACCATTGACAATAGCAAATATAAAATACGTAGGAATAAATCTAACCAGAAACATAAAAGACCTATAAGACGTTACTGCAAGAAACCAAAAGAGACCTACGTAAGTGGAAAAACATACCTTGCTCATGGATAGGAAGACTCAACATTGTGAAAACGTCTGTTCTACCCAAAGAGATCTACAGATACAATGCAATCTGGTTCCAAATTCCAGTGGCATTTTTTAATGTGATGGAGAAACAAATCACCAACTTCACATGGAAAGGGATGAGGCCCCAGGTAAGTAAAGCGTTACTGAAAAAAGAAGAACAAAGTGGGAGGCCTCACTCTACCTGTTTTAGAACCTGTTATACCACCACAGTAGTCAAAACAGTCTGGTACTGGTACAACAATAGATACATAGACCAATGGAACAGAATTGAGAATCCAGAGATAAATTCATCCACCTATGAGCAGCTAATATTTGACAAAGCCCCAAAGTCCATTAAATGGGAAAAGACAAATTCTTTAACAAATGGTGCTGGCATAACTGGATATCCATCTGCCAAAAAAATGAAACAACACCCATACCTCACACCATGCACAAAAACTAACTCAAAATGGACCAAAGACCTAAAATGATAAAGATCATGGAATTAGAAATAGGGACAGTGCTAGGAGCCCTAATACCTGGCATAAACAGTATATAAAACATTACAAACAACGTACAAACACAAGAAGAGAAACTAGATAACTGGGAGCTCCTAAAAATCAAACATTTATGCTCATCCAAAAGAGTAAAAAGACGATCTCCAGACTGGTAAAAAAATTTTGGCTATGACAAATCCAATCAGCGACTAATCTCGAAAATCTACAAGATACTGCAAAACCTCAGCAACAAAAAAGACAAATAACCCAATTAAAAAATGGGCAAAGGATATGAACAGGCACTTCACCAAAGAAGACATTCAGGTGGCTAACAGATAAACTAGGAAAGGCTCACCATCAGTAGCCGTTAGAGAAATGTAAATCGAAACACAATGACATACCATCTCACCTCAACAAGGCTGGCATTAATCCAAAAAACACAAAATAATAAATGTTAGAGAAGTTGTGGAGAGACTGGAACACTTGCACACTGCTGGTGGGAACGTAAAATGGTACAACCACTTTGTAATTGATTTAGTGCTTCCTTAGAAAGCTAGAAATGGAACTACCATATGATCCAGCAATCCCACTCCTTGGAATATATCTTAGAGAAATAAGAGCCTTCACACGAATGGATACGTGCACACGCATGTTCACTGCAGCACTGTTTACAATACGAAAAAGATGGAAACAACCAAGGTGCCCATGAATGGATGAACGGATAAACAAATTACAGTATATTCACACAATGGAATACTATGGAACAATAAAGAACAATGATGAATCTGTGAAACATTTCCTAACATGGAGGAATCTGGAAGGCATTACGCTAAGACAAATTAGTCAGTCACGAAAGGGAAAATATTGTATGAGACCACTATTATAAGAACTCAAGAAAAGGCTTAAACACAGAAGAAAACATTCTTTGATGGTTAAGAGCATGGCGAGGGAGGAAGGAACACGGGTATTCACTAATTAAATAGTAGACGAGAATTATTTTAGGTGAAGGGAAGGGCAACACACAATACTGGGAAAGTCAGCACAACTGGACCAATCAAAAAACTTAGAAGTTTCCTTAATACAACCAAACACTTCGAGGAATAGAGTAACAGGAGTGGGGGTCTGGGGACCATGGTTTCAGGGGACATCTAGGTCAATTGGCATAATAAAATCTATTAAGAAAATATTCTGCATCCCACTTTGGTGAGTGGCGTCCAGGGCCTTAAATGCTAGCAAGCGGCCATCTAAGATGCATCAATTTGTCTCAACCTATCTGGAGCAAAGGAGAATGAAGAATACCAAAGACATAAGGTAATTATGAGCCCAAGAGAAAGAAAGGGCCACATAAATCAGAGACTCCATGAGCCTAAGACTGGAAGAACTAGATGGTGCCAGGCTACCACCAATGACTACCCTGACAGGGAATACAACGGAGAATCCTTGATGAAGCGGGAGAAAAGTGGGATGCAGACCTAAAATTCTAGTAAAAAAAAATCCAGATTTTAACGGTCTGCTGAGACTGGAGGGACCCCACAGATTAGTGTCCCTGGACTCTCTGTTAACCCAAAATTAAAACCATTCCCAAAAGCAACCCTTTAGACAAAGATTAGACTGGACTCTAAGACATCAAATGATACTGGTGAGGTGTGCGCTTCTTAGCTCACATAGACACATGAGACTATGTGGGCAGCTCCTGCCTGGAGGCAAGATGAAAAGGCAGAGGGGGACAGGAGCTGGTTGAATGGACACGGGAAATACAGGGTGGAGAGAAGGAGTGTGCTGTCACATTGTAGGGAGAGCAACTAGGGTCACATAATAATGTGTGTATACATTTTTGTATGAGAAACTGACTGGAACTGTAAACTCTTGCTTAGAGCACAATAAAAGAAAGAGAGTTTGTTTCACCTTCTTTCCTTGGATTTTAGTCAAAACCACTTTGACTGAAAAAAAAAAAAAAAAACCACACATCCTGACTTAACCTTTAGCATCACCCACTAAAGCCAGATGCTATTGAGGAAACAGGCTCAGTCATGGTGAAAAGTCTATTTGCAAGCATGCACATGTATGCGCATCTTCTTGAGTATATACACACACTACACACACACAGACACACATACACACATACTGCTAGAGTCTATGATAATATCCAACACATCCACGAACAAAAATACTGGCTAATAAGAAATTCTTTAAGGGAGCTGATTATTTACTTTGTGCCAACTCTGGCCATGATGATATTGACTATAATATTTGGTTAGTCTCTATACATAATACCATCTTAAGGATACTTTTTCTCAAGAGGGTTTGTTATGGAAATGAGAGTAAGGACATTCCAGGTAGAAGGCAAGGAAGCAGGAAAACATAGGCTGTGTACAAAGAGCAAATATTAATTCTGACAGAAAGAAACTTAGGATGAGAGAAAGAAAAGCAGTAAGAAAAAAATGTTGGAAAGGGCGAACAGTACCAGGTCATTAAGGGTGTAAATGGTAGGATAAGCACTTGGACTATTTTCTCTAAGCATCAAAGAATAAATGAAGGTCTTGAGCAAAGGGGCATAATCAAAATTTTGCTCCAGGAAAATTAACAAGATAAGCATGTGTAAGGCTGATCAAAGGAGGGAGAAAGAATCAGGAAAACTATTTAGGAACTCTAATAGAAAATGTGATACGAGAGTCAAAAAAGCAAGAAGTAGCAAAGTGTCAGTACAACTTTGACATTTGTGCATTTAACATTAATATTTTTACTAATTCACAAGGGACCTGCGAGGTCCCCAGCACTAAGAAATTCCTCACTCTGTGGAAGCATGAACCTCAGCCACATGCTCTGTGAGATATACGTGCAGAAATGAAGCCATGGATCTAATAAATGAGCCTGGCTGAAAGCCCAGTAACCACATCTCGATGCTTCTCTACGTCCTCACATACCCACAGGTAATGGGCAGTTAGTAGACAAAGCTGGACTCAGGAACTATGTAAAGTCAAACACAGTGACTCCATCTCAACTGGGCTGGGCATGTTAGGGGCTGACAATGGACTTAATGAATTATCTCCCAATCACAGACAGCCTCATACAAAGGCAAAAGAACTAACTGCCTCCCCTGAATGGTTTAAGGAGCTCTAAAGTACCCCACTCTTAAAATCTTTTCCTCTAAAAGCCTGTATGAAAATGCCACAATAAACTCCTTGAGTTCAGTCTCTTGTCAAAGTACAAGTTCCGTTCCAAGAGGAGAATACTGGCTAGAATGATACTGGCAGAATCCTTTCCCATGAAGCACATGAACTGAGGTGGAGGATTATATGGTTAGGACTGCACCAAAGTAAAGGCTCAAAGGATTAAATGACATTTGAATCTAGTGCCCAGTATGTCGTTGTTGTTGTTAGGTGCCGCCAAGTCTATTCTGACTCATAGCGACCCTGTGTGCAACAGAACACAGCACTGCCCAGTCCTGTGCCATCCTCATGATCATTGTTATGCTTGAGCCCATTGTTGCAGCCACTGTGTTAATCCATTTCATTGAGGGTCGTCCACTTTTTCGCTGACCCTCTACTTTACCAAGAATAATGTGCTTCTTCAGGGACTGATCCCTCCTAATAACATGTCCAAAGTATGTGAGACAAAGTCTCACCATCCTTGCTTTTGAGGAGCATTCTGGCTGTACTTTGTCCAAGACAGATTCATTTGTTCTTCTGGCAGTCCATGGTGTATTCAATATTCTTTGCCAACACCACAACTCAAAGGCACCAATTCTTCTTTGGTCTTCCTTATTTATTGTCCAGCTTTCACATGCATATGAGGTGATTGAAAATATCATGGCTTGGGTCAGGTGCACCTTAGTCCGCAAAGTAATATTTTTGCTTTTCAACACTTTAAAGAGGTTTTTTGCTGCAGATTTACCCAATGCCATAAGTCCTTTGATTTCTTGATATTTATCCTTCCCTTTAATGTTTAGGGTTCCAGGATTGTCATCTGTATCTGCTTCACGTGGCTTCTAAGGTCTTTGCTGTAGAGGGACAGCATGGTATGTCTGACTAAGCTGCCAACCTGGGCCGTCTCTTCATTCAGTTATTCTTGCAGCAAACATTTAAGCAACCACTATGCACTAGGCACTTTTCTAGCTTCTGAGAATATATATGTAAACAATGCAGATGAAATCCTATCATTATAGTTTATAGTTTGTTTGCTTGTTTTTAATTTTTTACTATAGTTTTACCGAAGTCAGGAAGAAAATGAAAATAAGCATGAGTGATTGTATGGTAATGAGTTTCCTTACAAAAAAACAATTTGGCTTTTGTCCTTGGTTCCTAGGAGACAACCTTTAGAATTTCCTGAGTAATTGAGGTGCCTTTATTTTCTAAAACCTCCAGACCACACCTGGGGTTTTGTGTGAATGAGTAGGGGCTGGCCAGGCCAGAAAGATCACCTGGTAGACCAATATCAATTAATCTTAGAAGACTCGATAGGTTAAATCATGCCTTTGATGAGTTAACATTAATAATGAAATGCTAGGCATACTAACATTTCTATTGTTGCTATATTATAAACTCTGTGGAAGCAGGGAATATATAGAAATTCTCATGTAACATAGCACTTTGCACTTAGCAAATGCCAGAACATATTTTCCAATCGAAAGACACCACTGTCAAGGTGAGGTAAGACAGAAAATCTCATGACATATATATTAGAACTGGAAGGTACCAGAGCAAAGACCTAGTAAAACCACCTCAATTTAAAGACAAATGAAATGCTAAGCCCAGAGAAGTGAAATTACTTCCCAAACGCTCATAGCTATTTAATAATAAAAGTTGGACCAATGCTTATTTTATTCACCATTTTTACTTTTTTAAAATATTTTTATTGAGGTAAAATTCATATAGAGTGAAATCATTAGTCTTATATGTATAGTTTGCTAAGTTTTCGCAAAAAAAAAATGTATTCACAAAGCAAGATATAAAACATTTTCATCACCCCAGAAAATTTCCTCATGCCAATTCCCAGTCTATCGTTGCCCCCAAGAGACTATCAGCGCTCTGATCTATCACCATAAATTTGTTTTGCCTGTTTTCTGAACTTCGTATAGATGGAATTGTAAGTATGCATCTTTGTACTTGGCTTCTTTTGTTCAAACTCATATCTTTGAGATTCATCAATGTTGTTACATTTATCAGCAGTCTGAATAATATTTCACTGTATGGAGGTACGGAAAATTTATTTATCTACTATTCTATTGTTACACATTTAAGCTGTTTCCAACTTTTGGCTATTTGTAACCAAATACTACAAACAAACCTGTATTTTTTTTTAAGACATATATTTTAATTTCTCTTGGATAAATACCTAGGAGTAGAATCATTAGATCATAGGATAGGTTTATGCTCAACTTTATAAGAAATTGCCAAGCTACTTTTCAATAGTTATTTTAAATATTACCATCAATGAAAGAAGAGGCATACATATGATATTATGAATAAAAAAGCGTCCATATTTAAAAGTGAAGATTTTTGAAAATCAAAGACTACTATGAGAAAGTATATGTTAAATACTTTAGAACTCAAACAACAACAACAAAAAACTTTGCCAAAATTATCCCAAGAAAACATAGAAAGCATGGGTAATCATACAACAATTTTAAAAAAAATAGAAGCATAAGTTTAAATTTTTTCAAACAAAAATTACTAGGTCCAGATAATTTTATAGGGGGAACCTACCAAGCTTTCAGGAAACATACCATCCTTATATTATAGAAATTCTTTAAAAAAATTACATTGCATAAGTAATTCTGTGGGGTCACCAAAACCAAACAAAGACAAGTGAGAAAGGGAAATTATAAGCCCATTTCACTCATAAATTTTAGAGACGAAATCCTAAATATCAGCAAGCCAAATACAACAAATGTTTATATACCATGATGAAATTGGGTTGATTCTGGGAACATAGGACGGTTTTACATTAGAAAATCTATAAATGTATTTACCACATTTTCAGATTAAAGTAAAAAACAATACGACTATTTAAAACATCTGAAAAAACAGCATTTGATAAAATTCAACGTACATTCAACTCTTAATAAATTTGGAATGGAATCTTTATCTTAATAAATAATATTTATTGATAAAAACCACCACTCATCTGTCAGTTTGTTGTACTATGGTGGCTTGTGTGTTGCTGTGATGCTGGAAGCTATGACTGGTATTTCTAATAGGAGCAGGGTCACTCACAGTGGACAGGCTTCAGTGGAGCTTCCAGACTAAGACATGCTAAAAAGAAGGACCTGGTGGTTTACTTCTAAAACAATTGGCCAGTGAAAACCTTAGGAATAGCAAGGGAACATTGTCTCATACAACGCCTGAAAATGAGCCCCTCAGGTTGGAAGGCACTCAAAATACAACATGGGAAGAGTTGCCTCCTCAAAGTACAATCAGCTTTAATGGCCTGTAAGCTTTTGGGACCATTATTTGCTGATACAGTGAAACTCAAAATGAAAATAAACAGTTGCAAATCTCATTAATGTGGAACATGGAATGTGCAAAGTTTGAATCTAGGAAAATTGGATGTTGTCAAAAGGACATGGAATGCTTGAGATAAATATACTAGGCATCAATGACCTAAAATGGACTGGTACTGGCCATTTTGAATATGACAATCATATGATCTATGCTGCCAGGAATGACAAATTGAAGAGGAACGTCATTGCATTCATTGTCAAAAAGAACATTTCAAGATCAATCCTGAAGTACAATGCTGTCAGTGATAAGATAACATCCATATGACTACAAGGAAGACAAGTTAATACAACTGTTATTCAACTTTACACACCAATCGCTAAAGACAAAGATGAAGAAACTGGAGATTTTTACCAACTTTGCAGTCTGAAATTGATCAAACATGCAATCAAGATGCATTGATAATTACTGGCGATTGGAATGAAAAAGTTAGAATCAAAGAAGTATCTATAGTTGGAAAACATGGCCTTGGCGATAGAAATGATATTGGACATTGCATGATAGAATTTTGCAAGACCAATTCCTTATTTGTTGGAAATACCTTTTCTCAGCAACATAAATGCCAACTATACACATAGACTTCACTGGATGGAATACACAGAAATGAAATTGACTACATTTGTGGAAATAGATAATGAAGAAGCTCAACATCATCAGTCAGAACAAAGCCAAGGGCCAACTGTGGAACAGACTATCAATTCCTCATATGCAGGTTCAAGGTGGAAGTGAAGAAAATTAAAACAAGCCTATGAGAGCCAAAGTATGACCTTGAGTATATCCTACCTGAATTTACAGATCATCTCAAGAATAGATTTGACACACTGAATGCTAATGACTGAAGATCAGACAAGTCGAGGGATGACATTAAGGACATCATATATGAAGAAAGCAAAAGATCATTAAAAAGACAGGAAAGACAGAAAAGACCAAAATGGATGTCAGAAGAGACTCTGAGACTTGTTCTTGGACATAGAGTAACTAAAGTGAACGGAAGAAAGGATGAAATAAAAAAGCTGAACAGAATATTTCAAAGGGCAGCTCAAGAAGACAAAGTAAAGCAGCATAATTAAATGTGCAAAGACCTTGAGTTAGAAAACCAAAAAGGAAGAACACACTTGGCATCTCTCAAGCTGAAAAAATTGAAAGAAAAAAAAATTCAAGCCTTGAGTTTCAAAATTGAAGGATTCTATGGGAACAATATTGAACAATACAGGAAGCACCAACGGAAGATGGAAGGAACACAGAGTCACAGTACCAAAAAGAATTGGTTGATGTTCAACCATTTTAGGAGGAAGCATATGATCAAGAACTGATGGCATTAAATGAAAAAGTCTAAGGTGCATTGAAGACACTGACAAAAAACTAGGCTCCAGGAATTGACAGAATACAAATTGAGATGTTTCAAAAAACGGGTGCAAAAATGGAAGCGTTCACTCATCTATGCCAAGAAATTTAGAGGACAGGTACCTGGCCAACCAACTGGAAGAGATCCATATTAATGCCCATTCCACATCTGTCAGTTTGTCATACTGTGGGGGCTTGCATGCTGCTGTGATGCCGGAAGCTATGCCACTGATATTCAGATACTAGCAGGGTCACTCATGGAGGACAGGTTTCAGCTGAGCTTCCAGACTAAGACAGACTAGAAAGAAGGACCTGGCAGTCTACTTCTGAGAAGCATTAGCCCGTGAAAACTTTATGAATAATAGAGGGACACTGTCTGATATAATGCCAGAAGATGAACCCAGACGGTTGGAAGGCACTCAAAAGATGACTGGGGAAGATCTGCCTCTTCAAAGTAGAGCCGACCTTAATGAAGTGGATGGAGTACAGCTTTCAAGACCTTCATTTGCTGACATGATATGACTCAAAATGAGAAGAAACAGCTGCAAACATCCATTAATAATCTGAACCTGGAACGTAGGAAGCATGAATCCAAGAATATTGGAAATCGTTAAAAAATGAGATGGAACGAATAAACATCTATATCCTAAGCATTAGTGAGCTGAAATGAACTGGTATTGGCCATTTTGAATCAGACAATCATATAGTCTGCTATGCCGGGAATGACAACTTGAAGAGAAATGGTGTTCCATTCACTGTCAAAAAGAACATTTTAAGATCTATCCTGAAGCACAACGCTCTCAGTGACAGGATCATATCCATACACCTACAAGGAAGACCAGTTAATATGACTATTATTCAAATTTATGCACCAACCACTAAGGCCAAAAATGAAGAAACTGAAGATTTTTACCAGCTTCTGCAGTCTGAAATTGATCGAACATGCAATAAGAATGCATTGATAATTACTGGTGATTGAAATGCCAAAGTTGGAAACAAAGAACAAGAATCAGTAGTTGGAAAATATGGCCTTGGTGATAGAAACAATGCTGGAGATCGAATGATAGCATTTTGCAAGACCAACGACTTCTCCATTGCAAATACCTTTTTCACCAACATAAACAGCAACTATATATATGGACCTTGTCGAATGGAACACACAGGAATCAAATTGACTACATCTGTGGAAAGAGACGAAGGAAAAGCTCAATATCACCACTGTGGAACAGACCATAAATTGCTCATATGCAAGTTCAAGTTGAAACTGAAGAAAATCAGAGTAAGTCCCTGAGAGCCAAAATATGACCTTGAGTATATCCCACCTGAATTTAGAGACCATCTCAAGAACAGATTTGATGCTCTGAACACTAAGACCGAAGATCAGATGAGGTGTGGAATGCCATCAAGGGCATCATACATGAAGAAAGCAAGAGGTCATTGAAATGATGGGAAAGAAAAAAAAGAACAAGATGGATGTAAGAGGAGACTCTGAAATTTGCTCTTGAATGTCGAGCAGCTAGAGCAAAAAGAAGAAATGATGAAGTGAAAGAACTGAAAAGATTTCAAAGGGCGGCTCAAGAAGACAAAGTATTATAATGACATGTGCAAAGAGCTGGAGATGGAAAACCAAAAGGGAAGAACACGTTCGGCATTTCTCAAGCTGAAAGAACTGAAGAAATTGAAGCCTTGAGTTGCAATAGTGAAGGCTTCTATGGGAAAAACATTAAATGATGCAGGGAGCATCAAAAGAAGATGGAAGAAATACACAGAGTCATTATACCAAAAACAATTAGTGGATGTTCAACCATTTCAAGAGGTAGCATATGATCAGGAACCGATGGTACTGAAGGAAGAAGTCCAAACTGCTCTGAAGGCATTGGTGAAAAACAAGGCTCTAGGAATTGACAGAATATCAACTGAGATGTTTCAAAGAATGGATACAGCACGGGACGTGATCACTGTCTATGCCAAGAAATATGGAAGACAGCTTCCTGGCCAACTGACTGGAAGAAATCCGTATTTATGCCTATTCCCAAGAAAGGTGATCCAACCAAATGTGGAAATTATAGAATAATATCCTTAATATCATATGCAAGCAAAACTTAAAAGCGGCTACAACAGTATATCAACAGGGAACTGCCAGAAATTAAGGACAGATTCAGAATAGGATGTGGAACCAAGGACATCATTGCTGACGCCAGATGGATCCTGGCTAAAAGCAGAGAATGCCAGAAGGATGTTTACACAAAGGCATTTGACAGTGTGGATCATAACAAATTATGGATAACATTGTGAAGAATGGGAATTCCAGAACACTTAATTGTGCTCATGAGGAACCTTTACATAGATTAAGAGGCAGTCATTTGGACAGAACAAGGGGATACTGATTGGCTTAAAGTCAGGAAAGGTGTGCTCCAGCATTCCATCCTTTCACCATACCTATTCAATCTGTATGCTGAGCAAATAATCTGAGAAACTGGACTGTATGAAAAACAGTGCACCAGGATTGGAGGAAGACTCATTAACAGCCTGCATTACGCAGATGACACAACCTTGCTTGCTGAAAGTGAAGAGGACTTGAAGCACTTACTAAGGAAGATCAAAGACCACAGCCTTCAGTATGGAGTACGCATCAACATTAAGAAACTACAAACTAATCCAGCCACTTTGGAAAATAAGCTGGAATTGTATATTATGATTGAATATTAAACATTCTCTAACTCCAGTTATTTCATTCCTTAAATATATGCCCAAGAAAAGCTCTTAAAAAAAAAAAAAGAATATATGTACAATGTGCATCATAGCACTGCTATTTATAATAGCAAAGGAAAATAACCCAAATGCCCAAAGACAGACCAAAGACAGAAGAGTAGATAAAAGTATTGTGATACATTCACAAAATGTAAAATTAATTAGTAAACAAAATGCGCAATCTACAGCTACATGTAACACTGAAACCTGGAAATATATTGAGTGTAAACAGTCTCAAAAAATTCACATAGCATGATAACCTCTTTATTAAACTAAAAAAAAACTATAAAGAATTAATATACTTAAGTGGCCATCTAAGATGCATCAATTGGTCTCAACCCACCTGGAGCAAAGGAGAATGAAGAACACCAAAGACACAAGGTAATTATGAGCCCAAGAGACAGAAAAAAAAAAAAAGGACCACATAAATCAGAGACTGCATCAGCCTAAGACCAGAAGAGCTAGATGGTGCCTGACACCAACTGATGACTGCCCTGACAGGGAACACGACAGAGAATTCCTGATGGGGCAGGAGAACAGGGGGATGCAGACCTCAAATTCTTGTAAAAAGACCAGACTTAATGGTCTGACTGAGACTAGAAGGACCCCAGAGGTCATGGTCCCCAGACCTTCTGTTAGCCCAAGACAGGAACCATTCCCAAAGCCAATTCTTCAGACAGGGATTGGACTGGGCTATAAGACAGAAAATGATACTGGTGAGAAGTGAGTTTCTTGGCTCAAGTAGACACACTATGTGGGCAGCTCCTGTCTGCAGGTGAGAAGAGAAGGCAGAGGGGGATAGGAGCTGGCTGAATGGACATGGGGAATACAGGTGTTAATAAAAAGCTGTGCAGGAAAAAAAAAAAAACCTAATTCATACTTGCAAGAGGAAATCATA
The DNA here is from genome assembly GCF_030014295.1 of Loxodonta africana. Lineage (NCBI taxonomy): Eukaryota > Metazoa > Chordata > Mammalia > Proboscidea > Elephantidae > Loxodonta > Loxodonta africana. The sequence continues at coordinate 100,537,585 of NC_087344.1, forward strand.
CAGATTTGGAGGGATGCCAGAACACCAGAGGCAGGCTCATCCTGCTATAATTTTATTAAAGGGAAAATTAGCAAGCATCTATCCCTGGAAAGAGACATGGTCATAAACAGAACTCCTATAAGCATTTGGGAAAAGCAAGGTGATCACATGGAGCCATCATGGGTTCACTGCAAATAGAATCTACCAAACAACCCTCAGAACAATCCCTTAGAGAAAGTTATCTAACATCTTACAGGATCTCTGAGAAGTAACAAAAATGTCACAAATCTGTCATATAAAAAAGTTTAAAGTCACATAACAAAATCTCTCATAAAAATGGAAAACACAGAGAAGATTGTTGAAGATTTGCTGGCAGAAAACTTGCCAAATATCATGAAAGATGAAAAGACGACCATCCAAGAAGTTTAATGAACTCCATGTATGATAGACTCCAAAAAGAAAGGCACAAAGACATATCATAATCATACTCACTAAACCAAAGAAAATGAAAGAAATCTGGGAACATCAAGAAAAACGAAAAGTCACTTACAAAGGGCAAACAATAAGACTAAACTCTGATTGCTTAGCAGAAACTATGCAGGCAAAAACGCAATAGGTGACATATATAAACCTTGAAAAAGAAAAAAAAAAAAAAAACCTGCCACCCCAGAATAATATATCCTTCAAGACTCTCTCTCATATATGATGCTGAAATTTGGACATTTCCAAATAAACAGAAATTAGAGAAATTCGTAAAAACCAAACTTATGAGAAATACAAAAGGGAGTCCATTGGTTAGAGAACCAACAGCATCAGACAACAACCTGAGTCTAGGACACAAGACAGCATCAGCCAATACCAACCTAGGTAAAGAACTCTTAGTAATAAAACAAAACTAAAAGACTTAAAACAGGGAAAGAGATCTCAATCTGTAAATGATGATGATATCAAAATAATAAAAGGGAGGATAAACAGTATAGGTATAGAACTCTCAAATGGAGAGGAAGTCAAGACCATATCAAGTAGTTAAAGATTGGTTCAAACTTAGGAAGATAAGGGTAAATTTCAAGGTAACAACGAAGAAAGTTAACAAACCTGATCACCAAAAGAAAAAAAAAATAAAGTCTTAGTAAACACAAAAACTATAATAACAAAAGAAAAGAAAATTCACAAAAAGAACTCAGCACAGGAAAGCAAGAGGAACAAAGGAAACATTGGCACCACAAAAAAAAAAAAAAGCACAATATGACAGCAATAAAGTCGTACTTATCAATAATCACACTGAATGTAAATGGCTTAAATGCCCCTGTAAAGAGACAGAGAGTTGTAGAATGGATAAAAAAATATGACCCATCAATATGCTGTCTACAAGAGACACACCTGAGACACAAAGACAGAAGTATATTAAAAATCAAAAGATGGAAAAAAAATAACAAGAAAACAGTAAACAAAAAAGGGCAGGAGTGGCAATACTAATCTCAGTTAAAATAGACTTTAAGGCCAAAGCAACTGTAAAGACAAGGAAGGACGTTATATAACGATTAAAGGGACAATCCACTAAGAAGACATAACTTTAATAAATATCTACGCATCCAAAATACATAAAACAAACTCTAACAGCACTGAAAAGAGAAATAGACAGTTTCACAATAATAGTAGGAGATTTCAACGTACCATTCTCGGTAAGGGACAGAGCATCTAGAAAGAAACTCAACAAAGATATAGAAGATCTAAAGGACAAAATCAACAACCTCATAGACACATACAGAACTCTCCAACCAACAGCAGCAAAGTATACATTATTTTTCAATGCACATGAAACATTCTCCAGAATAGATGACATTTTAGGATGCAAAACAACCCTCAAAAAAATCCAAAATGTGGAAATAATACAAGGCATTCTCTCTGATCACAATGTAGAAAACAATAACAGGAAGAGCAAGGAAAAAAATATCGAATACGTGGAAACTGAGTAACACCTTGCTTAAAAACAACTGGGTAATAGAAAAAATCAAAGAGGGAATAAAAAAAATTCCTAGAATCAAATGAGAATGAAAACACATCATACCAAAACCAAAAGAAGCCCACAGCCACCCGAAGAAAGGAAATAATAAAGATTATAAACAACAAAGATAATAAAGATTAGAGCAGAATTAAATGAAATAGAGAACAGAAAAATAATAGAAAAAATCAACAAGACCAAAAGTTTGTTCTTTGAAAAGATCAACAAAATTGACAAACCATTGGCCAAACTGACTACAGAAAAACAGGCGAGGAAGCAAATAACTCAAATAAGAAATGAAATGGGGGACATTACAACAGACCCAACTAAAATAAAAAGGATCATAACAGAATACTATGAAAAAGTGTACCCCAACAAATTTGAGAACCTAGAGGAAATGAACAAATTTCTGGCAACACACTGCCTACCTAAACTAACACAAATTGAGATAAAAAATCTGAACAGAACGATAACAAGAGAAGAGATCAAAGAGATAATTTAAAAAACAAAAAAAAAAACTCCCAACAACAAAAATAAAAACAGCCTTGGTCTGGCTGGCTCAACAGGAAAATTCTACCAAACATTCACAGAAGAGTTCTCACTAGTCCTACTCAAACTATTTCAGAGCATAGAAAAGGACTACTCCCTAATTCATTCTATGAAGCCAGCACAACCCTGATACCAAAGCTAGGCAAAGACACCACAAAAAAAGGAAAGTTACATACCAATATCTCTCATGAATATAGATGCAAAAATTCTCAACAAAATTCTAGCCAATAGAATTCAGCATCATATTAAAAAAATAATATATCATAAACAAGTGGGATTCATATCAGGTATGCAAAGATGGTTCAACATTAGAAAATCAATCAACATAATCTATCACATAAATAGAACAAAAGGAAAGGATCACATGATCATCTCAACCAATGCAGAAAAGGCATTTGGTAAAGTCCAACAGCCATTCCTGATAAAAACCCTCAATAAATAGGAATAGGAGGGAAATTCCTCAATACGATAAGGGGAATCTACACAAAACCAACAGCCAACATAGCTCTCAATGGAGAGAAGCTGAAATCATTCTCCCTGAAAATGGGAACAAGGCAAGGATGCCCTTTATCACCATTCTTATTTAACTTCCAGCTGGAAGTGCTAGCTAAAGCAATAAGGCAAAAAAGAAATAACGGGCATCCAAATTGGAAAGGAAGAAGTAAAACTATCACTATTCCCAGATGACATGATATCATACACAGAGAACCGCAAAGACTTCATAAGAAAACTACCGAAACTATTAGAAAGATTCAGCAGAGTACCAGGATACAAGATCAACATACAAAAATCAGTTGGATTCCTATGCATCAACAAAGAGAACTTTGAAAAGGAAATCAAACTATACCATTTACAACACCCCCTAAAAAGAAAAAAAAAAAAATACTGAGGAATAAATCTAACCAGCGACATAAAAACATATACAAGTAAAACTACAAAACACTATTGCAAGAACCAAAAGAGACCAACCTACATAGGTGGAAAAACATACCATGTTCATGGGTAGGAAGACTCAACATTGTGAAAAAGTCAATTCTACCCAAAGTGATCTACACATATAATGCAATCCTGATCCAAATACCAACAGCATTCTTTAATGAGATAGAAAAGCTGATTACTGAAAAGAACCAGGTCCTGAAGAAAAGCATTACTGAAGAAAAAAAACAAAGTAGGAGGCCTCATCCTACCTAATCTCTGAACCTACTATACAGCCACAGTAGTCAAAACAGCCTGGTACTGGTACAATGACAAAGACATAGACAAATGGAATAGAATCGAGAAGCCAGATGTAATTCCATCCATCTATGGTCACCCAATCTTTGACAAAGGCCAAAATTCCACTAAATGGAGAAAACACAGATGGTTCTGGTAAAACTGGATGTCCACCTGTAAAAAAAAGAAACAGGACCCATACTTCACACCATGCACAAAAACTAACTCAGAATGGATCAAAGACCTAAATATAAAACCTAAAGTGATAAAGATTATGGAAGAAAAAAAGTACAATACTAGGGGCCCTAATGCATGGCATAAATACAATACATACCATAGCTAACAATGCACAAACACCAGAAGATAAACTAGGTAAGTGGGAGCCACTGAAAATGAAACACTTACGCTCATCAAAAGCCTTCACCAAAAGAGTAAAACGAGAACCTACAGACTGGGAAAAAGAATTTTGGCTACAACATATCCAAAAGGGGTCTAATCTATAAAATACTTCAATACCTCAACAACAAAAAGACAAATAATCCAATTAAAAAATGGGCAAAGGATGTGAACAAAGGCTTCACCAAAGAAGACATTGAGGCAGCTGACAGACATATGAGGAAATGCTTGACGTCATTAGCCATTAAACCCTTTGCTGTCGAGTCAATTCTGACTCATAGTGACCCTATAGCACAGAGTAGAACTGCCCCATGGGGTTTTCAAGGAGCAGTTGGTGGATTCGAACTGCCTAACTTTTGGCTAGCAGCTGAACGCTTAACCACTGTGCTACCGGGGTTCCCATTAGCCATTAGAGAAATGCAAATCAAAACTAAAATGAGATACCATCTCACCCCAACAAGGCTGGTACTTCAAAAAACGCAAATAACAAATTCTGGAGAAGTTGCAGGAAGATTACAATTCTTATGCACTGCTAGTGGTAATGTAAAAATGGTACAACCACTATGGAAAATGATTTGGTGCCTCCTTGGAAAAAAAAAAAAAAGAAATACCATATGATCTAGGAATCCCACTACTAGAAATATACCCTAGAGAAATAAGAGCTGTCATAGGGATAGACATATGTGCACCCATGTTCATTGCAGCATTATTCACACTAGCAAAAAGATGGAAACAACCTAAGTCCCCATTAACAGATGAATGGATAAACAAATTATGGCACATAAACACAATGGAATACTATGCAATGATAAAGAACAATGATGAATCCATGAAATATCTTACAACATGGATGAATCCAGCAGGCATTATGATAAATGAAATAAGACAATTACAAAACGACAATGATTGCATGACACCACTATTATAAAAACTCAGGAAAAGGTTTACACACAGAAAAAAAAAATCCTAGATGGTTACTAGGGAGGGGAAGGGTGGGAGGGAAAATCAGTAACTAGATTAATAGACAACATTAACATTAACATTGGTGAAGGTAAAGACAACATATGATATAGGGGAAGTCAGCACACTCAATCAAAGCAAAGTCATGAATTTTTCTAGACACATTCAAACACCCTGAAGGATCGAGTTACTGGGGTTGAGGGGTGGAGACCATGGTCATTGGGGACATCTAGGTCAACTGGCATAAAACAGTTCAGAAAGAAAATGTTCTATATCCTACTTTGGTGAGTAGTGTGTGGGGTCTTAAAAGCTTGTGAGCAGCCATCTAAGATATATCTATTGGTCCCATCCCATCCAGATCAGAGGATGAATAAAACCAAAGACACAAGAAAAATATTAGTCCAACGGGCTAATGAACCACGTGATCCACAGCCTCCACCAGCCTGGGCCCAGAAGAGCTATACGGTGCCTGGTTACCACCACCGACCACTCTGACAGGGATCGCAATAGAAGGTCCCGGACAGAGTGGGAGAAAAAAACTAGAACAAAATTCAAGTTCACAAAAAAAAAAAAAAAGGCCAGATTTACTAGTCTGACAGGGACTGGAGGGACCCCTGAGATTATGGCCCCCAAACACCCTACTAACTCAGAACTGAAGCCTCTCCCAGAGTCCACCTGTCATCGAAAGTTTGGGCAGGCCTATAAAACAAACAATAACACACTTGAGGAATGTGCTTCCTAGTTCAATCAAGTGTGTGAAAACAAACAGGCAACACCTGCCCAAAAGTAAAGATGAGAAAGCAGGAAGGAACAGGAAAACTGGATGAGTGGACACGGGTAACTCAGGGTAGAAAGGGGGGGAGTGCTGACACATTACAGGGAACTGCAACCTATACCACAAAACAATTTGTGTATAAATTTTTTAATGGAAAACTAATTTGTGGTGTAAACTTTTGCCTAAAGCACAATTAAAAAAAAAAACTCTGTCGTAATACCCTAATGGACAAGATAGCCAGTTAGGCTTAGCTGTAATATTGGATAGTATCAGATGGAAAAATTATAATTGTCGGTATCAAATCTTGTCATTATAATGGCAAGGTCAGTGGACCTTGCTTTCCTAGAAATGAAGAGATACAGTGATGTGGGGTGTTATGGATTGAATTGTCTCCCTCAAAAAAAATATTTTGAAGTACTAACACCTGGTACCCGTGAATGTAACTCCCTTGTTTGTAAACAGGGCCTTTGAAGACGGAGTAAGGTAGGCCCCAATCCCATCAAAGTCGTGTCTTTTTTATAGAAGAGAACAGCAGAAACAGATACAGACAGAAGAAAAATGGCCATGGGATAACAGAGGCAGATGCAGCTGCAAGACGAGATACGCCAAAGATTTCAGAAAGCCACCAGAAGCTAAGAAAGAAGCATGCAGCACTTTCTCTCTCAGAACTCTTAAAAGGAATCAGCACATCAAATACCCTGATTTGGACTTCTAGCCTCCAGAACTGTAAGACAATAAATTTTTGTCCTGATAAGCCACCCAGTTTGGAGGGTGGGGACACCAGCCTTCCCAGGTGGTCTGAGAAGACAGAAGATTACTTTCAAGATTTGAAAACTAATGGAAATCGCCCTGCTGAGTTTTGGACTTGTTTAGTACCCGTGACCCCTTTTTCCCCTCCAATTTCTCCCTTTGGGAATGGGAATATCTTATCTATGCCTGTTCCACCACTGGAATTTGAAGGAAGATACACTGAATTCTAGGTTTCACAGGTTCACAGATGAAGAAAAACTTTGCCACAGGATCATAACCAAAGTCTCACTCGCACCTAATTTAGATGATTTAAAAGATGAGATTTTGGATTTAGAGTTGATGCTGCTGGAATTGAGCTGATTAAGACTTTTGGGGATACCAGGATGGAGTGAATGCATTTTGCCACATGGGAAGGACATGAATTTTGAGGGGACCAGAGGGCAGTATGTTATAGATTAATTCTTTCCCCCAAAAGAGATATGTTAAGTTCCTAACCCCTGGTAGCTGTGAACTTGACTTTGTTTGGAAATAGGGTCTTTGGAGATAGAGTAGGGTGGGTTCTATTTCTATCCAAGTGGTATCTTATAAAGGAGAGAAACAGACACAGATATAGACAGGGGCTGAATACCATATGACAACTGAGGCAGATGCAGCTGCAAGCCACGGAATGCTAAGGATTTCTCGGAGCCACCAAAAGCTAAAAAAGAAGCTTGTAACAGTTTTTCTTCTCAGAGCCTTCAGAAGGAAATCAGCACAGCTGATACCCTGATTTGGATATTTACTCACCAGAACCGTAATACGTAAATGTCTGTTCTTATAAGCCACCCAGTTTGTGGTATTTTATTAGTCAGTTCTATGAAATTAAGGCAAGGGGGAAGTGTTTTCAGGAAAATGGCAGAAATAGGGAATGAAACTAGCTGCATCAGGGACTACATCCAAACAGAGGCACGGCAATTCACTCTAATTCTAGATCACATGTCAAGAGTCAGAGAAATATCATCTGAGAGAACCAGGCAGGGCTGCAGCTTCAGAAGCATAGAGTAGAGAAGATGGAAGCATCGACATAGGTATGAATCCTTTGAGGGATCCCATCCAGAAAAGAGATACAAAAGAAAAAAGCAAATTGTACTCTTTTCTCAGGGAAAACTCAGGATGAAACAGGAAAATCAGTTATGGGTAATGAAAACAAACTGTGCTTGTCAAGACCACCAATGGTCTCCACACTGCTAAAGATTTAATTCTCTATCTTCATCTTTTTTGGCCTATCAGCAACACTCAATGTGGAATATCAGTACTTCCTTCTTGGCATCCAGGACAGTGGCTCCTCTGGTCATTCTTTCTCACTCTCCTTTACTTTTTTTTTTTTCTTCTCCTCTTAATACTGATGTGATCTAGGAACAGTCCTTTGTCCTCTTCTTTATCAACACTCAGTACCTTGAGGAACTCAACCAGTCTCATGGCTTTAAATAACTTCAATATCTTGACATCACCTTTTTTTTTTTCTTGAGCCCAGACCTCTCTCCTGAACTCCAGACTCACTATATCCAAACGCTTTACTCAGCATCTCCACTCGGTAGTCAACACCAAACCACCAAAAACACTGTCATCGAGATGATTCTGACTCATAGCAACCCTACAGCATGAGTAGAACTGCTGCATGGGGCTTCCAAGGAGCAGCTTCCAAGGTGGATTCAAACTGCTGACCTTTTGGTTAGCAGCTAGACTCAAACACTGCACCACTAGGGCTCCAAGGACTGTCAAGAGACATCTCAAATGAACATATCCTAAACTAAGCCCTTTGTTTTCCCTGTGAAACCTGCTTCATCTATAGTCTTTTGCATCTCTATTAGTAGCAACTGAATCCTTCCGGATGCTCAGACCAAAAACCTTGGAATCCTCCTTGGCATCCCCCTTTCTTTCATGCAACACCTAATCTGCCAGAAAATTCTGTTATATCTACTTTTAAAATATATTTAGAATCTGACCAGTTCTCCTTACAGCTACCTCCTCAGACCAAATTATAAAAAAAGTCTCTCCCCTGGGCTCTTATCACTTCATAATAGGTTTTCATACATATACTTTTGCATCAGTACAATACCACAATATGTTCTCAGTACAAGCGTCTAAATTGTCTTTTTAAAAGTTGTCAGATCATTTCATTTCTCTGCTTCAAACCCTCCAACCACTGTCATTTCACTCAGAGTAAAAGCCAAAGTCCTATACGGCCTACAAAGCCCAACAGCAGCTAAAAATCAAACCAAACCCACTGCTGTTGAGTTGATTCTGACTCATAGCGACCTATAGGACAGAATAGAATTGCTGCATAGGGTTTCCAAGGAGCACCTGGTGGATACAAAAAGCTGACCTGTTGTTAAGCAGCCATAGCTCTTAACCACTACGCCACCAGCGTTTCCACACAACTAGTTCTCCATAAATTCTCTGATCTTGTACTGCTCTCCCCATCATTGACTCAGCTCCTTGTCCCTCAGACGTTCCAAAATTACTTCCATATCAGGATCTTAATTTCTCCTCCCAGAATTCTTTTCCCCCAGATATTCACATGATTCACTCCCTCATTTCCTTCAAGATTTTGCTCAAATCTCACCTTCTCAATGAGGTCTTCCCTAACAAGTTTACTTAGTACAATAGTGTGTCCACCCACCCCATGACCCTCTCATCTCTCACTTCTATTTTGTTTTTTCATAGTAATTATGAATTTATAAAAAAACTGCATAATTTACTTGATCAGTTTTAGGGTTTGTTATTTGTCCTCCCCTTGCTAGAACGATAGCTCCATGAGATAAGAGTCCTCATATCTGTTTTCTCACTGATGTATTCAAAACATTTAAGAGTGCTTGGCACATAGTCAACAGCCAATAAATATTTGTTGAATGAATGTATTTTAGAACCCTCCCCACTTACACCAAGTACTTAACCAACACACCACCAGGACTCCTTCTAAATCATACTAAAACCAAAAAACCAAACCCTTTGCTGTCGAGTCGATTCCGGCTCATAGCAACCCTATGAAAAAACCAAAAACCCACTGCTGTCAAGTCGATTCCAACTCAAAGTGACCCTATAGGACAGAGAAGAACTGCCCCATAGAGTTTCCGAGGAATGCCTGGCGGATTTGAACTGCTGACCTCTTGGTTAGCAGCCATAGCAGTTAACCACTATGCCACCAGGGTCTCCAGCGACCCTATAGGACAGAGAAAAACTGCTCCATAGGGTTTCCAATGAGGGCCTGGTGGATTCGAACCATCAACCTTTCAGTTAGCAGCCAAACTCTTAACTACTACGCCACCAGGATTTCCTCTAAATCATACTCCTGTTGCCGTTGAGTCGATTCCGACTCATAGTGACCCTATAGGACAGAGTAGAACTGCCCCACAGAGTTTCCAAGGAGTGCCTGGTGGATTTGAACTGCCGACCTTTTGGTTAGCAGCTGTAGCACTTAACCACTATGCCACCAGGGTTTCCCTAAAATCATACTAAAAAAAAAAAAAATAGTAACCTGAAATTCTGCCTTGTTAGATTTGTTCCACATCTAGCCCCGCCTGTATGAGAATAGGAATTTGACAACCTAAAAGGAATATTCTAGTGGTTTTTGCAGTCTTCTTTATTTGGCCTAATATTGTTCAAGATTTTCCTCAATGACTTTAATAATTACACAGATAACATGCTTGTCAAATGTGCAGGTGACAAACAGCTGGTAGAAATAGCTAATATTTTAGATGAAAGACTCATGATCCCAAAATAACTAAAGCAATTTAAAGAGTAGGCCAAAATTAATGAAGTGACAATTCATAGGGATAATTAGGACCCTGCCTGACACATAGTAGGCACTCTGTAAATGTGTGTGGAATTAATAAATGAACAATTTAATAAATGCAGACTTTCATGCTGAGGTTCTAAAAATTAGTTCCACAAGTCCAGGAAGAAGGATGACCGGTAATAATATCAGTTTGCAGAAAAATAAATGTAAACTTTTTCGGATGGCATGTGCTATATGAGTCAGTTCTGTGAGAGCTGGGCAATTGCTGGTGAGAACACACCTACAATTACTATGTCGATTTGTGGAAGTCACATTTTTCAACTGATACTGACAAATTTCAGTGATACCTAAAAAGAGTGATTGGAATGGTGAAAGGTTACATATTAGTTTATTAATTCATGATGTAATCTTGAGTGCCAAGACTTGGGCTGGTCATTAAGGATACAGGATGTTCACGTATGGGTTGACTGATAAAAATGAACATATAGCTTATCGGTTTGTTATTATTAATTAATAGTGTAGTAGAAAGCTGTGTAGTAGGAAAGGTGTGTGTCAGGGTTGTATTCTTTCACCATACCTATTCAATCTGTATGCTGAGCAAATAATATGAGAAGCTGGATTATATGAAGGAGAATGGGGCATCAGGATTGGAGGAAGACTCATTAACAACCTGTGTTATGCAGATGACACAACCTTGCTTGCTGAAAGTGAAGAGGACTTGAAGCACTTCCTAATGAAGATCAAAGACCACAGCCTTCAGTATGGATAGCACCTCAGCATAAAGAAAACAAAAATCCTCACAACTGGACCAATGAGCAACATCATGATAAATGGAGAAAAGATTGAAGTCCAGGATTTCATTTTACTTGGATCCACAATCAACACCCATGGAAGCAGCAGTCAAGAAATCAAAAGACGCATTGCATTGGGTAAATCTGCTGCAAAGGACCTCTTTAAAGTGTTGAAGAGCAAAGATGTCACCATGAAGACTAAAGTGTGCCTGACCCAAGCCATGGTATTTTCATTCGCATCATATGCATGTGAAAGTTGGACAATGAATAAGGAAAAACGAAGAAGAATTGATGCCTTTGAATTGCGGTGTTGGCAAAAAATATTGAATATACCACGGACTGCCAAAAGAACGAACAAATCTGTCTCGGAGGAAGTACAACCAGAATGGTCCTTAGAAGCAAGGATAGCAAGACTGCATCTTACATACTTTGGACATGTTGTCAAGAGGGATCAGTCCCTGGGGAAGGACATCATGCTTGGCAGAGTACAGGGTCAGCAGAAAAGAGGAAGACCCTCAGTGAGGTGGACTGACACAGTGGCTGCAACAATAAGCTCAAGCATACCAACGATTGTCAGGTTGGCTCAGGACTAGGCAGTGTTTCGTTCTGTGGTGCATGGGGTCAGTATGAGTTGGAATCAACTCGATGGCACCTAACGACAACAACAACAATAACAGTGTGGTAGGATGTTATAAGATTATTTGTTAACAAAAATAATATATAAATAAGATAACATAGTTACATAGAATAACATTAATTATACACTAATCACTGGGTTACTATAATAATAATAAATAAAATATATAACAATAAAATATTATATGTCATAATTGATATGACAGGATTTTATTTGATTTCTTGCTCTTAGCTAATAGTAGTAACATTATATGTTATAGTTATATATAATAAATTCTGTTTTACTTGACATTTCTTCATATGTACTGGAATTCTATTGTAAGTTAGAATGTAATTTACAAGAGAGTGAGGACACATTACCTCCATCTATGATTTCCAGTTAAATAAAAACTTTAAAATATTTGATAAATTATCTAAATACAGAATCCTCCTAAAATTTTTATGGTTATTTTTCTTACACCGTATTGGATGGTAATTCTTTAGCACTCACTATATTGAGTTTTTAGCACTCACTATATTGAGTTTTTCTAAAGCATTCAGCCAACTTTCATTAAAACAAAAACTGTCCTGAGTAATATTTTATATTTTAACACATGTGACTCGACTGTAGCAACATACACCTGAGTCGATGGTAGCAGACATACAAGAGAGTACTAGACTGTTGTCTACTGCCACAGCAGACCATGGGCATCACCAAAATGTTTTACAGAGGTAAGGAAGAGCACCGTTTAATAATGCAAATTGGTTAATCCAGCCAATTGATTAAGTGAGGCTGGTTAAGACAATTCTAATTGGATACCAAACCAAAGTTCATATACCTTCCAGACTTCTCTCTCTAGAAAACATCTCACTTTTCTACCTCGTTGTTCTTGCTGTTACTAGGTGCTATGGAGTCCATTCTACCTTGTTATGTTGTTATTAGATGCGGTCGAGTTGGTTCCAACTCATAGTGACCCCATGCACAACAGAACAAAACACTGCCCGGTCCTACGCCATCCTTACAATCTTTGTTATGCTTGAGCTCATTGTTGCAGCCACTGTGCCAATCCACCTCGTTGAGGGTCTTCCTCTTTTCTGCTCACCCTGTACTTTGCCAAGCATGATGTCCTTCTCCAGAGGCCGATCCCTCCTGATAACATGTCCAAAGTATGTAAGATGCAGTCTTGCCATCCTTGCTTCTAACGGCCATTCTGGTTGTACTTCTTCAAAGACAGATTTGTTCATTCTTTTGGCAGTCCATGGTATATTCATATTTTTTGCCAACACCACAATTCAAAGGTGCCAATTCTTCTTCTGTTTTCCTTATTTGCTGTCCAACTTTCACATGCATATGAAGCGATTGAAAATGCCATGGCTTGGGTCAGGCACACTTTAGTCTTCATGGTGACATCTTTGCTCTTCAACACTTTAAAGAGGTCCTTTGCAGCAGATTTACCCAATGCCATGCATCTTTTGATTTCTTGACTGCTGCTTTCATGGGTGTTGATTGTGGATCCAAGTAAATGAAATCCTAGACAACTTCAATCTTTTCTCCATTTATCATGATGTTGCTCATTGGTCCAGTTGTGAGGATTTTTGTTTTCTTTATGCTGAGGTGCTATCCATACTGAAGGCTGTGGTCTTTGATCTTCATTAGGAAGTGCTTCAAGTCCTCTTCACTTTCAGCAAGCAAGGTTGTGTCATCTGCATAACACAGGTTGTTAATGAGTCTTCCTCCAATCCTGATGCCCCATTCTTCTTCATATAATCCAGCTTCTCATATTATTTGCTCAGCATACAGATTGAATAGGTATGGTGAAAGAATACAACCCTGACACACACCTTTCCTGACTTTAAAACAATCAGTATCCCCTTGTTCTGTCCAAACAACTGCCTCTTGAACTATGTAAAGGTTCCTCATGAGCACAATTAAGTGTTCTGGAATTCCCATTCTTCACAATGTTATCCATAATTTGTTATAATCCACACAGTAGAATGCCTTTGCATAGTCAATAAAACACAGGTAAACATCCTTCTGGTATTTTCTGCTTCCAGCCAGGATCCATCTGACATCAGCAATGATATCCCTGGTTCCATGTCCTCTTCTGAAACCACCCTGAATTTCTGGCTGTTCCCTGTCAATATACTGTTGCAGCCATTTTTGAATGATCTCCAGCAAAATTTTGCTTGTGTGTGATATTAATGATATTGTTCTATAATTTCCACATTTGGTTGGATCACCTTTCTTGGGAATAGGCATAAATATGGGTCTCTTCCAGTCAGTTGGCCAGGAAGCTGTCTCCCATATTTCTTGGCATAGACAAGTGAGCAACTCCAGTGCTGCATCTGTTGTTTGAAACATTTCAATTGCTTTTCCATCAATTCCTGGAGAGTTGTTTTTCGCCAATGCCTTCAGAGCAGGTTGGACTTCTTCCTTCAGTACCATCAGTTCCTGATCATATGCTACCTCTTGAAATGGCTGAACATCCACTAATTCTTTCGGTACAATGACTCTGTGTATTTCTTCCATCTTCTTTTGATGCTCCCTGCATCGTTTAATATTTTCCCCACAGAATTCTTCACTATTGCAACTCGAGCCTTGATTTTTTTCTTCAGTTCTTTCAGCTTGAGAAACGCTGAGCATGTTCTTCCTTTTTGGTTTTCCATCTCCAGCTCTTTGCACATGTCATTATAATATTTTATCTTCTTGAGCCACCCTTTGAAATCTTCTGTTCAGTTCTTTTACTTCACCAATTCTTCCTTTTGCTTTAGCTGCTCGACGGTCAAGAGCAAGTTTCAGAGTCTCCTCTGACATCCGTCTTGGTCTCTTCTTTCTTTCCTGTCTTTTCAATGACCTCTTGCTTTCTTCTGGTAAGATGTCCTTGATGTCATTCCATAACTCGTGTGGTCTTCGGTCGCCAGCGTTCGATGCATCAAATCTATTCTTCAGATGGTCTCTAAATTCACGTGTCTATCAGTTTGTTGTACTGTGGGGCCTTGCATGGTGCTGTGATGCTGGAAGCTATGCCACCAGTATTCAGATACCAGCACGGTCACCCATGGAGGACAGGTTTCAGCTGAGCTTCCAGACTAAGACAGACTAGGACAAAGGATCCAGCGGTCTACTTCTGAAAAGCATTAGCCAGCGAAAGCCTTATGAATAGCAGTGAAACAGTGTCTGACGTACTGCTGGAAGATGAGGCCCCCAGGTTGGAAGGCACTCAAAAGATGACTGGGGAAGAGCTGCCTCCTCAAAGTAGAGTCAACCTTAATGATGCAGATGGAGTAAAGCTTTCGGGACCTTCATTTGCTGATGTGACACGACTCAAAATGAGAAGAAACAGCCTCAAACATCCATTAATAATCGGAACCTAGGATGTATGAAGTACAATCTAGGAAAATTGGAAATCGTCAAAAATGAAATGGAACACATAAGCATCAATATCCTAGGCATTAGTGAGCTGAAATGGACTGGTATTGGCCATTTTGAATGAGACGATCATATAGTCTACTATACCGGGAATGACAACTTGAAGAGGAATGGAGTTACATTCATCATCAAAAAGAACATTTCAAGATCTATCCTGAAGTACAACGCTGTCAGTGATAGGATAATTTCCATATGCCTACAAGGAAAACAAATTAATACAACTATTATTCAAATTTACGCACCAACCACTAAGGCCAAAGATGAAGCAATAGAAGATTTTTATCAGCTGCTGCAGTCTGAAATTGATCAAACATGCAAGCAAGAAACATTGATAATTACTGGTGATTGGAACGAGAAAGTTGGAAACAAAGAAGAAGGATCAGCTGTTGGAAAATATGGCCTTGGTGATGGAAACAATGTCGGAGATCGAATGATAGAATTTTGGGATACCAACGACTTCTTCATTGCAAATACCTTCTTTCACCAACATAAACGGTGACTATACACATGAATCTTGCTAGAGGGAACACGCAGAAATCAAATTGACTACATCTGTGGAAAGAGACGATGGAAAAGCTCAAGATCATCAGTCAGAACAAGGGTAGGGGCCGACTGTGGAACAGACTATCAATTGCTCCTATGCAAGTTCAAGCTGAAGCTGGAAAAATCAGAACAAGTTCAGGAGAGCCAAAATATGACCTTGCGTATACTCCGCCTGAATTTAGAGACCATCTGAAGAATAGACTTGATGCATTCTACCTTACAGCTGTGTAATGCCCCCAAAATAAAGTCTAATTCCATGAATAGAATGATATTTGAGAGACAAAGTTTAACTTGGCCAGGATTGATTCCCTTCAGGTTATTTTTTATTGGGTCCTGGACACAGTTATGAAAAAAAAATATTGGATGAATAGGTGGAGCACAGGGCATTTTTAGGGCAGTGAAACTATTCTGTATGATACTACAATGGTGAACACATGACACTGTACATTTGTCATACCCTTCAAACTGTACAACACAAAGAGTGAATGCTAATGTAAACTATGGACTTTAATTAATAATAATATGTCAGTATTGATCCATCAACTATAACAAGTGTACCACAGGAATGCAAGATGTTAATAGGAAAAACACTCAGTGTAGAGGAGGGGAGAGGTGTGGGTATATGAAAACTTTGTACTTTCCGCACAATTTTTCTGTAAGCTTAAAATTGCTCTAAAAAATAGTCTATTAAAAAAAAATCCAAAAAAACAAACAAAAAAAGGGAAATAGTGGAGGCTTAGGTTGATATGTTCTGCTCCAGGGAGGATTTAGATTTGTTTCTGGCAGTATTTAGGGGCGCTAGAAATGGACCTTTGCCTTGGGCCATTTGTACTGATTGAGTTCCTAGAACAGCCAAACTATTTCTAGTTCGTTGTCACACCTGGGGAGCTCTGGTGATGCAGTGGTTAAGAGCTATGGCTGCTAACCAAAATGTCAGCAGTTTGAATCCATCAGCCACTGCTTGGAAACTCTATGGGGGCATTCTACTCTGTCCTATAGGGTTGCTATGAGTCGGAATTGACTTGATGGCAATGGATTTGGTTTTCAAAGGGTTTTATCACACCTTGAGTGGAACCATTCAGGTTCCCAATTCAAAACATGCCTGATTTACTGGGGCTCCCCAGTCACAGTGTGCCTTACACCTTGCATCTCAGTCTCTCTGCTCTCTCCGCCTGAAATGGCAAAGAAGTCTAAATGACAAGATGCTGTGCTTGTCAGGTTCACCTCTCTGGGTTTTTTCTCCCAAATCTGACCCTAGATTCTTCATTGCCTCAAGGGAATTCTTATTTCTTCAAGGAAATATTGTTGTTACCTATTTTACACAGTAGTTTTGGTTTTCATCATTTATTTTTCTATACTTGAAATCACTCCCTTAATACTTCGTAAATAATAAAGCATTGTGTCCCAGACTTGAGGTAAGGTAGACGTCTGCCTCTATCGCTCACCAGATATGTTACCTTGGGCAACTGTCTCAGAGTTTGTTCCTTATAAAATTAAAGTAAGAATTTTATCTCACTCATTAATGGGCTTACATGTGATTCACTGAAACATTGGACAGAAAAGCATTGTGAACAGTAAAGTGCTAATTAATATATGATCCTGGTTGCTCAGTGGTTAAAGTGCTTGGCTGCAAACTGAAACGTTGGTGGTTCAAAACCACCAGCCATACCACAGGACAAAGATGTGGCAGTTTGCTTCTATAAAGATTTACAGCCTTGGAAACCCCATGGGGCAGTTCTACTCTGTCCTACAGGGTCGCTATGAGTTGGAATCCATTCGATGGCAGTGGGTTTTTCATTTTACATTAATATATACTCCTAGACAATAATGTGTGAAAGTGTGTGTATGCTTTTGTCAACTGTTACCTAAGAATAGAAAATGAAAAATGGTTGAGATGGTATGCAGATTAATTTACCCTTTGTCAATGTCAATTTATTCATTCAGTCATTTATTTGATTAACATTTATTGCATGTCTGCTCTGTTCTGGGCCTGGTGTTAAGCCCTGTTGATACAGAAGTAACACAGATCTTGCTCCACCTGGTTTTGACAACCTTCTAAAGGGCTCTCTGAAGGTCTCCTAGCTTTATTCTCGTGAACTTTATGCTGCTTACATAATGATCTGTCTGTGTCCTAGACTTCTAAATTAGTCTTCTCTCTGATCTCCCAACATCACTGCCCTCTATATTCACTCTCCATGCAGCAGTCACAGAGATCTCTTAAAAATGCAAAGCTGATCCTATCATGTCCTATTTAAATCCCATCTTCCCATTGCTCTTATTTCTAAAGTCCTTAACAAGGCCTAGAGGGCAAAGTATGGGTAGCCCTTGCTTATCTTTCCAGCTTCAGCCTATTCCAATATCCTTATGCGCACTAAGCTCTAGCCAAACTGGCTCTTCCATTACTTGAAAGCACAACGCTTCTTTCATGTCAGAGCTTTTAACTGTTCCGCTATTGTAAGTACTCCTCCTACCACTACGTGCCTAATAAATACCCATTTATCTTTCAGGTTTCAGCTGTAATATCATTTGCCTAGGGAAGCTATTCCTGATCCCACCATGATCAGGCTTCCCTATCATACATTGTCCTGCCATTCTTATAGCCCCTCCTCCACCATGAGTAAACTTCAGAGTACTCATCATTATTCTATTTACATTTTATTGTATATAATTTGTTAAGTGTCTATTTCTGTTACTAGACTGCAAGTACCATAAGGGTCACTACCATGTCCACATTATAAAGTGTAAATTATTGTTAAATGACATGAAAGAGGTAAAAGGTTGGTGTGTCTGGTAGGGTAACATAGGAGATAATACTGGAAAGGTAGATAAGGTTCAGTCCAGGCTGCACCTCTACGTGGTCTTGGCTTTGTCGATACTGTCATCTCAGTTTCCGATGGTTCCTCACCACTTAAACGATAAACTATTGGAAGCTGAGATGACAGTATTGACAAAGGCAAGACCACGTAGAAGTGCAGTCCTGACTACAAGAACAACAAGTAATTCTATTTGGTTAGAAAATAGTATAGCATTGCCTTGATTCATTTGGTTTATTGAAGAGAAGAGCAAATAGAAGCGCCTAGTTTCTTCTTAAGGGGTAGTTGAAGTTCATTGATAGAATTCTCACCTTCCATGCTGGAGACCCTGGGTTCAATTGCCAGCCAATGGATCTCATGTACAGCCACCACCATCCTTCAGTGGAGGCTTGTGAGTTTCTACAATGCTGAACAAGTTTTGGTGGAGGTTCCAGACTAATGAATTTGAAAGAAAGGCCTGGCAATCTATTCCCAAAAATCAACCAATGAAAACCCTATGAATCACAATAAATTGGTCAATAACACATCATAGTGATGGCACAGGACCAGGCTGCATTTTGTTTCATTGTGCATGTGGTCACCATGAGTTACGAGCCAACTCCATGGCAGATAACAATAAGCTTCTATTTACAGTACATTTGGCTCCCCGATATGGAGAGCTGTTTTTCACCCTCCTGACTATACGACTCTTCTAGTAGAAGCAGAATAGCACTGATTGGGATCAAATTATTGGGGTTAGTTCCATCTACTGAGCCAAACCTGGGAGGCAGGAACAGAGCAGCAATGAAATATATTGATTGCTCTCTTGAAATTTGTCAAGACATTTCAGGATCATCAGTGCTAATGTGAATGTTGATTGTCATAGTCTTAAATAGAACTGCAGGGGAGAAGCCACGGGAAGGGCTGGAGCATGTGAATAGAAATCAATAACTCTCCTTCTTAGCTAGCTCGCCAATTGCAGATCTCAGGGGATGGCAGGCTATTTGTTCATTTATCCAATAAATGTTTACTGAACACCTACAAAGTACTGCCTGAGTTAGACTCTAGGGATGTCAAGATGTGGGGGTTGCCAGGACTGCCTAGAAGGAATTCGAGGTCTAGTTGGGGAGGATGGCAAAGACCAGGCATTTAAATAAAGCATGATAACTGCTCTTCTACTATTAACAACAAAATGGAAGTCCAGAGCAGTGATCTCTAATGCAGCAGCCAGTTCAGGAAAGGTTTCTGGGGGAAAAGAATCTCAACATAGTTGTAAAAGATAAGTTCAAATTAGCCTGGTCAGAGGGAAATGTATTAGTCATAATTTTCAGTTGAAAGCAACAAAACTTGAGGCTATGAGATTAAGTTGGAAAGGAGTTTATTATTTCTATTATTAATAATGTTAATATTTATTGAGCATCTATTATGTGTCAGGTATTGTTCTAATCACATAGCACATATGTTTAATCCTTGCAATCACCCTTGGAAGTACGCACTATTATTATTCCCATTTTACTGATGGAGAAATTGAGGTAATGAAAAGTTATGTAGTTTACATAAGATTTTACAACTACTAATTGGAGAAGAGAGGGCTTGGACTTGGGCTATCTGACCTTGAAGTTCCTGTTATTTCAGTCCCTGTTTGAAAATAAGAGATAATGTCCTATGCCTTCCTTCTTGTGTCACAAGCTCCTGAGCCAAATTGTGATTGTCAGAGCCTATATCATGTGACTATGTCTTAGCCACAAGGGGGGAGGGGAGCAGTTGTAATGTTGTATATACATTTTCACCCCTTCTGCAACAAATCAGGAGTCCCTGGGTGGTGCAAATGTTTGAGCACTTGACTACTAGATGAAAGGTTAGCAGTTCAAACCCACCAGAGGCACCTCAGAAGACAGGCCTGATGATCTGCTTCCAAAAGGTCACAGCCTTGAGAACTCTACACAGCAAGTTCTACTCTGTACACATGGAGTTGCCATGAGTCAGAACTGACTAGATGGCAAGTAACAACAACAATGCAACAAAATGGTCTTTGACCAACACCATGTCTCAAAGTTTAACCCACACTTAGAATAGGGTCCACATGCTAGCAAGCCAAAAGGAGCGATAAATATCAATGACAGGGAAGAAGAATATTCCAGGCACAGGGAGACATTTGCAAAGGCATGGAGGTAACAGAAGGTATGGAAGGTTCAAGAAACTGCAGCAGTTGACTATGAGCAGCAATTAGAATAAAAGATTGGGGCATGTAAGAGATTCAGGTACAAATGGAGCAAGGTCAGATCATGAAGTACTTCGTTGCCATTTAAAAAAAGGTGGATTTTATCCCTAAGGCAATGGGGTAAGAAGTTCTAAGCAAAGGAGAGATGCAATCAGATTTGTCACTAGAAAGATTCTACTGCATGCAGAGAATGAAAGCAAGAGACTAGGACTTTGTTGCAGCCATCCAGAATATGACCACGTAATTCATCGTGTTCAAATGGAGACCTATTTAAGAGTGAAAAGGAATGCTATGAATTAATCTGGGAAACAAGCATCGTGGTCACCACATTTTGGGTAAACAGAAGGGCATGTGGAAAAAGAGGAAAACTCACCAACCATTGATCAAGACATTCCAAATATATCCTTCAGGCTTCATAAGGAGGTAGTTTTAGTTATCTTCATTTTATTTATGGGGAAATTGAGGCTCATTGAAATTAAGTCTGTTGCCCAGGTTCTCACAGTTAGGAAAGCAAAGAACTCAGATTCTAATCCATTTCTGTCAAATCCAATAGCATACCCTCTCTTCCATTCATCTTGCTCCCTTTCCCACTCCACCCCCAAAGAGGTATTGTCTATCTGCTGTGAATTAGCATGGTGGTCAAGAACTTGACTTTGAAGGCAAACAAGTGTAGGTTTGAAGACTGGCAACACCATTCCAAGTGAACTGAAGCAATTCCCTTAACCTTTCTAAGTCTTATTTTCTATAAAATGGAATTATAACAGCATCTACTTCAAGATTTGTGGTGAGAATCAAATGAGAGTGGGCACACAAGTGTTTAATATATAATAGCTCTCATGTTACTGGAATACTTGGTATATTAACTAGTGCACAATAAAGGAGAAGTAACTAAAACAAAAGAAGCCCTGGTGGTGAGTGTTTAAGCCCTTGACTGCTAACTGAAAGATTGATGGTTCTAACCCACCTTGGGAGAAAGATGTAGCAGTCTGCTTCTGTAAAGATTACAGCCTTGGAAACCCTATGGGGAAGTTCTACTCTGTCCTATAGGGTCTCTGTGAGTCAGAATTGACTCAATGGCAAACAACAATAACAACAACTAAAACAAAAGAATGTGTCTTTAACTGGGGCTGAGGCTATTCTATCCTGGCTTGTTGGGAATTACAGCAAGGCTGATTCATCTGGTGGGAGGACTTTTGTGCCCACTCAGTTATAGCAGGGTCAGTCTGGGGGATGCCACAGAGGAGAAATGGAGTGGAGGCTCACACACTCCACCTCATCCACAGAACATTAGGGCAATAGATCATGTCCAAAGGTTTTAGTTCATTTCTACAGCCACATTTTAGAAAAGACATTTGAAAAATTAAATTCAAGGTGAAGAAAAAGGCTATGGTGCTATGAGGATGAGAGGAATGAGTACAAATCCTGGAGTTAATTTAGTTCAAGAAAAAGGAACTGATATGAGAATCTACTCATTATTTATAATATCTTTCTATAGGAAATGAAGTTCCAAATTTCAAAGAACTAACTTGCCAGAGTACTTTTGAAATAAATCTTGTTCCTAAGTTAGATTCTGCTCATTCTTCTATTATCCTGTCCTGTGGGTCCATACGCATTTGTTCATTTACCCTTTTTTGAGAAACTACTCCATACCAGGTAGTGAGCTGGCATTCTGTGGATAAAAAAGATGATTAGATACGGAGCCTGCCCTGAAGTCATGTATTGATGTCATGATGGAAATAAAATATGCCCAGAAATACGTGAAATTCAATACAAAAAGTGTAAAATGCTGTAAAAGTGGAATAGGTAATGGATTAGGAAATTTTAGAGGGAAAAGAGATCATTCTCACCTAGAGGGAACCAAGGAAGACTTCATGATGGTCTTGGCCTTAGCAGTGAACCTTGATGAATAGGTGGAAGAAGACAGAGGGGGCCTCATGACCAAAGACCTGGAGAAAAACAAACCAGGAATATGTATGGAGAACAGTTGCTCTTGAAATGGCTGCTTAAAAATGTTCATCAGCAAATGAATGGATAATAAAATGTGGTGCACACATACAATGAACTATTACACAGCCATAAAGAGAAATGAAGTCCTGATGCATGCCACGACATGGACGAACTTTGGAAACATTATGCTGAGTGAAATATGACAGTCACAAAGGGAAAATATCCCACTTATATGAAATATCTAGGATAGACAAATGTATAGACAACCAAGTTTATTAGTGGTTACCAAGGGCCAATGGGAGGGAGGGGAAAAAGGGGACTCACTGCTTAGGAGGCAGTGAGCTTACGTTAAGGACAATGGGAAATTCTGGAAATGGAAAATGGTAATGGTTGAATAATATGACAAACATAGCTAATGTCACTGAATTGCATATGTGAGTAATGTTGAAATGGAAAACAATTTGTTACATAAACATTTATTTACCACAATGACAAAAAAAAAAAAAAAAAAAAAGAGGCCTTTGGCTATCAAAAGTCAATATAGAAAAAGCAACCACCTTTCCTTGCCCTGCACTTTGGGTGGTCTGGCTTTGAGATGTTACAAGCAGATTTGTCACTGATGGTTTGAGTGTGCTTTCCTTCTCTGTGAAACCCTTAAAGGGACATGGAACCTAGACAAGATCATTAAAAAGCCATACACCATCGCCAGCTGCTTTCAGATGTTGTTAACTCATTTCAAATGCCACTTCCAGCTCACGTTCAGTGCCTAGGAAAACTGACATAGCCCTTCTGGCAAATGGTCCACAGGGATTTCTCATCTCTCTGAGCTTGCCCAGCTAAGTCTACATATCAAAGTACTTTTCACTAAAACTCCACAAAGTCAGCAACTGACTTATTGGCAATTTATGGCAAGAAAAATACTAGCTCACTCATTACAGTTTCAAAGAGCTTTCAAATTCATTATCTCTTTTAAGTTACACAGAAATTCTAAAGATTAGAAACACTAAACCAAACAAAACCTGCTTCCATTGAGTTGAATCCCAACTCACAGCAACTCTATAGGATAGAGCAGAACTGATCTATAGGGTTTCCAAGGCTGTAATCTTTACAGAGCAGGCCGCCACATCTTCCACAGAGTGGCTGGTGGGTTCAAATCGCCGACCTTTCGGTTAGCAGCCAAGTGCTTAACCACTGTCCCACCAGGGCCCTTGTTAGGAGAGCAGGGACTGTTATTCTCATTTTACAGGTGATAAAACAAAATTTGGAGAGCTTAGTAACTGGCCAGAAATCACAAGGTTAATGCAGACAGAAACAGGGCATGACTTTGTCTTCTGAGCCCCACTCCTATACCAACCACTTCCTATCACATCGCCAAGCCTGTGCAGGAGACAGATGAGGCTTCACCTGAGGCTTCTGCACTATAGCCTACATCAATTGTTCACCGTATTAATGACAAGCATCCAATAAGCAACCTGAGGTTTAGAAAAACATTATGAACAGGTGATATCCTTAGTGTCTCTCCACCTTCTCTTCCTCCAGCAAGACAGATTCCAGAACTAGGGGTTAAGAAGGGGATGTTCTTGGCTGTTTATTACCAGTTACCCATCCTTTAATGCAGTCATTTGGGCTCTGTTAGAGACCTTTACCACACTCAGACAGACGTAACTTGATGGTTAGCCCATTTCAAATGATGAAACAAACACACATGTTACATTAGTAAAATTTTTTTGCTTTTAAGACACAAGGAGTCCCAGCCTCAGGGGAAATGGAACATTGTTCAAGGTGACCAGGCTTTGTTGCTGCTCCATCAGCAGTAAATGTCTGCTGATCTTCACACTAATATTCGCCATTACCATGACTCACCCTTTCTCCTTCTCTTGCTGCTGCTGACAAATTCCTGCCTACTCTCCTTCCTTCTGTTTTCCAATGGTTTCTTACTCGGGGCTTCTACCACCTCAAACATTTTTTTTTTTTAATTGTACTTTAGATGAAGGTTTACAGAACAAACTAGTTTCTCATTAGTTAGTACACACATTGTTCTATGACATTGAGTAACAACACCACGACATGTCAACACTCATCTTTCTCAACTCTGGGTTCCCTACAACCAGCTTTTCTGTTCCCTCCTGCCTTCCAGTCCCTGCTCCAGGGCTGGTGCACTCCTTTAATCTTGTTTTGTTCTATGAGCCTGTTTAATCTTTGGCTGAAGGGTGAACCTCAGGAGTGACCTCACTACTGAGCTGAAGGGGTGTCTGGGGACCATACTGTCAGGGTTTCTCCAGTCTCTCTGTCAGGCCAGCAATTCTGGTCTTTCTTTTCGAGTTAGGATTTTGTTCTACATTTTTCTCCAGCTCTGTCCAGGACCCTCTATTGTGATCCCTGTCAGGGCAGTCAGTGGTGGTAGCCAAGCACCATCTAGTTGTACTAGGCTCAGTCCAGTGGAGGCCATGTTAGATGTGGTCCATTAGTCCTTTGGACTAATCTTTCCCTTTTATGTTTAGTTTTTTTCATTCTTCCTCTCTCTGTGGTGAGACCAGTGGAATATCCTAGATGGCCACTCACAGGCTTTTAGGACCCCAGACACTATTCACCAAAGTAGAATGTAGAACATTTTCTTTATAAACTGTGCTATGCCAACTGAGCTAGATATTCCCCGAGATCATGGTCTCCACAACCCTCAGCCCAGCAATTCAGTCCCTCAGGAAATTTGGATGTGTCTATGGACCTACCATAACCTTGTCTTGTACAGGTTGTGCTGGCTTCCCCAGTATTGTGTACTGTCTCCCCCTTCACCAAAGTTTCCACTTATCTTTTTTTTTTATTGTCTATTAAGTGTTTTTCCATCCCCACCCCTCCTCTCCCTTGTAACCATCAAATATTGTTTCTTTTTGAATGTAAACGTTTTCATGAGTCTTACAGTAGTGGCCTCATACAATATTTGTCCTTTTGTGATTGACTTACTTCGCTCAGCAAAATGTCCTCCAGATTCATCCATATTATGAGATGCTTCACAGATTCATCGTTGTTCTTTATCATGGCATAATACTCCACTGTGTGTATGTACCACAGTTTGTTTATCCATTCATCTGTTGATGGGCATCTAGGTTGTTTCCATCTTTTTGCTATTGTGAACAATGCTGCAATGAACATGGGTGTACATATATCTATTTGTGTGACGACTCTTATTTCTCTAGGATATATTCCTAGGAGTGGAATTGCTGGATCATATGGTATTTCTATTTCTAGCTTCTGAGGAAGCACCATATCATTTTCCAAAATGTTTGTATCATTTTGCATTCCCACCAGCAGTGCGTAAGAGTTCCGACCTCCCTGCAGCCTCTCCAACATTTGTTATTTCCTGTTTTAGTGATTTGTGCCAGTAATGCCGGGGTGAGATGGTATCTCATTGTGGTTTTGATTTGCATTGTTCTAATGGCTTTTTTGTAATGGCTAGTGATCTCCAACATTTCTTCATGTGTCTATTGGCCACATGCATGTCTTCGTTGGTGAAGTGTCTGTTCATTTCCTTTGCCCATTTTTTAATTGGATTATTTGACTTTTTGTTGTAGAGGTGCTGGATTTTCTTGTAGATTTTAGAGATTAGGCCTTTATCTGATTTGTAATGTCCAAAAATTTTTTACCCAGTCTGTAGTTTCTCTTTTTACCCTTTTGGTGAAGTCTTTTGATGAGCATACGTGTTTAATTTTTAGAAAATCTAGCTTATCTTCTGGAGCTTGTGTGTTGTTGGTTGTGATTTGTATCCTATTAATGCCTAATATTTAGGGCCTCTAGCATTGATCCTATTTTTTCTTCTACGAACTTCATGGTTTTTGGCTTTATATTTAGGTCTTTGATTCATTTTGTGTTAGTTTTTGTGTACGGTGTGAGGTATGGGTTCTCTTTCATTTTATTGCAGATGGACATCTAGTTTTGCCAGCATCATTTGTTAAAAAGACTGTCTTTTCCCCATTTGTTGGACTTTGGGCCTTGTTGAAGATCAGGTGACCATAGGTGGATGGATTTACATCTGGGTTCTCAGTTCTGTTCCACCGGTCAATGTATCTGTCATTATACCAGTACCAGGCTGTTTTGACTACCATAGCTGTATAGCAGGTTCTGAGGTCAGGTAGTGTGAGTCCTCCTACTTTATTTTTCTTAAATAGTGCTTTACTTATCCAGGGCCTCTTCCTTTTCCATATAAAGTTAGTGATAAGTTTTTCCATCTCTTTAAAGAATGTTGTTGGTATTTGAATCAATATTACATTGTATTTGTAAATCGCTTTGGGTAGAATTGTCATTTTCACAATGTTGAGTCTACCTATCCACGAGCATGGTATGCTTTTCCGTTTATGTAGATCTCTTTTGGTTTCTTGCAATAGTGTTTTGTAGTTTTCTTTGTATAGGTCTTTTACATCCCTGGTTAGATTTATTGCCAAATATTTTATTTTTGGGGGGGCTAATATAAATTGTATTGTTTTCCTGATTTCCTTTCCATTGTTCTCTTTATTGGTGTATAGGAATCCAACTGATATTTCTGTTTATCTTGTATCCTGCTGCTCCACTGTTCCAGAAGTTTTATCATATCACCGTATATTTCTATTAACTCTCATCTACCTCTGTGTACTACGGCCTCTGCCCTTGCTACTTACCACTGTCTTTCTTTCTGTGTGTCTCACTCAAATTCACTAAAGTTGGATCTAATTGGTTAATTTGGTGATCAGCATCACTTGTTGAACAGACTTATTATTCCAAGCCCTTGCCTGCCTTAGAGCCAGCTAGCCATCCCTCAGCCAGTCAGCTGCAACCAACCCACTAAGCTCACACAGGTAACTATCCTAAAAGGAAGTAGTGGACATGACAGACTGTGCTTCATAAACTCCTCTGTGATAAAACAAAAAATGGGGTGGGGCAAACGGTTAAGCATTTGACTACTAGCTGAAAAGCTGGAAGTTAGAGCCCACTTAGAAGAACCTCGGATGACAGGTCTGATAATCTACTTCTGAAAGGTAACAGCCTTGGAAATCCTATAAAGCAGACCTACTCTGTACGTGTGGGGTCACCATGAGTCGAAATCCACTTGAGGGCAATTAACAGCAACAACAACATATTTACATTAAGCCTAGAGGAAAATAGTTCATGAGGGTAAAAAAGCGGAGAAATCCTAACACTTGGAATAACAAAATACCCAACATCAGACTGTTTTGGCCTGATTCACTGCGGAGCTGCCTAAGGGGTCATAGAGAAAGCTAACTTAACAGAGAAAAAAAATGAGTAGGTTCATTTGTTTTTGTAAGAAGACAAAGTTAATGTTTCGAGGAAGAGTAGAGAAATGGTGCACTATGTATTTTTTCTATGAAAGCCATGGGATAGTGAGAACATAGACTTTGGAGACAGACAGATAGAGATGGTTTACTCTCCTGACTGGGCAGGTTACTGTTTGCGCAACCTTGGTCAACCAAAGGTAAGCTTTAATATATTCATCTCTGAATTAAAAATAGGATACTTATTTTGCAGAGTGGATGTGAGGATTAAAATGAGGGGATATACATAATATGTTCAGCACATAGTTGACACTCAAAAAATGGTACTTAATATGTCTGTTTCTACCCCTGTTCTTCTTCTTGTTAAAATGCAAGAATGAATGAGGGACTTCATATTAACACTCACACGTTAATAATTGGTAAATGCTTAATAGATAAGAATGGGAGCTCCTTTGATATTTTTATTTATTTGTTAATATAAATAATTTATCATTGTGAGTAATTTGCACAGTGAGTTTTTTGAATGGCTATAGGTGTGAACCTATATCGGCAGCACTGGGTTTTATAGGTGTGAACACACTGGAGTCTCTGGAGTCCCCTGGGGATGATAAATAAAATTCATGGGGAAAAATGAAATTTTTAAAACAGATTTCAACCCTACTTTTTAAACAAAGTATATTATTTTCTCATTCTGAAAGTCATATTTGCTCATGATGGAAATATGTTGAAAACAGAAGTATAAAGAGTGAGGGAGGGAAATCAGTTAGAGTTCCTCTCCAAAAAGAAAACCACTGTTAAGAGTACAATGACTTTTATTACAGTTTTTTCCCATTCTGAGCATACTTTTTGTTTATTTATTTTACACAGATAAAATCTTCAGGCCTTCAAATTAGTTCTAAGCCACTGCTGAGAATTTGCATTTTTAACAAGTTCCTAGACAATGCCAATGCTGCTGGTTAGGGACCAATTCTGAGAACCACTAGTAGAGCCAAACCAAACCCATTGCCACTGAGTAGATTCTAACTCATAGCAACTCTATATACAGAGTAGAGCAGCCCCATAGAGTTTTCAAGGCTGAAGTCTTTATAGACACAGACTGCCACATCTTTCTCCAGTTGAGTGATTGGTGGGTTTAAACCACTCACCTTTTGGTAAGCAGCCAAGTGCTTTAATCACTGCACCACCAGGGCTCACTAGTAGAGCAGTGGTTCTCAAAATTTATTATACGTACTGGGGATCTTGTTAAAATGTTCCTTCTGATTAGGTGTATCTGGGGTGAAAATGCAAATTTTCAGCAGGGGTTCGAACCAGAATGAACCAGTTTGAAGCCAGTTATCTTACTGAATATACAATTCCTTAAGCTGATTATTGAAGAATTTATACCTTTGAATATGATGTTGGCAAAGAATATTGAAAGTACTATGAACTGCCAAAAGAACTAACAAATCTGTCTTGAAAGAAGTACAGCCAGGATGCTCTTAGCAGTGAGAATGGCAAGACTTTATCTCATGTACTTTGGATATGTTATCAGGAGGGACCAGTTCCTAGAGAAGGGCATCATGCTTGGTAAAGTACAGGGTCAGTGGAAAAGAGGAAGATCCTCAATGAGATGGATTGACACAGCAGCTGCAACAATGAGCTCAAACATAGCAACAACTGTAAGGATGGCACAGGACCAGGCAGTATTTTGTTCTATTGTACCCAGGGTCACTATGAGTCTGAACCAACTTGATGGCACCTAACAACAACAACAACAATGCTAGTTATTTGCCTTTAAAATTATCCCATATCTTCTGTGTCATATAAGCTTTTCATATTTAACCATATTTAATGCCTTCGTAATAATCCACTAAGTGGATGTCTTGACTTGCTCAGCCTTTCTCTGTAGTTAACGGGCAATTTGGTTCTTTTCTTTTGGTTTTGTTTTGGCTATTATAACTGATAGTTTCATTAAAAAAATCATAGTATGCAGCCAGCATAAGCCTGATGCCAAGACCAGGCAAAAACACCACAAAAAAAGAAAATTACAGACCAATAGCTCTCATGAATATAGATGCAAAAATTCTCAACAAAATTCTAGCTAAAAGAATTCAACATCAAATCAAAAAAAATAAATCACCATGACCAAGTGGGATTCATGCCAGGTATGCAAGGATGTTTCAACATCAAAAAATTAATCAACATAATCTATCACATAAATAAAATAATCTCATGATCATTTCAATCGCCACAGAAAAGCCACTCAACAAAGTCCAACACCGATTCCTGATAAAAACTCTCAATAAAGTAGGTATAAAAGGGAAATTCCTCAACATAGTAAAGGGCATCTATACAAAACCAATAGCCATCGTTCTGAATGAACAGAGGCTGAAAACATTCCCCCTGAGAACAGGAACAAGACAAGAATGCCCTTTATCATCACTCCTAATTAATGCTGTGCTAGATGTCCTTAGATGTCCTAGCTAGAGTGATAAGTCAAGAAAAAGAAATAAAGGACATCGAGATTGGTAAGAAAGAAGTAAAACTGTCCCTATTTGTGGGTGGTATGATACTATACATAGAAAACCCAAAAGACTCCATGAGAAAACTACTGGAACTAATAGAAAGATTCAACAGAGTAGCAGGTTACAAAATAGACATACAAAAATCAGTGGGATTCCTATGCACCAATAAAGAGAAAAATTATGGATAACATTGCGAAGAATGGGAATTCCAGAACACTTAATTGTGTTCATGAAGAACCTTTACATACATTAAGAGGCAGTTGTTCGGACAGAACAAGGGGATACTGCAGGTTTAAATTCAGGAAAGGTGTGCATCAGGGTTGTATTCTTTCACCATACCTATTCAATCTGTATGCTAAATAAATAATCTGAGAAGCTAGGCTATATGAAGAAAAATGGGGCATCAGGATTGGAGGAAGACTCATTAACAACCTGTGTTATGCAGATGACACAACCTTTCTTGCTGAAAGTGAAGAGGACTTGAAGTATTTACTAATGAAGATCAAAGACCACAGCCTTCAGTATGGATTGCACTTCAACATTAAGAAAACAAAAATCCTCACAACTGCAAAGCAACATCATAATAAATGGAGAAAAGGTTGAAGTTGTCAAGGATTTCATTTTACTTGTATCCACAATCAACAGCTATGGAAGCAGCAGTCAAGAAATCAAATGACACGTTGCATTGGGTAAATCTGCTGAACGGGACCTCTTTGAAGTGTTAAAAAGCAAAGATGTTACCTTGAAGACTAAGGTGTGCCTGACCGAAGCCACGGTATTTTCAATTCCATCATATGCATGTGAAAGCTGGACAACTAATAAGGAAGACCAAAGAAGAATTGACGCTTTTGATTTGTGGTATTGGCAAAGAATATTCAATATACCATGGACTGCCAAGAGAACGAACAAATCTGTCTTGGAAGAAGTGCAACCAGAATGCTCCTTAGAAGCAAGGATGGTGAGACTGTGTCTTACATACTTTGGACATGTTGTCAGGAGGGATCAGTCCCTGGAGAAGGACATCATGCTTGGCAAAGTACAGGGTCAGTGGAAAAGAGGAAGACCCTCAATGAAGTGGACTGACACAGTGGCTGCAACAACGAGCTCAAGCATAACAACAATTGTGAGGATGGCACAGGACCAGGCAATGTTTTGTTCTGTTGTGCATAGGGTTGCTATGAGTTGGAACTGACTCGATGGAACCTAACAACAATAAAGAGAACGATGTAAAGGAAATCAGGAAAACAATACCATTTATAATAGCCCCTAAAAAAAAAAATGTAGGAATAAATCTAAATGGGGATATAAAAGACCTATAAAAAGAAAACTACAAAACACTACTGCAAGAAACCAAACCATGGTATGGAAAAGCATACCATGCTCATGAATAGGTAGACTCAACATTATGAAAATGTCAATTCTATCCAAAGCAATCTACAAATACAATGCAATCCCAACCCAAATACCAACAACATTCTTTAAAGAGATGGAAAGGCTATTCATTAACTTTACGTGGAAAGGGAAGAGGCCTTGGTTAAATAAAGCACTATTATGAAGAAGAATAATGTAGGAGGAGTTGCACTACCTGATCTTAAAGAACCTACTATATAGCTAAAAAAAAAAAAAAGGATAGTCAAAACAGCCTAGTACT
Source organism: Loxodonta africana (assembly GCF_030014295.1). Classification (NCBI taxonomy): domain Eukaryota; kingdom Metazoa; phylum Chordata; class Mammalia; order Proboscidea; family Elephantidae; genus Loxodonta; species Loxodonta africana. Next base: position 100,569,741 of record NC_087344.1, read on the forward strand.
GTTACAATGACAGATACATTGACCAATGGAACAGAATTGAGAACTCAGATGTAAATCCATGCACCTACAGTCACCTGATCTTCAACAAGGGCCCAAAGTCCATCAAACGGGAAAAAGACTTTTTTTTTTAATAAATGATGCTGGCAAAACTGGATGTCCATCTGCAAAAAAATGAAATGGGACCCATACTTCACATCATACACAAAAACTAATTCAAAATGGACCAAAGACCTAAATACAAAACCAAAAACTATAAAGATCATAGAAGAAAAAAATAGGATCAACACAAGAGACCCTGATACACAGCATTAACAGGATAAAAACCATAACTAACATCATACAAACTCCAGAAGATAAGCTAAATAACTGGGATCTTCTAAAAATTAAACATTTATACTTATCAAAAGACCACCAAAAAAGTAAAAAGGGAACCTACAGTCTGGAAAAAAAAAAAAAAAAACGTTTTGGCTATGACAAATCTGACAAAGATCTAATTGCTAACATCTACAGGAAAACCAAACATCTCTATAACAAAAAGACAAATAATCCAGTTAAAAATGGGCAAAGGATATGAACAGACACTTAGCCAAAGAAGACACGTAAGGAAATGCTGGCGATCATTTGCCATTAGAGAAATGCAAAACGAAACCACAATGAGATATCATCTCACCCTGGCATTACTGGCACAAATCAAAAAAACAGAAAATATATGTTGGAGAGGCTGTGGGGAGATTGGAACTCTCATGCACTGCTGGTGGGAATGCAAAATGATATAACCATTTTAGAAAATGATATGCCCCTTCCTTAAAAAGCTACATATAGAAATACCATATGATCCAGAAATCCCATTCCTAGGAATACATCCCAGAGAAATAACAGCCGTCACACAAATAGACATATGCTTACCCATGTTCATAGAAGCTTTGTTCACAACAGCAAAAAGTGTAAGCAACCTAGGTGCCCAACAACAGATGAATGGATAAACGAACTATGTACATACACACAATGGAATATTATACAACAACAAAGAACAATGATGAATCTTAAGCATCTCACAACATGGATGAATCTGGACGGCACTATGCTAAGTGAAATAAGTCAATCACAAAAGGACAAATATTGTATGAGACCACTACCATAAAAACTCATGAAAAAATTTACACACAAAAAGAAACAACTTTTGGCAGTTATGAGGGAGGGGAGGGATGCTGATGGAAAAACACTAAATAAACAATAGGTAAGTGATGACTTTGGTGAAGCGTAAGACAGTACACAATACTGGGGAAGCCAGCACAATCTGTCCAAGGCAAGGTCTTGGAAGCTTCATAGACACTTCCAAACTCCCTGAGGGATCGAATTACTGGACTGAGGGTTCTGGGGACCAAGGTCTTGGGAAACTTCTAGCTCAATTGGCATAACATAGTTTATAAAGAAAATGTTCTACATTCTACTTTGATGAGTAGCATCTTAAAAAAAAAAAAAACCCAGTGCTGTCGAGTCTATTCCGACTTATTTTTTTTTATATAGTAGAACTGCCCCACAGAGCTTCCAAGGAGCACCTGGCGGATTCAAACTACCAACCCTTTGGTTAGCAGCCGTAGCACTTAACCACTATGCCACCAGAGCATCTAGGGTCTTAAAAGCCTGTAAGTGGCCATCTAGGATACTCCACTGGTCTCGCCCTATCTGGACCAAGGGAGAATGAAGAAAGCCAAAGACACAGGAAAGATTAGCCCAAATGACTAGTGGACCACAAGTACTATAGCCTCCACCAGACCAGTCCAACTAAATGGTGTCTGGCTACCACCACCCACTGCTCTGACAGGGATCACAATAAAGAGACCCAGACAGAGCTGAAGAAAAATGTAGAACAAAATTCTAATTCACACACACACACACAAAAGAAAAAAAAAACAGACTTACTGGCCTGGCAGAGACTGGAGAAAGCCCAAGTGTTTGGTCCCCAGACGCCCTTTTAGCTCAGCAATGAAGTCACTCCTGCAGTTCACTCTTCAGTGAAAGATTAGACAGGCCCATAAAACTAAACGAGACTAAATAGGCACACCAGCCCAGGAGCAAAGACCAGAAGGCAGGAGGGGACAGGAAAGCTGATAATAGGGAACCCAAGTTGCAGAAGGGGAGAGTGTTGACATGTTGTGATGTAGGCAACCAATGTCACAAAATAATGTGTACTAATTTTTTAATGAGGAACTAGTTTGTTCTGTAAACTGTCATCTAAATACAATTTAAAAAATCATAGTATGCATCTTTATCTGTATCTCTGATTATTTCATGAGACTAGATTGATAAAATAAACACATCTCCTTGGGAATTAAGAGTGTACAATCCACCTACTTTTAACAGTACTATGTACTCTGATTTTTGTCTCTGTTGATTTCATAGTTTATGTATTAGGTCTCAGAGTCCCTGGGTGGTGTAAACAGTGTGCTTGGCTACTAACTGAAAGACTGGAGGTTCAAGTGACCAGAAATGTGTCAGAAGAAAGGGTTGGCAATCTACTTCCAAAAAATCAGCCATTGAAAACCCTATGGAGTACAGTTCTACTCTGACACACATAGGGTCATCATGAGTCAGAATCAACTCGACAGCAACTGTTTTTTTATATTAGGTCTCATTACAGCCCTCTGGGATTCTATGTAGTTTCAGTGATTCCTCTTTAGGTTCCCTGAAATTTCTACCCAATGAAACCACACAGAAAAAAAAAAAAAAAAATTCTCCTGTTGCCACTCGACAGCCCACCAAAAATTCTGAGAACAATTCTCACGTCCTCAGACTTCCTTTCACAATAAAAGGGAAAGCCTCAAACTGTGGCTATTTTCCAGGAATATGCAAGTTTATAACAAAAGATCCTGAACTTTTTGTGGTAAAGTTTTCAGATTGAACATTGGGATTCCTAGAAAAAAATAAGTCTGTTATCCAACATTTTTCATAGCTGGCTATGTCATAGTCCCTCGGTTGAACGAAGAATACTCTATGCCCCAGTGGAAGACAGAACTGAAACCAGGGCCTATAAACAATAATAACAGTCACACTAACAGCTATAAAGCTGATAGCAGCTAATGTTGGACTATTTACTATGTGCCGGGCATCATACGAAGAGCTTTACAGTTATTCTCTCAGCAGTCCTCAAATAATGCTGTGAAGTTTGTATATATTTATCTTCATTTTACAAAGAGGAACCCCCACAAAGGAACTCCAAGATTCGACAGCTAGTTAACTAGTAAAGTCAACTTGACTCAAAGACCACCCTTTTACATCTTAACAGTTACATCCTACATAGATATGACACAGTCCTTGCCCTTACACAGAGCTTAATCTACTCCTTCAAATCTGAAGAATGGGAAAAAGAGAAAGGAAGAGGAAAACTGACATTCACTAAGGCTTGATAGGTTCCCCTATGTATTAGTTTTCCATTGTTGCTGTAACAAGTTGCCACTAACCTAACGCTTAAAACAACACAAATTTACTATCATAAACTTCTGTAGGTCAGAAGTCCGGTGCCTGTGTCACTGAGCTAAAATCAAGATGTCAGCATGACTGCATCACATTCTGGAAGCTTTAGGGGAGAATCTGTTTCTTTGCCATTTCCAGCTCTAGAAGCTGCCTGCATTCATGGCTCCCTTTCTCCATCTTCAAAGTCAGCAACAGCAGGTTGTCTGTCACATGTTTCATCTCTCTGACCCTTCTCCCATTATCGCATCTCTCTTTCTAACTGCAGGTAGAAAAGATCTGCTTTTAAAAACTCATTGGGATTAGATCAGGCCTACCTGGATAATCTATGAAAACTACCTATTTTGAAGTCTGTAATGTTAATCACATCTGCAGTCTCTTTTGCCATGTAAGGTAACATCGTCACGGGTTCCAGGAATTAGAGTGTGGGCACCTTTGGGGAGTGATTATTCTGCCTTCAATACCCTGTGTATGCTATTTCATTTATTCTTCCTAGGAAATCCAAAAGATAAGTATATCAGCTATCTATTGTTGTGTAACAAGTACACCAAAATTTAATGGCTGAAAACAACATTTGTTATCTCCCAGTTCCCTCATACGATCAGAAATCTGGGTAGGCTTAGCTGGATCCTCTGATTCAGGGTCTCCCACAAGGCTGCAATCGAGGTGTCTGTTTAGGCTGCGGACTCATCTGAAGGCTCAACTGGAAGTGGATTCACTTTCAAGCTCGCCTCATGGTTATGGGCAGGCCTCAGTTCCTCATAGGTTGTTGGGCTGAGAGCCTCACTTTTTCCCTGCTCTTGGCCCCTTGCAGCATGGGGCTTTCCATATGACAGCTTGTTTCTTCGGAGTAGCAAGCAAAGAGAGTGAGAATGAATGTCAGCAAGATGAAAGTCGTAGTCTTTTATAACCTAATTTTAGAAGTGGCATCCCATTATTTTGCCCCATTATGTTGGTTAAAAGCAAGTCACTAGGTCCAGTCCACACACAAGGAGAGAGGATTACATTAGGGAATATCATGAGGTGGGGATCAGTGGAAGCCATTAAGAAGCAGCCTATCACAGGAAGTATTTGTATCAGTTAGATATTTCTGCATAATAAGCCGGGCCAAGTCTCAATGGCTTGAAATGAAAATTATTGATTCTTGCTCACATGTCTGTGGGTCAACCGGGGCTTGGCTGAACATCTCTGATTCAAGCTACAGGTCCTCCTGTTCTTGGCTCCCTGCTGTGGATTGGATTCAGGTCTGATGCATTAGTGCCCAGGCTCTGGAGGCTGCAAAATCTCAGGGGAAGCCCTTCTCACGGCACTAGCAAGAAGTACAAAAGAGAAAGAGAGACATGAGATACCGCCTAATATTTAGGACTGGTCCTGTCACAGTCACTTCTGTCCATATCCCATTGGTCAAAACAAGTCACATGACTGAAACTAAAGGGATGGGGATGTATGTCCTGCTTCTAGTGGGAGAAACTGCAAAGTCACACGGTAAAGGTCAAGGACACAGGAAGAGGTGGAGAACTGGGGCCAATAATTCAAACTTCCACAGTACTATTATTCACATTTTATAGATATTAAAATTGTGGCTCAAAAAAAAAAAAAAAAAACAAAAACTAGCTGACATGCCCAAATTCACAGAACTTAGATTTGTCCGTCTTCAAAATTCTTTCTCCATTTTTTTATTCCACAAAGCCTCAAGATTTATTCTTTCCAAATCATTTCCTTCCAAATAAAGGAGTTCACAAATTGGCATCTAAAAACTTTTTTTGCAAACCGTCGTCAGAAATTCCACTCTGTTCTTCTGCCTCCTGTTTGACTTTATCAGCCTAAATTTGTAACATAGGCAAAAGCATGGAGATGAAATCAGCTCTGAAAATGAAAAAATGGATTTTCTTGCCATGCCTTTGCATTTACAAATGGGCCCAGTCCATGGCGATCATGGCTGCACCTGGAAGAACGCACAGGCCCCATGAACAATCCATGTTTCTCACACACTACGCTCTCTGCAGTGCTGGCTCAGCATCCACTCTCCTTCCACTTTCTGCAATGCAACAGCAGCGTATAGATCAGGTGGAGCCTAAGAATGCAACAACACTCTAAACATTGGGTTGAATCCTGAGGGCAGACAAGGGATTTAGGAATCTAGTTAGTATTTAACCAGACGATAGCCCTACCTCACTCGGAACCTCATGATTACCTTCAGAACAAAATCCAGACTCCTTTATGTGGCACAAAGGAGCCTTCATGATATAACCATTGCCTTTTCTTTTATCTTACCAGACTGCCATTCCCCCATTCACTGCCCTTTAACTTGACTGCTTTCTACCACCTCCCTCCTCTCAACCCCAGCTATACCAAACGATTTGTACTTCCCCAAAAGCAAATGCATTTGTCTGCATCCCTTGCATTTGCTTGTTCCTTTTCCTAGAGTGGGTCCTGGTGGCACAGTGGTTAAGAACTACAGCTGCTAACCAAAAGGTTGGTAGGTCGAATCCACCAGCTGCTCCCTGGAAACCATATGGGGAGGTTCTACTCTGTCTTTTAGGGCCACTAGTTTTTTTTGTTTTTTTTTTATGAGTTGGAACGGACTTGACTCCAACAGGTTTGGGGTTTTTTTCCTAGAAAATTCTTTCTCCCTCTTGACACTTATCTACATTGAATTCCTGCAATCAGAAGTAGTTCAGGGGTCACCTTTTTCAAAAAGCCTTTCTTAACCTCACCCTTACCCTGGATCCCAACTCACTCAGGACTAGGCGCTCCTTGCTTAACAAAACATTTTATCTTCTGTCATAGCTTTATCAATCCATATGACAATTATTTATTTGTCTGTCAATCTCAAATACTATGAGTTCTTTAAATGGAATGATTCTTTAGCTCTGAATTTACAGTGTTTTTAGTTCAGTACCCAAACCCACTGCCATGGAGTGGATTCCAACATATTAAATGCTGGAAGAAGTAGAAAAATGAATGGGCGAGGAAAGGAAGGAAAAAACAGGAAGAGGAGGAAGCAGGGAGAGAGGGAGGAAGGGAGGGAAGAAAGGGAAAGAGGGAGGAAGGGAGGGAAGAAAGGGAGAGAAGGAAACAGGGAGGGAGAGAAGGAGGAATGGAGGGGTGAAAGGAAGAAGGGAGGGAAGGAGTAAGGAAAGAAAGAAAGGAGGGGGCAAGAAAGGAAGGCAGGAACACAAGGAAAGAAGGAAAAAAGAGGAAGAAAGAATAAAAAAGATTGTGAGTGAGAAGTTACTTTGTAAATTGCACATGGCCACAAAACTATAAGGAGATTCATTTGTTTCTACCTAGAATATTCTGAATTATACATCTTGCTATTCTCAGGGCAAGGTTTTCTTTCCTTAAGTTCTTCCACCCCAGTTAGCTCAGACTTACTAATAAATTCAAGGATGTACATAAACTTTTTAAAGAGCATCGCCTCTAACCAGCTCCTCAGTGTGCTCCAGTACGATCAATAACCAATCTAGATGACAAATTAATGTTAAATACAGTTTGAAGAATGGCAAGAAGAAAACATAGTAGGAGAGAATAAGCAGAGGGTCTCTATTGAATTGTAGGCTCACGAAATATTTAAGGAGACTGCTGGATAAAAGGCAAGAGGGCTAAGAAGATGGACTGTGGGTTGGTTACGAGATGATCAGTAACCTGGCAGGTGGGAGAGCCCTCCAGAAATGGAGTTCTCATTTCTGCTGTAGAAATCGGACTCCCGAATCAACCCAAACAAGAGTTTCCAGCAATAGTTCCAAATGCCAATTGGTACTATTTTCGCTTCAACACCACAACTGACTGTGTGTGATTGCTTGATAGTTCTGAAGCCGCCTTTACACTCTCATAACTGCACTTTCAGAATTGCACCTGAGGCATTTCCATACCTGATAAGCCTCTTAATTGATCTTTTTGTATAATTACTTGGAAAACACATCTTTGAAAAGGATAGTTTGAATAAAAAACAGATAAAATATGTTCTAGGATTATTTTTTGCATTTTCTGTCATTACAGTAACTGCTTCTTCCCCTTCTCGCCTTCCAAAAAAATTTGACAGCTTTATGGCTTCAAAAAGTCGCTAAAACTCTGGAAGTTTTTCTCTTAAAAAAAAAAAAAATCCCTATTAATACTTTTTTCCTATGAAATCACCACTACATATAGCTCAGAAGTGGAGATGCAGCTATTACGATTTGAGGTTGAAAGCCTGTACCCTTGTTCTAACTCTAAAAAAGCACTTGATTTTTCGTAAAAACAGGAGTGGACTTACAGCAAAGAGCCTGTATTTGGCATTTATTAGCTGAAACTCTCTGAGTCTCAGTTTTGTTTTGTTTTTTTACACCTGGAACAAAAAGGACAATAATTCGTTTTCACTGGGCTATTGGGGAAATCCAGGAGAATTTGATTTTTTTATAAAAAAGCAAGGCAAATGAGTAAATTATTCTGCTTGCTTAGGAATTACAGATTAACATTATAATTTGTGGGCAAGAATTAGTAGAATGCAGCCAGAAAACACAGTAGAGGGAGGTTGCTAAAAGGATTCCTCCTCAAAAGTATCTTCTTACCATTTATAGAAATCAGATACTGCTTTGGATCCCAATTATGTTTATTCAAAATGTCCACTTTTCACTATAAAATGAATGCTTCAAAGGGCAGCGGAGCAAGGGCCGGGGTCTGGGGAACATGGTTTGAGGGGACTTCTAAGTCAATTGGCAAAATAATTCTATCATGAAAACATTCTGCATCCCACTTTGAAATGTGGCGTCTGGGGTCTTAAATGCTAACAAGCGGCCATCTAAGATGCAGCAATTGGTCTCAACCCACCTGGAGCAAAGGAAAATAAAGATCACCAAGGTCACACGACAACTAAGAGCCCAAGAGACAGAAAGGGCCACATGAACCAGAGACCTACATCATCCTGAGACCAGAAGAACTAGTTGGTGCCCGGGCACAATCGATGACTGCCCTGACAGGGAGCACAACAGAGAACTCCTGAGGGAGCAGGAGATCAGTGGGATGCAGACCCCAAATTCTCATAAAAAGACCATACTTAATGGTCTGACTGAGACTAGAGGAATCCCGGTGGCCATGGTCCCCAGACCTTCTGTTGGCACAGGACAGGAACCATCCCCGAAGACAACTCATCAGACATGAAAGGGACTGGTCAGTGGGTGGGAGAGAGATGCTGATGAAGAGCGAGCTAATTATATCAGGTGGACACTTGAGATTGTGTTGGCATCTCTTGTCTGCAGGGGGGATGGGAGGATAGAGAGAGTGGGAAGCTGGCAAAATTGTCACGAAAGGAGAGACTGAAAGGGCTGACTCAATAGGGGGAGAGCAAGTGGGAGTAGGGAGTGAGATGTATGTAAACTTATATGTGACAGACTGATTGGATTTGTAAACGTTCACTTGAAGCTTAATAAAAGTTAGTAAAAATAATAATAATAATAAAATGTCCACTTTTCAAAGGCATCTCCTCTACCATCCCAGCAGAACCAGTCTCTGCCCCTTCCTTGTTCCCGTTAGACCCCTCATCTCCAAGAGGACCTGGGTCATTATTATTTGTCTGTCTCTCTTAGTAACAGTGCAAGTTCCTCTGAGGCAGAAGACATATCTTCTTTTCCATATTACATCACCAAATTACTGAGCATTCTCAATATGGTGTGGTTTAACATGAAATTATTTTACCTTTTTTTCCATTAACTGCATTTTGACAAATTATTCTTTCCAATTTACGTACAATGCCTTGGAGAGATTTTATTATTTCCAGTCATTTTTCATTACTTAGACTGCACTTTAACCTCAATGTAGATTTAAAGCTCACCTCGTCTCCTTTCTGTAGCTCAGCCCTGGGCTCAGAGGTTTTGTTCACGCTGTTTCTTTGACTGGTATTCACTTTCTAGGTAAGCCCTTTCCTCTTTTCCTAACTCATCTGATCCCGAAGACAGTTAATTCTTCCTTCTCAGTGCTACAATACACCCATTGAATAGAATATATTTGTCATTGTGTGTGTATATGTGTTTATATATATATATATATACCTCACTCTCTCCCAACATATGTAGAATATTAATAATTATGATAAAAATAGTACACAAAATACTTATGAGTCCCTGGGTAGTGCTAACAGTTAATGCACTCAGCTGCTAGCCAAAAGGCTGGAGGTTCCAGTCCACATAGAAGTTCCTTAGAGGAAAGGCCTGTTGATCCACTCACAAATAATCAGCCATTGAAAACCCTATGGAGCACAGCTCTACTCTGACACACATGGGGTCACCATGAGTTGGAGTTGACTCAACTGCAACTGGCAGTGGTACTATAATACTTGTTCTGCTAATGATGTGTCAGTCAAAGAACTGGATGACACAAAGTAGAAGCGTATGTGAGTTAACTCCTGGTGGGGTGAATGTTGGCCAAGAAGATAAAGCCAGGGGAAGGCAAGCAAATAAATTTTCTTTCCTCTTTACCTCTCCTGGAATGCTCTGAAGCCTGAGTTCTTTGTATGGCCTGCCTGGAAATGTTCATGAAACCAGAGGACCAAACTGCTGAAAGATCAGGGATCCACACTTGTGATGTTGTGAAGTAATGGATAACAAATAACACATCACTTTGCCTTGGTTTCCAAATTTCAAGATAAAAAATGTGCATTAAACCAAAAATAATACATGATGCTGTGTCTACAGTAGCTAGAGTACACAGGTTTGGTATCGAGAGGTAAAAAGAGGTGCAATTGCTTTCATTATTGCAGAATTTGTGCTTCCTGCTCCCAAAACTGTGTTCTTGGGAATGGGGAACACATCCAACAGGGGACTCAGTAATGATTCAAGTGAAGTGGAAACACTGTGACAATGACCTGGCCACATGAGGCTCATCCTTCCAGGGAACCAACAAAGAAAAAAGTTATTGCATAATGAGGCAGTGAAGACTATATGTGGAACTTAGAGGATTTGCTGGATTGTTTTTTAATATTTCTATGCCAAATAATAACCAGAGATGAGCAATTACAGTAAAAACAATCCAAAAAGACTAGTCAATTTATGGCTCAGACTCATCAGGAATGAAGATCTGTGTTACCATATCAGACAACTACCTGGACCAGCTGAAGTACTGGCCAAGGGTGAAGAAAATCTAGAATTACAGAAAATCGAGTTATGGTTTCAGGGCCAGCTCCAGCAGCAAAGGCTGTAGTTGCTTTCACTTACCTTCATGCCTTAAGTTGTCCAGGAGATTGTGAATGGCAAACACCCGGAAAAAGATTCTGCTAATGAATTTACCTGTACCTTCCCTCCTTGGGAAGGAATAAGGGCACCTTGTTCCCAAAACAACTTTTGTTGAACCCTCATATTACAGTTTAGGAGCCAGAAATAATAGGAAGGCAGGAGTGGATTGGAATGTCCCAGGTAGTAAATGTATGGGATATCTTAGGTCAGCTTCAGACTTCCTTGACTTCACCTATTTCACAGGCTCTTGGGGTTTGCTTTTCTTTGGCTACTCTCTACCTCATGAAGCTGAACATGCATCTGCTCAAGAAAATTGATCCTCTTCCATGGCAGACACCATACTGCCAGGCTGACCAGCCATGTGCCCAACGTCTCTGGTTCCTGCCACACCACGAGATGTGGGATCTGGTTTCCCATCAGCTTCTTGAAGAGTCAGATAATGCAATTGAACTTCAGAGAAGTTAATCATTTTGGGGGCAAATTTTGACCCATGAGAAAAAGGAAATTGGAGGGAGCTAAATAAATAAATTCCCTAGTCTTTCTTCTTTCCATTGACTTCTTTGAGGTAAGTTTTTTATTTACAGCCTATAGACATCCTGAGAGACCAAATGAACACATCTACCAAACTATCTTCTGTGCGTCTTTGAAGTTTGCTATGAACAAATGACCTGTGTGGCAACACATGACACTGCACTGCTTCATGTCCTTTCGTGCCTCATTTTCTTCCCTTCATTCTTGCTGTCCTAGTTAAAGCATTAGCATGTAATCTTGGTTCAGACTCTGTTTGCTTGAAAATCATGGATAAAACAGATACAGAAACAAGAACAACCATAACAATTATTATTATAATAATAAAGCTAAGCTGTTGACTGTTAACAGAAACGTTGGTGGTTCAAACGCACTCAGTGGCTCTGCAGGAGAAAGACGTAATGATTTGCTTCTGTAAAGAGTTCAGCCAATAAAACCTGTGGGGCAGTTCTACTCTGTCACATGGGGTCATTATGAGTGGAAATCAGTTCAACAGCACCCAATAACAACAATATTTATTGAGCTCTACTCTGTGCCAGGCATGTTCTATGTATTAACTAATGTAGTCCCTTGATAGTAAGAGGCAGGCCTTATTCATCTTTGTAATCCCAGTGAACAGGACATAACTAGTGGATAATAGCCTCAGAAAATGTTTGAGAAATGACACATGTCTTCTTATGAGCACTTTTAAGTTAGCTATTTGCTATGAGTCGGAATCGACTTGACAGCACTGGGTTTTTTGTTGTTGTTGTTGTTCATTTCCAAAATGTCCATTTTAAATCAGATACACTATTCAAGACAACTTCCTACCCACACCCACCATGAAATTTTTCACATCTACCTATTAACTCATTTGGAAACCCTGGTGGAATAGTGGTTAAGAGGTAGAGCTGCTAACCAAAAGGTCGGCGGTTCAAATCTACCAGGTGCTCCTTGAAAACCCTATGGGGCAGTTCTACTCTGTCCTATAGAGTCGCTATGAGTCGGAATTGACTTGACAGCAATGGGTTTTTTTTTTTATTATCTCATTTAATACTACCAATTGCCTACTAAGGTAAGATCAGTGTTATAATCCCATTTTATCAATGAGAAAACTGAAACCAAGAGAGGCAGGCAGAAGACAATCTTAGAATGGACATTTACTTATCTTTACTCACCCTGAATTAGAAAACAATATGGAGTAAAGTGGTTAGCACGACTGAACACTTTAAATGCTCATAACGAAGAGTGAATGCCATAATTTTCTCCAAGGACTGCTACCAGGGAGGAATGCAATTGCTCTATAGGTACCATTTTCTAAATATTGATGAAGAAATTCAGGTTCAAAATATTAAGACTTGCTCAATGTCCTGCAAATTGCATAGTGAACACATTTGAATCAATCTCTGAATCAAATGTCTGCACAATTTATGTTATACTTCTATGTAGAACCTTGAGCAAAAGTGGAGAAGAGATATCAGGTGTCATCACTCCAGTCAGAGGGTCCTTACCACATTGTTCCAAGGACAGTGGGTAGGAGTAGACACTGAAGAGCATTTTTTAAATTTGTTGGTACCTTAGCACCTTTCAAAGGAGCCCAGAGCAATTGAGAGGATCAATTTGCCAATGTAAAAATCGGTTTTTCATATTAAGAAGCTTCTAGCATTTGATAATACTCCAAGAGTTTTTTTCTATTGACGGTTATTTTTTAAGGCTAATAAAAACCAAAAAAAAAAAAACAAAAAACAAACCCACTGCCATCGAGTCGATTCCGACTCATAGCGACCCTACACTTACACAAAAATTATTAGCCTTACAAAATAACCACCATAGAAAAAACAAATTTTGATGAGGTGGGCCAAGATGGCAGAATAGTGAGATGCTTCCAGTGATCCCTCTCACAACAAAGACTCAAAAAAACAAGTGAAACAATTTTATTTATGACAAGTTAGGAGCACTGAACATCAAAGGCAAAGTTAGAAAACAGACTTAGCTACAGGGGGAGGGAGAGTCAGTTCAGAAGCGGAGAGGAGTTACCAGACCTGAAACCCTGCGGTCCCTCAGGCATCTGTCCTGGGAGCGGCTGTGGCAAGCTGGTAGTAGCGTTTGGCCACAGTTTCCTCAGGGAGAAGCAGCCAGCTGCACAGCCTACTCACACCTCCAGACCCAGAGAAGAACTGCACTCTCGGCAAAAGCTAAGTACTTGCATATATTTTAACACACCCCCAGCCCCAAGCTGGCTTCAGAGGCTGTTGATTTCCCTGGGCCTGAGACAGACCCTACTGAGTGCCCAGAGCCATCCTTCTGGCCATGGAGTAGGAATAAATTCGCAATTGGGGGAAAAGGTAATTTGCCAGCTCCACCAAATGGGGGAGCTCAGGACAGAAGCAGCTCCTGTCCAGGCATAAATGGTACATGGACTTTGAATACCTTTCCCCACTGCATGGGCCTGTGTGGGCCTATTTCAGAAGAATAGGACCTTGTTGGCAGACTGCAACAATTTCACCTGTGTGGTGAAGAGGTGGGTGTTTGATATTTGACATCACTTTGCCTATTAAACAGGGTCCTCACCTAACCACATCAGGGGCTTAAGGACTGGTGGCTCCACTCAGGTCACCCAGTCTCCCATGACAGGGGTCCAAGGGTAACTGGTACCTCTCAGTACTTACAACCAAAACCACTGGGTACACATGGTCATCTGCAGAACCCACCCACCTGTATGCTCTAGGGAACAGAGACATGCTTTCCTCACAGACACTCGGGTGATGGTTGTCAACCCTCTGCCTTGTTCAGAGTGTGACCCCCCTGCTGCAACCAGATAACAGTACCTACATGAATCATCCCTGCCCCTCTAAGACTGTAGGACAGAGCCTGTACCACATACTTAATGATCAGCTACTTGGACAAATGAGCTGAATTCATACAAGAAACGTGAATGGACCGCTAGACTGATATACTTGATAACAGCTCTAGCCATCTGGTGACAGGACCTCAGAGCTTCAAAGGCAAAAAAAAAAAAATCAAGCTAGCTCACTCAAGCAACCCATCTGGGTATATCAAAACAAAACAAAGCAATAAGCTAGGATACAGTAAGCAGACATAAAATAAACTAATACATTAACTTATAGATGGCTTGGAGACAAGAGTCAATATCAAGTCACATAAAAAAACAGACCATGATCTCCTCAACAAGCTCGCAGAACAAAGAATCAACAGATCATCTGGATGAAGGTGACTTCCTGGAATTACCAGATGCAGAATTCAAAAGATTAATATACAGAACTCTTCAAGACATCAGGCACGAGATTAGGAAGGAGATCAGGCAATACACAGAACAAGCCAAGGAACACAAAAAGTAGTTGAAGAAATTAAAAAGGTTATTCAAGGACATAATGAAAAATAAGCAAGAATCCATAGAGAGACAACAATCATAAATTCAGAAGATAAACAATAAAATTAGAGAAATAGACAACTCAATGGAAAGTCTGAGGAGCAAAACTGAGCAATTGGAAGGCAGAACTGGTGAGACTGAAGATAAAGCACTTGGCACCAATATATCTGAAGATAACTCAGATAAAATGGTTTTAAAATATGATGAAGCCTTAAGAATCATGTGGGACTCTATCAAGAAAAATAACCTACGAGTGACTACAGTACCAAAAAAGGGAGGGACAGCAGAAAATACAGAGAGGATTATTGAAGATTGGTTGGCAGAAAACTTCCCTGATATCGTGAAAGAAGAGAACAGAAGATATCTATCCAAGATGTTCACCAAACTTCAGTAAGGTAGATCTTAAAAGAAATTCACCAAGGCATATTATAATCATACTTGCCAAAACCAAAGATAAAGAGAGAATTTTAAGAGCAGCTAGGGATAAACGAAAAGTCACCTATAAGGGAGAGTCAATAAGAATAAGCTTGGACTACTCAGCAGAAACCACACAGGCAAGAAGGCAATGGGATGACTTATCTAAAGCACTGAAGGAAAAAAAATTGCCAGCCAAAAATCATATAGCCAGCAAAACTATCTCTCAAATATGAAGGTGAAATGAGGACATTTCCAGATAAACAGAAGTTTAGGGAATTTGTACTAAAGGTAGTTCCTTGGTTAGAAGATCAATAATATCAGGTATCTATCACACTGGACAGAGCAATCAGAGGTCAACCCAGACAGGGAAATCACAAAAATAAACCAAGATACAAAATATGCTCAAAACAGGGAAACAGCGATATTATTCTATAAAAGAAGACAACATTGAAACAATAAAAAGGAACTAAGATATGTAGTCATAGATCTTTCATGTGGCAAGGAAGACAAGGCTATATAAAGAAATAAAAGTTAGGTTTAAACTTAGAAAAACAGGGGTAAATATTAAGGTAACCACAAAGGAGACTAACTATCCTACTTATCAAAATAAAATACAAGAAAAAAATAGAGACTCAGCAGAAACAAAATCAACAACAATGAATAAGAGGAAAACACAATGTATAAAGATAAACTACTTGGCACAAAAAATTTAGTGGAAAAAAGACACTGTCAACAACACACAAAAAAACACATCAAAACAACAGCACTAAACTCATACCTATCCATAATTATGCTGAATGTAAATGGACTAAATGCACCAACAAAGACAGAGAGTGGCAGAGTGGATTAAAAAAAAAACACAATCTGTCTATACGCTGTCTACAAGAGACATAGCTTAGACTTAGAGACACAAACAAACTAAAATTCAAAGGATGAACAAAAATATATCAAGCAAACCTCAATCAAAAAAGAGCAGGAGTGGCAATATTAATTACTAACAAAATAAACTTTAAAGTTAAATTCACCACAAAGGACAAGAAAGGAATGATTAAAGGGACAATATACTAGCAGGACAAAACTATATTAAATACTTATGCACCCAAGGTGTCCATCAACGGATGAATGGGTAAATAAATTGTGGTATATTCACACAATGGAATACTACGCATCGATAAAGAACAGTGACGAATCTGTGAAACATTTCCTAACATGGAGGAACCTGGAAGGCATTATGCTGAGTGAAATGAGTCAGAGGCAAAAGGACAAATATTGTATAAGACCACTATTATAAGATCTTGAGAAATAGTGAAAACTGAGAAGAACACATACTTTTGTGGTTACGAGGGGGGAGGGAGGGAGGGAGGGAGAGGGCTTTTTATTGATTAATTAGTAGATAAGAACTGCTTTAGGTGAAGGGAAGGACAACACTCAATACAAGGAAGGTCAGCTCAATTGGACTGGACCAAAAGCAAAGAAGTTTCCGGGATAAAATGAATGCTTCAAAGGTCAGCGGAGCAAGGGCGGGGGTCTGGGGAACATGGTTTGAGGGGACTTCTAAGTCAATTGGCAAAATAATTCTATCATGAAAACATTCTGCATCCCACTTTGAAATGTGGCGTCTGGGGTCTTAAATGCTAACAAGCGGCCATCTAAGATGCATCAATTGGTCTCAACCCACCTGGATCAAAGGAGAATGAAGAACACCAAGGTCACATGACAACTAAGAGCCCAAGAGACAGAAAGGACCACATGAACCAGAGACCTACATCATCCTGAGACCAGAAGAACTAGTTGGTGCCCGGCCACAATCGATGACTGCCCTGACAGGGAGCACAACAGAGAACCCCTGAGGGAGCAGGAGATCAGTGGGATGCAGAGCCCAAATTCTCATAAAAAGACCATACTTAATGGTCTGACTGAGACTAGAGGAATCGTGGCGGCCATGGTCCCCAGACCTTCTGTTGGCACAGGACAGGAACCATCCCCGAAGACAACTCATCAGACATGAAAGGGACTGGACAGTGGGTGGGAGAGAGATGCTGATGAAGAGTGAGCTAATTATATCAGGTGGACACTTGAGATTGTGTTGGCATCTCCTGTCTGGAGGGGGGATGGGAGGATAGAGAGAGTGGGAAGCTGGCAAAATTGTCATGAAAGGAGAGACTGGAAGGGCTGACTCATTAGGGGGAGAGCAAGTGGGAGTACGGAGTAAGATGTATGTAAACTTATATGTGACAGACTGACTTGATTTGTAAACGTTCCCTTGAAGCTCAATAAAAGTTAATAAAAATAAAAAAAAACTAGAACTAGAATTACTGTACGATCCAGCAATCCCACTCCTTGGAATATATCCTAGAGAATTAAGAGCCTTTACATGAACAGATATATGCACACCCATGTTCACCGCAGCACTGTTTACAATAGCAAAAAGATAGAAGCAACCAAGGTGCCCATCAATGGATGAATGGATAAATTATGGTATATTCACACAATGGAATACTACGCATCAATAAAGAACAATGGTGAAACTGTGAAACATTTCATAACATGGAGGATTCTGGAAGGCATTATGCTGAGTGAAATTAGTTGCAAAAGAACAAATATTGTATAAGACCACTATTAAAAGAACTGTAGAAATAGTTTAAACAGAGAAGAAAATATTCTTTGATTGTTATGGCGGGGGGAGGGAGGGAGGGAAGAAGGGAGAGGGGTTTTCACTAACTAGATAACACCCGATAAGAATCATTTTAGGTGAAGGGAAAGACAACACACAATACAAGGGAGGTCTGCACAACTGGACTAAACTAAAAGCAAAGAAATTTTCCGAATAAACTGAATGCTTGGAAGACCAGAGTAGCAGGGGCGGGGGTTTGGGAACCATGGTTTCAGGGGACATCTAAGTCAACTGCCATGATAAAATCTATTAAGGAAACATTCTGCATTCCACTTTGGAGAGTGGCTTCTGGGGTCTTAAACACTGGCAAGCGGCCTGGGTCTCAACCCACCTAGAACAAAGGAGAATGAAGAACAGGAAAGACACAAGGTAATTACGACCCCAAGAGACAGAAGGGATCACATAAACCAGAGACTGCATTGGCCTGAGACCAGAAGAGCTAGATGGTGCACAGCTACAACCAATGACTGCCCTGACAGGCAGTGCAATGGAGAGCCCCTGAGGGAGCAGGAGAGCAGTGGGATGCAGACCCTAAATTCTTGTAAAGCGACCAGACTTAATTGTCTGACTCAGACTAGAAGGACCCCAGAGGTCATGGTCCCCAGACCTTCTGTTAGCCCAAGACAGGAGCCATTCTCAAAGCCAACTCTTCAGACAGGGATTGGACTAGACTATGGGATAGAAAATGATACTGGTGAAGAATAAGCTCTTGGATCAAGTAGACACATGAGACTATGTCGTAATCTCCTGTCTCGTGGGGAGATGAGAGAGTAGAGGGGGTCAGAAGCTGGCTGAATGGACATGAAAATAGAGAGTGGAGGGAAGGAATGTGCCGTCTCATTAGGGGGAGAGCAATTAGGAGTATATAGCAAGGTGTATATAAATTTTTGTATGAGAGACTGACTTGATTTGTTAACTTTCACTTAAAGCACAATAAAAATTAAAAAAAAAATTTACGGCATCCTGGTAGTGCAGTGGTTAAGAACTCAGCTGCTGACCACAAGGTCGGCAGTTCGAATCCGCCAGCCATTCTTTGGAAGCTCTATGGGCAGTTCTACTATGTCCTATAGGGTCGCTATAAGTCAGAACCGACTTGACAGCAACAGGTAATGATTTATGCTAGATAAAGAGAGAAAGGTGAGAGTACAGACGATGCAGAGATGTCCACTTTCAATGTAAAAGATACATGGGTTGGCCAAAGGAGAAACCAATGATAATAGCAAAAAAAAAAAAAAAAAGAAGCACAAAAACAATTCTTAATGACTACAGGGATCAGGTTAGGAACACAAGGCAGAATTCTGTGTCAGAGGTGCAGGGGCAACATTTATGCTCATGCCCAGACTCTCATAATCCAGTCAGCTTTCCTTTCCCAATAATATTATGAATAGTTGTGCATGGATTGAAGGAATGTGCTCTTTAAACATAAAATATGGAACATATCTATAGTTTCAGAGTTGAGTCTTGGGATGTTTCATCAATAGATGGTGTCGAAGGGGATTAGAATTCAGGGAGTTCTATGTATTCTCTGTAAGTCCACTGTTCCATGTACCTGGACAGCTAGAATTCTAAACAGCAAAAGCAACTTTAACAAGTTTTCAGAGGTTAGACTTTCCACAGTGTGCTTAGTCCCGTTTGGATGAAGCATATAGTATGGGAGGTATGCCTGGAAACACTGGTTTTGGTTGGTAAAATTGCAGACTGCTTGAAATACTTGGTCAGCATTGAATGTTCAATAGGCTATGAGGGATTATTTAAGATTTTTGCAAAAGAAATATCATGATTTGAAATACACTTTAGGAAAATCTTGCCGCAGTGTGTAGGGTGGATTAAAGAATGCAAATAAATGGGACATGCAGCTAAAAGATGGTTACAGTAGTTCAGAAAATAAGTAATGAGGCTTTCCAGGGACTCATTAACTGTCTTCTCAGACCTTAGATTGTGTTATGGATGTTTGATATTATATATGGTCACCATAACAGAGATCTTCAAACAGAAAAGTAGGTGTCCTTTTCATTCGTAGAATATTTCATAATAAAAGGTTTTCAGAAGATAAAGAATTCTAGATAACAGCATTTCAAGGGAGAGAAGGCAGGATCTAGACCCCCGTGGCAGAGACTGATAGATGCTATCTGATAAATATTTCCCCTTCTTTCATTATAAAAGAACCCTGATATTATTTGAGATGGCAATGAGCCCAGCTAAAGGGCTGTTATTTCCTAGCCTTCTCTGAACCTGGATATGGTAAAGATAAAAAGATCTGGGTAATGAGAGGTAAGTAGAAATGCTGGGTCAAATCTCCAGAAAAGCCACTCAGCTAGAAGCTGGGTCTTTTTGTTCTGTCCTTTTTCCTCCTGCTGGTAGCCTGGAAGGCAGGGTGATGTTTTTCCATCAGCCATCTTGGACAATAAAGTGTCCTTGAGAATAAAAACAATGTGCTGACAGTAGTGAACAGAAAATCACCCTGCACATCTTTTGCATGAAAGATAAACAACTCTCTTTTTTAAGTTACTATTGTTTGGGATTTCCTATTACATACAGCCAAACCTAATCCTAACTGATAAAAAAAAAAAAAACTGATAAACCACTCGCAAAATCAACCTTGGGGGTCTGGTATTTAGACTCAACCCCCTTGAAGTAATTACTACAGGATCATCAGTGTTAAAGAATCTTCCATAACATAGCTGTTATCTAGCCTAACCTCCCACCTCCTACAGAGCTCCAGCTACAAAATCTACTCTATATAGGCTCCCTGTAGATGACATGGTTGCTAATTCTGTTTCCTTAAAATCTCTACAACACACTTCTTCCTTTCCATTCTTCCTACCATTGACTTAGGTCAGTTCCTCATAATTTCTGTGCTGAACTATTACCACAGCTTCGTAACTTTGTCCCTGTCTCTATTTTGCCCACCCCCTCCATCACCTACCCATTTTTCACACCGTCAACCAAATGCCATCTCTAAACCCATATCCAAAAACACCATTGGCACAAAAACTCAACAATCTAAATCAGACACCATCCCAAAGACCTTTTCATACTCTGCTACATTAAGATCCATTGGTCTTGAGTGAATGTCTTACTCATGCATGATTTTGTAAGATATGTCATTTAAAAAATATTAGTTTAGTGAGTTATGCATATCTACAAAATGTTTATACATTGACTATACAATATTTTAAAAATCATATGTGTTAGTATCACCATAAATCTCATCAGAAAAGAATCTTTAAGTATTAGGAAACTGTCAAGCTCACAGTGGTGATAAACTTTATTCATGAATATGTCTGCCAAATACCCAAATCTGAACAGCCACAGTTTTTTTTTTTTTAATTAATTTTTATTAAGCTTCAAGTGAACATTTACCATTCCAATCAGTCTGTCACATGTAGGTTTACATACATCTTACTCCCTTCTCCCACTTGCTCTCCCCCTATTGAGTCAGCCCTTTCAGTCTCTCGTTTCGTGCCAATTTTGCCATCTTCTCTCTCTCTCTATCTTCCCATCCCCCCTCCAGTCAAGAGTTGCCAACACACTCTCCCGTGTCCACCTGATTTAATTAGCTCACTCTTCATCAGCATCTCTCTCCTCCCCACTGAGCAGTCCTTTTCATGCCTGATGATTTGTCTTTGGGGATGGTTCCTGTCCTGTGCCATTAGAAGTTCTGGGGAGCATTGTCTCTGGGATTCCTCTAGTCACAGTCATACCATTAGGTATGGTCTTTTCATGAGAATTTGGGGTCTGTATCCCATTGGTCTCCTGCTCCCTCAGGAGTTGTCTGTTGTGCTCCCTGACAGGGCAGACATCGATTGTGCCTGGGCACCAACTAGTTCTTCTGGTCTAAGGATAATGTAGGTCTCTGGTTCATGTGGCCCTTTCTGTCTCTTGGGTTCTTGGTTGTCGTGTGACCTTGGTGTTCTTCCTTTGCCTTTGCTCCAGGTGGGTTGAGACCAATTGATGTATCTTAGATGGCCGCTTGTTGGCATTTAGGACCCCAGGTGCCACAATTCAAAGTGGGATGCAGAATGTTTTCATAATAGAATTATTTTGCCCATTGACTTAGAAGTCCCCTCAAACCAAGTTCCCCAGACCCCAGCCCCTGCTCCGCTGACCTTTGAAGCATTCATTTTATCCCGGAAACCTCTTTGCTTTTAGTCCAGTCCAATTGAGCTGACCTTCCTTGTATTGAGTGTTGTCTTTCCCTTCACCTAAAGCAGTTCTTATCTACAGATTGATCAATAAAAAGCCCTCTCCCTCCCTCCCTCCCTCCCCTATTTGTAACCACAAAAGTATGTGTTCTTCTCCGTTTTTTCTATTTCTTAAGATCTTATAATAGTGGTCTTATACAATATTTGTCCTTTTGCAACTGACTCATTTCGCTCAGCATAATGCCTTCCAGGTTCCTCCATGTTAGGAAATGTTTCAGAGATTCATCACTGTTCTTTATCGATGCATAGTATTCCATTGTGTGAGTATACCACAATTTATTTACCCATTCGTCCGTTGATGGACACCTTGGTTGCTTCCAGCTTTTTGCTATTGTAAACAGAGCTACAATAAACATGGGTGTGCATATATCTGTTTGTGTGAAGGCTCTTGTATCTCTAGGGTATATTCCGAGGAGTGGGATTTCTGGGTTGTATGGTAGTTCTATTTCTAACTGTTTAAGATAACGCCAGATAGATTTCCAAAGTGGTTGTACCATTTTACATTCCCACCAGCAGTGTATAAGAGTTCCAATCTCTCCACAGCCTCTCCAACATTTACTATTTTGTGTTTTTTGGATTAATGCCAGCCTTGTTGGAGTGAGATGGAATCTCATCGTAGTTTTCATTTGCATTTCTCTAATGGCTAATGATCGAGAACATTTTCTCATGTATCTGTTAGCTGCCTGAATATCTTCTTTAGTGAAGTGTGTGTTCATATCCTTTGCCCACTTCTTGATTGGGTTGTTTGTCTTTTTGTGGTTGAGTTTTGACAGAATCATGTAGATTTTAGAGATCAGGCGCTGGTCGGAGATGTCATAGCTGAAAATTCTTTCCCAGTCTGTAGGTGGTCTTTTTACTCTTTTGGAGAAGTCTTTAGATGAGCATAGGTGTTTGATTTTTAGGAGCTCCCAGTTATCGGGTTTCTCTTCATCATTTTTGGTAATGTTTTGTATTCTGTTTATGCCTTGTATTAGGGCTCCTAGGGTTGTCCCAATTTTTTCTTCCATGATCTTTATCGTTTTAGTCTTTATGTTTAGGTCTTTGATCCACTTGGAGTTAGTTTTTGTGCATGGTGTGAGGTATGGGTCCTGTTTCATTCTTTTGCAAATGGATATCCAGTTATGCCAGCACCATTTGTTAAAAAGACTATCATTGGGGGGCAGAGCCAAGATGGTGGACTAGGCAGACGCTACCTCGGATCCCTCTTACAACAAAGACACGGAAAAACAAGTGAATCGATCACATACATAACAATCTACAAACCCTGAACAACAAACACAGATTTAGAGACGGAGAACGAACTAATACGGGGAAGCAGCGATTGTTTCCAGAGCCTGGAGCCAGCGTACCAGTCAGGTATGGCACAAGCACAGAGAGCTGCCCCACCCCCCTGAACTAACCCCGGGAGGGGGACCAGCCGGTTCCGCGGGCGGCGTGGGACGCAGCCGGTAGGAGAAGTCCCCGGGAGACAGTGACTGGTCTTGGAGCAGAAAGAGCAGCGTCCGAGCCGGGGAACCGTCCCGCAGGGATTTGGACTGGACGCAGGTACGGCATAAACACGGACAGTTGCTCCACCCCCCTGAACTAACCCCGGGAAGAGGACCAGCCGGGTCGCGCGGGCGGCGTGGGACTCAGCCGGTAGGAGAAGTCCCCGGGAGGCAGCGACTGGTATTGGAGCGGGGAGAACAGCGTCCCAGCCGGGACACTCGGTCACGGCACAAGCACGGGGAGCTGCTCCACCCATCTGAACTAACCCCGGGAGGCGGCCCAACTGGTTCTCAGGGGCGGCACGGCCACGCGGCTGGAGGGACGAGAAGTCCCCGGGAGGCAGCGACTGATTTTGGAGTCGAGAGTGCACCGTCCCAGTAGGGGAGCCTTGACACTGGGCGTGGGGCTGGAAGCGGAGGATCTGACCGTGACTCCAGTGGGCCAGACCCCCCGGGGGCAATCTCCACACAGCCAGCACACACAGGCGACGCGCCCACGGGAATCTCAGATATAATAGTCATTCCAAGCAAGACAAGCAACTCTGGCTATATTCTGAGGTGCTACTCTCCTATCTCTCTGTTCCCTCCCCCACCCTTCCCAGGCGGCTTCATTAACATCTGAATAGCCTGAGCCAGAGGGAGAAATCTGATAGGGATCTGACTGCATTTTTTTTTCAGCGGATTTTCTGGAAAAACTAGTTTCCCAGTGATGGCGCGGAGACAACAATCCATATCAAACCACTTAAAGAAGCAGACCATGACAGCTTCTCCAACCCCCCAAACAAAAGAATCAAAATCTTTCCCAAATGAAGATACAATCTTGGAATTATCAGATACAGAATATAAAAAACTAATTTACAGAATGCTTAATGATATCACAAATGAAATTAGGATAACTGCAGAAAAAGCCAAGGAACACACTGATAAAACTGTTGAAGAACTCAAAAAGATTATTCAAGAACATACTGGAAAAATCAATAAGTTGCAAGAATCCATAGAGAGACAACATGTAGAAATCCAAAAGATTAACAATAAAATTACAGAATTAGACAACGCAATAGGAAGTCAGAGGAGCAGACTCGAACAATTAGAGTGCAGACTGGGACATCTGGAGGACCAGGGAATCAACACCAACATAGCTGAAAAAAAATCAGATAAAAGAATTTAAAAAAATGAAGAAACCCTAAGAATCATGTGGGACTCTATCAAGAAGGATAACCTGCGGGTGATTGGAGTCCCAGAACAGGGAGGGGGACAGAAAACACAAAGAAAATAGTTGAAGAACTCCTGACACAAAACTTCCCTGACATCATGAAAGATGAAAGGATATCTATCCAAGATGCTCATCGAACCCCATTTAAGATTGATCCAAAAAGAAAAACACCAAGACATATTATCATCAAACTTGCCAAAACCAAAGACAAACAGAAAATTCTAAAAACAGCCAGGGAGAAAAGAAAGGTTTCCTTCAAGGGAGAATCAATAAGAATATGTTCTGACTACTCAGCAGAAACCATGCAGGCAAGAAGGGAATGGGACGACATATACAGAACACTGAAGGAGAAAAACTGCCAACCAAGGATCATATATCCAGCAAAACTCTCTCTGAAATATGAAGGCGAAATTAAGATATTTACAGACAAACACAAGTTTAGAGAATTTGCAAAAACCAAACCAAAGCTACAAGAAATACTAAAGGATATTGTTTGGTCAGACAACCAATAATATCAGATATCAGCACAACACAAGGTCACAAAACAGAACGTCCTGATATCAACTCAAATAGGGAAATCACAAAAACGAACAAATTAAGATTAATTAAAAAAAAATACACATAACAGGGAATCATGGAAGTCAATAGGTAAAAGATCACAATAATCAAAAAGAGGGACTAAATACAGGAGGCATTGAACTGCCAGATGGAGAGTGATACAAGGCGATATAGAACAATACAAGTTAGGTTTTTACTTAGAAAAATAGGGGTAAATAATAAGGTAACCACAAAGAGGTATAACAACTCTATAACTCAAGATAAAAACCAAGAAAAACGTAACGACTCAACTAACATAAAGTCAAGCACTATGAAAATGAGGATCTCACAATTTACTAAGAAAAACGCCTCAGCACAAAAAAGTGTGTGGAAAAATGAAATTGTCAACAACACACATAAAAAGGCATCAAAAAAACAGCACTAAAAACTTATTTATCTATAATTACCCTGAATGTAAATGGACTAAATACACCAATAAAGAGACAGAGAGTCACAGACTGGATAAAGAAACATGATCCATCTATATGCTGCCTACAAGAGACACACCTTAGACTTAGAGACACAAACAAACTAAAACTCAAAGGATGGAAAAAAGTATATCAAGCAAACAATAAGCAAAAAAGAAGAGGAGTAGCAATATTAATTTCTGACAAAATAGACTTTAGACTTAAATCCACCACAAAGGATAAAGAAG